>NC_142400.1:3917071-4517071 GCF_059441095.1 Idiotropiscis lumnitzeri
ATTTAAACCAACGGTGCCATCGAGAGGAGTCCAAAAAAAATACAACTGGTTCATGAAACATCTCGAAGCTTCATTTTCCCATCACTACTCATGCCTCACTGTCCCGAGACTGCCCCATGCCAAGCCCAACTGTCAGGTGTCCCCGCCGACACTTTCTGGCCTAGCGCCTCACATCTGCACGAGAAATCCTCACTTGTTGTTGTTTTGGTTGTTAAAGTCTCCCATCAGTTGTCAGTCCCAGCGCCAACGAGCAACATTTGATTGACGAGGAAAATGGCAGGAGTGGGCCGGCGACTCGCAAGTAGTGGAGTAATGGGACTCGGAGATGAGAGGTGGGCGACTTAATGACGACAAGGGGGAGGGCGTCGCGGCGGCAACACGACTCCCTCGTGTTCTCTGTCAGAGAGCAGCGAGACTAAGAGAAAGACGAGACGCCATCTGCGGCTGTCAAAGCGACGCTCGTTACATATTCTGCGCTAATTGTAGTTTCACTTCATCTGATTACACACTTCTTACTGCTGCCGAGGCGCCGTTCGCCGCGCACTTTCGGAGGATGGCGCGCCGCTAAGTGATGCGTTGTCATTAACAGAAAACGTTCAACGAGGGGAAACAAGATTATGTGCAAAAAGCAATGCTCTGTAATTAGTTTGTGGGATAATGGAAAGAACGGAACTTTCACCATCATAAAACTTTTGATTAATAATGCAAAGTTAATATTTTTGAGTGACATTTGAGCAGTAGCATTTTAAGAGTCTTCTGTTGTCATTGTTTGGCTTGCTTGACTGGACAATGACCGGCCCAGGATTGGTCCATTATCAGCCAGAGACTACCCCTTGACCGGTCTGGGATTGGCCCATTCTGGCCCGTGACTTCCCCTTGCCTGGAACTTGAAGAGACTAATCCTGGACCTTGACTGCCCCTTGAGTTGACTAAGACTGATCCATGACGGACAGCCAGTCATGGGTCCATCATGGTCTAGTTAAGTCAGGCAAGACTCCCACTTGACTGGACAATGACCGGCCCAGGATTGGTTGATTATCGGCGATGGACTTCCCCTTGACTGGTCTGTGATTGGCCCATTCTTGCCCGTGACTTCCCCTTGCCTGGAACTCGACCAGACCAATCCTGGACTTTGACTACCCCTTGAGTTGACTATAACTGGCCCATGACTGAGAAATTACTGGGCCATGCCTGGAAATGAATTGACCAAGACTGGACCTTAATTGGTCCATGGCTGCTCTTCCTGGAACAAGGTTGGCCCACGATCTTATGATGACTTGCCCACGATTGGTCCATTATTGGCCTTGGACTCCCCCCATCTGGTCTGTGCCTGGAACTCGAACAGACCAATCCTAGACCTTGACTGCACCTTGAGTTTGACTACGACTGTCCCATGACTGGAAATGACTGGACCAAGACTGGCCCATGGCTGATCCTTTTGGAATTAGGTTGGCCCATGACATGACTATAATTGGCTGATGACTGACCAATAAGAGGGCTATGACTGCCTCTTGTGAGTGACCCACAACACGCCTACGTTAACTAGATCATGATGGACCAATGACTGGCTCATGACTGACCCTTAAATGGACCTTGATTGACCCAATGTCCACCCATGACTGACCCATAGATCTGAATTGGCCCATGAATAGCCTTTGGACTGACACCGGACTGCCCATGAACTAGAGCCTGACCAACTCATGACTGGCCCTTGATTGGCCAATAACCCAAGACCGTCTGTTTACTGCCCAGTGACTGTATTTGTGCCCACGTCGGATCATGATCGTACCATGACCCACTATGATGTCCAACAACTGAAGCGGTATCAGCCAGCAGCCAGACCATCTACGACTCAGGTTATAGAAAAAATTGACTGAAGATTCAAATCAGGTACGTTGTAGGAGGGGAAACATCTAAAACATGCAGGATACCGCCCCTCACCTGATCGGATTTGGACTCCTCTGTGTTTGGGACATAAAGCCATCCCGGATTAAAAAGTGTTGTTGACCAGTGTAATCGATCGCTCTGTGTCCGGGCAGCGTCTTCCCATTCTTTGCTATCTAGCTCAGTGTGTACTAATGCGCTCATTAGCAGCGCTAATGGCAGAGCGGGGCCTTAATAGACTCGTAACATTGACTGCGCCCATGAGGAATGAACGAGCCTGAAGATATTTGGTAAACATTGGACAATTAGGCTAATGTACGCCATTCTTAGGCTGCTGTAAAAGATGAGCGCCGCAGTCATCACTCATAAATAAAACAATGGCACTTTTGCTAATGCTAATGCGCCACTTCCAGAAAGAAAATAAATCAATCGTCTATCAGCGAGCGAGCGAGCGAGAGAGAAAGAGAGAGAGAGAGAGAGAGAGAGAGAGAAAAAAAAGGGAGCGTCGCAAGACAAAAATAGTTGCAAAAAAAAAAAAAATTGAATTCATCATTTTTCTTTTCGGCTGTTTGGGGAGCGCGCATGCGTTCCAGGGGCGACCAATCGATGCACAATTAGGGGAGCCTCGTATCAGGTGTGATGAATTATGCTCTCTCATTTTATGAGCGCTCTCGCAGGCGCATGATCAATTGGGCGTGTGCAGCGGTCGCTCCGTTCCCGAAAGCCATTCGGTCAGAGGTATTGATTAAGAGGTTGCACATGTGCAGAAACACATTCAGAAGGGCTGTAATTATTCCACGACTTTGTGGTAACAATTCCAAGAAATCCTCTGGAAAAGAAAATAGAGCGGATAAACATGAAAATAAATTCATTTTCAAGCGGCTGAAACGGGAAAACAAACAAAGCGCCTCTGAATTCAATTGAAAAGGACTCCAGAAACACGAGAGCACTTCCTCATCAGCAAACGTCTCATTAGCGTTTTTGCCCATTCTTGATTTGGAGGATGGTTATTTATACACGCAAAATTAGGCCACATTGTGTTTATTATTCATATGACATACTGTGTGGCACAAACACACAATGCCGCAGAGTTACATCCTCCTACTTTTAAAGTCCTTTGGGGGGTGGGGCATAAGGCTCAAATTTGGAAAGAGTTGAACACTTTAGAATTTGATCAAACTATGCTTGGCTGGCCTGTGGTCTGCTAGTTTGGGACATATATTGTATTTTTTTTAATTAGTTTTTATATTGTTGTGACCTTTGCTTTTTCAAATAAATTTGTTAAAAAAAAATTTTAGACCAAATTTGGTAGCTTTTAATTCTTTCAAAAAGGCTTTGTTTTAGTGACATTTTTATTAGTTTTAGTTTTATTTATTTTTTAATAGTTTTTATATTGTTTTGACGTTTCCCTTTTCAAATCACGTCAGTTTTAATTATTTATTTAGAGTAAGTTTGGTAGTTTTGAGTTCGTTCGAAAATGCATTTTTTTAGTTGAATTTTTATTAGTTTTAGTATTAGTTTTTATTTATTTATTTTTTCATAACATTGTGACCATTGCTTTTTCAAAATTAATTAGTTTTAATTCATTTTTTAGAACATATTATTTCAATAATTCTTTTTTAGATAAATTTGTATTAGTTTTAGTATTTGTTTTTATATTGCTTTGACCTTTGCGTTTTCAAATCACGTCGATTTTAATTTGTTTTTTAGAGAAAGTTTGCAATTTTTAATTCTTTGAAAAATGCTTTGTTTTATATATTTTTTATTAGTTTTAATATTAGTTTTATTGTTTATTTATTTTTTTTGTTTTATAACATTTTCAAATCAATTGGCTGAAATTTGCTTTTTAGAGCAAGTTTGGTAGTTTTTAATTCTTTCAAGAATGTTGTTCTCCTCAGCAATTAGCTCCATTTGATATTCGTATGACAGCACTGTTGAAATATTTAAAGCAAGAAAGTAAATGTTTGCGTGACCCGGAAACAAAATATTTCCATCATGTCCTGTGGAGAAAAAAATGGCCACAATTACCCATAATCCATCACTCCCCATACACTGCAACCCATGACAAAGCCAACAACTTTTAATATCATTTTTTTTGTCAAAATCCATCCATACAACGTACATTAACGTGCTTTGTTTTTCCATTATTCCTCCTTCCCCCCACCGCAAATTGTGAAATATGATTTTTGTCTGCATTTCTTTTTCCATCATCAAGGACACGTTACATAGACACAAATGTAGTGTGAATTATTAAAAAAAACAAAAAAAAAACAGCAACCTGCCAAAATGGCACTTTTCTTGATTTGTGTGTTTTTTTTTTAATCCACATGCACAAATGGTGAATTTCAACGATGTCATCATGTCTTCCACCGACTTCACAGCATACAGTCAATACGACAACGGATGGGTAAAGTTTTTTTGGGGGAGGGGGGGGACAGGTGGGGGGTTATTGCTGCTCGGACACATTCATACAGTTGCTGCGGTACTCTTTCGAGAGACTCTCTCTTTTTTCTTTTTTTTTCTCCCATCCTGGAAATGAAACTTCATCCAGCATACAACACCACATGGACGGCAAATTATTACATGGTTTATTTCCCCATTGACAAAGATGCTCAGACAAGTGGACAAATACGCTGTATATGACAGGGTGAGTGGTACAAATGATGATAATAATAATAATCCGTTGGACTGTATTTTTAAAAAGCTTGTCATGGCAAAATAGGAAAACTTCACAATTTTTTTTCCCAGTTATTCAGTGTGTGTGTGTGTGTGAGAGAGAGACGTCTCAAAATATAAAAATTACCCCCCCCCAACCCAAATCCCCATCCATCCCAACCACCCCCACAAACGACTCATTATCACCATAATATTTTTTTGTCTTCTTCTGACATGGAATTACTATTCATAGGTATTCAAATACATATTAACATCATCAGCATCGGTAGTAGTAGCAACACCAACAAGGGAAAAAAAAAGCGGGGTCAAATAGACACAGGTGGGCGGGGGGGTGGTGGTGAATGGCGGTCACAACAGAGCTAACATGCTATCAACAAGCAACAAAGCTGTGGGGTGGGGGGTGGGGGGGGGGATTTGGGGTGGGCGGTCAATTGCCCCTCCGTACCTGGACTGCAAATATTTACACTGGTGCTGTTAGATGTTATGTAGGGGGGGGCGCATGAAAAAGACCAGAGTGGCGGTGCAGTGGGAGGGGGCGGAGGGGGGGGGGGGTGATACAAGATGTCCATCGCTGCTAACTGCCACCCAGGTCTTTTTATTTTTGTGCACATTTTGACATCATTCGTCGCAGGTTTGACTGCCGCACGGTTAGAAATGGGGGGAAAAAAAATTCTTACGTTACACTATTTATATAGATAATGTATGTGGTCAGTTGCGCTCCGAAGTTTACGTACACTTATCACTTATTTGTTTTTTGTGATGTGATGATTTGATCGAGCAAATTTCAAACTATGGGCAAGGATATATATATATATATATATATATATACACACACGCATGCAAATTCAAACGTTCAAAATTCAACCAATTGTTCCGTGGACATCTCCCTGAATTGGTCAATCCAATTTTCACATCAATAAAAAAAAAACCAAATGACGGACAATCAAGCCGACAATGTGTATATGTAAACTTTTGACCACCACTATGTGTATGAATGCGTGTGTGTAGCCTTAAACAGGTCACATGACCATATGCATGTCCACCAAAATACCACC
The DNA here is from genome assembly GCF_059441095.1 of Idiotropiscis lumnitzeri. Lineage (NCBI taxonomy): Eukaryota > Metazoa > Chordata > Actinopteri > Syngnathiformes > Syngnathidae > Idiotropiscis > Idiotropiscis lumnitzeri. The sequence goes on from NC_142400.1 coordinate 3,922,687, forward strand.
GCGTGACTTTGATGATTCACTTTTCCTTATAAGGCAGACTTTTGTAGGTCAGTCATTAGTACGTCGAAACACGGTACATCCCTTTTTGTTATTACAGCCATTTTCTTCACGGGTCACAATAATAATGACTCAAATCTGCAAGGCATTGTGGGAGATGGACAAACGATGAGAGCGTTGGTCGTGTGTGTTGCAGAAGGGGGGGGGCGGGGCGGGGCAGGTGGGGGGGCAGGGCGAGTTGGAGTCTCCAGTTTGATGACAATGCATATTCTTTTTTTTTTGTTCACAGTGATGGGTTCGTTAATTAAAGAATTCAATTCCTTTCCGTCGAGGGGCGGGGGAGGTGGTGGGCGGGGGCGCTCGGGTTGTCGGAGGGGTTTGTTGGGAGTGGGCGTTCTATTCCGTTTCCGGGGGCGGGGGTGGGTTTGAGATTGTTACACCTTCAGCAGGACGGCGGCAGAGAGGGAGATCCAAAGGCTTAAGCCTGATTGTAGACCACTCGCTCGACCGTGTATGGCGCCCGGTCCTTGAAAACCAAAGACAAAGAAGGAGAAAGGGAAAATAAGCAACAATATTTTATGACCCCCCCCCACCCCAAAAAAAATATATAAATATGGAACGATACAATTGACAAATCAGTACTATTGGTTTGTCCTTACGTCGTCTGCAATTTTTTAGGCATAATTAAGCAATTTCAGGTGTGAAAACAGCTTGGAACAAATCAATTAAGTCCGTCTGAGAAGTATCATGACAGTCCGTCTCGGTCTCAACTTGCGGGAACCGTGCTGCATTATGTCACATCAAGATTGACAGCCTGGATTTTTTTTTTTTTAAGAGGGTAACGTGTACCGATTCATTTTGGCCTATTACACGGCTAAGTCAGGATATCGTTTTATTGAATGTGTCACTTATGGCTCTGAGAAAATAATTTGAGTAGATGATGTAATCACAGTCGTTTGGTTTTGATGAGAGGAGGCATCGCATTAATTACAAGATTAGCAAACATGCACATTTTTTTTTTACTCTCTGGATTATTTCTAGTCTTGTCTGTTGTGCAAGGTGCTGGTCATAAAAGATAACCTGCGAGAGAAGCCATCACGTTCATTTCAAGGCCTTCACACGCTATGGATTCATTTGAACTCCCTAGATGAATTTTTGACTCATTTTCTTTCACTGTGGCGGTTAACATGGGCGCGTGTAATTTCCGTGTCATATAATCAATGCCATGCCTGCTCTTGTCGTTTATTGATGAGAACTCAATCAATCAATATTTGTATCGCACATAGTTTAAAAAAAGACAATGCAAAATGCCTCACAGAAACAGGTAAAAGAACAAGTCAAACGTCTCGGACGCCTGAGAGAGGGAGAGGGAGGGCGAGAGAGAGAGAGAGAGAGAGAGAGGGAGAGAGTGAGAGAGAGAGAGAGAAAAAGAGGGCGAGAGAGAGAGAGAGAGAGAAAGAGGGAGAGGGAGGGTGCGAGAGAGAGAGAGAGAGTGAGAGAGAGGGAGAGGGAGGTAGCGAGAGAGAGAGAGAGCAAGAGAGAGGGAGAGGGAGGTAGCGAGAGAGAGAGAGAGCAAGAGAGAGGGAGAGGGAGGTAGCGAGAGAGAGAGAGAGAGAGAGAGAGGGAGAGAGAGGGAGAGGGAGGTAGCGAGAGAGAGAGAGAGCAAGAGAGAGGGAGAGGGAGGTAGCGAGAGAGAGAGAGAGAGAGCGAGGGAGGTTGTGAGAGAGTGAGAGAGAGAGAGAGAAAGAGAGCGAGAGAGCGCAAAAACAACGCGAAATCGGCGCGGCTGTGTGAAGAAGCAATTGAGAGCCAAAAGCCTCTTAATTTGGCGAATAGTAAGCGAAAGCACTTTAAAAGGAGGAGGACAGCCGGCGATGATTATTATTTTTATAAAAACAGTCATGAGAGAGGGACGATAACGGAAAAGTGCACAGCTCGCGGCTGAAGCGGCAAAATAGCGTAAAGTTCCCATTTAAGAAGAAAAACAAGAATTCTCTTCCCAGGGAACTGCCACACTGCCAAACAGAAAACGGCAAATAGAAATAGACTCAATGAATGTGAAAGCCAACGTGGTCGGTCACACACGTGCACATGCTTCCATGCAAGGTATGCGAGATGTAATTAATGCGATTGCGCCTCTCGCCAGCGATTCGCATTCAGCGCCTCGGCGCAAAATGCAAATAAACAATGCCGACGGATAATCCATGCACGGTCACGCACGGGCATATGCACTTGATATATACACCGTATGTAATGCCATGGCTCCTCTAGTCATTCATTAATGATAACCGCCACCTTGCGCAATCAACAAAATGACCAGAAATAATTCATAATTAAAAAAAAAAGTCCACGACGGATGTCTTCCGAGCATGCCAGAGGAGACATAGTGATGTATAATTGTCTGGTCTCATCGCACTGCTAATTAACCTCCTTGATTCCCATGATGTGCCCATCAGGCAAGTTCGCAGAGCATGCGGTTGGAGGACCCAGATAACAGGAAGACAGTGATACCATTCGCGGCGGGCTTTGCTCAACTCTTAACTCATTCACTACCAGCCGAGTAAAAAAAAAAAAAAAAAATGGACATTTGACGTCTTTAGCCGTCAATGGCAGTAAATGAGTTAATACCGACACTGTCGCGCCGCAATTACAGAAATGATCAATACAGTCAAAAAATTTAAGAACAGCAAGCAGTTGTGTCATACGGAGCACCTGGAAAAGTTTATCGCATTGCAAAAATTTGAAAATGATGATTATGAAACAACAAAGTTGGCTCAAAAACAATTCTGCTCCGACCAACCAATCAGAGGACGGGAAAAATAATGCTTAAGTCATTATGGGCCGGCAAATTTGAAAATGAGGTTTGTAAAAGAAACAGTCCTGTTTGGAATATAGTTGCATTGACTGTTGATTCTGAAGGCAGATCAGACTGACATGGCAACAGAGGAGCTGAAATCTGATTGGACAAAAAAAAACGGCTTTGAACGTCCGGAAAGCAGCACACATTTGTTGTGAACAATTTTTATGAATAAGACGGCAGGGTCAAGGCCGGAATGGCACCGAGATCGCAGCCGGGAGGCGCGGGGGACTGACTGGCAAAAAAGGGTCAAGTGCCCAACTCTGGAACGAATTAATACAATTCACTGGAATGAAATATTGAAATGCAGGTTATAAACGTCAGAGGGGTCGAACTATTTTTTTAAGGCGACACTAATGTGATGAAACTTGATTTCTTCTTTTAGTCCAGGACTGCAAAAAAACAAAAAAACAAAACGTAATGCTTTCCAATCTATATTCACACACAATGTAAAGAACACAAGAGCTGCTCGTCGCGTGGAGGTGACATATTTCCAGCCAGATAAAAAAAAAATAAAAAATCTCCCACTTGACGTGCTTGCCGCTGGGACAGCCATATACGGTTTGCGCCCCAAATCCAGAACGCTTTCCCAGTTCTGAGCGGGTTCTGCATATTTGCAATTTGCACTGTTTGCAAACAATCATGGACCTCTTGTGCAGTGGAATAATTCCCCGCTCGCCTTCTAATTTGATAGCGCCGGTCGAAAATTGCATCAAGTGCCGTTTTGTGTGTGTTGCTCTGCCACACTCTGACAAGCCGCGGCGAAATAATCTTGTTGAAAGTCAGACCTTCAAAATAAAACATCCAAAACATTCTCCCCCACACTTTATTTTCACGTGGTGGCTTATTTAGCAGTCAGACTCCAACAATTTTGCGCTTGTTTTTTTGTGACTCCTTAATAAGCTCTCAACTTCCAAAGAAAGTGTGGTGAAGCGACGTTATTGCACTTGCATGCTTTTATTTTAAAGGTGCGACTTTTGACAGGATGTTTGACGGCAATGTTCCCTCGGCGCTGAGGAGACAGGAGGTTCGTTATCATCGGGAGGTGTTAATCAAAGCTGACATTGTGGGAAACGACGCCATTCCGTTCCAAGGTTGGTGAGGAAGTTGAGAAAGGCGATTCAAGAAAAAAAAAAAAAAAAACGAAATTTTCTTTAAATTAACAGTTTTTGATCAAAATAAAAGTGAGTTATCTTTTTTGACCTCGAACCAGGATTGTAATTTGGGATTTTTTATGATAGTTACTTTTTTTATCGTTTTGACTTTTTTCAATTCAGTTAGTTTTAATTAGTTTTTCGTGCCAGATGAATGACTTTTTTTTCTAAAAATCATATGTTTTGTTTAGCTAAGGGGTCAAATTAAAAAAAATTTAAAAAAAAGGAAAGGAAATAAGTATGTCATAAAGTAAAGTGCAGATGTACAGCAAGGCTGGAAAAAAATAAGTACACTTAAAATGAAGCCCACATAAGTTTATGAATGATATTAATTAACAAAGACGAAAACCAAGGACATTTTTGCTATTTATTTATTTATTTTAAAGCATTTTATTTTTGTTTTCAAGAACTATAAGAATCTCCCTCTCCCTCTCTCTCTAACCTTCAAGACGAAAGCATTTCTGTGCAATAAATCTGATAAATGAATACAGATTTATTCATTGCTTGCGTTTTTTTTAAGCATATTAAATTGCAATCATAATATCAAGAAAGAAAACAAATAATTTCCCCAAATTGTTCAACCCTACCTCCCACTAATGCATTTGAGAGTGAAAAGGAAAACAACACACCTCAGGGTCCCAAAGTGGGCGGCAAGCAATGACACGGAGGGATGGTTCCGGACGTGATTTTGGGTGGCCGCACGTCTGGAATTAAAATTGTTTGTTGTGCTCTAATGGCGAACCGGAGCAGATTTGGAGGGGAAAGGGGAGGGGAGGATGATGGAGAGATGGGCTGACACAAGTGGGAAAGTGGGAGGTGGAAGATGTATGGGCCTGACGGGAGAGTGAGTCATTGACGGGGCACCGGCTGGGATAATGGGGAAAGAGGAAGAAAGGCGGCGAGAGATGAAGGACTCGCTTACGACGCTAATACCGAACGCGGGCGAGAGGAGTTGACGGGGGGAAACGGAGGGGAAAGCCGGCCGTGCTCGGAGAGAGATGGCATCTAACGAGGCGGTGGGCGGCGCGGGAGGGGTGGGGAGGCATAATGAGGCGGAGGAAAAAAAAAAAAAAAAAAAAAAGGAAACGTACGGAATAGCAACATGCTGGCGTTGGAGGCCCCCAGACGGTTGGTGGCGAAGCAGGTGTAGTTGCCCAAGTGCTTCTCCGTCACGTTGCTGAAGAGCAGAAGCGAGCGTGTCTTCTCGTTTTTGATCTGCAGGGTGTTGTCGCTCTCCACGGGCCTGGGACAACCGTCAAAAAAAAAAAAAAAGACAATAAGGAAAAATTCAACATATTCCTGCCTCTTTTATTTTATTTTTTCATTTATCCGTACCAGAGGTCAGCAACCTTAAAGGGGAAGTCAACCTGAATATTTTCTTTTCTTCATAAAGACGGAATAATGCATTGGCGGAATATGAATTATGCAGTAAAATTCACTTTTCTTTTAGCCATCTCAGGGGGCGGCCATTTTGTCACGTCTGTCGACTGATAATGACATCACAGTTGTTCAGGGTTCAGGTAGCGACCAATCATGGCTCAGCTTTACGAAACAGGTGTTTTTTTTTTTCATTATTACGATTATTACAAAGAACACAATCTTGAAATGTAGAATATCATTTAAAAAAAAAAAACAAAAAAAAACAAGCTAAATTTTTCTTTCCCTCCTTTGACTTTATTTCTTTCACATGGGCAAATTCTGTGAACATTTTTTTGAGAATGGTGAAAAAAAAAATTAAATAAAAGCATTCACAGTAAATAAAGGTTTTACACAAGTCACAGTTTGACCCTTAAACTGATTATTTCCATTCGCCAATGGAGAGGAAAAAAAAATCCAAAGTCATTTTTACTAAACAAGAAAAGTTAATGGATTTTCAACAGAATTACTGGGCAGAATTGTGACCCCGTGACCTTGGCCCATTAGTGCACAAAATGTCCTTCTCACCTTATTGTTTCACGCTGTTGGCCATTAGGCACAACTTTTGTCATCGTTAGTGTGTGAATGGTTGCATTACGCTCCAAAGAGCCTTTGAGAGGCGACTCACACTTTTTACCTTTTCGACTTTGTGCCGATGGTGGAGGACAATTCAAGGAATTTGGGCTAAAACACGAATGGCATAAACAACCGTCGAATCTGGAGTTAATTTCTACATTTTCTCGTTTCAGTGAATTATATAATTCCTCAAAGGGTAAGGCAATGAAAATAAATGAATTTATAATTTTAAAAATGAATGCATCTTTTTTGGTTGTCATAGTGAAAAGTGTGATTTTAATAACATGAACATTTTTTTATTTATGTGGGGAATTGTAATGATTAATTGGTTTTATATTTTTGATTTTATTTGACTTGAATAATTGCATTTTTATTTCTAAACTGGGTGAAATTATGTAAATATTTTCTTTTACCTTTATTTTCATCAAAAAGAGACGTTTAAAGTTTTTTTTTTGTAAGATTTACACCCATTTCTGATTTTGCATTGTTCACGTAATTTCTTTCCGTCTATTAAAAATATAAATTCGTAAATCAGGCAGAATCAAATTTATCAGGGAGTATAATCAATGAATTGCATTTTCACTTCTAAAAGAACGCTTGTGAGGATAAGCGCCACAGAGAACGAATGGAAACTGGTTAGCATTACAATTAGCATTAGCATTAGCGGTGACCCACTCTCACCTGTGGTCATCTCGGTACCACTCAAAGGCGGCGGGGGGCACAGCCATGGCTTCGCAGCGCAGGATGGCCGTCTTCCCCAAGTGGGCGGGCAGGTTCTTCATGTCGGTGATGGTGGGTGCGTCTTATGGGGCCGAAACAGACAAAAAAAAAAATGATGGATTTTAGACTCACATGATTGTCCAAAGAGAGGAGAGGCGGGGTCACTCACAGTTGACGGTGACTTTGACCTTGCGCTGATCGGGCGGGGCCACGCCATTGTGGGTGATGCACTCGTAGTCCTCGGCCTGCTGGCGCCTTATCTCCGTGATGTCCAGGAACTCGCCCTCGCTCACCAGACCGTCTAGTAGACACGTAGAAACAAAAAGATTTTGGCACTACTGTCGATGTTATATTTTCTTCGGAGAGTCCGCTTTAGTTTAAAACAAACGAACAATACAAAACATCATTGACACGCTAACGATTAACATAGCTGCAATCGGGGTGGAGAAAAAGGAGGCGTGGCCTAGAGTCACTGTCTCGGCCGAGAGTTTCCATTGGCCGACGTGCTCGATCACGTACGCAAAACTCACTGTTCTCTTTCAACGGATCGAGGCGCAACGCATCATCTCTGACAAGAAAATCCCGCTTCTGAATTGTGGCTGTCAATCAGCAAAACACACGGGCGGCCGCACGCACACACAAATCCACGCTAAACGCCGCTATTATTCACGTCAGAGATTATCACGCCGCTTCTAATTGAAGATTAGAGGCGCAGGATTATTAGCGCGGGTGCCGAGCTGGAGACGGGCGGCGGGGGGGGGGGGGGGGGGGGGACACACGGGAACGCAAGGCGAGGCTTTTTGGGGCTGCCTGATAGGCTCGGTGGAGTGCTGCTCACTGGTCGCATTAGTCACATCGACGTGGCGCTTGTGTGTGACATCACTGGCGACAGAAGCGGGAGGAAAGAAGGATTTGGAGCACACATGCGGAGAAACTCCAGTCGGGGGAAGATGGATGTGGCGAATACATAATGGGCTATACAAGCGGATGAAAGGCTTTCAGATAAATTATATGACATTGAGGGGGGGAGCTGAGGTTGGGCTGAAAATTTCCCACTTCTGACATCAAATATCACTTAATGGTAAACTGTTGAACATTCAATCCAGATTTAATCCAAATCTATACTGGGTTCAGGAAAACTGTACAAGAATGAGCACAACAACCCAGAGGGCTCTGCCGTTTAAAAATGCCACTTCTGACACCATTCGTCATTAAAATCTTTGAGAGAGTTTAACCACAGTCTCTATCGTGTTGAGCAAAACAATCCTATGGGTCCTTTACAAAGGACACATCATAAACAGCCTTTTAGCTAAGCATCCCACTTCTGACGCCATTTTTCACAGTCACAATTCAGATGTGGTGCAAACTTGACACACGTTTTTCAATCATGGTTTCAAAAGGTTTGAACAGTCGCGTGTGTATCTTTTAGAATAAAAAAAGGTTTGTGGCTAATCATCCCACTTCTGACACCATTTGTCACTGAATTCTGATAAAGTGTAACCTCAACCCATATTTAAACGAGGGATTAAAAAGGATTGAACAAACTCTTACATATCCTTGAGAATGGAAACATCATCGATTGCCCTATACGTAAGTGCCCCACTTCTGACACCGTCTGATGAGGTTGTTTCCTTAACCAAGATTATTCACTCAATTGGACACAACTGACTTTTGGATGCTTCAGAACATGCCCAACAATCCTAGCTTCATGGCTGAGCATCCCACTTCTGACACCATAGGACCTCTCAATAGGCGTACGCTCAACACCGATTTCAACCTGGGTCTATGGAATTAAGCAATTGTCTTACAAGTTCTTCTGACCGAATACAGAACAGATGACCCTGTGGCTTCGGCATCCCACTTCTGACATTTTTCGCCACTCCATATTTGAACCAGGGTTCGAATAGGGTTAAACATAACTCTCCGACAAGTCCTTTAAAACTGACACATCATAAATGACCTTTTAGCTAAACACCCCACTTCTGACACCATTTGTCACTCAACTCAAATGAGACAAACCCAAATATACTCGTTTTCTAATGAAATGAAAGAACACAGTCTCTATTGGGTTGAACCCAACAATCCAGTCAATCCATCAGATGGAGCAGAACACAGCTGGCCTGGTGGCTACATCCCACTTCTGCCGCCATTTGTCACGGAACTCTAAGGAGGCGCATTTGAAAGCCAGACTTGAACCTGAAGGTTGAACAACAATCCTGCATTTCCTTCAGAAGGGTCACAACGCAGATTCCCCTGTGGATAAACGTGCCACTTCTGACAGCATGTGTCACACATTTCCAAGAGAGAGCACATACCCTTAACCCCGATTTGAACCTACACCTATCGGGCTGGAAAAAAAAAAATCGTGCAAAAAGTCTCCCCAGAATAGAGCGAGAGGAAGGAGGGGGAGCTGCCGGAGCTGCCGGAGCTGCAAAGGCGACACGTAATGATGATGATATCTGAATGCAGCCAGCAGGCAGGCACTGCTACAATGCCGCATGAAAATACAACTCCATCAAGCACTTAGGAGCTTTGGAAGGAGCTTGACTCCTGACCACCTGGAGAGGAGGCGGCGGCGATGAAAGTGAGAGGAGGTTTTCCGGGGTTCAGCGCTACAGAGTGTTCTCCAGCACTTTGAGCCAGCGAAGATCACTTGAGCTCTCCGCACCTCTTGTCTTTCACATCCCAGTAGCAAAGCAGCGAGAGCGGAAAAGTACCGGAGTTGTCATTGAAAGTGATGTCGATTTTGGTATGAAGACAAAGTCGAGAAATTAGGTTTCGGGGTCTAACTGATTCCATCATAAGCCATCCAAACCCTGACCCAAACTCTTAATCTCCAACAGTAACCCTTTTCTTGACTTTTATCTTTACCCAAATGCCTTAATTTAAACCCTAACACCCTAAACTTAAGCCCAACACACATAAACGTTCATTCCATCATTCCAGCCGGGATAACTTTTGCCAAATTCTCCCGGAGGAAAAACCACAATCTGACTTTGGACCTCCAGGCCCGGCGAGGTTGGGGATTTTTCTACATAATCAAAAACAGGAGGTGGACGGACAACCACAACAATTCAGGGAACTTTGTCCGCTATTTGTACGTTCACCCGTAAGTCTTTTTGCAGCATGCTTAAATATTTACACAATAACAACATTTTTTTTTTAGAATCCGCTGCATCATTGACGAGTGAAGTCAAGTGAAGTGAGAGAAAGAACGACCTGTAAACCCATTTGGACATTTTAACCATTTCTTCTCCGTGTACATCTCGCCAAAAGCCGAACTGATGGTTGTTTTAAAACAGCAGTTGTTTGTTTACATTAAAAGCAGTAACATGGTGCGGGTGACATCCAAACATTTAAGATGACAATTTTAGCCACCCAATCTTTGTGATCTGCAAGACAAACAGCTTCACTAAAATGCTCTTCAATGACAAAGTGGATCTTAAACGCCTCGAGTTGTCTTTTTTTTTTTTTTTGCAGAGGACGTTGATGGACTCGCCGGCTCACGAGAACGCTTTGCTACTTTCTGCTCAAGCGCACACATTTATTTTCAAAAACGGCTTTGTTTTTTTGGTTTTTTTTCCTCGCTCTCTCCGCTCACAGGGATCGCCAATCTCCTCGATGGGGGAGGCGAATCCCGTCCTGGCAAAACGCTCACCGGCTATCAGCGACACGCATTCGTTCTCGCGCCACTTCTTACTGATGGCTTGTCGTGTGATAAGACAAAGAAAAAGAGACCTCCACTACGCGCGTCAGGGATGCCGTAGATGCTATCTTTGTGTCTGATGACCACGGCCAATGTCAGACTTGCATGACTACACTCGCAAGTTTGCCGTAGCTCGGCCGTTTGGAAAATAATTCACAATATGCATTTTCCCTTTGGAAAATAATTTCATATTTTAGTGAATAAAAGCCAATTTCCCCGATTTTTTTTTTTTCAAATTTAATTTTGATTATTATAAAATACAGTGTTGCGATTCTCTTTAATGAATATTTTTAATTTTAAATTTAATTATTGTATTTTATACACTATAAGTGGCTGAGCTTGGAAATATTCTCAAGCCATTATTTTTTATTTTTTACTTAAAAAGAAATCATAACTTTTTTTTCTTTTTAAAAACAGAAAATAGCCATCGTTTTAATTCTAGCCTAATTAAAAATACACATAGTAGTTATGTTTAATTGGTGCCAGGATTATGAGGGGGGGGGGGCTCCTTGGGAATTTCTCTCCATGGTCCCTGAACAATAAAAAAAAAAAAAAAAAATCTGCACCCAAGTTGTACTCAACAGAACAGAATCCATACAAACCCTGCCTGTTGTTTTTCAACGACTCCACTGAATAATCGGAAGTGATGGCTGCTGGTTCCTTGCCGTCTCCTCGGGCTTGTCCACCCTTCTTTCCCCCTCACTAGTCCCTCTAGTCATAGGCAATTGATGCTTGGTTGCAGACACTCGATCGGAATAGCAATGCGGTCGCTATCTCCAGAGAGCTGACGGGTTGCGCGGGGAGGAGGGAGGGTGGTGGGTTCCAGGGTTGGGGGTGTGAGAAGGCGTGGGAGACGGCGAGGGGGCGGCGAGAGGGGAGGAAGATTATTGCTGACAGAGGAGAAACGCTGTCGGCCTGCAAGCGAGGACAAATGTTCGCCGCTTGTAATGTATGTGAGCGTGTATGTGTGTGTGTGTGTGTGTGTGTATGCGCATGTGTGTGCATGACTGTGTCAAAGGCTTGGCATGTGTGCAAAGACTGCATAGATGCTTGCCGTGTTTGAAACAGCCATGCTTGCTAATAGGCAGTATGGATTCATTTCTTTGGTCTTTTGATCTGTTTGTAAGTTTTTACAAATAATAATAATAATAAACAAACAAAATAAACAAGCAAAAAAAATTCTGAAAAAAAAAAAAATATTCCGGAGACTTGCCGCACTTCGCTTTTTTTATATTAAATATGGTTGAATATTATTGTGAAACACAATACAAATACGCTATACACTCTGATCATGTGAAGGGACGTGGCATTTTGATTGGCAGTCACATCTGCAAAATTTGCAACGCCGTTCACCTGCAATTCAAATTTTCCCTGACTGAAAAGAAATATTGCAACAACCATTTTTAATATTCACAATAATCTGAGAGGAACTGAAAGGAAATAAAGCATAGACGACCAGTATATATCTCTCCGTCTGCCTTATTTTGCCCCAAGTGGCCAAGGCTAACGCACCAGAATTAGCAGCATTCAATCGATGTAACGTGAAAAAAATAATGATGTAATTACTGTATCTTATATTACACAAGTAGATTATTGAGCGCCATTTTCCCCCTATTAATATATACGTTACGTTTTTGTTTTTTGGCGGGGAGGCTGGAACGGATTAATTACATTCCTATTCATTTTAATGGTAACCAACGATTTGAGATGAGTGTTTTGAATTACAAGTGCGTCCAAACAAATGGCACTTGTATCTCAAGGCACCACACGATTTTTAATGGCACAAAAACCGCTTGGCAACAAGCATACAAAGCACAAGCACATCCTGCTTTGATTTGACAGATTTGAGCTCGGTGAGATTTGAGTTTTTAATGTGAATTTGCAGCGTTCCAGAGGAACTTGAGAGCTGACATTTGCCGTGAACATCACGGGCGGGGAATCTGTGCGCAACACTAGCAGAGGACACTAGGTTGCGCATCCTTTGCCCTAAGAGTCTAATTACATGGAGTTCAGTGGTTGTACACACTGACCTATTTACTGCTGCTTGTCCCAGTGATCTACAGTGTGCTGCTGCTGCTGCTGCTGCTGCTGCTGCTGCTGCTGCTGCTGCTGCTGCTGCTGCTGCTGCGGAATTAAAAAGGAGGCTTTGCTCCCAACTTTTTTTTTTTTCCTTCGGCTCTGAGGCAAACAGCTAATTATCTCACTTGATAAAACGTTGGACAAGTTAAAGAAAATAATCCTCGCCAGATTGGAAGAGCTTCCCGCGGACTCGCACGCACCCAACAATGGCGCAGAGGACTAACCGCATTTGAATTCCAAGTGTAGATTGACGACTAAGAACAACGGAAAACGAAACCTTTTCAGCTTCTCTTGTGCGATCCGTTATGTGTTATCTTTTTGTTTAGCGTGTTTAAAACACTTTCGAGAGTCGAGGTAGGGTTGAATTTATTCGGTGCTCATCGGGTTTACTAAAAATCTGTTTTCACTATTGTAAACATTCCTCAACATTAATTTCTTTTTTGACGTATGAAATCCAATGACAAAAGTCTGCCATCCTGGCTATTTGACATTTGTCATGAAGCAAATTAAAAAATATGTCGTTGGAGGCATCTCAGTCATAAAAATAGACTTGCAATGACTGCGCAACAAAGGACAGCGCGATATTATATTGCACTAAACGGATGACAGAGAAGCATTATTACAGCCGAAAGAGGCTGCGCGATGCTAACTCAACGGCGGACATTAACGGTGACAGACCAAAGAGGCATTACATTCAGTGCACATCAAATCTAATCAGAAGCCACTTATCAGGACAACGCATGCTGACCACCCTGAATCGTGGAGGTAAGTGATCGGTGGGGGGGGGCTAAAAATAACCTTCCATGAAGTTCCAAAAGTGTCGGTTGGCGTCATTTGGCAGCACGGCGCCGCTTGACGTGGGACCCCCAATGAAGACAGATGTCGATGATTACGGGTGGCGCGGCGGCGGGGATAATCGCGGGTAATGAGCGGTTATTTGGGACAAAACACCAGAACGCAGGCAAAATACAGCAGAGTGGATTTTAAAGATGGAAGAGGCCAGACGAAGCAGCTGGCGTTAAGGATGAAGAGCGGAATGCTGATTGAGGCTTGATGCCCGAATGGTGGTAAAGAATAAAAAAAACGAAAGGGAGGTTGAAGGGGGGGGAGGAAAAAAAAAATGGTACGTACATTTCTGGTCCTTCCAAGTGACGGTGGGCTCGGGCCGGCCCACGGCCAGACAGAAGAGGTTGACGTTCTCGCCCTCGTTCACAGACACGTCCGCGGAGATGTTGACGATTCTGGCCGGCACTGAGAAAATCCAAATACGTATTTTAGGCAACAGTACCGTAACCACGTTGACCTTTCGCAGCGATCCAAACTTTTGGTCGTGAGTAATGATGGTTCTGTATTTCATGGGAAAAATATCAATTTTCTCCAAGCACCCCATGATGAAAAGTCACAACTTTTGCATTTTTGTCGCATGCTAATATTTTGTCGTTTTTCCCTGAAGAAATTGATCAAAAGTGTCAATTTGCTCTCGATCCAGCGGCCGGGCAACAACAAACCCGATTAACCGCCGCAGAGCGCGCGGCACTCCGGCTCATACTTAAATTGATAACGAGACGGCCCTTGAATTTAAACGGGCCATTATCATTGTTTTTAATGAGCTTGGCTCCGCCATGGCTTTCATTTCACTTGCCGTGTCGCCGACAGCAGCGACGGCGAGGCAGCACAATAAACGCACACGACAATAGCGGCACTCAGTTGTACAAATACATAAATATATACGCGTATGTATGTAGTTTGCGTACGCTCGGTCTATGCCAAGATTTGGAAGCCTCCAGACAAAGATTGTTTGCGTGCTTGAGTGCAGTTGGCAAAAAGCGCTTCAGTCAGCAGCTCTTTGCCACCTGTCAGCTACAAACACATCCTGTTCTTTCACGCCGATTTTATTTTATTTTTTTTTTTAAAGGCGACCAGAAGCACAACATTTTTTTTTTTTAAGGTAGGTTAGCTTATCTGAAAGTGAATGTCAAATCAGTAAATGTATATAAAAAATACTCAAGGGTCATAATTCATCTTGAATATGATACAGATCAAAATGCGGGTTATCAAATATAATTTCCTTTGGTCTAGAAAGGATATGCAGGAGATGCTCGGCGGATCTGCGCTCAAATGTCAGCTCACTTTGTTTTCCCGCCGCTAATCAGCAATCACTGCGCCTTCTGCGACACTTTTCCAACATTTTTCCGAGCAGATGCAGTCAAGCCTCCGCGCGCCTGTCAGCTCGCGTCTAATCTGTCTGACTTCCCAAATCAAGACAAACAAGTCGACAGATTCTGCGGCGGGGAAGTGAGAAAACGCTCTCGTTCGTCCACTTTGTCAGCCGCCACCTGCGCTTTTTGGCTTATATTTACCTTTGCGCGTGAGCTGTAATGAAGCCTTGACTCATTCATACATATGACTTTAGCTCGCATGCAAAATTGTCACGAGGGCTTCTTGGAATTTAACAGGAAAAGACACATTGAGTCACCCATAAAACCAACTGATTGCTTCCGCGGTGTCAAGCGTCAATCGTGGCCAACAAACGGAACGCATAATTAAGTCATTTAGCAGATGTGGCGGTTTGTGAGCAGAGAGCCAGAGCAAGGGTGACCTTGAGGTAGACGGGCAGACTGGTGATGAGAGATTTCTGTGTTTGATGCTTAAACCAGCTACCTTTGTCATCAGAAATCTTGTGACGATTAAAGTGGAGGGTTGCAATATAAATATATTTTTTAAAAGCTTTGGTGAACTTCAATTAAACTATGGAAGAACATCCACAATAATAATTTAAATTTTTTTTAAAAAGCTAGCAATGTGACAGCTGTGGCTACCATTAGCTTGTTTACAATGCTAATGCTAGCTTAGTATTGCTAGCCTTTCTGTTTTGGTGACGCTGGAGATGCGTTTTTCTGTGACTATCACGACTATGCACGTTCATAATCATATCAATCCGACTTACAGATGCCAAGTCTGATATTTTCTTTTTATAGCGAATCATCAAACATTTTTGCCAGGGTCTTCCCAATCGCACCCCAAAAAAAAAAAAAAAAGAAATCCAGAATTCTGACCTTGCACGATGAGGTAGACATGAGCGATGCGCGGCTTGTTGTTTGCCTGGAAGGTGCACGTGTAGGGCCCCTCGTCGCTCACTTGCACCTTATCGATGTGGACCGAGAAGTCGCTGTTGTTGCTGTTGACCAGCGTGACCCGCTTGTCCAGCGACCACTTGTCGGTGCCCGTGAACAAAATGTTGGAGCGGTTCAGCCAGGCCTTGTGCGTCACCTCCTCGTTGATTTGACACCTACGAAGACAAAGGACATTCTTAGTTACGTTGGTTGACGTTAAAGCAGTGCTCAAAAAGAGGGGAGGTGCGGGGCAATTCCGGGGGGGTGATGTATATTAGCATAATCATCATTAGTTATTATTATTATTTTATTGTTTTTTTTCATTATTATTTATTATTATATTATTCTTTATGTAGTTGCACATCCACAACAGTAGGTGGCAGTGGCACGTTCACGACAGAACTCAAATGAAACATAATTTGATGTAATTCTCATTTTTTTCTCTTCACATGCAGGGGAGGAGGCAGCAGGGGGCGGCACTGCCTCGCTTGCCTTCCCAGATTGCACATCCCTGTTGTGTTCGCAATTTTGAAACACTTTGGGATTCTTGTGGTTATTGCGCAATAGCGTAGAAAGTTCAAGGTTCAAGCAGCTCCATGTTGGTTTTTCACTGAATCAAGACGGACGATTTTTCTTGGCAGTAGGACTTTCCATACGAATTTTCAGATGTTACATGTTTACTGTTGACAGATTTGAAAGGTTGAAATTTGAAAAAGAGTTAGATGACTGTTTTGAATAATTACCGAACCGAGATTTTTTTTTTGAAAACTCCATTTCCTTCTAGTCCGCCCTCTCCCAGCGGCAATTTTCAGCTCGTTTTAAGAATTTTTTTGTGCCATGATTATTGTTTACAGAAATAAAAGGTTGAAGATCAAAGGAAAGTAGATCACTGTTTTGAATAATATCAGAATCAAGACTTCTTTTATACGCTTTTTTGCTCTTCCGGTGCAATTTTCAGCTTTCTCCACAACGTTCAGGATTTCTTGTTCATTATTAGATTCTCATGTTTCAATGCGACAGTTTTTTTTTCCCCCTCCCTCGATGTTTTTCTATCACCTTGCCTTGTCAGCCACGCCGGCTTCCTCGTGTGTGTAGTTTCTCGTCTGCCCTTGCCTGCCTTCTTCCCACCTCTGTCTCTTCTTTGTTTGTTCAGTCTTGTCAAGCCTCTCTCTCGCTCGCTCGCTCTCTCCTGCGTCGGCACTTCATCGTTAAATAAACACAAGAATTCACTATGCTTTCTGTCGGCCTTGAGCTGTTCTTCGCTTTGCGTCGGCGTTTGCGCGCTCCAACCGACAATGACGACACTGACACACATCGACCGCATCCCCCCCCCCTCCCCCTGAGTGTTTTCACAACACCCGATGCCAAAAAACCTCCTCAAAAGTGTTCTGGTTGATTTATTTATTTAAAAAAAAAAAAAAAAAGATGGTCCGTGAATAGTACATGATTCACGTTATATCAGAGCCTTGTGCCGCCTCTGCTCGTCTATTCACAAGTGTCCTTTTCTATCCATCTCATCCAACGCTGATGAGTAACATTCTTCTATGCATTGAAATGATTCAGTCACTACGCCAACTCTAAAGCGGGCTTCCAAGTGTTCCAAGTGAAGCATTCCAAGTAATCATGTGCAATTATACAGTGGCGCTTGACTCCCTCGTTAATTTGCGCCGTGAACATGCTTCCAAATCATCCTTCCCCATTCAAATGAATGGAAATGCAATTAATCCGTTCCTGTGACCCCCCCAAAAAACACCAAGAAATATTTTCATAGTGGTTTTAAAAAAAAGGAAAAATCGCTCCCTACAACATTGTGACAATTAATTTAAATAAAGAATTGAACAGTTTATGCATAATTTGCATGTGCACACGTTGGCCACCAGAGGCAGTATAATACATACAGAAATACTGCACATATATTTGAAGAAGGATTTTGGTGAAGAGTGTTTGGCTTCTGAGGTGTAATTTTCTAATGTCCCGTCATACGAGAGCTCGTAAATTCTCACGAAATTTTCTCAGGGGAGGTTTATTCGCAGTTTCCCGGTCAAGTGATTTCCCACGCACGGGGGCCGGCCGGGGTCACATGACTAGTGGAAACGTGAAAAATGTCTTTTCATGACACTTCCAAATCGGCACATCTAAAAAAGCACCTCATAAGAGCGTAAAACTTTTTTGCTGCTATTTGGGAGATTTTTCAAAATTTTCAACATAAATAGTCTCTAAGCTGACGTTTGTCTCACAGATGGACAGCCAAGGTTGGGTGTGAGTCATTCCGCCATAAAAGTGACAACATTTGTGTACAAATGGCGTATTAATCTAATTTTAAACTTAATCACGTCTGCTGCTGCTGCTGCAGCAGCACTCGGAGCCCAGAGGAAACGAGAAGCGTAATAACATCAAATGTGGCTTCGTCTTAATGGCCCGCATCAAACGGCATCGTCTGGAGCAGAACAAAAAAAAAAAAGTACTCGAGCCACTTGGGCAAAAAAAAGTGATTTACATTCAAGTGGAAGTTTATTTATAAAGCGCTTTTGTGTTTTGTTTGTCAGCCGCGGGCTGTCCGGCGAGCGCGTGCACACTTTTGATTACAAAATAGGCCGTTTTATTGCCGCTCGTGAAGTCATAAAGGCCTGATGAGAAATGTTACACTGGGAGTCGTTTGCGGCCAAAAATGCTTTCCTTACCGTCTGCCCTCTAAAGCATGCTAAAAGAAATTTTAAAAAAAAATCCTAAACAACAAATAAGAAAACATTGCTGACCCAAATCAGGAAACATGTTCACCAACTTCCTTCAACCTTCATTTGAACTTGACTGTGTACCCTCGCAGAGGGGAACTAAAGCCAATAAGTAAAAAAACCAAAACAAAACTGGTTTCACATGTCTCCAGAGAGGCGGCTCTACGGTATTTTATCTGACAAACTGCTGGGTTGTAAAAAAAAAAAAAAACAGGTGACATCGATTGTTTAAAAGAAGTCCTCAAGGTGTGCAGCATTCAAAGAAATTCGATAGATTCCGAGCAGCTTCGGGCTAGCAGGATCGGGGAGGTTAAAGATTTGCGTTCAAGCGAATATCCATTGGAAGGGGGCTTTGAAATAATATTTACTGTTGCGACAGTAATGAGGAGGAATTGAACGGGAACTGTTGCTTTCTAGTCTGGTCGGAAATTAGTTGCAAGTTCCAGGTGAGGCGAAAAGTTTTTTCGATTCTTGTGACATGATTATTGTTTAATGATCAAAAACATAGAACTTGATAATGCATAATTCATTTTTTGTAATACATTTCTCAATTCATATGAGATCTTTTTTTTTTTTTTTTACAGTGCAAAGCGCTCCCTTGCATAAACGTGCCCATTCAAGGACGGTACAAAACTCCTGCACAAGAAACCAACACAAAGTGCAAGAAGTCATTTTGTCCTTTTTTTTCACCCACAAAAATCAACTTATTCAGAATTTTGATATTAGTGAGGTACTAGATTTGTCCGGCTAAATCTACCCAAAAATATATTAGGCTCAGTATAAGGCTGTATAAGACATTAAAGCCATCTAGTGGTGATTGGTGAAATTACAACTTAAAAGTACATTTTAAAATACTTTTTTTTTTTTTGCTAACTTTTTGCTCACAGTAAAAATAAAGCTGTGATAAAAAAATTGAGACTGTTAGTCCATTTCTTAGTATGAAACTCGACAAACCAGTCGTCTTTATATTTGTAGTTACGGTAGCAATTTTGAGCCGCTTTACAAAATTTCACAGCGTTCTTGTCAGAAATAAATTAAAATCTAGAAAAGAAGTTTAAAGTGCAGTTGTTCACTAACTGTATCAAACAGCATCCTAAATAATATCTAAACACATCTCGTCAGCGCACTACCTGCAACAACTCGCAGTTGATTTAAAAACTTTTAGGGATTTGTGTGACATTATCAAAGCAAGAATCTTTAGTCACTTTTTTTTTCATGAAATAATTCACTCAATGCCAGACAGTGTTCACTTTGTAAAGATAAAGCGCAATCCAGTTTGTTGTGGGATAAACAGAGTCGAGGAATATTGCACGATTTGGGTTGACGGGCATCTGGAGACGTCTGGCGTGGCATGTGTGTGCGTGTGCAGCAAGACAAACAGGTTTTTCAAATGTAATTAGCGGGCGCAGGTGCACGGGATCAAGACTCACCTCAAAGTGACACTTTCGCCTTCTAGAACCGTAATGTTGTCCGGCAGGTGCCCAAATTCCGCTCCGTGCACACTGGAGCCTGCCAAGAACAGACGACAGGAGAGCCCGGTGAGAATTAAACGACAGCAACAGCTGGGCAGACAGATGTTCGCGCGACCAACGACCCAGCAAAAGAAAAAAGGGTGATCTGAAAACGCTGCACCATACATGCCAGGCCAGTAGGGGGAAACGGTACACAAATGTGAACCGACTGCTTGTTTTTTCTGTATTCCAAATAATAAACATATTTAATGCCATTAATCTGTCCCAGCGCCACAAAATAAGTGCAATTTTTATTCAACTATTTTTATTTTTTTTACATTAAATCCCACTCAATAAAAACTCACAGTACTAAAAGGAATTTTAAACTGTAATACGTTTTTTCATCAAGAATTCATGCTTTAATTTAATGATTATTGTTCTGCACCTTGTGCTGTGCGTGTCTTGACCGCCAGGGGGCAGTATAATACATAAACTGCGCTGTAATTTTCATGATTTTTTCGCAGAGTGGAAAGAATATAAGCCTGTGAGTATTGCTATCTGCTGAATTTAGATTTATTGAGCAGTTTTTCTGTTGAAACAAAAGATTAATAGTTTAAACCTAACGCCGTGTTGATGCTAATTTCATTAGCCTGTTTATATGTGTATATATATGTATATATATATATATATATATATATATATATATATATATATATATATATATATATATAAGTTAAGTTGCTGCACATTTGCTTTCACGGCCCATTTAAAATGATGTGGCAGGCCCGATCTGGCCCCCGGGCCTGAGTTTGACACCTGTGTCTTACAGCATGCAGCGTGAACCAAAACTGTCACTTTAAAACCAAGGTTGTCAAGTAAACCAACGCCCCCGAAACAACTGTCACGTCAGCGTTTCTTTAAATTAGGTTCTCTGCTCCTGTTCCGCTTTCTTATTTATGCGCAATGTGAAGGTAATGAATGCGCTAAACAAAAAAAAAAAGTCACAATGTCGTCGCTGACCCTCCGTGCGCCCGCCGGAATAATCATTTTTGCCCCCCCCCACACCCTTCTGCATTCTGCCAGGATGTTCGTTGAACAGCACTGATAATGAGCCCAAGGAAAAGGATTCACGCGGAGGTGCCGGACCGTGAAATGAAGGGACAGTAACAGAAGGGACACACACACACACACACTTCGTCACACCACGTATACATACACACGCGCACACACACACACGCACACACACACCAACACGCACACACGGTTGGACAAGAAGAAGCACTGACACATCCCGAGAGCCATTTGTTAAAGCGAAAATGTGATTTGTGCCGGACACTCAGGTGAAGCAAAAAAATAAAATAAAAAAGAAAAAGGTAACTCCCCCCCCCCCCAACTTGGCAGGAATGCAAATAAAGACAACCAATATCTGCCTGTCGGCCACTCCAGACTTTTTTTGTTCACCTGATATTACCAACCAAGTCGCCATCGTCAACTAGCTAGCTCGCACTGCCCTCAATACGCCAGGAGGTCAGCGCTTTCATAAAGTCATCTTTATAAAGGATGAAGGAGAAAGTTGCCGAGCACCTGTGGTCCATTGTCGAGCGATGCGCTTTTCGTGTCGGGGCGGTCACCCCGCTCAGCGGACGGAGGGTTAAGTCAAGTGACGACACGTTTATTATGTCATCGAGACAAATGATGCTTCGCGTGGAGGTGATGTGAAGGATTCGCAAGCTGTGCTTTGCCGTCTCATTTGGGAATGTTAGCTGAATGCTAATCGAATTGGTGAGTTAGCCTGTTTCCATGATAGCCGAAAATACTAACATTGGAAAAGTTGTCAAAGTGGAAACCCTATCTTTAGCATTTCACTATTGTTAAAAACAAACAAACCAAAAAAAAATGTATGTTTTACATGTTAATATTTTGGGCTGGAGAGCGCTAACGCCATATCGCTCTTAAAAACATTCACTTAATTGTCTTTAAAAAATGTTAGCAACTTAAATTAAAAAAACACTGGCATGAAAACATGGTAGCACTAGATCATTAAAATTATAGTCCACGTTGAGATGTCGGAATTTTTAGGCTCGAAAAATGTTAGAGTGGAAATACAGTCATGAAAACATGCTAAAACTACACAGATTTTAACAATGTCTGCTTCCAGACTTTTTTCTCAATTCTAGCAGTTACATAGTTATTATCATTCTTAAAAAAATCCACTCCAACTCATTTTTTTTTTCAATGTTAGCATTTAGGGTAAAAAAAAGTCACGCTCTGCTATATAATTTTCAATATAGTCAATTTTTTAAAATTTTTTTCAAATGTTATTTTAGGAAACACAATTTGGGTATAACGTTTCTAATTTTACACTTTTAGAGTAAAAGTTGTCATTTTTTTTTAGACTCCACAAACACTGTCAGCAAAATGGTGTTACCGTTTCAGGAATGAAAACCACGGTCAAGATTTTTTCTTTGTAGTATTATTTCGAGATGTTTGGTGTTTCAATGTTAGAATTTTAGGTTAAAAAAACACTTTTATGGATACACTGTAACCTTTTAAAAAATGTCCACTTTGAGACACTTTTTCAATGTTAGCATTTTAGTCTTGTCACAGAAACACTATGATAGATAGATGGATAGATAGATATTCCAATTTTTGAAGAAAAAAAACCAAGAGTGGAAGATTTTTTTTTTTTATAAGCCAAAAATACTATATACTGACATCGCCAACTACTGGCCTGGCATGCTAACTACATTTTCTCCCGATTTTTGTGCGACTAAACCTTAACCAACCTTACTCGGTTGCCTTTTTGTATCCTATAAACACAGCCGCAATCCATACTTAGTGTCGTTCAAAAAGTGTGACAAACTTTGCTTTATTTATGATTTTTTTTTTTTTTGTGCCAAACAGTCACACTGTATCGCCGCCCGCCGGCCTCAGAGAATCGTCGAGAGAGAGAGTCATTGGGCCTTTTCATGTGTTCTCCCTGCTACACACCCCCGCTTTATTTGGGTTAATTCTATTCGCTTCGAGAGCTGGCGGCTTGGATACGGCTGTGACACGCTTTCACAGATAGCCTACATACCAAGACGGGAAGGAGTGGGGCTTTTCCCTGCTGTCGACACACACACACGCACACGTGCACGTTTCGATTGAATGAGTGACACGCGCACACCGAGGTTACATAGTGGCGAGGTGCTATTCCCCATTTCCCTACTCAATTGCTATTTTCACAGCTCGATTGGCACCCAGCATGCCAAAACCTGCATGGCGCTCCCACAGCACAACAACCCGGTCAACACACACACACACACACACACGCGCGCACACGCACACTCATAGTGTTGCATGCTCGTCACACTCTAATGGGCCAGCCAAAGCAGCAGGGATGAGTCTCCTTCACAGTAGCAACAACAACAACACTTTGTTTTGGTGATAAATGTAAAAAAAAAAAAAAAAAAAAAAGAACAGCACACACCTTTTTATTTATTTTTAAAAAAAAATTAAAACTATTTTGTGGCATTGTAGACTGTTTTAGACACAGTGACGTCAAATCAGTAGGAGGAAGTAATTGTCCAAAAAACGCAATCTGGTGCAACACAATATTTTGGGCTTCAACATTTTACGCCAAAGGAGAAAGTAAAAATTAAAAGTTAAGTGTAGTGTTGCCTTAAAAAACATTTGCAATATTAGCAAAACTTTCACTTTTTTGCCAAACATGTCGGGTAGGGGGGGCGGCCTTGTGAGTATCTTTCCGTTTGTTTGTGATAGACATCATTGGGAAAATACCGGACAACTAACTAGTAGCGACTGGTTAGCACGATGGTCTCACAGTGCAGTGGTCGTGGGTTCGATTCCGGCCTTCCTGTGTGGAGTTTGCATGTGCGCCGGATTCCTCCCACATTCCATAATCGTCATCCTAGTTTTGGTGTCGTTTTGAATGTAAAAAAATGCCTTTGAAAATTCTCACTCATCCAGGTCCGTTCATTGTCCCGGAAGATATTTGGCCTCTCATCTGAACAGGTTTCATCAGTTCATCCAACAAGAATTAGTTAGGACTGCACCAGCCTGAGTTAGATAAAAACGTACACGTTACATGAATATATATATATATATATTTTTTTTTTTTAATATATGAAAAAAAATATATATATTTTTAAAAAAATTTATATAAATATATATATATATATATATATATATATATATATATATGTTTTTTTTTAATATATGAAAATATATAAATATATTTAAAAAAATTATATATATATATATATATATATAAATATATATATATATAATAGCCTATTGGGTGATGTATATAAAAAAAAAGTCTGCCCTAGTTGCTGCTATCACTTGTCCTTGCTATAACCTGGTGTCTTGGTGTACCAAGGTCAGACCCTCGTCCACCCACCTCGGTGACACGCACACACACTCGACCACCTATCTACGTTCGCCTGCCAGTCGGGTCATTCTTTGTGAGAATAACATTTAAAGGACAGTGAGGGATTACACGAGCATTTGTACAGCACAACGTAGGATAACCTTTTTTTTTTTTTTTGTGATAGTGCAGACATTCACAGAATAGCCTTCAAACGGGGCATTTTGTGTGTGCGCGTGTGCGTGCGTGCGTGTGGTACCGGCTCGGAAGCCGGGCGTCTATTATGTGATTTGTATTCTCTTGACTTTTACATGCGCTGTGTTTGTAATTGCACTCGCTGTCGGCAGACACTTGTGAGCGGCGCTCTATTGAGCTGTACGACTTTAGCCCTGGCGTCTTCCTTTGTGCTGCTCATCTATTTTGCATTGCCCTTGACAATCACACTCGCTCACACGCACACGCGCGCACACAAAAGAAAAGAAGAGGATGACTTCCTCTGAATGCACGATCGGCTTTCAGATGGGAAACAGAGAGGGACGTAATAATAAAAAAAAAAAAAAAGCATGACAATAATGCTTTTTAATGCAGGCTGAAATGGAGTTTAGAGGCGTGTCTGGAAAATTAAAGTCAAATGAGGATGTGGCGGGACAAGTGCAGAAGCAACAAAGGCTCGGCACAGACACGGAAGCGGCACTCCCAACTTGAGATCAGGACAATGTCAGAGGGCGTCGGACCCCGTGATGACGGCTGGAAAAATGCGAGCGTATACGCAAACGGTCAACGTGCATGCCGTATTTCTGATCTTTGACCGTTACGCGCTGATAGATTCCGGTTAACTTCCTGCTGCATTCAAAACAGTGGGTGATGAACGACTCCGGAAAAGTTCATGTCACAGCATGTCATTTCTTGCCCTTCATCTGAACGCAAATATTGTAAAATGGGATCCCACAGGGCGTAGAACGCAGCGGTCACACGTTTATAATAGAGAAATTTAATTCCTAGTGTTAATTGAAGTATTTTTTTTCTTGCTCTGTAAAACTCTTAACATCGCGAATTGAATCTAGATTTGGATCCACTGCAATTTAAGGTCCAAAACCTGGCACAGGGCGGACATTTTGGAATATCATCTCAAATCCGGACAAAGCCGCATCAAATCTGATCTGAAATGGCCGTCAAAAGCGTTAGTGTGAAGGCACCCCCGAGCGGTTGCGGGCCAGAGAGCAGAGCAACATATGCACCCGCATAATTAAGAGCGGCGTGCTGCAGCCAATTAAATATTTACACAGGCACCCCCGATGATACGAGGAGGAGGTGCGAGGATTATCAGATGCGAGGAGATGCGGGCAGGAGGCGAGGTGTTGGAGAGGTGCGGGATTAAACATTAACCGGCACCGAGATCCCGTTTCTTCCTCTTGTGATCCCATTAACTCTGGCCAGACGCCGTCGCGTCCCCTCGCTAATCCACGCCGTATATCGCCTCGGAAGGGATGCGATGGTGCGCTCGGAGCCAGGAAGAATGTCAGGTGCACGTACTCTGCTATTAAAACAATGTGCTCCAGGAGTTTGGCTAATTTTATGAAGTAAGTAATTAAAAAAAAAAAAAATCATCTTAAAATAATGACCAAAGAAAGTTTATGTTTTGCTTTAAACGACAGCTGTGAAAATCTGGCACATTGCCGCAAGATAAAAGTCTCCCAGTTTGAGACAAACTTCTGAAATAAGACATTTGCTCCAGTTATTTGGGGGGTAATCTTCTCCTCAATTTTCAAATTTAAACCAATGTAAGTATGATTTAAAAAAAAAAAAGAAAAGAATTGCAACAAAGAACTGGAAATGATTTGTTGCATCTCAATGGTAAACTGTATTTTTTTTTTTTTTTTTGAACAGGCCCACAAGCTACTCATGTGGTCCTTGAGGACTAAATGGTACCCGCAGTTATGTTGGTGACCTCCTAAGTACAGATGTCAATTGTGGTAAGTGAAAATATAAAGTTGTTTGAAAATAAATACTGAAGTACAGTGGAAATACCTGAAAAATGCACTCCTCACCACATTTGTCGGCCAGCATTCGGCCTGAAGGGAACTCTGACACCTGTCAGGGACTGAAGGAGTTGTTTGGATTCTGTCTGCCGAGGTCGACTTCCTCGCCTCCCGGGCTGCAAATGTTTGTCGCTCCGAGGAGAGAGGCGGATGCAAACAAATGCGCCTTGTTTGTGTCATCCGTCAGGCCTTTATATTCAAATGAGTGCGACAGCCGATAGACTTTGATCTCAGACGCGCACCTAAGCGGTCAAAA
This sequence comes from Idiotropiscis lumnitzeri, assembly GCF_059441095.1. Lineage (NCBI taxonomy): Eukaryota > Metazoa > Chordata > Actinopteri > Syngnathiformes > Syngnathidae > Idiotropiscis > Idiotropiscis lumnitzeri. The sequence goes on from NC_142400.1 coordinate 3,949,155, forward strand.
TCGTCTCGACTGCTCCGGAAAAAAAAGATGCAACTGAATTGTTTGCTTTTTGTCTGGTGCTCTCTGCATACGCAATCAGGATGCTTTGGCACAAGTGCACTTTTTTTCTTTTTTTTTTTTTTTACCTAGGTTAGGGGCAGAGATGGGAAATTTATTTCTTATTTTTCTATATCTATAATTCAAGTTTACTTTGCAATCTCTCTTTCTCCCTCCCCCCTCTCTCTCTCGCTCTCTCTCTCTCTCTCCCCCTCCCTCCCCCTATCTCTCTCTCTCCCCCTCCCTCTCCCTCTCTCTCTCTCTCGCTCTCTCTCCCCCTCCCTCTCTCTCTCTCGCTCTCTCTCCCCCACCCTCTCCCTCTCTCTCCCCCTCCCCCCTCTCTCTCCCCCCCTCTCTCTCTCTCCCACTCCCTCCCTCTCTCTTTCTCTCCCCCTCCCTCCCCCTCTCTCTCCCCCTCTCTCTCTCCCACCCTCTCTCTCTCTCTATCTCTCTCTCTCTCCCCCTCCCTCCCTCCGCCCCTCTCTCTCTCCCCATCCCTCCCTCCCCCCCCCCCCCCCCCTCTCTCTCTCTTTTTAAATAGTTACTATCAGCTAATTGGTCTTGCCCAAGTTAGGATAGTGTAGGATTATGTTACACTCTTTTGGAACATTTCCGCTGGTATTAATAAACAGAGTTGGAGTTAAGGTCGGATTAGGCCAGTCCAGCCACTCGCTCTTTCTCCTCGAGTCTTTGCCGATTTCTTCCGCCTACATCCAGCTTTCTCGCTTCACTCCTTTGGCTTGCCATCCCTCCTTTGCGCATTCCTCTCACATTCCGCCCCTCTCTCGGTCTGTTGCTCTCTCGCATTGTCCATCGCATATTAGCCCTCCCTTCCTCTCTCTCTCTTACTGCATCTTTAAAGCTGTTGCTCCAATTACTTCCTTCACCCTATCCCTTGCTCATTCCATCCCTTACCTTGTTCCACTCCCAGTACCTCAAGTCTTCTCTTCCTCCACCCATCCGTCATTCCACCGATCCATTCCTCATGACAACTTTTCACTCCCTTTCGTCATTCCATTCTACCTTTTTTTCTCTCGCTCACTTCATCAGTCACCGTCTCCCAAGCCTCACCCCACTCCAGTCCTCCCTCCCTCGCGCCAGAGTCCCCCCCTCGTCGTCCATTGCTGTCTTCACCCCCCCCCTTCCCTCACTACCCCTCCCCCGCCTCCTCCTTCTCCCTCCCAGCCACTAATCCCTCTTCACACAGCAATCAATAGAGCGCTGCAGAGTGCAGGGAGGGAGACTCCAAATTCTCAATGCAGCACTTGTGCAACCTCAATGGGCGACGGTAGATCACTGACGTCGAATGGAGTGCGGCCGAGAGACGGGAAAATACCGTTCTGTTTTCAACTCTCCTTTTTTCTCCCACCGATAAACAACTTAAGCGCTCCGGAGATCAATACAATAGTTAAACTATTATTTAGTTTTGCGCGCGCTCTGTGGACGACACTAAATGCACCCAGTGTGCTCGTAATTTGACAGATTTGATGAGCCCGGGTCTCCTAAAGATGAGCTTCCCAAGTACAGACGCGTCCTAGGCAAACAACTCACCCTCTGGTGACAAAAGTGTGACAAAAAAAACCATCGTCATCCAAAAAAAAAAAAAAAAAACTCATAAAAACTCTTAGCGCAGTATATAAACACTCGTGCTTTCCGTTACTGGCAGTATTTTTGAAGGATATACTTATATATATATTTATATACATATCATTTATGTAACTTTACCTTGGTTCTAGGAACTTTCGGAAAACCAGTGTATGTTTGGACGAAAGGAACTACGGACTAAATTTAGCAACAAAAGAAGACCTTGTCTACTTTTGAGAGGCCCACGAGCATTTAGTGTGTGGTCTGCAGCTGTAATATTTGACTTAAGCGATATGGAACTGCCACTACCAAGAACTGCAAACTCCTGAAACGTAAAAGAAATAAAATAAAAAATTCCAATGAACCCACTTCAAACAGGAAGTTCTTATAAGTAAGTGGCCACTGAGTTTCATACGCAGTTTGTAAAAGAAAAATACAGAGAGACTGGAAGAGTCACTGAAAGGCATCGAAGTGGACGTGCTTGGAAATTTGTAAGAATAAAAAAAAAAAATCACCCCAAAAGAATTTACGCAAAAATTGATGTAAAAATTTCTGCGCCGAGGCGTTGCTGGCATCTTTGACATTTCCCGGCCATTTAAAGCCATTGTACTCAAATTAAATCATTATGACTCCTTTTTCAAAATCTAGTAGCGCCGTCTCTTGTTGGAAAGTTGACTGCGCAGTGTCAGTGACTCGTGCCGTGTTACAATTTGAAGATCTTGCATGCTGCATTCTGTTCTTTAAGATTTTTTTTTTCATTCGGAGAAAATGGCAAATGTCATGAAGTTATGTCAGAACTGTCACAGCGTGCAGATACGGGTTTTTCCTCGGATAGAAATGGCATAAATACACAGAGCACGCGGGAATCGTGGCCGTGTTTTCTTTTATGAAGCACATTCATAACACGTTTCTTTATCGACTGCCACCCCCGATGGCTGATTTGAGCCATTTGTCAGCAGGAAAAAGACACCGACATTTCTTCTCCGGCAGCTGCATGCATACAAATAGCAAAGTAGCTCTTTCTGGACTTATTTCTGTTAAATATCCCTTCATTATGTTTTAAAGGGTACAATTATGGAAAATTGACTTTTTAATTGCTTGTATACAAATAGTCATGTCTCTGGAGTGCCTGCTGCGCATCAAGTGTGAAATTAAGCAACCATGTAAATGTCTGCGTAGACCGTCAGTTGAAACTCACCAACACCCTCAGACAAAAGCTGGTTCGCCCCCTGGAAAAAAAAACTGGGCCGCAAACTCAGCGATGTTGTTCATGCAGTGCTTCATACAGAGGAATGCAATCAGCTCGACATCGGAGAAAGCGAGGAAACCTTATACCAGTGCTTCTCAAATAGTGGGGTGGACACCCCCTAGGGGGGCGTGTGTGACCCTGGGGAACATGCTTTTTTTTCCCGGTCGTACTACAATAAAGTGTAATTGCACGTCCACTCCAGTAGGTGGCAGTGGCGCTCTCATCGCTTGTTGTCCGCTGCGAGTATTCACTTACGAAGAAGGATTGTTTTGCAACGAGCAGGGTATCGTTTATAGTTTCGGCGGAGAGTGGGTGATGGGCGTGGCGCGCAAATTGTTTTCCTCTTCTTGCTTTACTGGTTGCTCGTTTGAAAAAGTAACTTGGTTAGTTTACTGATTACTTGCTTGAAAAAGTAACTAGTTTACCTTACTGATGTCTCGCTTTAAAAAGTAATTTAGTGACTTTACTGATTACTTGCTTGAAAAAAAGTAACTTGGTACTTTATTGATTTCTTTGCTTTCAAAAGTAAAAGGTACTTTACCGATTACATGCTCGAAAAGGAAACTTAGTTACTTTACTGATTCCTTGATTTTTAGAAGTACGTAGTTAGATGACATCAATTGAAGTGCATTCTCCCGTGCTTTAACACCCCCCCCCCCCCATTTGATCTTGTCACTATCAGCCAGTAATTGTCTGTTTTAATTTTGTGAGTCAGAGTGATCGCCAGCAAATCAATTAATTTCATGCCCTGTAAAAACAGTTGAGTCAAAAGTCACCCAAACCAACAGATGTTTTTTGGCACAATAACGTCGATTCACATCAGCATGCCCGAAAGCGCACAAAGCCAGCGTTCTCGGCAAAGTGTCAAGACAATGCAGAGCTGGGTAGAAAAAAAAAAAAAAAAAAAGGATCTCATTTAGCTTTGCAGTCATAAGCCTTCACTGCAAGCTCTCACTCTCTCACTAATTCCCCTTTTTTCGGAATTCGCTTCCCACTGACAATGAGGCATTTCTTTTTTGGCGTGTGCGCAAAAAAAAGGATGTCAAACGGCGTGATAAGAGCGTTTAGATGTTGCGACTGAATGCGGGGCAATTAGCCACTGTTGTAATAAGCAATCTGAGGAAAGGCTTTTGTTGTTGCTCTTGTGCGTGTTGAATTTTGCTCACAGACAAACAAACAAACTGCCGTACGTGGGGCAACAAGCGCAAAGCATACACGTGCGCATCCGTAATCGCCGTGCACACATCAAGTTGATCAATCGTGCGTTCGATTCGAGAAGAGCTACCACGTTAACAGGACTTTTTGAAAGCTAACACAATAGCACTGTCACAGAGAAAGTAACAATTAGACTTGGTTGCCTTTCAAATATCCGGCCCCACAGAGGCCATTTTACTTAGCAGCATGAAATTCGATAGCAAGGTCTAACATGAGGGGATGTACAAAAAAAAAAAAGCCTCAAGGATAAGTTTTTGTGTATGTAAAACATGCAGGAAGACGGTTCTTTTTAGTTTGAAGTTGCCATTTCAGGGTCAATTTAGCACTTTAGAGTCCTTACGAGAGAATTTGCAAGTAAATTTGAAGCACACTAATTATACTAGACGAAAGGCATTCTGTGAAAAAAAAAAAAAAAGGATGAAATAGGTAGCATGTAAAAATGGCTTGGTATTGAAGAAACATAACTCACGGAACAATCCAGAGCCACCTAAAATCGAGCTTGGTATCTTCCTTAAAAGTTCACAACTGCCACCGGACCGCTAAACATTTTCATTGGCTCCCACGTCACTCACCAGGCCTGTCCTGACCTTTTAAAGCCACACACATGCAAAGTCACAGATGGGATGTGAGGATGGCGACCCCATGTGGACAACAATAATATAGTTTGAACGGAATTTTCGGATAGCTGCATTCTAAAATGTAATTTACCTAGCCCTATTTTTTATTCGGAATTGTAACAGTAGTTAATGACTTCTTGCTCAGAAGTGTTCATTCTCTTCACACTGTTTCCTAGTTTTTGCACAACCCTGCTAACAATCCAACAAGAATCATTTTGTCTGTGTGTGCAAACAAGTGTGTGCGTGGAGGAATTGATGAAGTGTGTGTGTGTGTGTGTGTTTTGTGCATGTTTGCTGATTTCCGTCTGTTTGTGTGCAGTTTTGGAAGCCAGCCGGCTGTGCCCACAGACACGCTTACAGCTGTGCACGGCCTTCATTTGCATTCCAAATTGCAGGCGCCTCGCGTGCGCGCGTGCGCGCGTGCGTGGCTACGGGCACCCTAAAGTGTCACAACATAGCAGCATTTTCCCAAAAAGCAAACAGATTTCTCAACCAAACACAATAAGAACAGCCCTTAGGAACATACATTCAATGGACACTTCATTAGGTACACTTGCGCACTCGAATGCAATCTGATATGAGAGACGCAAATCATCCATCCACCCATGATCATTATCTAATTGTGAATTATGTCATTACTGTGTGTTTTCATAATGTACAAGATTATCGAATGTGATTTTCTTATTTTAATCGAATATATTTTGAGGGAGGCTGAAACAGAAGAATGGTATTAAATCTTAATAATGAACTACTGAATTATACCTTGTAGTCGGGAAAAGAACAAAACACGTTATTAACGCAGGAATTTCAGCTATCAGATGTGTGATGTCGCAATCATTTTTACCTGGCCTACAGTTAAAACAGGGAGCAGTAATTGTTTTGTTTTTTTCCCACTCATGAGTTTTGTGTATCGAATCGGAATCCGCCGGCTGGCGTCCCTAGCGGAATCTCGGGCCAGCAAATCAAGCGGCGACCGAGGCAATTTGTAATTAAACGACATCGCCGGCGGCTAATTTGCCTTTTCATTTATCTCAGCACATCGGCATTATTTTCCTATTGTGCGCTTTATTTCCTGAGGACGCGCACCGTTCCTATTGTGGCGGTTATTAATCTTTCACGGGCCCGTTGCCGACACAAACAGATTCTTAAGTCACCGTAAGTTATTAGAGAGCCGTCTCCTCGGAGCTGTTTGGATTGGATTAATGCTCCTTCATGTGCAGCGGGTGGGGAAGAGAAAAAAAAATATCGGTCGTGGCTCGCTATTTTGCCGCACGGTTGTGTGCACGCTGGCCTCGCTATAGATTTTCCATAGATTTTGTCAAACTTCTACACGGAGAGCAAGAACTTCATTGCTATTCGTTGGGATGTCAAATAAATCAGTGATGGCTCCAGCTATTCATAATTTTCAACCAAATTATAATTTACAGGGATTGGAGAAAAGGCTCCTCAGGGACTGCGACACTGGCTCCTTTAAGAGGGCGGAGCTTAGCGCTCCAACTCACGTAGCGTGCGTGCGTGCGCGTGCGCGTATAGGAAGGAGGAAGGAGAGACGGTGGCGGGAAGTGTGTCAGTTCTGTTTATCTAGTTAAGTTTATTCAAGTTGTAGTCCACATTTTGTAGCCAATGTAAAAAATGCGTGATGGCTCCAGCTATTCATAATTTTCAACCTAATTATAATTCACAGGGCTTGTAGAAAAGGCTGCTCAGAGACTGCGACACTGGCTCCTTTAAGAGGGCGGAGCTTAGCGCTCCAACTCACGTAGCGTGTGCGCGCGCGCGCGTGCGCGTATAGGAAGGAGGAAGGAGAGACGGTGGCGAGAATTGTGTCAGTTCTGTTTATCTAGTTAGGTTTATTCAAGTTGTAGTCCACATTTTTTTATCCTGCTTCGAGTTGTGCGTGAGACAAGTAAGTTTTTAGTCGTTTGTGTGTACAAATACACTACCGCTAATTGGTAGCGTTCGATCTTCACGAGCGCATTTTATGGAGAGCTATTGCCGCGACTTCTTTTCGTGTCTGAGTCATGTATGTTTGTGTTGTGATATTTGCATTATTTAGACATTGATAGTTTATTATTATTTTTGTAGAACCACACAAATGTTTTTATTTGAAGCATCAAGATGTGTGTACTTTATCTTCAACCTTATTAATTAATTAATTATTACTCTATGAACATTTTTCCCCATTATTTCATATATCAATGTAGTGTGTTCATGTACAGCTAATTAGCTTATCTTAGCTTTTGGCTTTGACATGATCGTTGTTCCATGAATATATTCACCCAAGTAGCTGCCGCATTGTGGTTGGAGAAACTGAGGGCGGGTTTATTTAAATTGGTCTTCACAGTTCCCAACATACTTTCTGAAATAGGCCGCTCACTAAAGATTTACTTTGTTGTGTAATTTCACACTTGATGCGATGGCAGGCATCCCAGAGACCAAAACTATTTGTATACATGCAATAGATTACATTATACATTACAAATACATTTGCCGCAAAATGTCTCATTTAAAGCAATCCTGAGCAGCTTGGATGAGGAAACCGCTCGCCATCTTTTGATTCCCTCTCGACAAAAAAATCGTCGTAGGGCGCGCTGAACGACCGGGAATGTGATTTGGTGCGCTTGATCGAGCGGAAAAAGCACCGCTCATGACTAGCGGCTGACCCGTTGCCAGGGTCACGAACTTTTGACGGACAGCCTCACGGAGTGACAGGAGTAGGATAGACACGTTGTCGTCAGCGGCCATGACAGCCATTCTTTTTGCTCATGCAGATGTGTGCGTTGTCACGCTAAAAGGTGAAATTCCCTGGCGGGGCGCGGTGCGATGCTGAGGGGGGCGAACATGCTCCCCCCCCTGTATTATAATAGTGTAATTGCACATCCACTCCAGTAGGTGGCAATGGTGCTTTCCTTGCCCATTGTGGGCAGCAAGGATTGTAGTTTTGTTTTTTTGTTTGCAACAAAAATGCTGTTATTCATAGTTGCGGTGGCGAGTGGGTGGTGGTGGTGGTGGGGGGGGGGCACGAATTGCTTTCTTTTTGCTGGGGGGCGTAACAGAACTGTTCTGAACTAAGTGAACAACCAACCAACTAAATGGCCGACTGACCAATAAAGCAACCAATCAACAGATCAACTGACCCACAAACCAACCAACTGATGAGCCAACAAACAAACCAATCAGCAACATCACAGACCAACTAACCAACAAACATTTCTTCCGAGCCTCCCTGGCCAAATGTTCTCTCTCTCTCGCTTTCCCAAAATATTTGTTTCTTTTTTCCAATTGAGTTGTTTTGTTTGCATGTTAAAAAACAAACAGTCCGGCGTAGACTATTTTTTTTTATTCCCACTCAACTTTCGCCAATATCCTATTACTTTGCTCACCTCTTTTTTTTTTTTTATGCATTTTGATCACAGCCCCTTTCCTCTTATCTCATGCGCTCCCTTTTGCACTGCCACCGCTCATCTCCTCCATCCGCTAATTCAGCAGCTTATCCGAGCACCGGTTCCACAAAGCTGCATGATCCCTGTCGCCTGGCAGCCCCCACGTGGGAATCATGAGTCAGTGCGCCATGATGGATGGCGGCGGCGGAGGGGAAGGGGCTTCGCGGGAAGGCTAAGGAGGTTGACAGACGGTCTGGGGGAGTCCGAACTCGAGGGGAGGATGTGGAGACGGCTGGTGAGCGGCGAACAGATGGCGGCGGATTTTTGGCGAAAGCAGGCGGAGAAAGCAACAAGAGCTTCCTGCTGGATGCGCAAATCCACCATTTTGGGGGGTTCGCATCGAGTTTAAGTTTTCATCTGCTCGCTGATTTTTCTTGTCACATGTCGCAGCAGATTATGCCAGGAATAAAAAAAAAATGTTCTCAACAGCAGAAAATTTTGCAGGAATTTTTTTTTTGGGTGGGGGGAGTCCCATTCAATGCCATGAATCCTAGAGATTGTTGTCTAATTTACGATATATAACAGAAATCTCTTTTCATCTTGATCTTTGAAGTCTTGCTGGAGAGATTTTATTTATTTTTCTGACTAAGCAACGAATCACTGACCGAACAACCAACCGATCAAATGGCTGATGGACCAACGGAAAAGTCTATCTCGCACTTTTGGGTCATTTCCTATAAAAAAAAGCAAACTATGCATGTTTCACTCTGAAAAAAAAATATTGTGGTTGATGTCAGAATAGCCGACAAATTCGATTTGACATTTGTGAGAGTTTCCTAAAGAAGTTAATACGTGCAGTTTGTACTTTGCAGGAAGCACCCAAAAAAAAAAAAAATGTGCAGATTGTTGGCAACAAGGCTAAAAGGACAGATTTGCTTTTCACATTTGCTGTCCTTTTCCTTTGGAGTGGCAAACTCTTGCGCTCAATCTGATTGCTGTCTGTCACCCTGATAAGCGAAAACGTAAACTGAACTGCCCTCACCTTCACCTCGCCGCGGCGTACAGAACGCCAAGCAGGGAACGGGCGGCATTACTTTCAATGGCTACCCCACTGCAACGCGGTGAATATAAAAAGTCTACACACCCGCAGCTTCAATGGGCAAGTTTGAGTGATAGAAAAAAAAAAAATAGAACCAGATCTTTCGAAACATTTTCCCGACCGTTAACGTGACATAGCCACATCCCTGAATGTGAGGGTGTGCTCACTTGTGCAACTGCATTACGTCAGTTGTTTGTTTACATCAATATTAAATTACATCGACATGTTAAATATTTGAACATGAGTTCTTGAGGTTATAGTTCATATTTTAAAAATGATTTATCTTGGTCTCATTTTTGAAAATAAACTGGCATTCGAACGGGGGCATGTAGACTTTTTGTATGCGCTGTAGCTTCACTCGGTGGCTCTCCACTTGATAGCAAATCCTTGTCTCTTGTCCACCTCATGTGCACGAGATGCCTCAGGCAACAAGCAGGAGCCCCTCAGCGTTGATGCCTAACCTCGTCTTTGGGAAAGGCTAGAACAAAAGGAGGGCCCGGGGGGGGGCGGGCGGAGTAGAGGGGGCTTGCAGGAGTGACTGTTAGAATAATTCCTCCCTCACTTCGCCGCTGAGAGTCGAAAAAGGCCTTGGACATAATGTGGAGAGCTTTTAATGGAAGATTCCATTAGGAAGCATTTACTCTCACACACTATAAATTCTCCCGATGCATTTTTAAAGGCGCATTCTGCTGGGTTTCCAAACTGTAATGTGCTCCTGTTATGGGCGGTGATGACACTGCAGTCATTGGCAAATTCCGGTGAGGAACTATGACAACTAAATGAAAGAATACGTTTGAGACCATCACAACACCATTAGAGTGGGGTCTTATCAGCGCGACATTGGTTGCAATTCCTCCAAGGATATGTCAAATTGGACTGAGGGATGGCGAATGAAAATGGGATCAAATCTAATACCCATGAGGATGTTTTCTAGCTGGAAATTGGTGGAAAAGTTAAGCACGACTGTTTAAAACGTTCTGAATTGGATGCGTTTAGCCGAGCGATTGATCAGCCGGTTAACATGCCAACCAACCGACCGATCGGCCAAGTGACTTAACTAACCATGCAACCAACTGGCAGACTGACCAAATGATCAACCAACTTATGACCAACTGCACAACCAATCAACTGAGCGATGGACCGACGAATCAGTCAACGAACAAACTGCCAGACTGGCCAAAACACCTGGCGGCTCAACCAACCAACTAACATGACAAACAACCAACTGACCGAGGAAACACCGAACATCTGCCGACCCAACTAAACAACAAGTGGATCAACAAAACAAAAGTCCAAAAAAACAACTATCTGACTAAATGACCAAACCAACAGCCCAGCAATTAAATAAACAACAGACTAGTGGACCAAAAATACAGTCAACCAACCAACCAACAAAACAACCTACCAACCAAATGACCGATAAGCCCATCAATCAATCTAGAGATGGACTGCCTGTCCAAGCACCTGACTAAATGACCGACCAATAATTCAACTAATGTCAGACTAAACAACTGACAAAATGGCCGACCAATCAACTAACCAAACAACCAACTAACTGACTAATGGAGCAACCGACAAACCAAGCAAACACCAATCCATCGCCAAATGGGTGACTAACAAAACCAGCCAACCTATTGATGGATCAACCGACTAGCCAATGAACCAACTGACCAAACAACAAATCTACTGATCAACAAAATGAGTGCTGGCCCAAAAAACAAACAAACCGAACAACTGAATAAACAGCCAACCAACCTTCTTTTCAACCAACCAACTCTCAGAATGACCAAACAACTGAGAGAACAACCAATCACGTGTGCGTTGACTGCCCTCAGGTTTGACCAAGCAATCGTTTATTTAAACAACCGACTGACTGAGCGACCAAACAACCAACCCATTCAAAAGACAGACGGATCTGGCAACACAGCAGCAAACAATCAGATGATAAAAAAAACGGAGAAACCAACTAACCATCCATTCAACACATTGACCGGCCAAGCAACCAACTCACCAACCAAATAGACTTTAGTACAAAAATAACAAGCTTTAATTTGGAAAAATCAGACTTTTTCATATTGTGCGGCCTTCTACCTACACATGCATATTTTGTGTCTCTCCTGCCAGTGTGCTTTTACGGTCAAAATAGCCTGAGGTTACGCTGAATGATTTATGGAATGCTGGGAGATTTAACATTCTGAAATAGAAGCGCTTCACGCTGTATTCCGATAACCTCTACAATAAGCTACAGTATGTATAGCACCTGTCTTCGGGTTAATTGTGTTGCCCCAAACGTGACGTGCTCGTGGGAGTTCATAGAGCTAATTTTCACCCTCTTGCTCATCTTTGTAAATAAACAGCATGGCAATATTTACACATGCTCCTTTTTCCGCCAGTGAGTCCGATAAGTCCGATGAGTGACGTGGATTGCAGTCATGACATAAAAAGTGAAATAAAAACCCGAGGAAGCTCAATTAACATTTCAATGGCCTCTGTGCGACATCTTCATGAGAATAAGCGGCGCTAATGTCGGCCACACTCAATCAAAGACAGAAAAAGAAAAAAAAAATCAATGAGCTTCATCACGGGGATGAAAATGCACCCGAAGTGTCTGCGAATGCAATGAATGACGACAGTGGGGGCGTCGGTTATGGATTTCAGGCCACGCGCTCTGTGATGCGCCAATTAATTACTTCTTTCGCAAAATGTCAGAAAGACCATGCAAAATAGCAATTGCAGTTAGCAGCGCCGATGTTGATGTCTTAACATTGATTGGCCAGGGAAGCAAAGATGGTTGAGAAGTGAAATGACACTCAGTGGAGTGCAGACCTCCACCGGGGACAAAACAAAACCTTAAACTTGTTCATAAAACAAAAAAGTATGTTTGAACTTGTTTGAGTGGCAGTTCCTCTCTAGTCCTGTAGGTGGTGGGGATGAGCATTCGCAAGCGGTTGATAGTTTCCAGAACTGCCAAACATCCATCCATCCAATGGCGCTTATCCTTGAATGGGTCACGGGTGAGCTGGCGCCTTTTCAAGCTGACCTTATGAAAGAGGCGGGGTTTACCCTGCACTGATCGCCAGCCAATCACAGTGTGTTTAGAAAGTTTGAAAAAATTAGCCCGAGACAAGGTTCCTTTACTCATTCATTGCCATTGACGGATATCGACGTAAAAAAAGTACGTTCATTTCACCTTGGCTGGTAGTGAATGAGTTCAGGGGTTTTCAATCCTGTTCCTGCAGGTCCGCTGTCCTGTCTGTTTTCCAACTCTCCCTGCTGCAAAACACCCGATTCAAATAATCTGGATTGTTATCCAGCATCCTGATCAATTGAATCAGGTGTGTTGCAGCACGGAGAGATGGAATACGGACAGGACATCGAAGCTCGATGAACAGGATCGAAGACCCACGCTCAATGGGATTCGGTTAAAATCACCCCGATCAGAACCGAGTGTACATATCTTCGTTGACTATCGTATCTAACGCCGCCTTAGCGTGCCGCCAAAGTTTTGAGGACTCGACGTGAAAAATTGGGTCCAAAGGGCTCGGTTATAGAACGCTGCTGCGTGATGATCAGACAACGGAATGTCTCGCCGCACATCTGTCACATCGTGACGCGCTGCAGCCCAACTCCAGCTGAGCGCCATCCATCTTGCAAGCAGCTAATGATCATGCTTTATTGCTCTCTTCGCAATAAGAGCACATCACAGCGCTCTCTGCTAACCCTTCTGTCTCCCCCGCTGGAGGTATAAACAAAGCACAAAACAAGTTAGATGCAACTTCACCCCCCCCCCCCCCTCGCCCAATTTATCTCCCGTCACCGCACGCTATACTCTTTTTCCGCGCTCCATCACGCCGGAAAGCAGGTGAGAGAGCGAGAGAGGGAAAAACTGACAGCCTTCATCGTTCGTCGACGCTACAGCTGCTAATCTGCATGGCGTTAATAATTGATTGACGCCCGCAACCATACATCTGCGGTGGACTCTCTCCGCTTCAATTTCGCTGGCTCATTCGTTCCATCTTTGCGCCTCTCACCCGTTGCGGCACTATCAAGGAGAACTTTTTTTTTTTTTCCCCCATTTCGTCGATTGTTCTTTCTCTCTTGATGAATGGACGCGAGCGTCCTAATCCGTTTCTCTCCGCTCGCCGTCGCATCGCAGCGCTCCTCGCCCTGACGTTGAACAAACCCAATCTTGAGATGCTCCAGTCAATACGTATTAGGGGACCCGATTCGATGGGCGCCAAGGTTGAAAACAAGTTGTAGGAGTTGGAAATCAGCTTCTGAAGACAGTGGTTATGAAATTGGTCAAACTGGTGTCAGGGACTTTCAGAGAATCTTTGAAAAGATCACATTTTGTTCTGCCCACATCAACTATGGTATGCCCAAAAAAATGTTTTAATTTTCTTCTAATCAGGACGAATTGAGTTTGAATTGGGTTGGAGTTTTTTTTTTTGGGGGGGGGGGGGATTTTTTTTTCTTTCACAATTTAGCACCGCCCACCCATCAACGATGCCCTCCATTGGGATCCATTTAATTGCATTCCCTCGTCCAAGACCTGAAATTCGCCCAAAACTGGCCTACTCCCAGCTCAATTTCAGGACTGAGTCTTTTCCGTGTCTTCTGTTATGACAGCCCATTTGTGTTTGTGGGTGAAATTGCCATTGGAAGCTAATTATTGGAAATTTCCTAAAAATCAGACACTGCGCTCTGCCAACATTAGATGGTGCAGGTCAGGAGATTTTTGCTCCACTATTTGGCATCACAGGATGCTTAAAATTTGGGCTCAAAATGCAGATTCAAACCAAAACGGCTGATTTGCTTTTCAATTTCGGGCTCGGATATTTGAGACTTTGGGAACCCAATTTTGTGTCCAACTGTCCAAGAATCCATGACATCACAACTGGTCCAGGCGACGGTAACCAATTGTACGTTTATGATCACAGTGTAGCCTCCCTGCCAGTCGTAAAATCTCATCCTGCATTATGCAATACAAACTGGCAGAAGGCCAACCACATTACAAACCAGAGCGGAGCCGACCATGTTTGTTTTGTAAGGAAAAAAAAAAAAAATTGCTGGCTCTCATAAATTGTGCAGTCGATGGACGCTTTGAGACCACCGGCCATGTGCGTAATGGGAGGAAAGGGAGACCTGATGGGGTGGGAGGGGGCTGCCGGGAGCCCCACCCCACAATTCATGTTCCATCTCGGTGCACAAAAAAAAAAAAAGTCAATCTTATCCTTTGCCGTTAGCACACACGGACGTGTTGCTGACTTCTACATACGTAATAATTTCTAAGGGCAGGAAACTGCAGCCTCTAAGCAGCAGTGGATTGTATGGGTGCCTTTGTGTGTGCTTTAACATGCGTGGGTGTGCGTGTGTGTGTGTTGACAGGGGCAGGGCCGTTAGTCATGGCGGCTTGACACTCCCTGAGCTCCTGGAGGTGCAGCATGGGTCATTAAGGCAGCGCAGCAGGCTTAGCATGACCACGCACACACACACACACACACACACACACACGGAAGTAACAGCTCCCATGTTGCCGCTAGGTGGGTTTCGCAATCTAACTCAAGGTAAGCGCGAAGACGAAGCATGTAGTCCTGACGGAAATAATCTTTTGAATAACTTATTAGCCTCCAAGGGCGTTAGCAACCCATGAACACATGTTTTATAATGCCATTTTTTTTTTTCTTTTTAAGTATGTCCACCGGCTGCCTGGAGTGTCCTTCAAGCTCTTTGGACGTCCTCCCCCATTCATTTTATTTTAAATATAAGTGCGGTCTTGACGTAAAAGATAAGCTGACTGCCCGTGTGAGCAAATCAAGTATCGACGTTCTCGCATGATTAAAGGCGAGCGTGGTCGGAACATGTGTCGGCGCAGAGAAAATTCGGTACTCGGACTAATATTGGGGTTGTGGAATCCAAATTAAATGGAAGAACTCAACGGCGTTTGTGGGTAAATCTTCATCGGCGCAAGTTGGCGTCGGAGCGCAAGTAGCGTCTGGCCTGCTGATTTGCCGTGCAAAATTCTGCACGTGATGGTGACTTGAATGCATCCATCAGCGGAAACGGGTCACGTAAAGTTCATTTGAGAGCTGAGTGGCTTCTACCCCCCACCTGGAGACCAAAGTTGTTTCTGTTAAGGGCGACAAAGGCAAAGGAGGGGAGAAAAAGCTAAATGGCTTTTAATTAATTTTTAATCAGGAGATTTTTTTTTTCTCCCCCCCTCACCATTTAAGACTCTGAGGTAGACCGAGCGCCCCTTAGGAGGCGCCCCGGCGAAGAGAGATTGGATGTCGAAACCCCGCCAGGGAGCCGACGGCTGGCGTATTGTGAAAATTTAATGGATCGCTTGATTGTCAAAGAAGCTGGCGAGATCCTCAGAAGATGAAAGGGGGCTGGAAAACGGCGACACTTTTGGCCCCGGAGAGTCTAATCCTCGCCGACAAGAACATTTCAAGGGGATCCCGAGAGCCGATCAACACATCACCTGCGAGTTAATAGAAGCGTTGACACGGGTTCAAAGTGAAGCTATCGCTGCTGATACACGGGAGGACAATTAGTGCCGCTACATTCGGGGGGGGGGGGGTGGAAAGGGGAGGGGGGGGTGCCAGCGACGCCTGCACCAGCCAACACCTTGGTCTCGCTTTGCCGAATGACCCGACCTTTAAGCAAAGCCCGGCATCCAAGACAACTTTATTACGTTATCGACTTGCCACGAAGTAGACATTTCATCCTGAATGTCAGACTGTTGATGTCATCGTTTCCGGGGAAACGTCTTCATGAAACTGTAGATCCATGGCATCGGCCAAGCCCGTCGCAACGGGATTCTCAGAGAGCGCCGACCGCACGCTCGCATTCGACTTGATAAGAAAACATCCGTGGTGGTACGGTGCATTTCATTTTGTCGCTGTCCGTCATCATGTTAAAAACTTTACATTCACGATTGCTGCTCGTCGGATCTTGACAATTTTTGATTAATGCCTTTTGTCTTTGGTCCAAACAAATTACATGGAAATTTTTGCACTTGGTTGCAAAGTGACATCAATTGGCGTACTTCTTCACCTGAACGGAAGTTTAAACCAAAGACACGATGATCACTGATCAGCTTTCGCCTTCAATCGTCTTTGGAACGGAACGTTTTAAGAACATTGCTCGATTACCTTCATTATCCGAGGTTCTACTTGGATTCTGACAACTAAGAAACAACGAATGGGTTTCATCTTTCCAGTCAAAATACGATGAACATAAATGGCGGCCATATACTCATTCTAAGTCATTAGCGCTTGTTTTGTTACATCAAAGTAACAGCAAAGGTCTTTTGTCTTTGCTCATTTAATAAAAACATTTTTTTTAAGAAGTTCATGGAAGCATGTCAATTAGAGTACCGCACAGTTCTGGTAACATTAAATTAATTACAGAGGCTTCTGGGACTTGGTTTGCTAAAATAAAGTGCCAGCCACGGACTCTTGTCCTCATCATTGTCTCTCACTCCGTCAGTGCTTCTCAAATAGTGGGGCGAGCGTGTGAACCTCGGGAACATGCTTTTTTTTCCTGCCATTACACAATAAAGTGTAATTGCACCTCCACTCCAGTAGGTAGCAGTGGCGCTCTCATTGCCCATTGCGCTCAGCGAGTATAAACGTCTACGATGTTGGTTTGTTTTGCAACAAATATGCTATTTATAGTTGTGGCGGAGAGTGGGTAGTGGGATAGGGGCACAAATTGTTTTCTTCTTGCTAGGGGCGAACAGGTCTGGCTTTTCACACTGGCTCCCCCATGACGTGATGTTTTTTTTTTGTTTTTTTTTTTAAATCAGCCTCCAAGGTGCGACATGGCAACGGGAGCAGGAACGTCACGCCAGGTTTATCGTGCACCAAGTGCTTTTTCATACCGGGAGGGGCGGGGGGGGGGCGACCGTGAGTAAGAGGCTGCGGTGTGTTTCTGACATAGTGTGCGACGAGGGGCATGGCGGCAACCTCCGCTCATGAATAAGACATAAGGCGGGCTCGGGGGACCGGGCGGTGGTAGGCTGCCCATTTGCCATTTGCACGCTCGGTCAAAGCGACGGAGGATGACGGGAGACTTAGAAGCACCACGGGGGGTCGGGGATGGGGGGGAGGTACTACACAGGACACACAGCTGCGCACTTTTGAGGATGGATGTGAAGTCCTCCGTAGCACCGTCTCTAATTACGCGAGTGAGTTCAATGGAAATCTCAATGGTGGCGCAGCCTTACGGGAATGAATCAGAAATAAACGCACTCGCGTTGGGGCTGGCAAACGCTAACGTCGCGAATGACTCATATTGTATGGGCGCACACGTGCGAACAAACATTGATCCGCAGCCTTTGCGGTCTTTCTCTCAACAAAAGCAAAGATGTTTCCAGCTCTGCCTCACAAAAAAAAATAAAAATTCCTGACGCTGCGCATTATTTGCAGTCATCTCTTTATTTCTGTTGTGTTTACAGTCACGAATAACTGGCGAGAGGAACAATCGCATCAATTGTGAAGCAGGTTTATTGTGCAATTGTGCTGTGGGTTATTTTGTCCATTGATTATTTCTAGTTGTTGTGTTTGTTGAATGCAAAAACGTGGTAACCACGAAGCGTGTACTGATACACGAAAATGAGACCAGAATACATACAAAATAACAGAAAGTTCTCCAGCCCAATGTGTTTAGCCGTGCTAGCTAGCCAGTCGCTGCCGGTTGCTGGTGCGGATTGCGCATTTAGCAATTAGCATTCATTTTAGAACTGCGATTGGTCAGTAGAGTCAAAATCTATCCCCGTAAGCCAAATTTCTACCCTCCCTACCTTTCTACCTACAGACTGCGTAGCGCACCCAAGCTAAAATTAACTTTATGCTAACGAGGGTTGGGTTGTCCTTGAACGATTCTTTCAAAAAGAACGCATCTTTTTAGTGAATGTGAGTGAACGGATGACTTCCTCAAGTGAGTCGTTCTTTTCTCAGTTCATTTGAGGTCAGGAATGCGCATTTCGTCAATCATCGTGAACGACCAATCAGCGGCCAGCGTCAGATGGAGAAGGGATTTTAGTAAAAATGGTGTTTACGGAATCATGCGAACGTTTCGGTGAATGATCGTGATTTAGTTTCTCCATTCACGTACGATTCTGTGAAAGAAAGTGACGTTATTTCCCGTTCACAAACGATTCGGTGAAAAAAAATCCTTTTGAACGGTTCTTTTTGGTGAACTATTTCTAATGATTCACTAATGCTAACTTTATCTCGGGACTACATCAACAGAACCCATGTGATATTTATTTTAGACAATTAAAATACAAGAAATAAAACACATTTTGACTCTCGATTATTTCTAGCTCTGTTTATTTCGACTACACGTTGTGCTTACCGTGAATAATTGGTGGCAGAGAAGGCGCGACAGAATATAATGAGTTCAACACACTAGCGCTGAAAGACGTGCTACAGTCAAGTGAAAGGCGCCTCTCGTCCTCGCTGGCCTCCCTTCAAAAGCAAACAGTTCTAACTGGTTGACACAAGCCTATAACCCCGACGCCCATGGGTCTCCTCGAGCTCTTAATGCACCTTTTACTTGAGAAATGTGTATGTTCGGTATAGCACATGGCGGCTGTTAACCACTGACCCCCTGGCTCAGTGCACAGAGTCCAAGCTAACCACGACCAGCCCGGCAAATTAGGCCATAAACAAGTCAAGAGAACCTCGGGCACCCGACGGAGAAACAGACCCAACAGATCCAACCCGGGTCATCTAATTTGAAGACGCCAGGAGACGCAGCCGGAACTCCTCCACCCGAGCAACCGCGACTCTTATTTAATGAAGAGCCCGAGTGGAAGGGAAGAACAGGATTGATTGGGTTGGCACGCGACAACTCTGCGAGCCAAACAATCTAAGCAATGGCCCAATCTCAACACTGCACAACCTTTCAAGGCACATTTATTTCAATAAAAAAAAAAAAACAGAAGCACAGCGACAACTTGTCCTCAACCTCTCGGCTTGTTCCACAATGCGGGGAAGACGAATGGCGGAGCATTCCCATTAGCGGGCATGAGGCGTATACTATGAAAGAGACACCCGATTTAATGAACTCACTCCAAATGGCTCCTGAGGAACACGAGTTGTGTTGATATCAGGGAACTTTTTAATTAGAGATGAAGGAGGGCGGGGTGGGGGGGACACGCAGACGGCCCTGGCAGGTCAGCGGCGACTCGAGAGCGAGGGAAGATATCAAGAATCAATTTGGAGAAAGCGGAAGGATGTGGTGGTCGAGAATAATAAACATACCTGTTGATGATAGACGGTAGATTCATTTGCGGCGCCGCCGTTCCCCCTAACAGTTTAACGGTGTCATTTATTTTAAGCGACTGCGGTGACGGGAATTTCTTACGACAGCAAAGACATGTTTGGATGCTAAAGTAGGCAAAGCATATTCACTCATTCGTTACCATTGACGGATAAATACGTCAAAGATCCATTTTTATTTTTTTTTTTACTCGGCTGGTAATGAATGAGTTAAAAATGTAATCCAGAGAACATTTTAAATATTCTGGGGAAAAAAAACAGTTGTTTCTATTGGCTGGTTGAGGTCCTTCACCTTCTTGTGAGTCTGGGGTGTCATCTTTGGGCTCGATAAAAAACATTTTTACCAGCATAAACATTCTTGAAAAAAATGGTGAGATTTCAGGCGTTTCAACTATTCAACGAAAGCCTTTAAAAATAAAAAATGTAACAGGGCTGACTAGTATTGAGATCACATGTACACATCCAAGAACACTAAATGCCGGATGTAGCAAAGCAGCCCCAGATCATAACTGAGCCTCGTCCGGTTTTCATTGTGTGCTTATTGAAACTATTTGGCAAATGATAATGACTTGGTGATTTTATCCAAATCAGAAGAATCGCTAATATACTGCTCACGCTGAAGAAAAACTGTGACTTTGAAACAAAAGTGTGTGCCGGGAGTAGCAAAGCAGCCCCACGTCATTACGGCGATTTTTCCGTGTCTTTTTTGTTTCTTGATTTTTGGCAACGATTGCCCTTAAATAAATTCTGATTCCACATGCCATGATTTTTTTCCCCCCTGTTGAATAATCTATTACCAAAAACCAACAACAGCACCGCTTGCATTGATGCTAGCGCGGTTAGAATTGGGTTTCTGTAAATATTGCCTGGCGGGTACCTCGGCCCAGGCGACCGGCTCGTAATTGATGACCTTTTGATGCTCACCTGTGCGTGCCTCGCCAAAACTGAAGGCCGGAGAATTGGAGGAATTTATCATCTGATGTGTTCATTCAAGCGGAAAGAGCCGAGGCGGGGCAACATACCGACAACGGGTCGGGAGAACTCGGGCTCGTCTCTCGTCCGATCGAGGGAAGAACAAAAAGGTAAACAAGCCAAGCGATGGAAAAGTAACGGGGAAAAGAAGAAAAGAAAGAAAGACTCGAGGGAGGATTAAGAGCTGAATGCAACGCGGGAGGAAAAAGTAAGGAAAAACTCATTTGCAGCGGCCGATCGCAGACGGGCTTGAAAGTTTCGGAATAAATTTGACAATTTCAACCAATCGGCAGAACAGCAGCACCCGCGCCGGGTCCTCAGAGAGAAAAACCATCTCCAGTCAAAACTTCCTCGCTTCAAACTTGAACAGCTGCAGGAATTCCAGCACGCTTTATTAGCTCCGATTTTGCATTTTCTTCACCGGAGATGGTTGGCAGCGTGCTGCTATGAATGGAACATTCTGCTTCTCTCATGTTAACACCCATCCTCGCTGCTTCTCCTCAGGGTCAAACTTTCTGCTCAGCCTTCACTAACATTACAGATCACTTAGCGGTGTGAACCGCTACACTTGCCAGCTGATACCGAGTGACATCCATGCGCAGGACAGGACCACTATACAATCAGTGACCCATCGTGACATAGAAAATATGTAGACACACCTCTTGACCAGTCAATCCGACTAAAAGTCGGCTATGTGAACCACTGCACTATGAATGAGTCGTAGTGTAAATACATTAGTCAGCTATAGGAACTACTATACCACTTGTCACCCGTAGTGCTAGAGCAGATATGCAGCAATATCTTTCGACTGGTCGGCAGTTAATCGAGCTATGTAAAGGACTACGCTACTATGCCAGCTATGTGAACCACTATACTAATAATGATCCATATTGGTTCTACAGAACCAGTATTCTACCAATGACACTCCAGTCAAAGTAACTTAAAGTGACCTTGGTGGAACACTATACTATCAATGACCCAATTTGCCAGAACAAATTTGTAGAGACACTCCTTGACTGGTCAGCAGCCAGCTATGTGGACCACTACACTATGAATGATCCATAGACTAAATCCATGACTCAGCTATTTAAACTACGATGATACCATAGACCCATAGTGCCACAGCGGATATGTAGTAACGTCGCTGGATTGGTCGGAAGTCAATCAAATTAAAAGTGAGCTATGTGAACCGCTACACTATCAATGATTTGTAGTTTAATAAGTTATATGGACCACAATAATACCGTTAATCTATTGAGACACAGCCAATTAGGAGAGAAAAATTCAGTAAGAAATGTGAACCACTACATTACCAGTAATGAATAGTGCATCTGCAAAAGTCATCCATGTGAACCGCTACATTATCAATGATTCCTAGTGTAATAAATTAGATGGACCACTACACTACCGTTGATCCATGGAGCCCCAGCCAATGAGTAGAGATTGCACTGGACTGATTGACAGTAAAATTAAGTGAGCAAATTGAACCACTACACTAACAGTAGTGCATAGTGAATATACAAAAGTCATCTATGTGAACCGCTACGCCACCAGGAAAGCGTATTGCATCTGCAAAAGTCATCCATGTGAACACTACATGACCAGAAAAGTAAAGCTATGATAACCACGACAACTACCAGTCAGGCACAGTGCCACAGCTTGTCATCTGATATGGACAGACAACCTGGACCAGTCAGCAGTCAATGCTGGGAAAAGTCAACGCGCACCACTCCGCCATCGTGTCTATAATGCATGCGTCTGCTCAGCCTCCACAAACATCACAGCTCTCACACTTGCCAGCAGATGTGTTTGCCAATGTGTAAATCCACAGAGATCATATAGTGAGTGGGGAGGAGGAAGAGGGGGGGGGGGGTTTCCATGCCAGGCGATGCCGCTTGTCGAATCAGTCACAGAAGCGCGCCCGCCGATGGTGAGGGGGGAAAGGCCCGATAGAAGCGCACGAAAGGCGAGAAGGGGAAAGGAGAAGCAACCTCGAATAAAGACGCTTATATGTTTGCCGCGGGAACGCTCGCCTCCAGATAGCGAGCGAAGGCGACGAGAGAGAGAACGGCAAGCGAGAATCCCAATGAGGAGATGCGTTAATATAGCGATGAAGTGTTGCGAGAAGGTGCGAAAATGGCCTCGGGCTTGTTCGCAGATGCCACAGCTGAGCTATCTGAGCGTGTCCCCTTTAGGCGAAGTACACGCAACCATAATGGGCGCCCGTATTCAGATGAAAGGCTTGAAAATTTCACACGTTCGCTATTGCCATTTATTTCTAATGGGCAAAAAAGTGCTTTTAGGGAGTGGATGTGAGATGTCTTTTAGCAATATTGGATGACAAATACTTCATTCATCCACCTTCGCTACTTAGGTTGTGTTTTTTTTTTCCTTTTAATAAACACTCCAAAATGTATTGGTAATTTCAAATTAATGGATGTTTAATTTTAAATGTTCTTTTGATTCATTTTTATTTTGCCAGAAAAAAATTTTTGCTTTTTATTTTTAGCACAATTTGAAGGAAGTTTTTGTGATCAATTTTCTGCAATAGTATCTTTTGTTGAATTTCTAATGAGCGCCTGCTTCATTTCTAATGTTGGAAAACTAATTTTGACGTATGTATGAAAATTTCCCGACTACATTTAAGTACATTTTTCAAGTAATATGCATGACCGCAATCATCTCAATAAATTAATTTAAGTGCCCGAAATCAATTTGGCCATTTAATTTCTAACATGCAAAAAAAAATATTTTTTTTTTTTTGTAATTTTTGACATCGTTTTTATCAAGATAGTTCTACAACGCAATACCATAATCACCACCCAAAACGTTCCGTGGGTGAAAACCCGTTTTGGTTGCCGTTTCATTTATAATATGGAAAAAGTGCTATTGAATGTGCTATAAATCTGTGATTTTTTTTTAAATTAATTAATGTATTTATTTTTTAGAAATATTGCACAGTCATGTAAGACTGTCATTATTATTTTTCTCATCACCCAATATTTTCTTTGTAATTCTAAGTATAATTAAGTGATGTATTGCAGGTGCAAAAATCCGATTTGGTTTCATTTAAAATGTGCAAAAATGTATGTTTTTTTCCCAATCTTGCATGCGTGAATTTTGTTTTGGTAGCTGTTTGTTTATCAAATGTGCATCGATTCAATTTCTAATGTTTAAAAAATTGCCGGATTTTTTTTTTTTTTTTTTTTTTTTTTTTTTTTTTAAATGGTATTGCCCTGCAGTAACCACGTCAACCCTTGTTTCGATCACTGGAATCACGGTGTGACATTTTCACACGCTTTCATTTTTGTCCGGTTTATCACTGATGAGCTGACGCACTCCAAGGACGCACTTTGGCAGCTATAAAGACGGCCGGTCCTGGGCATGGAAATTCAATGCACGCAAGGGCAGGCGCTGGCGATAAATATGATGATTTCAAAGGGAACGCCAGAGAAGAGCCACTTGTCTCCGAGCGCCCTTGACCATCATGCCGGGCCACAAAGAACAACCTCCATCAAGGCCCCATTTGCATGACGTTGGCAGCGGGCGCTTTCATCACTGGAGAAACGGGACCCACACTACACCCCCCCCCTCCTACCCGCATCCTCCCAATCTGGCATCTTGACGTCTACTCAAGCCGCCGCCCCCCCCTCGAGGCCGTGCATACTTCCTGTAACTTTTTCTTTTCTTGCAAATGTCAATGCCGGAAAAGAGAGCTTGTTGCCATGGAAACACCCTTGTATAGGAGGGGATTGAGAGAGAGCAATGGCGAGGGGGGGGGCACGAGGGAAAAAAAAAAAAATCATTGCTGCATTGCTTGACTTGGATAAGTGTGAGTGAGAGTGGAAGTGTGTTTTTTTTTTGTTTTTTTTTGGAGACCCTATGAATGTGTGTGTGTGCATGTGTGAGAGACACACACACACACACACGCATACTCGCAAAGGAGGATGCAGCAAAAGTGGAGGTGCTGTGTGTTTATTACGTGAAAGTCGAGTCCTGGCATATGAATGCGTCACACTGATCCAATTGTACGGTGGCGTGGAGCCGGCGGGATGTTTGATTGGTGATATGGCTTCATATGAGGCCAGCCCATTTCAAAGCCCAAAACCTGTTTAATGCTCCCCCGTCGAGCCAATAGCGGGATTATTGTGGCGCAATGGAATCAGCTCAATTCCAAAGCACGAGAACGGCCTTCACTGTTGGCAGACTATAGCGATTGAGGTGACATATTTTACGGGACGACTCGTTTAATGCCGCTTAACGTCACGTGGGCTCCTGCTTTAGCATATTCCGAGGAACGAGCCTCACCTGGTATATTCAGATATCGTATATTGTATGATGATGTGAATTGTGCACCCGCTCCTCGGCCAAATCACAATTTTGGTCTCGATGGAGTTTTATTTTCTGGTTATATAAAGGTTTGGATTGAAATGGTATTTTGTGAATTCCTCACGCCGCAACAATGAGACACTCTAAAGCAGCCACAGTCGCCCAAAGCCCCCATCCACATGTTTGCTTTCTCTGCATGACGTGCGTGGACTTATGGCGGACAACGAGGCACTCTAAAGGATCCACCCCAGTTTAAAGCACCGCTCGACACATTTGACTTTTGTTTTTTGTTTTTTTGTTTTTTTTAAATACGTCGCTCTCCCGCCTTCTCCTCTCCATGTGTGCGCACTCACAGCTGACAACGAGGCGCTCTAAAACCCCTTACACAAGTGTAAGCATCTTAACACACACTGACTGCTTCTCGGCATGTTGTGTGGAGAGTGACGGCTGTCAATGAGGCGCTCTCAAGTGCCCACGCTAGCCTGAAGGCCCCCTCCTGCATGCCAGTTGTTAAATTGGACTTGCTCGGCATGAAATGTAGGAACTCATGGCAGACAATGAGGCACTCTAAAAGCGGCAGCTAATTGGAAGCTCCAGTCCACACACATATTTTATTTTTGTTTTTTATACGTCGCTCTCGCCTTTTACTCTCAATGTGTGCACCCTCACAGCTGACAACGAGGCAGCCCGTGCAGTCCGCCGCGCGCTGAGGGAGCCTCGACTGTCTGGTCCCCGCAGGGGCGGCGATGGCGGCGGGGCAGAACGAAGAGGATTGAGGGGCTGAATGGAGCAAAGCGAAGGGGGAAGGCGGGACGACGGGCTCGATCAATGACACGGCGGAGTGCGCGGGAACGTAGGACAAAGTGCTCCGGCTCGCCATGTTGATGTATGGGGGGGGGGAGATTGCATGGCGGGATCGATAGAGGAGGGCGGGGCGGGATGGGAGGCGACTTCCTCTGATGATCTCATGTGGAGGTGGCAACAATCCGTCCCTTCTCATCCAAACTTTGACATCAAGGCTCAGGCGGCAGAAAAATGGAACTTTAGAATTGATGTTCACTGTAGTGACTGATGCACAATTGTGGCATCAAGGCCTACGCATGTCGGAAAAAAAAAAAAAAAAAAAAAGCATTTGAATAGATGTTCACTCACCGGGCTGACTGATAGACAACGTTGACGAACGCGTATACGG
Organism: Idiotropiscis lumnitzeri; assembly: GCF_059441095.1. Classification (NCBI taxonomy): domain Eukaryota; kingdom Metazoa; phylum Chordata; class Actinopteri; order Syngnathiformes; family Syngnathidae; genus Idiotropiscis; species Idiotropiscis lumnitzeri. Next base: position 3,975,126 of record NC_142400.1, read on the forward strand.
AAATAGATCTAGTGACTGATTTTATAATATTTTGAAGAGCCGTCCATGGTGGAATGGAATTTAAAGAAATCAAATCAAAAGATAATGGCGAGGAGGGGAGCAGATGCAAAGCAGAATAAAAGACGTCCACGGAATCTGATTTTGCCAACTTTTGACATCGAGGCTAAAAAAAAAAAGAAGCTGCTTTTGAAAGAACTGATTTGTAACACTGCGACATGCAAGATTTCAAATAGCTTCCTTCTGTAGTGACTGATGGCAACTTCGGCTCAAGTAAGAAAATTCTCACCTAATTTTAACGAGGGGAAAAAGTCCAGGTTGATTATTACACTTCACCCATTAAAGAGGTTTTTTATTTATTTATTTTTTTTATGACATCATTCATAATGATGTTAGAGAACACCTGGTGTCAAGGTATCTGTTCCCTAAATTTACTGAACCGTACCCTAAAATTACTAATATGTAGCCCCAATTTACTGATGTGATTTTTTTTTTTTTTTTTTTGTAATCTCTACCCTCAATTTAGTCATCGGTACCTTCGGTTTAATAATCTGTACTAATTTGTACCCTCAAATACCTAATTTACTAAACTGCAGCCTAAATTTACCAATCAGGGACTCAAGCAACCAAACGACACGCGTCTAGCACTGCAAACGTCCTTTTAAAGGTTAGCCGACCTCAAAGGCCACCGTGCACTCGCCGTGGCAGTTATCTTGCGTCTCTACGCCTGAAAAAGGCGCACAAAGACTCCCGCCCACTACGCATACATTTTCTTTATAGCTCGCACTTGTTCGCTATCGTCTCTCGTTTGATCACGCGCGAGTCGCTCTTCAATACACCTACACATGCAATCACACACACACGCAGACACACACGCAGACCGGCCTCAGTTGCTCGCTCAGAAACAGCCGAGTTCAGGATGAAGTCGACACCTCGGGGCCTCTGAGACCTCGTCCGATTCCTCCTCATTGGGTGACTGCCAACTCGTCCCCCCCCCCATGTAATCCTCATCTTCTATTTGTTAGCTCATTTCCTGGCTTGATACCCGATTTCAAAATCACATGCGGGAAATAAACAAGCCGGACAGACGAACACTACCTTGAAAATCTCGACCTTTGTGTTTGAAACTGCAATTTTTTAAATCCCCAACGCTAGTTTGAAGCTTGAAACCCTGACGGGAAACTAACATGCTACATACCCGAATGTGAAAACCTATCTCAGCTTTGATACCCCAATTTAAAAGCTTAACTCTAGTTTGGAACCAACTCCCTGAACCCTAATATTTGTTTTGAAACTGTAATTCAAAACCCTAACCCATCCTTGAAACCTCCAAATTTGAAACTCCAACTGGCAACTCTGAGATCGTCTTGAAAACCCAAAGTTGAAACTTTCTTGTTTTTAATTAACGACGCAATCCACTTAGCAGAAAGCCTGACTTGGTTATTGAGGGTCAGCGGTGGCAAAACAGCAAAACAGGAAATGAGGTGGTTTTTTTTTTGGGTCTCTCTCTCTTCCTTCCGCCTCCGTTCACATGTCAAAAGTGTCCGTCACGGTTGTATTTAGCGGGGCGGCGAACATTCTCCCAGGCTGTGATGCCAGCACGCGTGAGCCGCCGCCGCCCACCATCTTGTCACTCAACATCTGACGAAATGCAAAATAGTCCAAGCTATGCATCAACAAAGGGGCTCGGCAAATGTCGCCGTCTACTTACATTGGGGCCACATCTACATTTCAAAAGCAAGCAACGGGTGATCGGCCATAGCACTTTGAAATCGTACTTCCAAAACCCCTACCGGGCTTGAAACACAAACGCCGGACAACGAGGCACACAAGGACAACGCCAACTAAAACAAGGACACGTCTTCATCGCGGCTCCTCCTCCTCCGCATCGCTCGACGCCGCTGTGCCTTAAAACGGCGACACAATGGCAGCGATTATCCCGTGAGTGACAAACACCTTGCTGGGATTTCAAAGTGTGCCCAATCACAACGGCATGATCACCACCGTCAGATCGTGTGACTCGCCACCAGCGAGAACTCATCTAGCGCCACGTAGACGGCTCCAAAAATGATTCGCAATGAACTACAATTAACAACTAAACAGAATGACGTGTTGTGTATTTTAAAACAAACACATAGATTAGCATTTAGTCCGCTAGCATAATGCTAATGCTAACCCATACATGAAGACACAGGCATAATTAATTCTTTTAAGCAACTGATTCTCAACTGGTGAGTTGTGCACCCAACACACACACACACACACACTTACACACATTCTGTGATGCACAAGTAGATATGTAACCCACCATATTCATATTTTTGGAACAGCAGTAGCGATTTTTATTTATTAGATTTTACTTTTATTTGAAATTTGCATTGATAAGTGCTACTTCCGGTTTAAGATGTCTGCTTTTATTTTGAATGCGAACTTCCTGTTTAGTACAGTTCACACGTAAGGTAACTTTATGAAGAGTACGTACGGCCAAGAGTTTCATATCGATCCTCAGAAAAACGGACTTTTCTTTGACTAGCACCCCCTCCGAAGAGGCAAAAGGTGTGTAAATCTACGTATTTTGTGTTTATAAATATCTAGTGTTGAGTGTGAAATGTGTTAGCTAATTGTTTGCGTGTGTTTTGAAATGTGTTTCAGCTCTTCTGGTGATTATATTCGAAGGTTACACGTCATGGATAAATTTTGCTCAAAAAAATTAACCACAAAAACCATCAGTAAAGTCTCATCCTTGTTCGTGGGGCATGTTACAAGATAACTTCATCAGAAACAATCCACAACGTAGTGAGGTCACCGTTGCTGAACCACAATATTGTATACTTTCAATGATGTTTTTGTTTGGTGGTGGCCGTGACATTTTCCTCACTAAACAATAAGTACGTTCATTCAATAAAGGTTAGCTAGAAGTGTTTTTCTATTGAGCAGAGGATCAATAGTAAAAAAAGAAAAAATTCTGGGTAACATCACAACTATTAGCCCATATATGATGTTTTGTGTTGTGTGTTAGCATCAAGCTACACTCAATTGACAAAATGTAGGGTTTTTTTTAAATTAATTTATTATTCTTTTTTATGGTAAGAGACCAATCCAGTGTCACTTTCTCGATCTTGTGTTTACATTTACATCCAATTTGCAGCCGGTGGAAACATTGCGTCGTCCTTGCTCGTCCTTTGGAATTAGAAAAGCCACCGATGCCAAGCGTTCCGAGCTCCTCCCTCGTCTTACTTTTAATCAGCAGGAAAAAAAGATGGGACTCGCCGGCCTGTCTCAGGCAATCAACGTCGGGCGGCGTAACGCTGCGCTAATTGAATGGTCTCCTTATTATCATGCGCCGCGGGTTGTCCCAACGCCTCACTCTTCCCTTTGCACCCCACTTTCTGATCTCGGTATCCCTAGGAGACCCTCCGTAGCGAATCACGATTCCCACCAAAACAGACCTCGGTTAAAGTGGAGAATGCGTACACAATTAAATGAAGTTATTTGTTGTACAATTGAGAAGATACGTTAACCCTGGAAATTAGGCACACATACTTAATGAATAAAAACAAATCGGCAAAATTCAGCCAATTATTTTTGGCCTATGTCTGAACGCCGATTAATCGAGCGCTCCCTTCTGGAAACACATTGAAGGGTCGGTACGCTATCATATGGTACATTATTTTTGTGTCTTCCATCACTCTTGCTCTCTCGCAATATATTGTGTATTTAAATGAGTATGTATCGTTTTAAAGTCATGTTTAGAGACACTGAAAAATGCCATTAAAACAAAAACATGGCGGGCGTGCTCTGACGATTCAATGTTCACAAACGCCAAGGTTTTTTTTTTTTTTGAAATTCTTCCACATTGATTCAATCACCTCAGCATGAATGAGCCCAAGATTTGTCTTTTGACTTGGCTGAAAGTGTTGCGAAACACCAACATCCAGCCAACCAAGCCACCCCCTTCCCTCCGACGGCTTCTTCCCCACAGAGAGCGGCCAAACCCGTGACTGGGGAGAAAAACAAAAGGACGCTCATTTCATATTCAGCCTTGCAGATGGAAGAAAATGCGGTGTCACAGTGGGAGTCGGGTGTTTTTTTTTTTTTCTGGTGCGTTGCATAACCTGAAGAAGTGCTTGTGAATATGAGGGCAATCCCCCACTGAGGTTCTTTCTCTCCGTGTGCAGGTGATGTCACACACCCCACCTGCAAGGCCGCCATCTCCATACACACTCGTTGGGGATTTCTAACCTGGAAATTCAACAGCACCGTAATCATCCCAGCACTCCGCCGGCACACCGGCCAGCCTCCCTCGCTCGCTCGCTCGCTCGCTAGCACTCGCACTCCCTCGCCAGGCAGCTGCCGCTGCTCAGGGAGCTGCCATCTGGAGAGCAGCTGACCACCGCTTATCACCCCCACCCCCCCACCCCCCTGCCAGCTCATCACACAGCTGGCACAGGGAAGAGGAAGCTCAGGAAGAAAGAGAGAGAGAGATCCATGGACACCAAGCTGGAGGACTGGCAGGTGAAGTGGGGAGCGTGTAGTCCAAGATGGAAATCAAATGAGGTATTTAAAAGGCCGTCAGAGGGCATTAGAAGCCTAATTGGCAGCGTGAAATCGCAACGCTTGACAACAGGATGTGCAGAGAATTTGCAGCATCAGCGTCCTAGCGCGGATGATTTGAAAACAGGTTCTTAAACAAAAGAAATTTAAAAAGAAAATCATACAATGTTTAAAATGCACATTTTGTGGCAGGAGTCAAATTTCTATGCAAATGTGGACGGGGGTCTTAATCATATGCAACCTTGAAAAACCTGGAAAACTGCGGAGCTTTGAGGGAATTACGATTTCATTATTTTATCAAATGCATTTTTGGGGGGTGGAAGCTTTTGCGACTTTTGAGGCTTTTTTTTTTTTTGTAGATTTCTTTTAGCCTGCACGAGATGTTGGTATTTATTGTAGTGCAATTTTTAATCATGTAACTTTTAGGGGGGGTTAGAGTAGTTTCAATTTTAAATTCCACTATTTTTAGAGAATATATGTTTTTTATATTTGCAATTTACAGGAACTTTCAGTACAATTATTTTAACCTGAGCAAGATTTTTGTAGTTATTGTAGTCTTATTTTTCAGCGAGAATCTTTTGCGGGGGTTTGCGGTTGTCTTATTTTTAGCCTCGCAACTTTGGGGGTATTTTCTGCTACATTTATTCTAACTTGCTCCAAATTTTGTTATTTACGGTCATCCTGTTTTTAACTGTGTCACTTTTAGGATTCATGGCTGTTGCATTTTTTTCCAAACTTTTTTTTTTTTTTTTTTCAGAGCTTACCAATGTGAAGTACGAATCTTACCATTTCTGATCATAAATCAAAAAGTCCTACTTTTAACATTGTAAATTTGGGTGGAGTCACTTTTATTTTCTGAAGATGTATTATAACCTGCGTGAGATTTTGGTATGTATGGTTTGCATAATGTCAAAAATATGAATAGAAAAAAAATTTAAGGCGACACGTAGCGCATGTCGTATCCCCTCCAATCATGTCGCGACGCACTGTAGCTTGTCCGGGGGTTCGTGTATAATAAGTCGACTGGCATGGCAGCAATGCTAACATGTTTCAGCAGACTAATTAACAGGACCGCAGTAAATCACTGCGCTCCCGCCCATCCGACACGGTGACCTCTAGCCCCCGCTGGTTAACTGCGCCCTGCGTCGACCAGCCGCGCCAATCGCGACTGCCATTGTCTGCGGCGTGTGCGGCCGCATCCATCTCTTCCCTCGGGCTTCTGCTCGCTGCCTGATAGCGAGACAATTCCTTGGCCTTTTTCTTGTATTCATTTCACAAGCACTTATCATCTCCTCAGAGGAACGCGGGAGAAGAATACGTTTGCCGCGTCCAAAGGGAACCGACGGCGACAATGCGCCGATTAAAATCAGCTTTCGCCGCCTTGCGGCATCTGCGAGGTAAACGTTATCCCGCCGTTCCCCTCATTACGTTGCATCTTACCGGTTTGAGAACTCAATAAAACGCTCGGGCCAAATGGCCGCTTGTTTCTGATCATTAGAAGCTGGCGAGCCACCTGGCGCTGGCTAAACTTTGCCGGTGCGACACGAAGATGAGCGCGGCAATCACGGCCTGGCGCCGGAGGGCCAATTTACGGCCAAGATGGAACGGCGGGATGTCGCAGCGGCCCAGCATATGACAATTCTTGGGATTCTCTGCAACCGGTCCGAGAAGAGCCGACAGCTCTGTCATTAGAATATGAGCCGCTTAGGGAAGCGGCGGGATTTACTGCAACTTTATGGGGATTGAAGGAAGACTTCTTTTAGCTGTGCAACCATTTGGGGATTTTTTTATGCTTGACTTGTTTCAATTTTAGCTGCTTTTTGAGGATTTTCGGCATTTTATTTTGTCCTGGACAAATATTGAAGGATTTAATGTAGTCTCTATTTTCACCGGCGCAATTTTGGGGGATTTACGGTAGTCTTATTTTAATGCATGCAATTTTGACTCGTTTTACGATAGGCGTATTTAATCCTGCATGATTTTTCAGGGGGTTTTGTTTTTTTTGTTGTTTTTTTTTTTTCAACCTGTCTAACTTTTCAGTGGATTTCTGATAGTTTTTCATTTTTTTGGGGGGGGGGTTTGGGCGATTAACCCAAGTCTTGTTTCACACCACAAAATTGCGTGGAATTTGTTTTATTTATTTATTTATTTTCAACGTTTCAGAGGTGTTGCGCAACATTTGGAGGCTTTACAGTAAATTTAGTTTAACTCGCAAAACTTTTTTTTTGGTGAGTTGCGGCAATTTAAATTGACATGATTTGGGGGGCGATTTAGATATTTGTTTTTTTCGTGAATTTTTTTAAATTTTGCAAAACTTTTGAGGGATTTGTATTGGTCCGAATCTTGCAACCTGCACACATTTTGGAGGAGGGAGTCAATTTCCAATTGATTTAGTGAATCTGGTGCTCCTTTCTGTACTTCCAACAGCTCGTTAATGTGCTGCTCAACCAGGAGGAAGGACAATCAAACCCAACCTGGATGCGGGTTTTAGTCCCTCTTGGGAAATCACAACGCCGGCGACTTCCAGCAGCCCTCAAATTCACATTGAAGCCTGAGGTGGTTGTTCTTTTTCTGCTGGGATAAGGAGAGAATGGCTGCTTTAATCTGTGTCGGTGTCTGGCTCCCGGTAAAAGCTGGTGGGGAACATAGAGCCGAGGCAGTCGAGACGTTCAAGTGTGCAACTTTTGGGAGGTTTCACATTTGTCTTGTTTTTATTTTTTCCTGTGTAACTTTTTTTTTTTTTTCCTCGGTGGTAGGTTTATTTGTAGCCGCGCAACATTTGGAGGATTTACAGATTTATTTAGTCCTTTGCAATTTTGAGGGCAATTTTTGGAACACTTCTCGTCAACTGTGCATTTTTTAAAATCTTATTTTTTATTTATTTATTTATCTTATTTTTAAATTAAAACAATTTTGAGGCACTTTGTATGATTGGCTTATTTTGCACTTTAGAGTAGACTCGTTTGATTTTTTGCAACATTTTTTAATTGTGCAACTTGTGAATTATTTCTTGCAGTCTTATGTTGTCCTTTGGGCAATTTTCACCAGTCTTTGCTTAAAAATTTCACGGATTCACACCAGACTTATTTTTACACTGCATAACGTTTGAGGGATTGTCAGCAGACTAAATTTTACACTTGCACATTTACGGTAGTCTTCTTGTTAACTGCAATTTTTGGGGATTATTATTAATATTTGGGGTCTTTTTTTAATCTCTGTTACGCTCTAGCGGAGTTGTGGAAGATTGATTTTTACCCTGCACACCTTTTAAGGGATTTTTTAAATTTTTTTATCTAGCGCAACATTTGTAGGATTTTTATTTTATTTGATTTCAGATTATTACGCAAGGAGATTTGCAGCATTGTTATATCGTGTATTTTCTCAGATCCTTGATGTAAATATGTGCTGAGATTCCGGCAAGAAGAGCGTTAGAGCCAGCCTCGCGGGAAATCACAACTACGGCGACTTCAAGTAGCCCCCACAAAGGCACCCCAGTTTTTTTTTCACGGGGATAAAGAGCGCATGGCTGCTTTAATCTATATCAGTGTCTGGCTCCTGGTGACAGCTGATGCGAGAGATATATACACGGCGCACTGTCTAGCATTTAACCTGCGTGACACATTCCCTGATTCCCGCCGGCTGCCTGACAGACGCGAGACTGACATTGTGGACTAGCGGGAGTCTCGTTACGAGCCAGGAGGGCGCTCGCTCGCTCGCTCGCAGCCTTCGAACATGCGTGCACCTTCCGGGACCTGCATGCTAAGAGGCCAGCTTGTCCTCCTCCGGGATGAAGGATGCTTCTGAAAGCGTGAATGACGTTATTAAGTCTCCTCAAGACCAGAGGTGCCCTGTTTGTATTTTGGGCGATCAATAGGCCCTGAAAGGAGATTTACGAACTCTTGACAGCGGCGTCATGAAAATACATGCCGCCAAAAGTGCACAAACCAGATGAGAGATTTATTGCAACTTTATGGGGATTTACGGTACTTATTTGAGATGCGCAACCATGTGGGGATTATTTTTTTTTTTTTATCTGTGGAACTTTTGGAGGCTCTCTGGCAGACTTATTTTATCCTGCACAAATGTTTTGGAGTTGCAATCATCTTATTTTTATCTTGCACAATTTTAGGAGGATTTATGTTTGTGTTATTTCAACTCGTGTACCTCGGAACATTTACGGGCTTGATGGTCGTCTCTTGTTTTAACTAAGGAACTGTGCAAGCCGAGATTTATGGTCTTACTTTTAACTGCGCGACTTCTGGAGGGTTGGTGGTCGTTTTATTTTAATGTACCCGAGATATGGGGATTTATTGTGGTCTTATTTTCGCCACCACGGAAAAATAATGAGATTTTTGTTATATTTTATTTTCAATTTAAGCAACGTTGGAAAGATTCATGGGCTCCTTTTTACAACTTTCATCTTATTTCAAACTGTGCAACTTTTGAGGGATTTACGGTACTTGTATTTTTAACTGTGCCGCTTTTGAAGGAATTACGGTTCGCTCATTCTAATTTGCGCCACTTTTTCGTGGCTCTCAAGTAGAAAATATGCGCTGGGCCCCGCCAGAAGGAAGGCCAATCGAGCCGTCTTGTCACCCTCCGAAAAACGGATCGTTCTGAAAGCGTGAGTGACGTTATTAAGTCTCCCCAGGACCCGAGGAGGCCCCGTTTGTCTTTTGGGCGATCAATAGGCTCTTCCCAGAGAGGCGATTTACGAGCCATGAAGTACATGCACGCTGGCGTGGATCCAGCGCAAGTCCCAAGGTTCCCTCCATTTTGCCCTCTTTCGCAGACTTTTACCGCTCATTTGCCACCCCATTAAATACCTTCAGCTGTTGAAGGCGCCGTTGCAACATGGAGCTGAGCACGTTTGACATCAGCACGGATCAACTCATTCGCAACAACTCCCCCAAGTCTGTTTCCCCTCCCACAACTTCAGTAAACAATTTGCCATTGGCTTGGATTTTAGTCAAGACAATCACTTAGGTAGAACACGGAGGCCGTAATTCATACCGCATAACTTTTTATTTACTGTAGATACACTGTAGTCAGCGCAACTTTTTTTTTTTTTTAAACCTGCGCAACTTTGAGGGATTTACAGTCGTCTTTCTTTTAAATTACACAATTGAGGCAATTTGACCGTATTTTACGGACGATAAGCCGCTACTTTTTTTCCTCGATTTTGAACCGTGCGGCTAATACAGCGGTGCGGTTTTTCTGTGGATTTTTCTTTCACCACTAGGGGCGCTCTATAATTCAGAAAATACGCTAAATAAATCTCAATTTTTTTTTCTCTTGGGTCTGTTCTGTTTTGATGAGCAAAGTCGTTGCCGTGTTAAAAGACACTGTTTTAACAATCTGTTTATGTACCTTGATGTGCATTCAGAGTACAAAATCGTTCTGTACATGCAGTCAACAACAATTTTTTTTTTAACATAGAAAACTGCGGCTTATACCCTGGTGCAGCTTGTATTTTTTTATTTTTTCCCAAGAAGGAGTTGTTGCGGTTTATAGGCTGGTGTGGCTTGGATATTGTTTTTTCTTTTTAGGGTGTTGCTGCGGGTTATTTACGGGTGCGCCTTATAGTCCGGAAAATATGGTGCCTTTGCAACTATTGTTCATTTTCTTGATTCTTGGAGATTTAAAGAATTTTTGTGTGCAACCTTTGAAGGATTTATGGTACTCTTACCTTTGGGGGATTTTTATTATTATTTAATCTCGTTCAACATCTGGGGGATTTACATTAGACCGAAATGTTTTATTAAACCTGTACAACTTTGAGGTATTTAAGATTTTTATTTTAAAAGTGAGAGTACTTTTGCAATTTTGGATAATGTTCTCATAGTGTATGATTCATGTTCACATTTTACAATATTTTAATATGTGCAATTTATTTGGGGTATCTTATTTTTAAATGTACTACTTTTGGGAGATTTACAATAATTTTTTTTTTCATCCTACAACTTTTAGGAAATTTATGGTTGGCTTATTTAACCTAAGCAGTTTTTATGGGGCTATTTTAATGGCCATCTTATTTTTAACTGTAGAACTATTAAAAAGTTTACGAGGGTCTTATTTAACCTGTGCAATTTTGGGGGATTTATTATAAACTCATTTTAACCCAGCACAACCTTGCAGGGACGTATTGTCTTGCGTATACGCTAGTATTGTTTTTTTCCAACTGTTCTAAACAGGACAAAGGAAGTAGACAGCATTGGTACAAGCCAAATGCAGACAATCCTCCACTGACCCTCCGTGCTCGTCTTCTAGCCCAACCTTCCTTCTCTGCTGAACAAATCCGCCAATTCAAAGCCGCTCATGTGTGCATTGCGGGATGTCCTAATGAGTTTCTGGCACAGCTCGGGCCGACGCAGGGACGCCACTTTGATGCCAGGTGCTGAGTGCAAAATATGCTCCTGTGCAGTCGTCTTCAAAAGAATCCATTGCGGCAGTATCAACACATAGACTTTAATGACTTCTTAGCAGTGCCGTGGAGCTAATGTTCCCAGTGTGTGTGTGTGTGTGAGTGCGTGCGCACGTATGCGTTTGATTGCACAACAAATGAGCGGCGTCGGCTGAAACTCGGCAGCGGCGTGCAACACGGGCCAAGAATGAGGCCATTACACTTTAGCGGCAAGCAATTAAAGCGCAAAAAAAAATATATAAAAGATTAGGATGAACATCTGGAAAATAGGCTGCCTTGGCAGAGGGTTGGCATCTATTGTTTGACGATCGACATGAAAGCATTACTGTCAGCAGAAAGAAAGCACACAGTTGCTGAAACTTCATAAGCCACGTACCGGAATCTGCGGAGGACGACTGATTTTTGTTGCGCAACTATTTGAGAAATTATGGTAGTCTGTGGAACTTTCAAGATATTTTGGCTTGTTTTGATTTTTGGGGGGTTCATGGGAATCTGATTTTAGAATGCACAAACTTGTATTTTAAGGTAGTTTTAAACTGAGAAATTTGGGGAATTTTGGTACTTGTTCAACTTTTGGGTATTTTCGGGTCATTTTAATTTAAACAGAGAATCTCATGTTTACAGTAGACGTAAATTAAACTGTACATCGCTTTTGCAAAGACTTAAGGTGCGCAATTTTGGGCGTCTTAATTTATTTGCGCAATCATTTGGGGAATTACGGTAGTCGTATTCGATTTTACCTGGGCATCTTTTGGGGGTATTATGGTAGTCTAATTTAAAAAGTAAGGAACTTTTTATATAATTTCGGGAGTTTTAATTCATTTCCTCAAATTTTAGGGATTTTATGGGCATGTTTTTTGCTTTACTGGCTGTCTTATTTTGGCCCGCCCACATTTTGAGAGATTTATTGATGTTTTATCATAACACGATTATTTTTGTGGGGAATTTCCAGGAGTCTTTTTTGGTGATTTATGGTCGTATTATTTTAACCCACACAAGCGTTGTGTCTATTACCTCTGCAAAATTTTGTCGAGTCACACTTGCGCGTTGTTTCGCAAACCTAAGCAGGTAGTTGAGGAGTAAAACATTCACTTCCCAATGTCATATGGGGCAAATAAACGGCTCCACTCCAATAAGAGCCGGTTATTGCGAAATGAATAGACTCGTCGTAACCGAGATTTGAATCCGCTGCTGTTCTCAGAAGCACATTGATGGATGATTGGGATTTATTTTTTCCCAGCGCACTATAGAGTCGCATGAGCTTGGATGTAAATCTTGCCACGAGAATCCATTTAAGCACGCGGATGTCAGCGGGTATTGATAATTACGGCGGCGAGACGCCACTTGATTTGCTCCTCATCATCGAAGCGCTTCCAGCGCGCGTCGGCCGACGCCGTTAAAAGCACGCTGACCTTCCGGGCAGGTGGGAAAGCGCAAACGACCAGGAAGCAGCCTCTTAGCGACGCATTTAGTCCGACGGAAAGTCACGTCAAGGCTTCAGATGAATGCATGCGAGGGTGGAGATTCATATGGAGATATGAACAAGACTTTGCACTTTGCAAAACAACTCTGACAGGAGGAGGGGGAGTATCGAACGATTTCAGGGAATGTTCAAACTCACGCTGCGGCACCTTAAAAAAAGAAAGGCGGAATAAATTGGGACTCGTTGCATTGAACAACAAGAAATGGGGTGGACGCGTCTCGCATAACAGGACGCACGGAATCACCTCAAGGCGCCGTGCCCCAAACTAAACATGACGTCGGCCATTTTGGTTTGAAGCTAATTCCAGACAAATGAGCCTCAGCTGCCAGCAGATCACACGGCGAGAACGTTTCAAAATCGGATCATGGAACGTGGTCGTGAGCTGACAATTTTTAGTAATAAGGCCGGTGATTCCGGGCCGGAGGGCGGGGGACTGACCGGCAAAAAAGGGTCAAGTGCCCAGCTCTGCAAAAGCTAATGCACATTTTATTAACGTTAACATCAAACTCGTGCATCAGTTGTTCACAAACGTGCTCTAAAACCAACTTTAAACTATTCCAACCTTGCTTGCGCGTGACAATGCAAATTGGCAGCACAAACCACAATAAAAGAATAAACGCACGTTTGCATGTGTGGATTCCTGGCGTTGCATTTGCAACAGAGTGGCAGTGAGGTCACAGATCAGTGACTTTAATGGCGGCTGGTGGGCGTCGCCACGGGCCGAGCTGTCACTGCTCCCCCTCATTTGCGCTCGAGGTGCGTTTATTGTCTATGTTTATATGTACACACACACACACACACACACACACACGCACACACTTGTGTGTTGCTCCATCAAACGTCCCGTGTCATTACCATCACTTTCCCGCCCCCTTCCCCAGCACGACTGCGGGCCCTCTTTCAAGCACGTCTATTTACGTCCGCGGCCTTTTGTTGTCGCCCTTTAAATCGTACATTCTCGGGAATTTCGCAGCGTGACGACTCGAAGAAGCGCTGTCAGGAGTCTCTGCTTTTCATTCGACCGACGCCCAACGCGCACTCGAGCGGCGGTCGGTCGGCCCCGCCGCTTGCTGCCTGTCGCTCACGCTGACAGCGTTTTGATTTTTTTTTTTTTTTTTGTTTATTTCATTTTAAGCGCATGTTTATGCCTCAATCGCATGGAAATGAATGTTCATGTGCTTCCTTGTGAAAAGATCAAGTTGGCAACGCTTGGCTCCCCAGAAGCAATAAATGGCCATGAAATGACTGTGGGAGGCAATATGACTTGCGAGTGGCATGTTATTACAACTTAGAGTAGTTCGTTATATATTACATCTTGCTACCGCTAAGATTATAATACCAGCAAGATGTCATTTAGCAACATGGATGGAGCGAATCGGCCCAGTCGTCTGCGATTTACGTACACTCGTTCACTACCAGCCAAGTAAAATAAAAAAAAAAATCTTTGACGTCTTTAGCCGTCAATGGCAGTTAATGAGTTAAAAAAATCTAAATTTTTATATTGCCTTTACAACTTAAAACATAAAATGGAACATTTTCCGAATTTCATGGAAGTGACTTGCAGATGCGATATCTAATTTTCTTGAAAAAAAAGTTTTTTTTTTAATGTAAATCCCTCGGATTCCTTTTTGCAGTGTATTACAATTCGTAGTCATATTTATTGGACTTTGCTTTAAATGTCAATCGACGTCTGCTGTTGCATGTTCAGGGTCAGTTGTCCAGTGATTGTAAATATGCGCCGCGGCGCCACTTGAAAGAGATTCGTTCATCCGCAAAAGATTCTATTCACTGATCAAGCAACATTTTTCTTTTGTTGCTTTTATTTTGCTCTTCAGTCGTTTGAGCGTTGACCAAGAAGTTTCATTCCTTGCATTCGTCACTAGCAATGAGGTGCTTCAAGAGCATTTGCATTCGAACAGAGCGACACGGATTCAAATCACAAGTGAAAGTGTGAAGATTGATACGTTCCATCCTCAAGCGCAAGCTCAGCAATTTGGATCCGACAGCTGCACGGAACGCGACACAATGATCAGTTTCGTGTTTTGGAACGCGCCGCCGCCATCTTCTATTGAACATGGAACGCGACACAACACAAAACGACACAGCAAGCCTGGCCCGCGGTCGCAATCGCAGCTTGGACCGACTTCAAGCAGCCTGCGAGCGTCGTCAACACGTTTTTACGAATCGGGACCGACTGCGCACTTGATTGCTCGTGACCGTGATTGACATCGGGAACGCGCACATGAGCGCAGAGAACGAGCTTGTTTGCTGTTGAGGCTGCCACTCGAGATGCCGTGGGCGTAGATGTTGGCCGACTCTGCCAGATCTCCCTCTTAAGGCTAAAATGTTTGCACTTGACTAAAAGCACAACACCCACCCACACACACACACACACACGCATACGCGCGCACACACACGCACTCACATAAATTCACAGGCGCTGTTCGCAAGTCGCTGCATATTACACAACTTCAACATGAGTGAACGCACCAGATGACTGTGTTAGTATCTTTAGAGATCCGCAGTGGCACAAAGAAAAAAAACGATTAGTCGGGATAAATAAGGGTGAGTCGTAATTTCATGAGGAATTTTTTTTTTTTTTAGAATAAAGATAAAAAAAATGGACAGAGGAAAATTTCAAATTTTAAGAGCCTACTGTTAAAATCTTATAGGGAAATGGCATACTTTGAGAAATAAACAGAAATAAAATCAAATGTTTTGAAGACAGTGCTAGTTTGGTGAAGTAAAAAAAATAAAAGGAAATGTTGTGATTTTAAAGAAAAATAAGTTGTTACTTCTCAATAAAGGTTGTGATTTCACGCAAATTACATTTTCTAAGTCAAAAATAAAGCTGCAATATCACAAGTAAAAAAATTGCAATCGTACGAGAATGAAGTTGAAATAAGAATAAAAGTTAAATTGTGAATAAGATAATTTAATGAAATAAATATTTACAATAATTTTTTATTAAATAAGAATATATTTGTAATAATTTCAGAAAAAGTCATTTTAGGTAACATGATTTTTTTTAAACAGCTGAAATTTTAAAACAAAAAAAGTTTACAAGAATAAAGTCTAACAAAAATTAAAATCAAATTTTACAAGACAATTTTACGAGAATTTCTTCATTATTTCACCAAATTAAAGTTGCAATTTTTCAGGGATAAAACAATCATTTTTGAACGATAAAAGTAATTGAAGTTGTCATTTAAAAAAGAAAAAAAGGTAGTTCCTTTTGTTTGTGTCTTTTTCCCTTGAACTTCTTTCCATTTTCAATTTCCAAATTTCACAATAAAATCCTCCTACCAGATTTCTTCACTAATTCAAACCATTCCAACAGCACACTGGTCAACTCATTCGGGACAACTCAGAAACTATCCACCCCATCCCGCCAACCCCATTTCCTAATTCACAATTTTGTAAAAGAAAAAAAAATACCCTGATGGCCTGGCGACGATGCTACAAGCAATCACAACACGCCAGGCCGCCCCACAAAACAGGACGCTAATCTAACCTCCAGTGGCGGCGGGTGACTTTCAATTAGCCCGATGAGGCTAATTAATCAGCGAGCAGGCCAAGTGAAGCGAAGTCGCGAGAGCGAGAGCGCTTCCCTGTCGTCGTGTCGCGACCTTCACGCCTGCCGCGCGACGGCCCGGAATCACCGGCGGCCTCATTAGCCCGCCGCTACGTTCCTACATTTCTCGGGTTGTCGGACATATTGCCGGTGACCCGTGCGTGCGGGAACATGAAAGGAACATTCCCGCCGCATTTCAATGGATTCATCAAACAGCCTCGTTAGATCGGCCGCGTGTTGTTTTGCCAGACAGTCTTTGCCCTTTGCGAGGCTTCTAATGAGAGGTGGCAGCACCCGGGGCAAAACAAGTATTGAAAAAAAAATACATTTCATTTTAAATGAAAATGAACAAAAGCATTACAACAAAATATCCGTCTTTGACACACCAGAGTATTCAGAAAATAAAACATTAACAAGGTTTATTCATTTCATTTTTTTCTCAAGTTCGGCGGGCCGGATTAAAACGTTTCACGGGCCGCATGTGGCCCCCGGGCCGTAGTTTGCCCAAGCCTGATTTACAATATGTTAAAGCTTTTTTCGATATTAGAAAATGGACAATTCAGTTTTAAAAGTCGAACAAAAAGTGCACGTCTTATTGTTCATTGAAAACAAACATCTCTTTAACGTGTACTACGGTAAACAGTTTTCTGTTTGTTGTGAGTCGTAGGAGACTGATATTTATTAAAATTTCGGCAAAGTCTGTTGCCTGTTGCCTCCCGCAGTGCGTGAGAATCGAGGTGAAAAAGCAAACTGGCAGCTTAGTACTGATTGGCTGCTCCCCACTGCACAAGGAACCAATCAGATGCTGCTGTGGGCTGGCCAATCTGCTTCTGCAGGCAGGGCCACCAGCACAGCAGAGAGCGAGAAGTGTGCTGCAACGAGCCAAAATAAACCAGCTTTTATCAGCCTTAAAAATTATTAAAAAAAAAAAAGCCAGATACCGATCTTCGGCAAGATGTCAAATATCGGCCCAGATAATCGCCCGGCCGATAATTGGTCTATCACTAGTAACAAGATGTTATCTAACGGGGGTAAAATTACTTCCCCATGAACAGAAAATTTTATAAGTACTGCTGGAATTTGGGTTGAGTGAATGATAATTCATGAAGGTATGTCATTGATGTTTAATTTCTTAAAAATCCTAGGAAGTGGACTCACGCTATTTGCGAGGAATTGGGGCAGGGCCGACCCGCGAATATCATCATGTTCTCCGAAGAATGTCGTAACATTTAGATGACCCAAAATGTAATCCATCCAAAGTCACTGCGCTAATTGAAAACGTCTCAGCAGAAAAAGTTCCACGGCACACGCGCGCTCACTCGTTGCGCATGACGTCGTCTCTCTGGACCGCCGATGAATGACAGCCAGACCGCGCCGTCGTCCCCCGTAGCGAACGCTGTAACAACCCAATTAACCAATCAAGATCTTGTTTGGGGACTAACAAGCAACAAGGACACTCCTTGGTGTAAACGAACATGGATTTTTTTTTTTGGGGGGGGGCATGTAATTGTTATTTATTCACTTCATGTGAGGCTGCGCAACTGTTGCGTGGAAAAGCAGGTGTGTCCTCAAGGGCATACTATCCTGCATGTTTTAGATCAGGGGTGCCCAGTTCATCAGCAAGTTTTGCAAAAACCTGATGACGATCCTGATTATTTGAATCAGATGTGTTGGAGGAGGGAGACATCCACGTAGGGGCTCTCAAGGACCGGACATGAGCGCCCCCTTTTTTTAGATGTTTCCCTCCTCCAAATGATCAGCTAATCCGCAAGCTTTGCAAAACCCTGATAAGGATCCTGATAATTTCAATGACGTGTGTTGGAGGAAAGAGACATCTAAAACAGGCTGGTTAGGGGCTCTCCAGGGCCGCACTTGAGCACCCCTGTTTTAGATGTTTCCCTCACACAAATCATATTCAAATGATCAGCTCGTCAGCTGGCTTTGCAAAAGACTGAGAGGGATGCTGATCATTTGAATCAGGTGTGATGGAGGAGCGAAACATCTAAAACATGCAGAGGACCAGATTTGGACTCCCCTGATGGTTGGGGTTCCACAACATTTTTATGTTTGAATAAAATAAACGGGAGACGCCGCAAAACATTTTTTGGTAGTTGCCAGGTGAGCAAAGGCGAGTCACAGACTATAATTTGTGGAGAATTTTCCAGTCCTGTCCAGTTCCGCATGGCTCAGTGTGCGGCAAGCCTTATCGCAGCGAGGCGAAGGGCAAGTATCTCTTTACCCCGCTCTGACTGTCGGCTCATTGCCATCCGCCGCCGCGTCGCTATGACTGCATACCAAGGCCGTAAAAAAGCCGGCGGCGGTATCGTTAGCCATCCCGGCGTTCCACTTTCAATCTGCACGCCTCAGCCAGCCGGCGGCTTTGATGAAAATTCCCCATAAATTAGGATCGTATGATAAGCGGGCCGAATGGATAAACGCTGGCTCGCGGAAGCAAATGACGCGCTTTTGCATTACGGCATGCTGGGACCATCAGCGTCATGTTTGATCGTGGTGTAACGTTGAATCACTTCAAGCACTTTGTTATTGCTCGTCTATTAAACGGGCGAAGGAACTGAGCGCTTCCGATGTATTAAGCTATTGTTATAGAATTAATAGCGTTTCGGGTTTTAGACAAGTCATCAAACTTCACAACCGCGCTCCGCCCACACAGAATGAAGAAAACGGAAAACCCTTGAAATTTTCGATCGCCCATTTGTCTAGCGGAATTGCTTCAAATTTGGTGGCAATTGGAGCATATCTGTAGAACAAGTTCGTCTTTCAAGGACGTGTGAAATGGCCAAATTGACTCGAAAATGGCTGCTTTAAATCAAAATGGCCGATGCTCCTTGAGACTTTATATTGCGAGTCTACGGATGATAGACATGCCGACCAAATCTGTGTGAGCGTGTTTGAGTGTGTGTGCAAGCGTGAAATTTTAGAAAAAAAATAAAATTAAAATTTGTTCCAGCTTTGACCAGCTAGCGTCATTAGTTTTGCGTTTTTGCAGAGTCAAACTTTGTCACCCCGCCCATACAAAAATCACCACATCTCACAAGCTTGGTCATTTATCATCCACCTATTGTTTTTTGGGGGTATAATTATTCCAAATTTGGTTGCATCTGGAGAAAATTTCAAGAACCAGTCGGTTTTAAGGACAACATGACCAAGAGAGTCTACTGATGAAAACTAAAAAAATTTCAAACGTCCATGTTCTGTAACTCCTTTGAATTTGGTGACAATTAGATGTGTTTTTTAGGGCAGGGGTTCTTCAGACTTTTTTTGTGGGACAGCTCGTGACGGAAAAGTATACTTAATCTTGCTGAGTGAAAATTAATTTAAAAAAATAAAAAAAAAAGAGCGACATTTTGGAGGTTTTTTTTTTTATAGCTTTTGTTCTGTTTTACGGCGAGTCATCAGAATTTGTCACCATTCCCCGCCCACGTGCAATGATTCAAATGTTTTGTAATTTTGCATCGAACAGTAAACGTCATTAGTCCACTTACGGCAGCAGTCGGGCAAAACCTCAAGGATGAGTTTTCCTCCGAAGGACGCTTGAAAAGCTGCGTCAAAATCAACATGCCAGGCTTCCTGTCTTCTTGACACTTTTTTTTTTTTGTGGGTCCGCCCCAGATTGGCATGCGCAGCAGATTTCACATTGCTCATTGAAACGGTCAGAATTTTGTTGCGGTGATACTAGAATTAAAATTTTTTTTTAATAAAGGTGAGTTATAAAACTTGCAAATATTTTGCAATTTCGCATTGCCCATCCGTCTCGTATAATAAGTTAAAATTTGGTAGAAATTAGACAAAATTCATTGGAGTAGTTTGTCTTTAGAGCAAATCCTGGAAATGGCCTAATGACCCTAAAACGGCCGTCTTTTCGGTTTTGACTTCTTGAGACATTTTGGTGGGTCTACTCATAATAGACACGTCGACAAAATTTCATGCTCAGTGAAACTAGCTGTGGGTCAGGGAAAGCACATAAGAAAAAAAAATCTTCATTTCAATTTGTATGAAGTCACTGGGTTGATTTATTTATTTATTTTTTATTTTTTTAATCAGACAAGCGCAGCAAAGGAAACCATTTAAGATATTCTTTGATTGATGCATACACATCCGCTGCGTTTTCCAAGAAGAGAAAGGAATAATGTGCACTTTCACGAAAATCCTTCAGCTGTAAATATTTGAGCAGTTCTTCTACAAAGAGTTGGGCCAAGAAAAAAAAAAAAAAGTGAGCTCAACTGTATAATTAAATCGTACTAAACTGGAGGGTTGTTATTCTCCAAAAAAGACCTTGGTTTGTTTGTGTATTAACCTTGATTTTTTTTTTTTTTCTCGCGGCGGGTTTGCGGTGAGCTAATTCATTGATTCAACAGACTATTTTTATCACTTGACGTGAATAATGCGCCACCTCAGGGGGGTCAGCGAGTAATTAAGGATGATGCCATCAGGTAATTGGCACGGGACGGCGCGTAATCAGATTGCAGCTCATTTCTGGAGGCGCAAACGATATTGTCGTCGTGACACCGTCCAAATAATCATTTTAATAAGAAGAAATTAAAGCGTTTTGGACCGGCTTGGACATTGTAGGGCTGATTTATTCAAGTTTTTTTTTTTTAATGTTGCGTCATTAAACCTCGCTGGCAATCTGCGCCTACACGTCAAGCTTATGCGTGGTCCATCTGTCAACAACAATTAGTTGATCTTGTGCGACAAGTCCGTCTTTGAAGGACCACCTGCAAATGGTCAAAATGACCCGAAAAAGAAAAATATTGGCTCAATGGCAGACTTTCCACGTCTGTTCATGACAGACATGCCCACCATATTTCAGGTTGCCAAGTGAAAGCGGCTTCAAGGGCTCGATTGTAAAAATATCGCGGGGGCACCAAAAAGAATTAAAAATAAATAAATAATGCAAAATCATTCAAACATTGTGTGACACCTTGAAATTTTGGAGCAAATCGGACAAAACCACCTAGACAAATCTATGCACAATAGACCAATATGCCGATACCGATTATTAGTGGTCGTGGAGGCCGATAACCGATATTTGAAGCCGATATTTAATTATTTAAAAAAAAAAAAAAGGGATCAAATGGTGTCAAAATTTTGAAAGATTAAAAATTCTAAAATTTGACTTGGTTAAAATGCCTTTGAGCGCGTTTATTAAACAAATGTAATAATTTACAACGTGAAAGATTTTTTTAGATCTTGGAAAATAGACAACTTAGTTTTAAGTCGAACAAAAAGTGCACAAATTTTCCAGGCTCATCTACATGTCTTATAGTGCAATGAAAATAAACCTCTTTAAAGTTTACTCCGGCAAATTTTTTTCTATTAGTTGTGAGTAGTAGTCGACTGATATTTATTCAAATTTCGGCAAAGTCTGTTGCCATACTTTCTTATGCTCACAGGTCCTCTCCCGTTGAACGTGTGACTTGAGGTGAAAAAGCAAACAGGCAGCTTAGTGCTGATTGGCTGTTACCGGTGGTGCTGTGGGCGGGCCAATCTGCTTCTGAAGGCAGGGCCACCAGCACAGCAAAGAGACAGCAAGAGAGAGAGAAGTGAGCTGCAGCGTGCCAAAATAAGCAGGCTTTTAATTTATCGGCCTTGAAAGTTTTTTTTTTTTTTTTAAAAAAGGCAGATGCCGATAATCGGCAAAATGCCAAATATCAGTCCAGCCGATAATCAGTCTATCACGACTATGCACCACATGCTCTGATCTTAACTAATTTACTACCATTGACGGCTCAAGACGTCAAAGATATATATATATATATATATATATATTTTTTTTTTTTTTTTACTCGGCTGGTAGTGAATGAGTTAATAATGACAAGAAGGGTATAATATGAGCGGAGTGGCCTTCCGCATGTCGCCCGAACACAGACATCAGGCTCAAGACCCCAACATGCTTGTTATTAACTGTCTTGTGTAAATCTTCAGGCTGCACATTCAACCTTGGTCACTGCAGAGAACTCTGATCAAGTCTGTGGCTAATCCCCTATGACTGAGCCTCTGATATGTGCGCCAAACAGCGGGAGGGAGGGGGCGGGGGGGGGCGACAGAAATAAATGGTTTTCCGTGCAAATGTATGTGTGGAGATGGCGCTGCAGAGGCAAGAGGGGGATGCAGAAGAGGACACAGTGAAAGATAAATGGGCAGGAGCTTCAAGTTGGAGAGATGGAGCGGATATTTCGGGAAATTGGATCACGGGGCAACGACCAAAAAAAAATAAAAAAAGACAATAAAAACACTTCAACCTGAGCAAGAGAGTGGTCACGTCGGGGATGTTTTCAGTCAAAAGGCGAGAGTGAGCGGCATGCTTGGCGACGAGGGTTGACTTTTTTTTTTTTGATAACATTTGTTTTCCGTTTTTTTTTGTTTTTTTTTTCAGCCAGCAGTCAGCATGTTTAGGTGCTGGCGAACAAATCGATGCCACAACTGCCACAGTGCTAGAACGTACCGATGCTATGCGAGAGAAGGATGGATGCAGTCAAAACACCGGAAACGGGGGAGGGTTGACCCCTCAGAATCTCCACAATGTGCGTTTGGAGAAATGACCAAGAAGGAATGAAGAATCCCGTTGTTGTCCATGCGAGTGATGACGGCGCCAGTGGCGGAAAGTTCTCCCATTCAAGCTGTAAACAACAAGTACTGTTATCGCGACAGACGACAAAAAATGCTTGTGAAGACCCTCCAGCTGGTCGAAAAATGCTGTTCCTGAAGCACAACGCTGACATGTGAGCATAGTACTGTGACAAGCGATTCTGGTTCTCCTGGGCTACGGTAGCAGCAGACAATGATTGTTATTGGAGAAGAAGACCAAAGAGGTTTTTTTTAAAGCAGGGGTGGGCAAACTTTTAGATTAGCGGGCCACAATGGGTTCTAAAATTTGACAGAGGGGCCGGACCAAGAGCAGATGGATGGAGAATTTTGGTCACCTCACCTCATCGGGAGAAATAAAATACATTTAATTTGAAATGAAAGTCAACAAATGCATTACAACAAAATATCTGTCTTTGAAAAACCACAGTATTTAGAAAATAAAACATGAATAATTTTTTTTTTTTCCCAAGTTCGGCGTAAAACGTTTAACGGGCCGCATGTGGCCCCCGAGCCGTAGTTTGCCCACACGTGGCTTAATTATTAGTCTAATTCATTTTTCCAGATCTTTTGCATCTGACAATCAAGCTCACAAAACGGACATTGTAGAGGGTTAAACGGCAAGATGGCCACAGTAAATTGGCACAAATCCGGCTCGCGATTCTTGGCAGTGGGAGAGAGACGCACAATGATGCCTCCCATGGTGATAGCGAATCCCGAGAGAGGTTTCCCTGGGAGAAAACTCAGACCTCTCAAGCTTGAGGTGGTTCACAGACGGAGACACTCGGGATCCAAGAGTTGGATCACACGAAATTCTGCTTTTGACAGTCAGTACAATTTGATGTGATACACTATGCAGTTGGTTAGTTTTTTTTTTTTTTTTTTTTAGTTTGATTCAGAGATTTGCTGAGGTGTGACTCATGTCGTGTCGTACGTACGCTAAGGTGGAGCTTGGTGTAGCTTAACAAATGGGCTCATCAGAGCCAAACGTGCTCATAAAGACCCCGTTTACTACCCCGGTTTCCCCTTAACACCGAGCCGCGGTTCCGACATTTACAAGACAGCGTTATGATCGGGCTTAGGTGAGCACGACGGGAAGATTTATGTTTGTCTGTACACCCCACGACAACGACGGCCAGCCGCCTCACCGCCGGCTCGTTCCTGCCGTGGCGTGTCATAAAATGTCCAATCAATAAAAAAAAGAATCGAGGAAAAAAAAATAATAAATCTCAAAGGGTGCTGTAGTAGAACCAGAACCATTTTGAAAGGTAATTAGCCGTTGAGGTGACATAACTTTTGCAGACCGGCAAGCGCTATCGGGGGGGCGGGGGAGCTGGCATTTGTTGCTAATGCTAAGAGCTAGCCGCTAGCTAGTAGTAGCCACTAGCGTGTGTTGTGTCGCGTTTCAAAATGTTTCCTCAGACAATCTAACATTTTCTTTTTTCTAGAGAATAAAGACATCTTTTCCTTGATATAAGTATAGTATATATTTTTACCTCATTAAATATTATTATGACTATCTTGAAATAATACAACTTTTTTTCTCTAATTTATTTTTTTTTGGGGGGGGGCAACCTTTTTGCACATGCCAGTTATGTTTAATGATCGTTACGATTCTGAGACAATCCCTGGAAAACTTTCTCTGACCTGAAATGTTTGAGAAGCCCTTCCATTTTAATTGGCATCATTTTCAAGGTAGCGCAAGCGCCAAAAAGACGAGGCGTAGGTAATGCGCCTCTCTGATTGCCTGCGCGGTGGCCCTTAATCTGGCCCACTCAGCCACTACTAACTGGCTCGTGCGCGCGGCGTCCACAACGTAAGTGGCTCCAATTGCGTTAGATTAAGGCCGCCGCGAAGCGACTAAGTGACAGAATAAGACAATAGCTCTCCGCGGGAACGTCGACTACCGAGCTGAATTTTGCTTTGCGGCGGTGGGGAGTAACCAATTACAAATATTTTGTCACTAAAGATTTTTAAGGTATCTGTACCTTAGATTTAGTGACTTTTCAAAGTTACTCCCTACAAAACAGAAATGTAGAAGGTGTTCAAGCAAAAAAAAACAAAAACAAAATGGCATTAGTCCTCTCAAAATATATTTTATGTTTATTTTACCGGAAATATTATGCACCGTTCAAAAGCTAACGCTTTCCTTACATGTACTGTAGAAATCTGGGGGGGAAATATTGAATTTATTGCAAATTTTACCCAAATTATTACGCATAGATGGAAATTTTAATTGGGTGATTATTTTGTATACCACTAGAGGGAGCCCTAGCAGTACTAGAAACATACGGAGAATCCTAATTGAAGATAATTGACGATTGAAATCTCTTTTTACTTTTTAAATTCCAGTCTTTACTTTTTTACTCTAACTTTAGCAAAGTAGTTAAATCAGTTCTTCTACTTGACCCGACCAATTTTTTTTTTTTTTAATAAAAGTATGTACTCCTACTTAAGTACTTTAGCCCCTTATGTTGCATTGCGGCTGACAGCTCGCGCGGCCAGGTGTCGAGGCGTTTTACGCTTGTTAGCTCGTCCTTGGTGAGAACGCAGAAATGTACTACTTTTTTTTTTTCTTCCCTCTAACTCGCTGCACCTCCACGGCCATTTATATCATAGAAGTGGAGTGCGGCTGCAAGAAAATGGTTCAAATTCGCTACACCGTGTTTTATTTCTCCTGCTGCTGCCCTTGGATTTTATGCAGTGCCAAGTAGTAGTAACGGGGCTTTTTATGTATGTAGCACACTCTCCTATACCCTTTAAAGTTCGACAAAAGGATCCTTGAGTGTTGTCGGAGGACTACGTATATCTTGGATTGGTCACCGTAATGGAGGAATTGCGTGGCCGGAAGCATAAAAGTCAAGTTACAGTTTGTGAACCACCACACAAGCTGAGAGTCACACATTTAGTTGTTTTCTAATTATTGTTGGAGAAAATCTGACAGGTGGCAGATTCTATTCACGTGGCTGTTCGCTGAGGTTTTATTCCAAACGTGCCCTCGTTTAAGTCCATATCTCACGGAGCAGCGAAGGTTTTCAAGTGTGTGCGCATGTAGCAAAGTTTTTGTAAGGGTTTGTTGCAAACAGTTGCAAAGACGTTCCTAAACCGTTTTAATGGTGGCAGGTTTTCTTGTCTCCAACAAATTTATTAAAAAAAATTCTTCCCAATAAGAAAAACTGTACATAGCCACAAAATGTTTGAAACAAAACCCAATTTTGGGGGTGTTTTTTTTTTTTTTTTTTTACAAACCATCAGAGGGTCTGATGGATAACCAAAAAGCGCCTTGATGTTTCTTTTTTGTTTTGTTTTGTTTCGTTTTTTTCATTCAAGGTCGCAAACAGTTGCAAAGATGAAGCCAACAATGTCAAAGGATCGTAGGCAGTTTTTGTTTTTTATTTTTTTGTGACAGTTTTTCTTGTCACCATCAGATTTTGTTTGGGAATGTCAGGCGAACATCTTAGCAACTCTTTGCGACCTTGAACAAACCAAAAAAAAAAAAAAAAAATCTTTGCAACTGTTGGCGACCTTGAACGAACCCTAAAAAATAAATAAATAAATAAAAAACATCAAGGCACTTTTTGGCTATCCATCAGGCTTCCCTCTGATAGTCTGTAAGTTAATAAAAAAAAAAAAAAAAAGCCCCCAAAATTTGGTTTTGTTTAAAACAACATTTGTTTTTTGTGTTGGCTTGTGCAAAACAACTCCGAAAGTTGCGCCAAATTGCCCCAAGTAGTAGATTGGTCCATTTTGTTCCTCAAATTTGCTTCTTTATGACACAAGTGTACTTACAATGATGGCAGACAGATTCATTTTTTCTTTTGCATAATTTTGCATAATTAGGTGCGGGAGCCTGGCCCATTTGCCTGCCGACTGAATTGGTCGCCAGGCAATCACAAGGCGATTATGAATTCATGTTATGACTTTCCAGCTTCTTAAAAGTCAAGCTTTGTGTACCACTACATGAGCAATTGCCCAGTCATTTTGTCCCTAACGCTAATTTGAACGTGGACGCCGAAAACAGGAATGAAACTTTATGTAGAATTTTCTAGAAAATTCCTGCCGGTAAAAAAAAAAACAATTTCATCCATAGCCCTCAAAATCCACAAGCACAGGCACCGTCACAGCAAACCTGAACGCAAAGAGAATAAATGGCAGAAAACGGGCAGCTGGGTGAAGGGATTTCTGTCAAGACAAAATGGCTGCGCCCGGCGGACATGTCACCGTATACGCATATTAAAACAAGCGGCCATATCTCCTGGCGCCAATTCCCGCGACGGGGAGGTCAGCGGGTTCGGCCGACATGAAGATGAGCGATTTGCATTCCCCTCACGAACCGAGTTCAGATCATTTGCCATCAAGCGGATGTCCTTTCATATCCACAGTCTTTTCTGTCCCGTCACCGGCGCACGCTGGGGATCTTAATGACGCCTCGCCTTATTTGCAGTTATTTCAGGAAATTCGCCCGGCGGGGTCACCGGCGGAATGAACAAGACAAGCATCTTTGAAGATTATGATAATGGCAGCGCTCGAAGAGGGAATTGTTTTCAGAATTCATACGTATGGCTCACAGTTGTGCGATGCCATTTTCAACGTTTGTCAACGGTGGAAGGTACTCAAGTACAAATACTTGCTCATCGTCGGGTTAGAATAAGATAATAATTGTCATTATTTATTTAGATTTTTGTTTCAAATGTAGTCAGTTTTATTTTATTATTTTGTTTTAGTAAGCGAGTTTGTTGGTTAAAATTTTTATTTCTAAATTTCAGTATTTCCGGCCCGGCGATGACAGCCAATCAGCATTGAGACACACGTCGTCACACGTACATGTACGCAAAAAATTAAAAATTAAAAAAAAAACACGCGCGCACACACACATCGTGGTGACTGTTGACATCAAAACAATATGGGACAAAGTGGGACTGAAAGGTCTACAACAGTTCGGTTTGTTTCTTATAACAAGTCTGCCTGTGACGTAATAAGTATGTTCTCGACACCATTTGTCTGTCGTCGATAGCGACAGACGTACTGGGCCAGCCTGAAGGAATAACGCAAGGATGAGTGATAGACCGCCGTGGCTATGCCTGAATTTTACTTTCGTTGTTATTAGTTTTAGTATTAGTTTTTTGGTTTTTTTCTCGTTTTGTTTTGTTTTTTAAATATGTACAGAGTGTTAAGACAAAGGACATTTTTGCTACAAAAAAAATTGATGGGTCTAGTTAGATTTATTAATTTTAATAAATTTTTATTGAAATTAATTTAAACGATTTTGCTGATTTTCATTAACTCTAACAACCTTGGTTATTATATGAAAAGTACCGGTAAATTGATTATTACAACAACCACCAAAAATCCAAATTGAGTGAGAAAGAAAAACCACCAAAAATCCAAAATGAGTTTAAAAAAAAAAAAAACACCAAAAATCCAATATGAGTTAAAAATAAATAAATAAAAAAATCATACCAACCACCAAAAATCCCAAATTAGTTTTGAAAAAAAAAAAAAAAATGGATACTTCTTCATGTAGCATCATTCTAATCTCAACATCCCTAAATTTTTTGACCCAAGAAAATATATTATCTTAAAACCTCCAGGGTCTTTCCATATCTCCACAACGAGGCGCTCTACAGCAGCCACACCCGTGTGAACCCCTTCCACATACTAGTTTCCTCACTCTCTTTTCTGCAATGTGCGCACAATCACAGCGGACAACGGGGCACTCTAAAGCGACCACAACAGACAACGACCCAAAGCGAGCTAGCTGGCTGCATGACGCACTTTTCAAGAACGGTTACTCGTGTTAAATAAAAATATGGAAAATTTGCCACCACTGCTGAGATTGCAGCATAACGAATGGAAGGAAGGTAAATAAGACAGCTGCGGGCGTGACAGATGCGAGTTAGCCCGGCCAAACTAATCATAAGGCTTCGGAGAAACACGTCACATCAGACGCGCTACTAATGTCGACATGAAAAGTCAAAGCTGTCTTTTTTGTCGAGGAAAATGACCAATTCAACTGCCACCCGCCCGCCAGCCCGTCGCCGAACCAAAGGAGCAGATGGCGTTTGAGTGAAGCGTGCGAGGACGGCGAGTGAAAAAGTCACGCGCAAAAAAAAATAAAAAATAAAAACAACAACAACAACAAAAAAACGCTGTCGAGTCGTGAACGGATGCCATTTCACAGTGTTTACCAAAAAAGAAAACAAATTGGAGCAGAGCGGGCGCCGGCTTTTCTGGCTAAATGTTCAAAGCGCTGAACTTGCAAATGTAACGCCGCATTAGCCAATCATAAACAGCTTCCGTGAACTAAATAACAAAAGGGAGAACATTTGCACTGATTGTGGCCTTTGATCTGCAGCAGCTTTAATTTCATTTTATTTTATTTTCTGTGCCTGTTTTGTGAACAGCTTTAGTCACATCCTCCACATATACAAACGCTCGCATAATTAGCATACAAAAGCACGTGCCCTAAAGGGGCAAGCTAAACTCCCTAACTTTGGTCTGTAGAAGCAAACGTCTTTGGACTCCAACCTAACATCTTCCATCGTTTTTTTTTTTTTTTGTCGTCCCTGTAGTGGTAGCTGGTCGTATTCTAAAGCTCTGAATGTACGCAGATGGTTCCCCATATAATAGTGCGTGCTACTGGTATTCTGAAACCTGCCTGGCAACATGAGCTAGCTGAATTCTGATTGGATAAAAACTCTCAGCAAGAAATTCAACACTGGGATTTAATATGACAAAGTAAAGAATATGATCATGATTTCTTGATTATTTTAGGCTCTTGACCGCCCACCACTGCCAAAAAAACTAATCTTATCTTATCCTAACTTAATTTTAAATTAACCATTTTCCTGCGGTACTATTTTTAAAAGTAAAACTGACTGTCCCAAAGCAAACTAAGTCGAGCCGGTCCAATGCGGTAAAGTGTTTTTTGTAAACACTGAAGACAATTTGAAGTCTCAAGTGAAACGAGCAGTTTTTTTCCAGATTGTCAAACAGGCGCAGGGACACCAACGCAGGCCTTCAACCAAAGACTTGCTTCTTTTGATGAAACCAGTGTCAGCGTAGAACAGATCAAACCATCTTTGGACTAAAGAGCTCTGAAGGCTTCTGGGAGCAGCAGGTAGTCGTAGAGGCGTGGTTGCCATGGCTTCCGGCCAAGGGGACAACACAACGAGGACTGCCGTTGCGCTGAGGGCGTGCGCGCCAGAGCAACACAAAATAACAGCCGGCGGCCGGCAGAAAACGACGAGCCGCACGCCAACGGCAACTGCACAAACGTCTCATCATTTGCAACCTCGGGCCTCCCTCGTTTAGTCGCTAATGACCGCGCTTTGGCTTCTTAAAGAGCGTATTGTGACCGCGGGATCACTCAAGAAGACAACGCAGCCGAATTACTGCACGAATATGTTCCTGCAGTCGCTCGGCCAGCCCGGGTAGGGATGATGTTAATGACGTCTGGTGGGAGCTGCCAGCAGAAGGACTCGGGAGCCACATCTGGGCTGGGCTTCGAGGCGAGGCGATGAAGTCCCTAGCGTTGCTTTGGAGTGTCACTCATGTTATTAATTAGCCTCTAATAGAATTACTCGTTCCAAGAAGCGATTCACTGTTAGAAGGAGCGGTCCAGGTTGGTGTGGAATAGATCTTTACGAAAATGCGATGATGATGATTTTTGCTTTTTTTAAAGACAAATTGTTGATCTTAAAGGGGAAGTCAACCCCCCCCATAAATATTTGGAATAATATGTTTTGTGTGCCGTGACTGTCTAAACATGGCATTCTGATTAATATGACGTTTTGGGAATATGAGTTAAGCACCAAAATCCATCCGCTTTTTTTTTTTAGCGATCACAGAGGGCGGCCATTTTGTTACTTTCTGTCAACTGAAAATGACATCACAGTTGCTCAAGGCTCGAGTATCGAACAATCATGGCTCACCTGTTTTATGAAGCTGAGCCCTGACTGAGCAACAAAATGGCCGCCCCCTTAGATGGCTAAAAACGGGGTGGATGTTGCATCTTATAACACATATTCCACAAACGCAAAATGAATCAGAACGCCGCGTTTCATCGAGTGGCCCTGCATAGAACATGTTTATGTAAAAGTATTTTTTGGGTCAACCTCCCCTTTAATTAACTCATTTACTGCCATTGACGGCTAAAAACGTCAAAGATCCATTTTCAGAATCGTCTCTGTTTTGATTTGATATTTGAATGTATCGTTACCGAAAAATTATGTTTTCCGGTTATCGTGAGATCTCGCCAGCTACCGCCCGCCAACACAATAGCTACCGTATGATATGAATAAAGCATCAAAACTTATTACTCACTCAACCTCCTGGAAGCGCTTGCTGAACTATTAATAGCATGGTGGAAAAAACGGCCGTGAGGTTTCTCTGAGTTGCAGCCGGGCGAGCCATCTGGACCTCGTGCGTCACCGGACCACCTGTGGGTGACTTTGGTCCGGTTGCCAAAAAAACGCAGAGGTCTCCTTTAACAATCAAGAGCAGCTTAGTGTGTGTTGCACACCGCAGATGGAAGAAATGCACGGCAGAAGAAAAAAAAAAAAAAGTTTGCTTTCCTCGAGAGTAGCGATGGAAATGTTTAGCCATATATGGAGCTAATGATTGTTGGGATTGTAATTAACGTTATTAGCATATTGCGCAACTTTAGAAGGGGTCTACTCGTCGTCCATTATGAGAAAAATTAAAAAGAAGACAACAAAGAAACTCAATTCATCAGACCGGGTACATTTTGTCATCATTTAAATTTGGAGATTTTTTTTTCAGTTATGTAATATTTTTGTTTCAGATTTGATATTTTCTTTTTTTTTGTATATTTCTTCCAGATATTTAATTGATTTTGTAATAATTGGGTAATTTGCTAAATATTTCTTTTTTTCACTAAGAAATTATTTTTTTCCCCCACTTTTTATAATTTTTCATCAAATATTTTATTTTGATACTATTTTTTCACACGTTTCTTGTTTTTTTTCGAATGTGCATCTTTTATCTTTAAATTATTTCTTAATATTTTTTTTTTTTTGGTCAAAAATGTTTTGCATTAGGTCTAACATATATTTTGTCATTTTTTATTTTTTCCCCCTCCACCTAATTGTGTATTTTTAGGCATTTCTGTCTTCAATGCTGCTGCGGCATTTGAGACATAAATTTGACATATTTAAATGACTTATTAATATTCTTGCTGGCGCCAGCACGCTCGCACCAACGCAGGTACAACAAAGGCAAGACGGGGAGAAAAAAATAAATAAATAAAAAGTTATGTTTTGAGCACGGGGAACAAAGCCAAAGAGACATTTTTATATTCACTCAGATGACAAAAAGCCAATATGAATGAACATCAGCACTATTTTAGGAAGCGAGGGTTCACAGTTGAAATTTCAGTCCCATTAGGAAAAGTCAGCGATGGATGAAGATTTCATTTGATAGGCTGCGCCAAAGTTGTTCCGTCATTTCCCGGAGTGAACGCCACCGAGGGATCAACGCGAGCGAGCGCCACCTGTGCTGCCTGGAGCCCCTCGAAAAACTCCCGCGTCTCATCTGTAGACAGAGCTCGCGAAGGTGATGCCCCGCCCCCCTCCCCCGGCGGATGAGGGAACCACCACGAAGCCTCCCTCCCTCGCGTCATCATAAATCTATCCACGACAGCAAAACGAAGTCCTGACGGCTGTTTTGCCTTTCCCCATTTTTTTTTTTTGTATTTATTTTTGGGTTAACTTTAAAAAGTGTTCATTTGACCCTCAACATAAGAGGAGGGCGTGAAACATGCGAATGGATGACTTTAATTAACTTCCCCGTTTCCAAAGCGAATGTCACGTTCTCCTTGGAACGATCAATCCGAGCGATCAGATAGCAGACACACTGAGGGGGGGTGGGGGCAGGGGTGGGGCGACTCCGGCCTTCCTTGATGCGTCACGTGCACTCCTGTTGGGGGGGGGGCGGCCAAGGACAAAAGTGGAAAGACGACCTCCGCCGATTTTTGGCATCTCAGATTACGTACGCTTTAAGACGACAGTTGTGTTTTGTTTTGTTTTGTTTTTCACGCATTTGGACACAAATGATTTTATTTATTTATTTATTTATTTATTTTTTGGGGGGGGTGTATGACACTCACTTAAGGAAGGACGCAAATGAAATGTGTCAATGTTGCCGCATTATTTTTTGTGATAATGGACGATGATGGGAGACGTCAATTTATTATTTTTTTTATTTGATCTGTGATCGACAGTTAAATTTTTTTATTTTTGTTTATGATGAAAGTCACGCCATTTTCTGGCTTTTACTTTTTACTCGTGTGATGACAGACAGTTACAAAATGTTCTTATTTTGTGTCATTGATGGACAGTTGACATTTTCTCGTTTGTTTTTCTTCCGGTGATGGTGGACAGCCACAATGTTTTGTTTTATTTTTTTGTTGTTGATGGACAATTTTGGTCCTTTTCTTGTTTTGACACGTGTGCTGATTACGTTCTTGCATTTTGTCTTTTTTTTTTTTTTTTTACATCTGTGGTGATGTAAAATTTCAAATTATTCTCATTCATTTTTATTTTTATTCCTGTGATGGTTAAACAGCAATGATCTTGTTTTAATTAATTTAAAAAAAAAAAAAAAAGGGGGAAAAAAAGTTTTATTTCTCTGGTGATAGGTGTTGGATTTTTTTTCTCTCATTTCAAGCATTCATCATTTTTTTGTCCTCTTTTTTTTCTTAATCTTTCAGCAGGGAAAAAAAATGTGAAGATCCTTGACTTTTACCATTTGACTAAACATCTGATCGTGAGCTTTTGCACAGTTCTGAACACCTCAGGGTCACCTGCAAATATTCAGCGATGTGGCTCTCTTCCCGCGTCTTTGCTGAATCGCTAATTGCCTCGGTGAGCGTGCGTCGCCTGCGGGGGGGGGGGGGGGCGGGGGGGGGCTTCAGAAAGCAGGTTAGCGCAATCGCTAATGGTAAACACGCAGTCGGTCCTCCCTGGGAGTGTCAGATGAACGGCCTCCATCCTTTGCGGGGTTGCCTCCCCGATGTAAACATACAGGCAAGCGAGGCCGTGTTGACAGAAACGGCCGTGATTGTTTGCATGTTTCTGTTTCGTTTTGGCTGCAGGCGGACGTTTGAATGTTTCATCCCTCCGCCGCGGCGCAGTTTTTCCATCCTTCGCCTTAAAGATGATCTCATTTTTCTCCCGCCGGATCGATCGATACGGCTTGTCCCGCGGCTCGCTTTTCAACCCTGACCGCCTCATCATGGTGCGCGGCGGTGTTGCTGTTGCAGCGTTTTCGACTCTTTGCCTCCATTCTAATGAACACAGTGGTGCCTTGACTTACAAACGTCTGCTAGCTTAATGCTATAATGCAACGTGAAACGCAAACACAGGAGCTGCTGTCGGCCACGGCTCGCGCCGAGACGCTCACGCGACTGACTAACGTAACACGGCAACACCAGCAGACCACTCTGAACCTTCAATCTATCGTGCGGGTTTGTTTGGACCTCAGGTTGTTTCTGAATTGGACCACATCAATATTCAAAACACTACAGTGCCTATAATTACTTCTAATTTTGGCGTTTATCTACATCAGCATTCCCAGAATCATTATTATTATTTCAAACGCCGAGATTTTGATAAGAAAATAACTAATAAATCTCTCTCTCTCTCTCTCTCTCCCTCTCTCTCTCTCTCTCTCTCTCTCTCTCTCTCTCTCTCTCTCTCTCTCTCTCTCTCTCTCTCTCTCTCTCTCTCTCCCTCACTCCCTCCCTCCCTTCCCTCTCCCTCTCCCTCTCCCTCTCTCCCTTTCTCTCTCTTTCTCTCTCCTTCTCTCTAATTCAATTTATCTGGAAATTCACTTTCATCACATCATTGAGTCACATCTTTTTTTAGATTATAAATGCATATATTTCCCCCCCACCAAAAAAAAAAAAAAAAAAAAAAAATATATATATATATATATATATATATATATTGTATATTGCAGGTTTTCGCTTGTAGCAGGTGGGTCGCGGAACGTATCCCCCCCGCGATGAACTGAGCCGCTTCCCTGCACTCGTATCCG
The DNA here is from genome assembly GCF_059441095.1 of Idiotropiscis lumnitzeri. Lineage (NCBI taxonomy): Eukaryota > Metazoa > Chordata > Actinopteri > Syngnathiformes > Syngnathidae > Idiotropiscis > Idiotropiscis lumnitzeri. Next base: position 4,009,824 of record NC_142400.1, read on the forward strand.
ATTGTGTTCACCTTTCAGCAGCAGTCGTAGGTGACGCTTTCCGGAAAATCCACACTCCCACTCTACAGTCGCCCTCAACCTCCAAGCACACAGACCGCCTTTGCGGATCCGCATCAAATGGAATTGCCCTTGTGAATCACTTGTATAAAGACGGGAGGAGGGGGGAGGGGTTGGGGGGGGAGGGGAACGACAATGACTAATTGTCCTTGCCGTTTTCCGGCATTAACTCGTTTGCCACCTTGTTGGAATTTTGCAGTGTTGTCGTCATGTGACCGTAGGGGGCGCTGTGGGACGCCCATTTTTTTTATACTGTTCAGGGTCGCACGGGTGGCGAAAGCCTATTACAGCAGAAGGAAGGAAGGACAGATGAGCTGTCAATCACAGGACTGACTCTGCTAATGTTCTTTTCACACACAGCAGCAAAACGGGAGGGGAAGTCGGCTTTTTTTCAAATTTTTTTTAATGATGGATAGTTACAACTGTCATTTTTTCCCCATTTTATTTGTCTCATAATGGACCGTTACGACACTTTATTTTTATTGTTCTTCTGTGATGATGATAAGCGACAGTGTATCTTTTTTTTTCCTTTTAATTCTAGTGACAATATACAATTTTGACTTTTTAATTTTACTTCTGTTACGATGACCAGTTCATGAGTTCTGGTTTTACGTCCAAGACGAACAGTTAGTACATCTATCCAATTCATTTTTCCTCTCGAGGGTCGTCGTGCCTTTTCGCATCCGTCTTTGCGCAGTAAGCGGGGTACCCCCTGAACTGGTTGCCAGTCCTTTTTTTTTTCTGTGATGATGGGCAGTTATTACATTGTCTATCGTCTATGATCACAAATGATAGTGACATTTTTTTTTTTTATGATGGATAGTTACCGCATCGTGTTGTATTTCGCCGACGCGAGACAGTTATGACTTTTTCTAACTTTTTCATTTGACTTCTGTGACGGGCGTTTGACATTTTCTCATTTACTCCTGATGAACGACAGAGCACTTCCTTTTATTACTTTTACATCTGTGATGGCGGACGGGTTATGGCGTGACTGCACTGATGGACATTTACGACATTTTCTCATTTTTATGTTCCATTTATTTGATGGCGGAGGGTTACGAAATCTTTTTTTTTTTTCTTGTGGGTCCTTTACACATATTTGCATTTTTTCTGGTTCATTCATTCCTCTAGAAAATTCCCAAGTCTTCCGTTAACTTTAAACAATTTAGTCTGTTCAGTTTGGGATGTTCACTTTTCTACATGCGGCAAAGAACTGCAATAATCGTGCCACATTATACGTGGCAAACCATACATGCTAACAAAACAACAAAAGAGAACGAGGATCTTCTTTATTTAATTTCTGCCGTCTAACATTTCTTAAAGCAACAACCATTCCAACACCTGTTGAAGCACATGGCATGACGCAGACCAGTGGAGAAATTCCCTCTGCTTTTATGGGATAACGCGACTGTTACTGGAGAATAACTCGAGCCGCCATGCCCGCTAAATCAATCCCAACTTCCCAGCCACACTCGAAACGTATCGAGCTGCCATCTTCCTGGATACCACCTCCCATAATCCAATCGGAAAGCATCGCGGGGATTGCATTAGCGGCTCATTTGCAAAAGCTGCAAAACGCTCTCCCTTCGAGGAAATCACGCAGAAATCAATGACTGCGAAGCCTCGCCTGGCTCCCTTAGAGGAAGTTCAGATTAGGTTTGCAGGGGGAAAATCAAATGAAACTTTTGTTGTTATGCTTACAGCTGGGAGGGGAGAAGGATCCTGCTTATCTGTGGCGCAACAAAGTGAATAAGGCGGCCACGGCTTGCTTGATTTTTTTTTTGTTTTCGTCCACTTTTGTCAATTGGAAAAAAGGAAGGGAAGGGCAGAAGATGGTCTGGGAGCGATTTTGATTAAACTGGTAGCAATTAAGAAGCTACGCCGCACATAAATGACATAGTGGACACATGTATACTCATGGTATGGCACCCTTAGATTTGTGGATTTTTTTTCCAAAATGTTTATTTAAATATTTTATTTCTTATTTGTTTTTTGTGGTTTTATGGGGTGGGGGGGGGGGGCAACCCCTGTTTATTAGCAGTTTAACAGTATTTTTTTTTTGTAATTTAAAAAGTTGATAATTTTGAAAAACAATGTAATTAAAATAAATAATAAAAATAAATAATAATAATAATAAATAATAATTCTTCCTTCAATATTTTTTTAAATTTTATATGCAATTATTTTTCAAGTTCCTCTTCCCACGTAATTTTTTATTATATATATATATATATATATATATATATATATATATATATCTTATACAATAAACTATCTGATTATGCATAAATATTTTGGTCTTGCAGGTTAGGCTTAGCATAAGCAAAAAGAAAAAAAAAGAAAAATTTATGTAAATGAATATAAATGAATATGAAAGAAAGCTTCAGAGCAACAAATAAATTCTAATAAAAAGTGTGACGAAAACAGACACTAAATTGTAAGACAGATTACAACAACAAGGCAAACAAATCTGTGGCTTTGTCACTTATTCACAATGATATGCAAATGAGAATGAAAAAAAAAATAATCCAACGCTAGACACGATAGAAAGAAATAAAATATGGTGACTATGCATAAAAAAAATAAAGCCTCCCGACAAAATGAAATGAATAATTCCCCCCCTTTTCTAAAATGTATTCGACTACAACACAATGTTGATTTTAATTCGATGAATCGTTCAGTGCTGCACCCGACGGGCCCTGCGGAGAACAAATGAAAGTCTGACAACTCCGTTACAAGGCCGCGTCGTCTTTTTGCCATCTGGCTCGAGTGCTTCAATCTCGCTTACACCTTCACGCTGTTGCCTCAACTCAAATAAGCCCACACTATCGATCCCCCCCATCTATTTTTTTTTTGTTGTTTTTACTACCTCGACTCCCATCTGAGAAGCAGCCTTCCTCTTTGATAGCACCTCCGCTACCGCCGCCGCTGCTGTAGAAAAGCGTAAATTCTCAAGCCCATTTGCCGGCGAGGGGGTGGATGAATGGAAATGTAAAGCATGAAAAGAAGAAACACGACGTGGTGGGGAATTTTATAGCTTTCCTCATTAGGGAAAGCATGTTTTCTAATTCCTCCCTCCATAATAGCGCACAACACGCTGATTGATTGCATTCTTATTCCCCGCTCGCTGGCCTATTCAGGAGGGCCTTCTAAAAGTAACAATATGGAGAGATGAGATATCAAAAAAAAAAAAAAAACTGTGGAAACATTAGCGTGATGAGTCCCCTACATGCGTGCAACATGTCGTGCAATTACTGTAATGACAGCTTTCCTTCACTGTTATTCATTCTTCAATTTCCGGAAAGTTTCCGGTACATTTCCATGGGAATTTAGGAGAGGAGGGGCGGGTATGGAAATATTCCAAAATGGAAAAGCATCCGTGGGGATTATCAGTAGTTGTGAATTTAGTGTGATCTAATTTAATGCAAATTCATCCATCCATTAACTCATTTACTGCCATTGACGGCTAAAGACGTCAAAGATCCTTTTTTTTTTTTGTTTTTTTTTTTTTTAACTCGGCTGGTGGTAATTGGGTCACGGGTGTGCTGGAGCCTATCCCAGCTGTCGTCAGGCCTGAACTGGTTGCCAGCCAATCGCAGGGCACGCAAAGAAGAACAACCATCCGGGCTCACACTCACACCTAGGGACAATTTAGGGATGTTTTTGGAATGTGGGATGACACTGGAGTACCCGGAGAAAAGCCGCGCAGGCATTGGGAGAACATGCAAACTCCACACAGGAAGGTCGCAGCCGGAATCGATCGCACGAATAATAACGTAAAATGAATATGATGATGATTAATATTTAAAGCCACTATGGTGGGACATGGTGATTTTCTAGGATTGTTGTAGAAATGGCAGATGTATTGAACTAAAATGTTTGAATTTAATATGTGCTTGCTCAGTGCCTTCAAATGAATGAATATCAATAATTATTTATAACATAACGTGATTAAAGGTCATTTGAGCAAGTTTGTTATTTCAGAAGCGTGTATCAAATTCGCATTCATCGGCACCCGACAAGTAGCTCTCAATACCGTCGCTCAAATCAATACAAACAAACACGGCGCACGGACGCGTTCCCTTCGGCCAGTTCTTCTCACAAACAATCACCGCCACTCACAATCCAAACAAACATCAAAATCGAAATTAAAACTCCCTCGATTGAAATTGCCAGGACCCGACAAATCATGCGCTTCTCCCAAGAAGCGTCCGCCTAAAAATAAAGGCCGATTCGAGCAGTCGCCGACGCTATGTTAATAAGAATGAGGAGGAGGAAGAGGAGGCATTTCTCGCTTTCTTCTCCCTTCTCAAGCCTCGGGGTGCATACATTACACGGGTGTGCATGAATTAGCATGAATCGTTTGGAATGGTGCCCACATATAGACACGCGCGCGTATCGCCGTGTTCCGAGAGGCGATTGGGAGGCGAAGCGTGACCGCCTGTGATTGAAGCCTCTTTGGCTAACAGGTGCCATCAGCTCTGCAAATCTTTGCTCACATGAAGGCATTTTGGAAGAAATGGACAAGAAGGCACAGTCGGGATTTCACGCACAAAGTCAGAAGAGGCCGCCGGCCGGACTTTTGGTGATTTCCATTTGTGTTGACGCAAATCAATGCAAACGGACGTTATTGTATGAATAAAAAGAGCGAGGATTTCAGACACTCAATTTATTGGCAATAAAACGTCCCCCTTAGGAGCGTCTTCATTTAAGTATGTATTGATTTTTTTTTTTTTCTGTGGAGTCTTGCTTAAAGGCTACACCATACGGACTCTATAAAATACAGTATTTCCTCAAGTAAATGTCTGCTATAAGTAGACGCCGGCGAAAAAACAGTGGTAAGTGTAATGACCTCAGTCCATAAACGCTGCGATTCGCACACAAACAAAGTTAACTCCAGATGGCACATTTGGGCTCTGTTGCTAGCCAAAACAGCAGTCATGGCATCTTTTGCTGAGCGGAATGTTGGGAACATCCACTGCGGCATGGACAAACAACCTTTCATCAAGACCCCACATCATGGACACACGAATATTCAAGTTTAACTGCACATTTGGACTCTGTCGCTAGCCAAAAGAGCAGCATCGTCCGGCATAAAGTCCTCAGAGGCTGTATCCACTTAAAAAAAAAATAAAAAAATCAACAACTCCCTCAAATAAATATCGGACCTGAGTTGATAGATGAACAATAATAAAAGCACAAAAGTCTCAACCGCAGAGCACATTTAGACTTTGTTGCTAACCAAAACAGCAGCACCTACAGACGCATGCCGACATCATTTGTAACTACGAGTTCACACCGCTCTGGCTAATAAATGTCTCATTTAAATAAATGCCTCCTAAAAATATAACCAAGTATAAAAATCACAATTGAACTCTGTCGTGACCCAAAACAGCAGCACCGACCGAAAATTGGGCCATTTTCTGATCAGATCAGTTATTTTAAACTTGTTGATCAGCCCCAAAATCCTGATTGTGTAAAGTCTAGTTAAGTATTGTTGTGTGGGCTACCAGATTACCGTTTTAGCGGAAGGAGGCTGTCCCACTCGCATAAACGTGCAAATTCAATTTTTGTCCGTCTCTGTACTTCTATGCATTTGATGCGTGAGCTATAATTAGCGACATCGCCACATCATAAAACGGCGATAAATTGCAGCTAAACCAGCGGCCCAGACTCTAAAATCTCGGGCTCCGTTTTTCCGAGGTTCGCCGATGGAAAAGACGTCGCACCGCTTGTTCTGTGCTGTGCTGTGATTGGCCAGTTTACATTCCGGGAGGGCTTTGGCGTTACAAGCGGCTAATTACAGACAACTCGAGTCTTCACACGCCAGCTGAGCCAATCGCATGCATCCCAACACCCTGCGATGTGATTGGTGCAGAAGTTTGGCGCATTATCCTGACGTGCTTATCACTCGCTCTGCTACATTCCTGTCTCAACATATTGGATTTTAGTTGATCACCTCCTTCAGGGCTAACAAACATGACACTTGGATCATACACACACACACACACACACACCCCCACACACCCCCACACGCACACACACACGCTCTCCCTCTCTCGTTCCCCCCTGCTATTTCTAATTCACTAAGCCCCCCGAGCTAAATGACAGGTAGTCAATGACCTCTATCCCGGCGCGCTGCGTCTCCTACCGAGTCAGCAACAAACTCATTTCCCAACTTAAAGAGAAAGCACAAAAAGCCTCCCCCTGCCGTGCTGTTGCCAGAGAAAGGGACGCTAAGAGATTGAGGTGAAGGGCAAGGAGGAGAGAAAACAGGACGAAAGAGATGAGATGGATGGAGGGTGAAGGTGAGCTAGCGTTGGTGGGGGGAGGGGGGGGGGGGGTTATGTGGTTTGAAGTCAGACAAGATAGGCAGAGAAGCCAGGAAAAGCGATCTACTATGCAGCCTTATTTACACGTAGCAGCCGCTATGACAGGTAATTCAGGCAAATTCTCCACAGGGCCTGCAGCAGACGGCGGAGGATAAAGACGAAAGGAGAAAGCGAAAAGAGAGAGGGAGTGAGGAGGGAAGGCGGGCGGGGGAGGGAGGGGGGCCGACGTGCGCCGACTACCTGACAGCAAAAATGGCTTTCCAGATCCCAATCGAGAGGGAGGGAACGTCAGGACGAGGACGGTTGCTTGGGAAACATGTTGACAAAGTCTGTTGCTTTTATGCAGCACATATCAAACGGAGTTTTTTTTTTTTTTAATTCAATTTCTCTTCACGCGAAAAGATCAAGCAGGCAGACGCCGACGAGCAATTTATTCTCGCTCCGATTTATTTTTCTGTTGGTCGAACTCCCGCGGCATGCGTGTGTGTGCGTATGTGCGTGTGTGTGTGTGTGTGTGTGTGCGCGTGTGTGCACCACGATGGCTGGACATTATTATTTATAGAAATGTCGAACGGCTGTCTGACGAATGTACTGATTTTTATTCATTTATTTCATTTTTAAACCAGACAGGTTGAAAGCAAATATTTGTTTATGCTCCCTTTCCAAAATTAATGCACGTAGACGCCGCAACATTCGGTCATTGGAGGCCGTCTAAAAAGAACAAGAACACTTTTCATCTTCAAGGCAAATGTTTGGTTGTGTTTCGTCTCACAACAGGCGCTGACCCGTTATTTTATTTCTAGCCCAGACCAGAACCTTTCATGTGAAGTTTTAGTGTGCCCCGCGAGTGTGCGTCAAATGAACGACATTTCATAAGTCAAGCATTGCTTCTCTGATTGGTAGATTTTCCTCAGGCGCAGTGTTTCTTGAATATCAAATGAAAATAATAATAATTTTGACAATTTTAACAAATATGCCCCCAAAAAAAACAATTACATAAGCAGGCTCTGGACCAACTTAAGCTTCATCTCCGTCGTCTTTTGAATTATCCTCTAATTTCTTTTCCCTTGCTTTTCAAAAAATCTTAAACTAACCCAGATAAATTCATGCTGCAGATAATTCCTGGCTGCTTTCTGCATAGTCATTTCAATCGTCTGTCAATAAAATAAAGAAATAAATACAACATGGAAGTACACCTCTTTCCTCCAAGGATTTTTTTTTTGTTTGTTTGTTGTCTTTCCAAAAATCCCAAACTAACCCAGATACATGTAAATGCAGGCACTGGATAAATCTATGCGACAGAATCAGTTAAATTCATCATAAAAATAAAAATCAACAGGAACGGCATATTCATCTCCAAATTAATTTCTGTTTAGTCTGTTAACGCCCTCTACACACCCCCACTGAAAATAAAAATAAATAAATAAATAAATACTAACTCAAATAAAGGCTATGAAACTCTCCACAATCATTTGAATTCACCACTTTTTTTTTTTTTTTAACAGGAAGACAATTTTCATCTCCAACAGGAATGTCTGGTTTTTTTATTGTTTGTTTTTGGGTTTTTTTGTGGAAAAAGCAAAACAGCTTCATTCAGAAACCTCAAATTCCCGTAACTAAAAGCAGGATCCCGATAAAGATACGCGGATGTCCACAGTCATTTGGATTAGCCGTCAATAATCAACGGACGCACACTCGGAGATAGTTGAATTATCGGCACAATAACAGAACACCGTTGCGGCCCTCTTCGATTAAAACTAAGACGATCCGTTACAGTCAGCCAAGCTAACGAGACAAGACCGCTCTTAAATACATAATCATATTTCGGGGCTGTATTTTGTACCGTAGTGGGTTGCACATTATGTACAAAAGGGGGAAACCGTGAAGAGAATCAAAGGCGGTGAAAGAAAAGATTATCCCCGATGCTTCACTGGAGTAAACGCACACACGCACACACGCAAGCGCACACACAAAAAAATTCTTGCCTGTGCGTGGAGCTGGAAATTAGCGGCGACGGCGTCGGGAAAAGATCGCGCTGATTATCGCTGTTGATGATCGCCGCGTCTGCAGGTTATCGCGGTGAAGGAGGCGTGGAACGTCAATAAGCTGACAAAAAATAAATAAATAAATAAAAGTCTCCACGTTATGACCAGGAATAAATAAATAAATAAATAAATAAAAATAGATGCAAGACTTGATTAAAGATTGCTGCCGGGGTTTATTTTTTTGCCGGAAGACTTTTTCATCACGCAGATTTGAGAGCTGTTTGTATCCTCCCCCGCGTGATTAACATTTCAAGGTATTTACTTTATTTTTTGTGTGTTGTTTTCCAATTCAGACAAAAGCTCGCCAATTAAATCAGCGAGCTTGGTAATTAGTGTTATCATGTTTCGTGGCCACACACTCGCAAAATTTTGCGACATCTATCGTGGAAGTGGCACTAGAACAGACGAAACAAAAAAAATCAAATAATTGCGGACTTAGTGCCTGAATTTTTTTTTTCTGGGTCTTCTCATGAAAGACAGATTTTATATTGCCATAATGACGTTTGTTTGGTTAGTATAATTAGTAGCCCACATATTTGGTACTAATGAGAAAAAATCTTTCGGGCAAGCCTATCTTTTAAAGAATCCTGGAACTTTGCCAAATGAAATTAAATCAAAGACTTCAGGCACGGGTTCCTAAGACTTATTTGCACATCCAATCATGGGAAATGTGTCAAGTTAATTTCATATTGCTCAGTCAAATCGTCTTTGCGGGACGATTTTGGAGTGAATGTACTCGAATTTCAGATTTCAAAGCAAATTCCGAAACTTGGACGTGATGACAAAAACTCAATAGTATTTGTGCTAATTAGCATTTCCCATTTGTGTAATATTTCAAATTTGGGCACAGTCGGACAAAAAAAAAAATTCTAGAGACAATTAGTTTTCGAGAGTTGAATTTCAATCAACTACCCAAAAGAAAATTGATCTGACAAAGTAGATTAATACAGTGCAGGTCTGTACATGGGCAGTTAGCTTGTTGAAATAACACATTTCCATACACCTGCGTTCAAAATAAAGTACACAATAGACCTAAAATAAATGTTTATGAAATTAGAAACACTCACAAAGACGAAAGTCTTCCAAGGCTCAAGTGTTTTGGATTACGTTTACCACGTCAGGAGCTACTCTTATGCAAATATGACGATATCGACTCTCTTTTCCTTCGGTGGTGAAATACGTCAAAGATCCACTATTAAAACAGATGCGCTAAACATCAATGAATTCGAAAACGATCCACAAAAGGAAGAGTTCTTACTCTCACACTTTTATCAGTAGTTTTAACAGCTCGCACTAAGCAATCGAGAATAATATCCTTATTTATGAGGAAACATGCACTTATTCAAAATCTTTGACGAAACTAAACTTGTGAAATATTATTGTCTATTCAAGACAGCAACAAAAATCATGTGTTCACAATTTAGTCCCAGCTACCTGTTGAGTGCACGTCGTTAAAATTTGGTAGCGGGTGGACAAAATCTCAAAATCTTGACCAAATGGCCCCGAAATGATTTCTTCAAACCAAGACACCGGGTAACAAAATCTATTAGGTGTCATGTGATTGACTGCGGGAGTTCATTTCAAGAACTAACACCAGAGCAGCCATAAAGCAAACGCGCTGACCTCAAGATTAGTTATTGATTGGGGCTCTAAATGCTCACACGGCGTCTCGTCCGTATTCTGACGTTGTTTAACACACGTTTGAGAGCTTTGTTACCTACGCTACGGAAGTCAATGAGTTTCTGCAGTGCATTTGTGTTGCTACACGGTGCACATGCCGTCAAATGCGTTGAGACGTCGGCTTCGTATGTAAACGATAGATTCCACAAGTGTTTTGCCTTTTCATTGGCTTTTGTGAGAAAATCTGTAGAACAACGTGTACAACATGGGAAAAGCAGCAATAAGTCAGTCAATAATACGTGTAGAATGGAATTTTTGAAGTGGCACATGGCGTCATTTCAGTTAGAGCCAAAGCATGGCGGCATTCATGCCAAGACAGTCTCACAATTTGTTTATGCCATTTTCGTTTGGTTGTCCAGGAGTACTAGTCAAAAGGGACAACTAATGGTTGCTTAATTATTGTTATTATTATTTTTTTTAATGCAGTCCCTGAAGCTTGTTTTATTTAGCAACATCAAATTGAGTCGGCAAGTCATGTAGAAGCTCCAAAACACACTAATGACCATTTCACGGTCATTTTGGTCATTCACTGGGTTTTGGTCAAAGACAGACCAATTGTTTTGTTGTCGTTTTAGTTTATTTATTTTTTGTACACTTCAGCATGAATTATTTTGGTTTTGGTATTTTTACTAAAAAAAATAAATAAAAAAAAAAGACTCAGGAATTTTGAATAAAGTGGAAAATAAATTATGCGGAAATTCAGCCTCCAAAGCCAGTTTTACAAGATGACATTTTGTATGTTCTAAGATGATTCTGAAATGACAAATGTTTTAGGTTCATAGTTTATTATAAAATATGTTTGTTAATAGAGGCAATTTTAAGGGTTGGGGCCTCAATTACTTAATTTTTTTTCAAAATTTGCAGCAGGGCTCTGTCCTCATCCCGCATGAATAGTGTGTTTTATTTTTAAAAAATTAATCAAATAAATATATATATATATATATATATATAAATCACAATTATTGCAAAATAACAGTACAACTATTGAAGAATATTGGCAAGAAAAACAAATTTCGGCAAAAATGCATTTTTTAGCTCAAAACATTATTCAACAATATTTGAACTTCAATAACCAAATTTCACTAGGACGCCATGACACGCCTCGTTCCGAAGATTCTTGAGTCGCGGCGCAGCATAATTAAGCAGATGGCCCTGAAAACCGAACACTCGGCTAACGCTGAGCAAATATATCAACAAACTGCTGTGAAGATCCATTTCATAAATATTGGATTTCATGATGAGGATCCTCTCTCCAGAACATTCTTTAATGACCCAAAGTCCACACGCATGAATATTTTAGCTGACAATTTGTGGATCACTTGAGAACTGAGAAGAAAAGCTTCTCGTGAACTCGCCTCTGGTGACGGGGATTGAGAGGTGGGTTTTTTTTGTTAGTTTGGGTCACATTTACCGGGAAGTCTGACTTTAACTTTGACTAGGAGGTCTGAGTTGCGAAGTCGGGAAAAAAAATAATAAAATCAGGACACCAACTCAAACACATTCACTCATTTAAAATGCGATGTAGAAACTGGAATCTGAGAAACATGTGAACAAGGAGTCGAAAAAAAAAAAAAATCTGCATTTGTATTCCAACCAGTAATATCTACATCAAGGTTTATTCCAGCATCAAAAAGTTATGTAGCCAATAAAAGAAGTTTAAACTTGTACAAAAGTCAAATATGGACTTAATTGCTTGTTAATCTCTTGTATTGATTGATTTGTATTCCTCGCTCGGGCCTTGCGAGGATTCATTATTGGCGAGTAAAGATGCAGGTGGAGGAACGCAGGCATGAAATGAATGTGGCACGGCTAATAAATAAAACAAGCAAGAGCGAGCGCCGGCACAGGCACGGCCCTCCGCCATATGGCGCACGTTTGTCTCCACCATCTTCATCTGGCGCCGCCACGCCCCAAAGACACAACCCACTTTTTTTTTCCCCTCCACTTCTTGACTCAGATTTTGTTTGTATGACCTTCTGAAAAAATGTTCATCAACACTTTGCCCGTCTTGGCGCCGCCGACGATTTATATGCATTATTTTCATGTCATTCTGGATATTATCCCGTTACGCGGGTGATTTGCGATCCCGCCCGTCGATCGGTAGGCCGTAAAAACTGATATACGACGCACCCTGGCACAACTTTGAGTTGAATTTTATGAGTATAATATTGTTGATTTAGGTGATTGTAGAATTGGAATTATTAGGATACTAAACATGGCAAATGATGAAAGTCAAGTTGCAATATGATGATAAAAATTCTGACGGTAAAGCGTGCATGAATTCCAAAAATAAAAAAATTAATTATTATTATTACGAGGATATATATGAAATGAGAATAAAAAATGAAGAATTGTAAAATAATCCATAAATTTATGAAATGAAAATCTGAATTTTATGAAAAGAAGAGTCAATTTGTTTTTTTTTATTATTTATTTAGATCCTTGTAAAGATTAAAAAAATCTGAAGATTACTGTCAAAATTTTTAATCATAAGACAAAGATGAAACACAGGAAAAATGAAATTGAAAAAAATTATAGCACTAAAATAATTGAAAAAAAAAAACATTAATTCAGGGAAATAATCCAAAATTAAATGACGAAATATAACTGGAATCAAATCAGAATATTCCGAGTGGAAAAAGAAATATTTTATTTTATGTGTTATTTAATTATTTTTCCTTTAATTACCTCTCACACTTTTATCCCACCAGCCATGGCAACGGTTGTTTTGTCACCATTTAAGTCAAAGTTCAAATAACACGCTGCCCCCTGTTGGTTCGGAGTATAAATAATTGACCGGCGTGAATATGACACATTGGCCTTCTAAATTAACCTGTAGGTCAACAGCATAACACCAATTATAATGAGTGTCAAATCAATGGCGCCAGCAAAATGACTTCTATAACTGTGAGCAGGAGGAAACTTTTATCTTGGACGGCTATAAGAGAAGAGGTGGAAAAAAGAATCTTAATCGAAAGTCCGTTGCGTCAATACAACCTGATTGTGATGGATTGAAGCGAGGATGGACGGCGTCGGCCTGATGAAGAAAACACCTGCATTGTCTGCCCGCATTTGTCACGTCTGATTGAGCCGCCTCCCCCGCCGGAATACAGATCAATTGTGATTATGCTTGTCAGAGGCGGGAGGATAAAAAAAAAAAAAAAGTGCCAGCTAAAGTGGCCGTTGGCCAGCTTGATGAAGTAAACAATGCATGGGTGGAGCCCCGCTGCCACAATCGGCACTTAATCAGTGACGGTAACGTCCTCGTTTATCCACCTGGATTATTATACAGTGGTACAAAGGTATTTATTTATTTATTTATTTTTTTAAATTTTTTTTTTTTCATGTGAGCCATCATTTGTCCAATTTTGTTTTGCTTTGTTTTTTTTTATAAATAGTGTTAGCACAAAACCTAAAATGAAAAGTCAGGAAAAGCCTACTAGAACACCTGAAATGAATTTGGGGTTAATCAGACGCCTCTTAAATCGTGGGGGGTGCATGCCGACTCCCATGTGACTGACTGGTTAATTCTGAACACACCCGCATCCCAGTTATAAGAGGGTGTGTACACTTTTCTAATCACATTTTAGTTATTGGTACTAGCGTATTATAATGGTGACAATAACGCTGCTAATGATGAGGTCTAAAGTTCATTAATTTCTATCGCACTAAAACTACTAATGGCCGCAATAATATGAATGGAGCAAAGTTACTACTTACGTCAATGTTAATGACACTAATTTAAATCCCACTAATGTCAGTGAGTACTAAAAGCTCTAAATGTTAAGGCGGCTAATTTACCAGCACTGACATTAAGGCTAATTTCTATAGTGCTAAAGTTATTAAAGCTAACATTAATGTCAAGCGCGCAAAAAAAGTTACTGCGACTAACGTTAGCGCAGCTTATGTTAAAGACGTTAATTTAAACGAAAATAATGCTAATTTACGTGCACATTTCCTCTAAACTAAAAGTAAATGGTGACAGAAATGTCAATAGCGCTGACTGGTGCCACTAATGTCACTGAAGTCAATTCCGCTAATGTCAAGGCTAAATTGACTAAACGTTATGGCCTCTGTCAACATCGCTAAAGTTACTGCGAGAAACAATGTCACTAACGATGTTGCTAATATCAATGAGTGTTAAATTTACTAGTTGTAACGTTAAGGCGGCTAATGTGAACAGCGCTACTGTAAGTATTAGCCTCATAGCATTTAGAGTCATTAAGCTACCATTTGTACTGCCTGAAACACTAGCGTAGCATGTTGGATTGCCTAAAGCGTCGTTTTTTGGTGCACTCTGAATAACCAAACAGCAACTTTCGACAACGTTCTGACTTTTAGAACGGTCGGAGTGAACCAGTGCGTACTCAGCGATATTTACGAGCGCGCCTACTGATGCTATCGTGAATGGCGCTAACGTCATTGAAAGATATGTCATTGGGGCTCCTGCCACCGGTGCTAATTTCAAAATGTTTTTGGATAAAATGTGCTATTGTTCATGGTCGTAATGTTTCGACCAGTAAAAATTACAGCTACTGTTCATTCTGCTAGCAAAGGCTAAAAGTGAGATAATGTCGCTAATTTCAATTGTTGCTAACTGTACTGTTTCTGAAAATGAACGTTGCTAAAGTTACAGATGTGAACGTTGATGCTATTGGCACTTAAAAAGTTACTGCTTTAAAGTGACTGCGGATAAAATTACTCAGCCTTTTGTAAACGCTAACCCTAGCATTACAGGCTACGTCCTGAAGACCTTTTAACAACAACGTACTTTACATAACCGGATTCAAAGTCAATAACATGGGCCCTTCTTTCCGACCCTGCAACATACATTATTGAACCGTCAGCGAAAAGATAGCGTATTAGTGCACCGTTGCCTGACATTAAGCAGCTAATTGCCCGTAGCTGACACTTTCATTATTCCTTAACGGCACCGGAGGTCCAGTAACCGCGTAAAAGGTCATGCGAACACGGATGGGACACCTAGCGCCATGTTACGTTGCTATCGCGTCTTTCCGATAACGCCGCCACAAATAGTAAATAGCAACCTCTCCAAGGACACTAGGCTAAAGCGTTTTAATTGGCGTCATCTCTGAAACGGAGCCAGCAAGGACTCAACATGTGCAATTTGTGATGTTTTTACAGCAAACTACGTGTCCTAGCAATCCTCGGAGTGTCTTGAATAATGTTTTGGAACCCGGAGCGATCCGCGTCAAAGCACTAATGGAATTTCACTGGAAAGAGCGATGTGGGCTTTTAGCGCTATCCAACCCGGGATCTAATTAGTAAAATATCACAAAACAATAGTGCGGCGAGAGTCTGCTCTCAAAGCCAATTAAAATAACTCTCTCAAGCTGGCACGATTGTTTCATTAAAAAAAAAAAAAAAAAAGGCAACTAAAATCCACATTGTCACACTTTTTTGTTTAAAAAATGGAAATGATGAAAAAAAATTCGGACTTTTGGATCGTCGTTTAAAAAAATCAAAAAGCGCTTGCTTTCATAAACACGCTCGGAATGTTTTTGAAAAGATCAGTTGAGGCTGCTTAAGTGGAGAAGAGATTGGATTGCTGAAGATTTTAGAACAGTCCCAAAACTACCGCTGCGTTTTTTTGAAACTCGCCAAAGATTGGTTACCCGACCGCCACCTCGAATCATTGTGTGGCTTGAATGAGAACATTTTATTCCAGGCGAAAAAACTGCAGCAGCCGCGTGTCACGTCAACGGAGTGCTCACTTGCTCGCAAGAAAGACATTGTACAAAGTTGCAAAAGAGGAGCTGAAGCTGCTCAAGCGACGACGACAATGCGACTAAAGACACCATCCGGCATTGTCCTGACACCTTCCACGGCAACTAGGATGAGAATAAAACTGGCGCCGCAGCACCTTCAGCAAAAGACACTTTTGGCTTCCGCTATACAAACTGTGAAAGTCTGCAAAAGATCGGCTGCTCGAGCGCCGACGAGACTTGAAGGCGCAGCATGAAAAGGGCAATTTTATCAGACGCAGAATGATATAGAAGGTGACAAAGACGCCATTCGATATTTTCCTGACACTTTACATGGAACTATGCCGGGAAACAAACTGCAGCATCTACGGTTGAAATCAAAAGCTGTCGCTTCTCCGTGGCGGGCCGTCAAGGCCTTCGACGCCTTCTCTGCTGGCCTGACATAATCAAGAAATCATAATCATATACTTCACATTGATGTCATATTATTGCAGAGTGTTGAATTTTTAGATGAGAATTTTTATCCAATCAGAATTCAGCTAGCTTGTGTTGCTAGGCAGATTTCATAACACCAGTAGCGCGCACTATTCGTCCGAGGCCTTCAGATTCAATCTTGCGGGCGACTGTTCTGAGTCTCAAGAGGGTTTTGATAGACAGTTGCGATAGCCAATCAGATCACGAGTTGATGACAGTATGGACTTCTCGCTGGAGGTGATGAACGTGTCTTGTAATTGGATACTCACTCGTGAGGCGGCAGCGCTATGCAGAATTAACACACCGCAAAGTCGTCACTGGCGACCACTCAAAAATTTGAAACTTGATTTTTTTTAAACCACAATGGCCAAAGGAGGGAAATGTGTGGATTTAATCGCAGATGCACTTGCAATGCCATTTTCAAGTCAGACTTTTCAAGAGAAGCCAAGTCATCCAACACTCACTCAGTCGTGCGCAAGTGTCTTTCTGTTCATTATTTCTCCAGCCGTGGTGTCATAAATGATGGTCAATGATGGCTAAGTACGTATGAAATGCACGGCCCGTCCACTGTCGCTCCTCATGTAAAATCTTTGCCAAGTCTGCCCGACTGCCGACAAGTCTTTCAGCGCAACGTGAACAAGAACATTTGATTACAGTTACAAAACTGCAGCAGCGGACGCCGTGCCTCCAGTTAGCAGCAACCACCACATACAAGTTTGTAAAAGATCAGCCGAGGTGGCTCAAGTGCTGACTCGACTGCTTCTGGAGACACAATCACACATTATACTGACACAGGAGCTAAGGGAATGTAGGATAAAGATCAGACTAGCATCGTGGCATCTTCGGCTGCAATCAAAAAGAGCCCTTGGTGTGATGTACAATCTCATCCAATTTTTTTAAAAGCGCTGCTGCCCGAGCACGGGCTCGACTTACTGCGCAACATTAATAAGAAGGTTTTATTACAGCTACAAAAATGTATCGGGTGACAATGTGACATGTCGGTGTCGAACGTTCTAGTTAGCAGCGGAGATGATTTTCTGGGGCTGTCACGGCGCCGAATAGACTGCCACTACAAGAGACACACATTACAGGGAACGTACAATAAAATTATGTGGGAGAAGTAACTGACAAAATACATAAAGAAAAAACATACATATTATTCAACAGGCACAGAAAGGGAAGCAATTGTTAGCTTGATAGCCAAAAGGCTAATGCTAACACCGTAGCTAAACAGCGTCTAATGTAGAAGCTTGAGGCACCGCCCCCTGCAAATTAAACACACGCCCACTTTCTCGAGCAGCCAATGGGACGCCCGACAAGCGTCTCCGCGAAAGAGGCGTTTCGAAAGTGGCCACCTCCGCCTAGTCGCCGGCCGCGGTGGCGACAGACCATTCATCAGCTGTTTGTCGGTGATTGTCTTTTGTCAAAGGATGGCCTGGTGAGCCTTTGGCGGTACAAAAGTGGATTGATCCGGAGATTAAACCTTAAAACTGACGCATTGCCTGCAATGAAGCCTGCTGGAGAGGACAGAGTGAGAAGTGCATCAAGCCGCTAGCTAAATGATGACATGTTAGCATAAATTAGCTTTGTTGTCAAGCATGATATAACAGATCTATTTTGTTGTATAAGAAGAAACGTACCTTCCATCAATGCTGTATGAAGGTTATTTTTTTCCATTAGTTGTGGTGTTCGTTTTATTTATTTTATTAATACATGCAAGTATTAAGTAGGTAAAATGAACCTCAAATGTTCAAGTATGATATTAATTGACAAAGACAAAAACAGAATTTTTTTTGCCGTCATTGTCATTATTTTTATTTACGCAAGATGTAGTTTCATTTTGTTTCATTAAAGAAACTCTTCTCTATTTGTCAATTTCAGTTTTAGTTATTTCATTACTTTTCATTAACGATAATAACCTTGCCCGGATCACAGCACACACCTGCAAAATCAATCAGACCCCACGGCCGCCTGTTGCGGCGCTCGTACTCACGCCATCTGTCTCTCTTCTATTTTTTTTTTTAACTCCCATCTCTGCATGACAGCCCCAGCACCAACCTCCTGACATTATTTTTTTTTTTTCGGTCCCACGCTCATTATCTTACCACCAAGTACCCTCAGCGGCTAACAGGAAGTAGAATAATGTGCGGGGGATTCTTGGAGGCGCCATCATGAAGTGCCACAGAGTGGGGGCCTGAGCCTCTCATAGAATGTTTGTTATGCGCTGCTCGTTAGTGCGGCAACCAGCGTCGCTTCTTCTCCGCCCTTTTACTCTCCATCTATTAAAGCACAGGATGCAATTATTCTCATACCAAATAGTAACAATCTCAGAAAATGAGCAAGACCATCACTAGAAAGGATGAAATAGTCACCAGAATGTAAGAACCAGCAAACAGAATGTACGAGACAGTTAATAGAATGCTCCAGACCATAGGTGTCAAACTCTGGCCCACGGGCCAAATTTGGCCCGCAGTGTAAATAGATTTGGCCCGTGAGGCGATACCAAATGACTACTATACCATTTTACATTCTATATGATAATAGGAACATTCAAAATGATAATAGTCATTTTCAAAACTAAACATTGTATTGCATTAATAAAACCACTTATAATAAAAATTTTCAATAAAAAAAAAAAAATTAAATGCTTTATTCAAGTTTTACTTTTCGGCCCAGTGTGTGTTTGAGATTACTCTAGAGAGTTACCAGAATGGTCACGACAGTTGCCAAAATGTGCTAATTGTTACCAGGAAAGACTGTTCCGGAATGTTCTAGTCCAGGGGTGGGCAAACTTTTTGATTGGCGGGCCACAATAGGTCCTAAAATTTGACAGAGGGGCCGGACCAGGAGCAGATGAATGGAGTGTTTTGGTCACCTCACCTCATTGGAGAAAAAAAACCATACATTTAATTTGAAATAAAAACAAACAAAAGCTTTACAACAAAATATCTGTGTTTGACACACCAGAGTATTTAGAAAATAAAACATTAACAAGGTTAATTCATTTCATTTTTTTCCAACTTCGGCGGGCCGGATTAAAACGTTTAACCGGCCGCATGCGGCCCCCGGGCCGTAGTTTGCCCACACCTGCCCTAGATACTCACCCAAAATGTGTTTTACGGGCACCGGAATGTGCTAGATGATTACCGAAAGGTCCCGAATGTGCTCTATTATGAAGTGCCACCGTGCGGGGGCTCTCAGCCTCTCGTAGCATGTTAGCTATGCGCCGCTCGTTAGTGCTTCTTCTCCACCCTATCACTCTGTTAAAGCCCGGGTCGCAATTATCCCTGGTATCTTCCTCACACTCCCGACAATGAGAGTGTGGAACACAATTACTCTTCTCCTTCCTTCCATCTCTCTCTGTGTGCGTGTCTCTTGGCTTCGCAAGAAGCTGTTGAAATATGTATTGATCTGTCCCCCCCCCCCCACACACACACACACACACTCTTTTTATTTATTTTCCCCGACACCTCACTGGAGTCAACGCGGCTTGAAAATCATGCGCAACACGAGGCCATTACGTTCGCACGTGTTGCGCCTGCTACTTTTACCCGCGTAAACAGCGGCAAACAAAGAAGAGGATAGAAAAGAAGCTAGCGGTCTATATGCCGCTGGCGTCTTGTTGGCGATAAACACCGAGACGATGTTCTTTTTTTTTTTTTTCCCCAAGAATGCAGGACCGTGCCACAGGCTGTCCTGCTCCAAGTCGTCATGGCAACAATGCCCTTGGTAATTATCGCCACATGTGCAATGATAAAAGTCGCGGATGAATCCAATGGTACCTTGACGTCAGCTCAACGCTCCCCCCTGTGGTGCATTTGACTGTCTGTCCTCATCGCAACAACGGTGTGGTGGTCTTGGTAGAATGTGATGGATAGTTACGGGACTATGCTAGTCAGAAGTTGTCCTAATGTGCAAGGGAGTAACCACAATGTGCTAGACAATTACTGTATTAGAAAGTGCTTAAAAAAAAGCGCCGGGGGGGTCCTCAAGGGAACCTTTACTTCATTTTTTTCCCTGCTGCAATCAGGGTTATTTTGTCATTTTAATTAGAGTTAGTTTTTATTTCCTTTTGATTTTTTTTCTTTTAATGTAATTTCAATTAGATTTCAGGGCGGCTGTAATTGTTTTTTATTAGTTTTAGCAAAAAGTCTTAGTTTTAGTATTAGTTTTTGTTTTTTTTAAAAAAGCATTTTCATTTTTACTTTATTTCATTAACGAAAATGTTTTTTCGATTTAATTTTATTTATTTCGTTAACTCTTTCAATCAGGTGTGTTGCAGCACGGGGAAGATGGAAAACGGTACTACTTATCCTTAGTAGCCCAAGTCTTAATGAAATTTTACCGTTGCAAAACCTCTCGCTGGGCTAAATTGACCAGCACAGATGAGGCGAATATTTAATTTAAAAAAAATCCTCTCCTAACTGTTAATACCGAAACATTCAGTAAACATGAAATGTTAATAAAGTCAGTTTAATATATTTTTTTATTATTACATTTTTTTTCCATATTTCCATACCTTCATGTGATTTGGTATAACTAATCATGTGGTGTGAAATCACAATAAAATATATATGTTCTGTAATTCAAACATTAAAAAGTGATAATATGCGTTGTGAATTTTGAACCATTTTTAATCAGTTTTAGGAGATTTACAGGAAAAATTAACAACACTTGGGGGTCAATGACATAAGAATATCTCTTATAAACGTCAAACAATGTTGAGGATTCATGAAATAATATTACATTCTTCTATATAGATGAAATATCAGCGGCATCAAAAATTCTCATGTTCTGCGACAAAGATTTAATTCAGTATAGCGTGCTTAATAGTTTTTTAAAGAGTTGTAAGTCATATGATTGTTTAGAAGCAAAACGTTTGTTTTCAACAATGACCTCATATTTTAGTCCCATAAAGCCACCATCACCTTCACTAACCAGTATGTACTGGACAGTTCCCAGTACAGACTGGAGAGTTCCCGAATTAAGCTAGGCAGTGCCCAGAATGCTAACTAGCTAGTTAGCATAACATGCTAGACAGTAAGCACTACATCTTTTCCAGGCCAAATAAAACAAAAGTGAGTCATCGGGCCAGCACTCACGAGTCCAAACACTCACTTGAAGACAAAAGATGAAAAAAGCCCCACACAAAAGCAATGGCACGGCCCGCATTACCGCCTAAGCCTTTGCCATTGATTTTGCCGGCGACTTCCTTGTCTGGTGGTAATGAGGACAGGGAGGGAAGCGGGACCCTCATCCCTGGCGGCTCCCCGAGGACCAACCGCCCGCGCTAATCTCAATTGCCTTCCTCTCCTTCTCACAGTCTCAGACAACAAAAAGGCGTCGGTGGATGATCACACCGGTGGTTCTCTGCTGCCTGCTCTTTATTTTATTGTCTCCATATAATTGCTATTGGATGAGCGCTATTAATAGCCACACTGACATGTTTATATGCAACAGACTTGGCTTCAATTGGCTTTACATTGATTTAACATTCAGACTTTTACTAAGGTGGGATTCATCTTATTCTCAGCCGGGTCGGTCTTCGTGCCAGGCGCTGCGACATGAGCAGCTAGTAGCAATTAACCGCTATAAGTGCCCCTCATGTTCCACTACGCCGCACTCGCTACATTATAACGGTAATTATAACTGCAAACAAGTGGCGGCTATAATGGTTGTTTATGACGCTAACGATGAGGAAAGGGCGCAGGTCGTGACGCGGTATTCTTTTTACAGCCCGTCGGTCGACGGTCAGATGCTAGCGCTACATGAGTTTAGCTAGCCCAATGTTGTAAGTCACCAGGAAATGCGAAACTTACCGGAATTTTTTAGCAGAGATGGCCTTACATGTATTTGTATTAAGCACATCAGGTATTTGAGATATTTGCATTTATTGTTTTTATGTTTGACCTAAAACTTGCGTTACATTTATAGCGAGGATGTTTTGCAAAAAAAAAAAAAAATTAATTCTTAATAAAAATAATTAATAATAATAATAATTCCCATTGCTGAGCCTATTACCATATTTTCCGGACTATAAGCCGCTACTTTTTTCCTAGATTTTGAACCATGCGGTTAATACAACAGTGCAGCTTTCCTGTGGATTTTTCTTCCGCCAGTAGGGGCGCTCTATAGTTCTGAAAATGCTCTGAATAAATCTCGATTTTTTTTTTCTCTTGGTTCTGTTCTTTTGTAATGAGCAAAGTTGTTGCAGTGTTAAAAGGCACTGTTTTCACAATCTGTGGTGACATCACGCATAGAAACGAAATCCCAAGACAAAACAAAACACACTGTGGCGTTAATATCTTTGCGGCTATGTCATCACCAAAATCACATGTAGTGTCCTCTTGGCTCAATATTCCAAATTGAAGCCGTGGCAGCTTCACATTGGAATTCATTTCCCGAATCAAGTAAGATGAGTGATTCCAGCAAATATTAAGGCCAGATGAGTCGCAGGCGTCAGACTCGTTTTCATAAACATCTGGACTCAGCGTAAAATGGAGAAATCTTTTAGCAGTGGCGATGTTTGCTCCGTAGCCATGCTAGGACAGCGCCGCCGTCTTGTAAAACTGTCAACGTGATAAATGAGCTTTCTTATCATTTTTCCATCAGGACTCCCTGTGGTTTCTAGTTTTAGGTCAAAACGCAGCAGGATTTTTATTTATTTATTTATTTTACAAAGGTGTCGCCTCGGCGGCGTGTCGGCAGAGGGAATAAGCAGATGTCTGAAGCACTGCAGCATGGCAAGCCAAAGAAATGGGAATGAAAAGCGGCACCCGAGGATGGGAGTAAGAGGGGGGGGTCGTATTGGGATGTTGAGCGCACTCGAGGCTGGCTAAACCTCCAAGCCTTCTCCCTGTGGCTCTTGACTGGGAATGGTGGCGCACGAAAAATGAAAGCCGCCAGCCCGGCGAACGCATTTGTGTGAGTCGGGTACGCAGGACAAAATGAGGATTTCACAGGAAGAGAGGAAAAAAAAAAAAAAAAGCTTCCAGATTAGCAACACCAGGCATCTGTTGACGCTGGCATGGTCCTCCTCTTCTTCTGCTCGCCAACACATTTGATCCAGCGGGTGTGAAAGTGCGCGAGTGTGTGTAGGAAGGGGGGGGGGTGTTGGGCTCACCGAGATTCAACCCACATATGTCGCTGAAATCAGAAGGACATGAGTCAGGCGACAAATCAACCCCACCTGCTCTCACCCGAGTTCCTGCCATGAGCTCGCTTTTCTGTCTGGCATCATGATTTGTGGGTGTGTGCGAGTGGCCACAACGAAATAGACGGTAACCAGAATGCGCCTAACGGTACGAAAAAGGAGGAGGAGCTAGGCAGTGATGGAAATGAGTTGCACATTTGTCAGAATGCCGCCGAATCATTTCTAATAAACAAAATGTGTAATGCAGATACCAGACTGGGCTTCACTGTAACCCGAATGCGCTAGACCAGGCGTGGGCAAACTACGGGCCGGGGGCCACATGCGGCCCGTTAAACCTTTTAATCCAGCCCGCCGAAATCTGCCTGGCGACACGAGCTAGCTGAATTCTAATTGGATAAAAACTCTCACCTAAAAATTTCAACACTAGAATATAATATGACATCAATGTGAAGCATATGATCACGATTTCTTGATTTTGTTAGGCCAGCAAAGAAGGACTTGACCGCCCACCACTGCCAGAATGTACGCCACAATTAGCAGTTTGCCCTACGGTCACCAAAATTAATTATGCAGTTTACAGAACGTGCAACAGAGTTACCAGAATGGACAAAGTGCTCGACCACAACCAGAATTGTGGTAGAGTTAACTGAATTTACTAGACGGTTACCAGTATGTGTTCGGCAGGAACCGGATTTGGACTTGACAGTTCCCTGAATGTGACACCGCCACGGTCGGCTGATATCTCAACAATCCAACAGTGTACTTGATTGCCTCTCACAGGATAGTCGCACTGCCGCATCATTTATTCACATCGCCCCCCCCCCACCCCCTCCTCTCAAACCAACACGCTCACGAGGCCACAGTGCATCTCCGGTCATACGAAGAAACCGGCGGTGATTGGTCCCTTTGCAGGCGCTTTCACAAATGAAATGCGTGCGCGCATGAATCTTGTGTTTGCGCGCGCACGCCCACCGAGTCGGTCGTGTTTTCACGCATCCTGCAGCGCCGGCCGTCTGCTCGCCGACAAGCTTGACCGGTCGCCCCCCCCCCCACCCCTCCCACCGCGCCTCCCACTCACTCCTGCCCCCTTGAGGCCGGAGTTGTACCGTAGGTTGTTAACCCCCCCATCTTATTGCACTGACACATCAATTACTGTTATTAAGGGTCGGGGTAATTTATTTATATACTGATTTCCCACAGGGCGAGGCGGGACTAATTGCGGCAGGTGTGTGTTTTTTTTTTTTTTGCATGTGTGCATCGATGAAGTCGGATCGTGTGGTGGTGGGGGGGTTGGGGGGGGGAGTTATGTGGAGGCGTGAGCATAATTACTGAGCATGCTGAGTACGTCTTGCAAAACTAATAAACGTGGGGACATCCCACAGCATGCCGAGAGCACTCAGGGATGATGTGAGGATGGATGGAAGAAGGTTTTAATGGATTCCAAACTTTATTGATCACTAAGCATGTTAGGATGAATGCTCAAGCACTTTGCATTCATGTGAGCGTTGCTTCTTTTTTTTTTTTTTTTTTTTTAAAGGCACAGAGAGCTGTGCTAGACAATTACCACAATGTCCTAAACGGCCATAAAAATGGACGAGAAGCGGAACGTAACATGCTTGACAGTCGCTGGAATTGGCTGGACGGGAAAGTGCAAGGCAGTTATTGGAATGTGCTCGACGGCAACCGGAATATGCTAAACAGTCAGTGGAATCCTTCCTATCACTGATTACCAAGCAGTGTGCCGCGGCACATTACGGTTCTGTGAGAGATCATCAGGAGTGCTGTGGGGAAATGATCTCACTGAATTGGTCGGAAACGTTGGAAAGTGACAAACAGAACAATTAAATGTGCTTCCATTAGGTAGCGGAAGGTACAACAACACTCTTTTGACCTTTTTGTTCGGTGGTGTGCCTTGAGAGCTTTTTACTGGTGGAAAATGTGCCACGGCTCAATTAAGGTTGGGAAAGCGCTCGAGACACTTAGCAGCATGCATGTTTTGAGAGTACACAGAACGGACTAAAGAGTTGCAGCAGCCTACCAGGATGTGGTGAACACATCTAGACAGTTATCAAGTCATCACAATTTGCTCAACACTCACAACAATATTTTAGAGTGTTTAGGTGTGGGCAAACTACGGCCCGTGGGCCACATACGGCCCGTTAAACTTGAAAAAAATTACATGAGTAAACCTGGTTAATTTTTTATTTTCTAATTATTCTGGTGTGTCAAACACAGATATTTTTGTTTTAATGCTTTTGTTCGTTTTCATTTCAAATTAAATCTATTTTTTTCTCCGTTGAGGTGAGGTTACCAAAACAATCCATCCATCTGCTCCTAGTCTGGCCCCTCTGTCAAATTTTAGAACCCATCGTGGCCCGCCAATCAAAAAGTTTGCCCACCCCTGTGCTAGAAACGTTCTACAATTACCAGAATGTGCTTGTCCTTTGCTGGTATTTGTACTTAATACTCGCTGTGCACAATGGGCAAGGAGAGCGCCACTGCCCACTGGCGGAGTGGAGGTGCAATTACACTATTGTACTACGACAGAAAAAAAAAATCAGGATCCCCAGGCTCACACACGCCTCCCTCAGCATCGCCCCCACAACGTGCTAGCTTATTCCCAAAATGACAGTAACAGGAATGATGGATGATTAAACAATCACCAGAATACGAGACAGTCGCCAGAATACGAGCTAGACACTCACTAGATCATGCTAGACGGTTACCAGAATGAGTTTGACGCTTATTACAGTGTGCTAGACAGTCAACAGAATGTAACCAGAAATGTGCTGAACACGTTGCCAACACACACTGAAGGGATCTTGTGGCGCCGCATTGAAATGAGCTTTGTTTTTAGCAATGGCCGTAACATCATCTTCCTGTTGTTTTGCTTACCAGTCTGACACGCTTCAGAAACACACATCAGTGACATCTACTGGAAAATAAGTAGAACTGCAATCATTTGAAAACAAAAAGCCCCCCCACTAAACGCCCCTCCCCCCGCCTCTGCCACCTGATAGCAGTTCAAACCATCATTTTATTATTTTTCTATTACTGCGAAACAAGACTAACCCTTAATGAACTTCTCTGGATTTTATTTCATAAGGGTGTTAAAGAAAAACGTCCTCTGCAGGTGGTATCACCTTGTCCCCCCCCCCCTCCTCTTTTCGACCTACTTCAACTTTGACCCCTACGGTCCACTTTTCCACCATGCGTCACCTTTTGTCCCGGTCGACCTTGTTGATTCAGAGGTGGCAACACAAACTCCTCTGCATTCGCCGCTACACATTGACAAGTACACGCTGCGCACACACGCGCGCGCGAGCACGCACGCACGTACCGTGCATGCAGATGGGCGGTCATTCGTGTCACGTACAGAAAAGCCCACCCTCTGTTATTTTTGGTTTTCCGAATACACATCTTAACATGCACCACTCGTTGCTCCCAGTCGTGGCTCCGCGCACACGCACGCGCACGCGCACACACGCAGGCGCGCAGCATCATTCCATATATGCAAAAGCAAAACACACGCGTAGATCTCATCAACTTACCTTTGCACAACAGCACCAGGACCAAGCCGGCCAAGATGTTCCACACGAGGGGGCAGCCCATGATGGGAGTTGTGATGGATTCCAGCGATGCGCTTCGTTCTGTTTGTTGATTTAACGAATATTCCTGCGTTGGAAATGTCAAGCAAACAAGAGCGTCTTCTACATCAGTCGGGTCCACTTGTCGTCTCTCCCGCCGCACGGGCACTCCACGCGTGGTTTATCGCGATTAAAAAAAATGTCAGCAAAGGCAACCAAAAAAAAAAACAAAAAAAAAAAAAACAATTATTCCAATATCGGAGTTTGGCGCGCTCTGTGATTCTCTGTGGCAAAACTTGGAGTGGATGCCGGTGAGAGCGGATGGAGGTCCTTGGGTACTCCCGTGGAAGTGTGTGTTGGTATGCAGCGCGCCTCGTCCCCTCTCAGCCCCGCAGCAGAGCACGCCAGGCGCGCAAAAAGGAGCTCCGGCGTCTTGAGTGGCAGCTGCGCGGCGAGGGGCTCGTCCAATCAACGAGCGAGGGGGAGGCGGGACTTCAGGAATCGGAGGGGTGGGTTTCGCCTGGCCAATTGGGGGCGTGCGCGAGTCGTGCGCGTCGTTGGGATGGTGGGGGTAATGCTGTGTGATTTATGGGCAAGCGGGTGGCGCTGCAGTAGTAACAGATCACAAGAAAGAAGGGGTAGGGGGGGAGAGGGAGGGGTCAGGTGGGCTTCGTTTTTGATGAGGTACAATGCAAACAAAAAGATTGGTTTACTCAATGATGAGAAAAAAATGACAGATTTTTGGTCCCGCAGGAGAATTAAATGGTAATTATTTATTCTGGGTTCACAAAAAATAGATAGTTGAGATATAGGGAGAGAAAGAGAGAGAGAGAAAAAAAGAGAAAAAGAGAGCAAAGAAAGAAAAAAAGAGAGAAAAAAAGAAGAAAGAAAGAGATCAAACGAAAGAGAAATAAA
Source organism: Idiotropiscis lumnitzeri (assembly GCF_059441095.1). Lineage (NCBI taxonomy): Eukaryota > Metazoa > Chordata > Actinopteri > Syngnathiformes > Syngnathidae > Idiotropiscis > Idiotropiscis lumnitzeri. Next base: position 4,037,796 of record NC_142400.1, read on the forward strand.
AAAAGAAAGAGATAAAAAGATGGAGGGATAGAGAGATAGATAGAGAAAGAGAGATAGAGAAAAAGAGAAAAAAGCAAGAGAAAAAGAAAGAGAGAAAAAAGAAAAAAGAGTGAGAAAGAACGAGAGAGAGAGAAAGAGAAAGATATAGAGAGATAGATAGATAGAGGGAGACATTAAGAGAAAAAAGAGAGAGGGAAAGAGAAAAAGGCGAAAGAGGAAAAGAGAAAGAGAGAGAAAAAATTGAGAGAGAAAAAAGAGAAAAGAGAAAGAAAGAAAGAATTACCCAAACACTTTCGAGAATTTGATAGTTCCAAGAATGTTGCGTTAACGTAATGTAGACAGTCCAGACAGTCACCAAAAACGGCGAGGTGCCAACTGTCATGTGTCAACTGCCAGAATGTTACCATGTTTGGTTGTCCGCTCACCGGAATGTGATAGACAATTACCAGAACCTTCTCAGACCAGGGGTGGGCAAACTTTTTGATTGGCGGGCCGGATTAAACCGTTTTGACGGGCCGCAAGTGGCCCCCTGGCCGTAGTTTGCCTACACCTGTTTTAGACAGTCACCAAACTGAGCGAGACTGCTCACAGAATCAACCAGCTACTTATTAGTGTGCGCAAGACAACAAAAAAACGGGGATTTGCTAGAAATAACCGTCCAACAACAAACAACCACAAGCAGATGCTGAAAGGTCTTTTTCATCAAAATTTGTAATTCTTACAGCGACTAGAATGAAGTGGATTACCAATCAACAATGTGATCTTGATCGTACACTTTTCGCCACAAGACAACGCTGCCTCAACCCTGCGCAATATCATTGCGTGCGCTTTTCCGCGTCCTACTATCTTCCAAACACCTTCGAAACAACGCTCAGGAATGTTATTAATAAAGTTTTCATCCATCTCTATTTCGGGAGCGAAGTTCACGGATAAAAAGAAATACTTGACAAAGTGCTGACATAAATTTACATTTTTTTGCCTGAGAAAACAAGACAATTACTGGGAGCTGTGCAGCAACTTCCTGTGGCAGCGAGCCCGCAGGAGCACTACAGGCATGGGGGGGGGGGATTTCGGGGTAAGGAGGGGAGGCATTTCTTCACTTTAGCGACGACTAACATGTCAAACAAGAAGCAGAACATTTCTCAAAGGCGCTTTTTGTGCTCAGACAATGCCGAGGCACCCGGCATAAAGCGGGGCCTGTTCGAGATGACGTGGACGCGAAGCTTCCAGATGTCCCTGCTGGGGACGTGATTGAGTCAACTGGAACAGTGCAAGAGGTCCCAGGAGGGAGCTGAGTAATTTCCTGGCTTGACAAAAAATAAATGCAAGACAGTTAGTTGTATTTTATAAGTCTTTTTTTTTTTTGTATAAGATGGTGACGCTAATGGCTCGATAATTGAGTGAACTAAGAAATGAGGTTCCAAAAGGCTTTTGTGAACCGAGAACTCAAAGAGTCTGATGTGAGAGTTTGACAAGTCAAGTAACAAAAAGTGACACGACGGAACTGTCAAACTAAAGATAAAATAAAATTACACATCGACTTTGCCTTCCGATAGCTTCATGTAGTGATTGGAAAATGAAGCTTCAAATTTGCAGCATGAACCAGTTATTATATTTTCGCGTCCTCTAGATGGCACTGTTGGCTTAAAAAATGGCAAGTCAACTCAATGTAGAACAGAGAGTGCCATCTACAAGAGTCCAAAAATACTACAACTAGTTCAATGCAGCAGATTTGAAGCTTTATTTACCCATCACTAGCTTCATGCTAACATATTGCTAAACGCTATAGACAGGCTAGCAACTAGCATAGATAGTCCTTGTGTGCTAATCATTCAAAGCAACGGGTTCTTCTACACAAACGGTGCGTCAACAACTGTACAGACAATATGATACAAGTATATTTTCTTTATCTTCTGTGAAAATCGACTAATATTATCGCCGCATACCGAGTCACTTCACTATGGAATAATTATGATCATGAATTGAGAAGATGTGAATCACTTGTGTTCAAACGAAACATTTGAAAATATAATGATACAAATTTGTATAAATCAAGTATAAATATGAACAATTTATATACACAGTTAGTTATTATATGAACATGGTAAAGGAGTATATTTTTATTAAGGCGTAATTCATTTGATATAAATTGTCCAGCAATGTAACTATATAATTATTTCATAAGTATGCTAAGCGGTCAGACTAGATAAGTGTCGTACTTCTTCCTACTCTCATGTAAGCCAAGTTGAACTATGACTTCGACTGATGATTTTCTAACGAGGCTAAGGAGGACAATAACAGATTCTGCTTCAAATGTGGGTTGGAGCGACGACTCCATGGACTGAAATGGTGTCAGAAGTGGGATGGCTCCCAAACCCAGTTCTTCTGTATCATGGTGTGCATTTCAAAGCAGGAATATAATCGAATGATTCAAGAAAACCAAGAACAAGAAACCACAATCATTAATAAGCGCAAAAGACTCATTTGAGTGCTCGTTTTATAACGGCGACCTTTCAACATTCAAGTCTACGTTTCTTCTTACGAGCCAGACAAGCTGATTACCACCGTGATCATTTTTGGCAAATCTCATCGGCCGCCGCGTGCCAGCAATCCCTCGGCTATCCATCATTTCTTTCGAGCCAGAGATAACCCCCCCCCCTGCACCCCCACTCGTACGTTTACGGGTGGCGCGGCGACACCCGCATTTGCACTTAAATGCACAGCGAGGCTATCGGAGTCACGGGCCGAGCGCTCCGTCATCGAGACACCTTGAGCGCCTCGGCGGGAATGACAGCCATTTCACACCCAATTAATAAAATAGAAAGCGGACCTCCAGTCTTTAATGTCGGCTGTTGGCACCTCGTCGAGCGAGGACAAACACGCAAAAGGACACCTTGCTGAGCTCGGCCTGGCAAAACGGCTCGCTTTGCGCAAACGCCGACCGCACCCTCCTGAGAAATGAGCGTCTGAAGATGGAAAACTTTCCGTTTGAAGAGTTTATTGTAATACAGATTGAATTCTTGCTGCTTTGCTAAAAATACATGCGACGTGGACCTTGAAAATAAAAAAATGAATTGCTCAGTTCAGCCCCAATGTCCGTCACAACAAGACAGATCTCAGTCTCGAGAACTCGTCCCTCAATCGGGGACGCCCATTTTTGGAGATTGAGTGTTTGAGTACGAAGAAAAAATTCTCACACTTAGGCCCCAATTGGATCTCATTTTCAGAAAAGTTTTAAAAGTGAACAGAGAGGGGGCGGGGCTCGTCTCATATTTAATGGAAGCTCATTCCATAGGGAAGGCCCGGCAACAGCAAAGGCACGATTCCCCCTGAGGCTGCGCTTCGTCCTCGTTACCAGCGGGCAGGTGCGTCGGGTTGGAGGCGCTCAGAGAGGTACGCTGGGGTGAGGCCATTTAAAGCTTTGAAGACCAACGGAAGTATCTTAAAGCGAACTCTAAAGTGCTCTGGGGGCCAGTGAAGAGAAGCCAAAATTGGAGTTATGCGATCCGTCTTCCGAGCGCCAGTTGAAAGGCGAGGTGCAGTATTTTGGCGCAACTGGAGACGCTTGAGGGAGGACTGTCTGACTCCAAAGTAAAGTGCAGTACGGTATTTTTGCCTAGATGTAGGTAAGTGTTGGCCATTTTGGTTCAAAAGGAGACATTTCTGCTGGAGTACTATCAGGGAATTTGCCAAAACAAGCCCAAATTGGTTGCGGATATGCCAAAAAGATAAATCATTTAAAAAATAAAAAACTGCCTACGCTAGCTCATAACGGCGGTGCACGGAAGGAGAAGCGCAATAAATGTCATTCATAAAATCGAGTGAAAGTCGCCGTTCCGAAAAGTCACAGGAATCGCCGTGGCGACGGCTGCCATGCCCTCATTGCAATCACCGCGCCTCCGAGAAGTCCCGCCGAGCGTGATTGAAGAAGAAAGGCGCTGGGGGTGACCTCTGGTCTGGAAAGGCTCGTCTTCTTCTGAATTCTATTATCCCAAAGTGGCGCAAGGAAGCGCGGCAACATGGAGGATGAGGCAAGATGGGGAAGATAGGAGGAAAGGCGAAGCGAGGAAACGCTCGGGAAGAAATTGTGGCGTGAGCTTCTCATCTTCTGGAAACAGACGTAGATGCATGTGAGGGGATTACTGAGGGAGATTGAGAAAACTGAGGAGGAAACGAAATATTCACATATTTGTCCAAAATGCTGAAAAAATACATTGGATGTCATTTCATTTCTTGAATTTTAATGAAAAGAAGACAGAAGGTGTTCGGCCCTTCAACTCTCAATCCTGGCGCCTCCAACTGGTGCGAAATGCTTAGCCTCTCTTCACCGGCTCCCAAAGTACTTTAGATACTTCTGTTGGTCTTCAAGTCTTTAATTGGCCCCGCCCCAGAGGACGGGGATCGTGCCTTTGCTGTTGCCGGTCCTTCCCTATGGAATGAGCTCCCATTAAATGTTAGGCAAGCCCCGCCCACTTTCTGTCCAATTTTAAAACCCGTTTCAAGACATTTTTATCCTTTATTGGAATTTCCACAAGATGACACGCATGCAGTCATTGGGTAGCCATGATGGAGGCCTCTGCCGCTTCTACGCTCCATCCCGTTTCTTTTTTTTTCCCTCCCAGCCGACTAATTAAAAAAGTCTTAATGATAGCGCGTCAATAGCCGTCCCCGCGCAATTTATCATGCACGCCCGCCATCGATCTCTGCGCAAACGAGCCGTAAAAAAGCAGAACTTTTCTGTCAGCAGGCTAAACTTCCATGCTCGGTTATTATCAGGAGTGCTGTTGCACGCATTACTGGCACTCGGCGAGGTACTTTAGGCACTGAGTCGTTAATCAATGAATGATTAATAATGGAAGGATTATTGAGCTCGCACTCATGTGGGTCCAAAGAAGAGTCTGAAACGTTGGCGGCCCAGAAAGCAGAGCGGCGGCACACCACGGCACTTCCTGCTCACACCTGATTGGACAAAGGATGTCAAATGGGGACAAGCGACTTCCTGAAGGAGGGGCAGCATGGCGCCGGCGTCACTTTGACGCTATTGCAAGGGTGGGCAAACTTTTTGATTGGCGGGTCACAATGGGTTCTAAAATTTAATAAAATATTTCGAAAATAAAACATTAACGAGGTTTATTCATTTAATTTTTTTCAAGTTTGGCGGGCCGGGTCAAAACGTTTAACGGGCTGCATGTGGCCCTCGGGCCGCAGTTTGGCCACGCCTGCGCTATTGCAATGTGAAACTCTTTTAATGTCCATGTGCGATTTCTTTTTTTCTTATCTCAACACATTTTTTTTTCGTCAATTAAAAAGGTTTATATAAAATATTAACATTTGGTGAATATATTCGTCCATGTATGCATTCTTTGATTTCCATGCCGCTGTCGCCTCGTGCCTCTGCTGGTATGTGACACCTGTTGCGTCATCCTTCCTTCTTCCCCTCCCTCCTTTTGTTCTGCTCGAGAATTCTTCTCATTCGGACCACCATTGATTTGGTCGTTTGTGAGCACTGACGCAATCCTGCAATGGTGTCTCGCCACCTGGCCTTATCCTGCTTCTATCTCGTCTTCTTTTTTCTATCTCGCCCTTCATCGTCCACCGTGCCTCCTTATTGGGTCGGAAACCTTGGCGCAACGGCGGAACAACGTCTTGATCGCATGAGGGCAGACGTGACGGCAAAGACTTGCCACAGAGTCAACACTGTGCTGCTTTAAAAGCAGCGTGAGGAATAATTGCTCTGCTTCCCAGTTCCCCCTTGACAGACAGCAATAAAACATGTTCGATTATTTCAGTGGCTGAGAGTTACAAACAAATCATTATGATAAAGAAACTGTCGGTGCTAATGCTACATGAGGTGTCCCAACAATGAATCAAGCACACATGCTAAACGCTAACACAACTCGTTTGGTTCGTATTTTGACGTAAACACCTGATTTTAGTCGATGGCAGGTACGTCACAAGGACTATTCGCTATAATATTACCACGGATGCTAACGCTAATGCTAACGCTAATGGTACGCTAGAGGTGTCCTCGCTGGTCCACCAACGAATAAAGCCAATGAATGGTGCTAATGCTAATGCTATATGGAAGTTGTTGATTACAAGTAGGCCCTCGAAATGCTAACAGACAAATTTTTTCCATCATGTTGCGCTAGCTGTGTTATTAAAACAATATATTTAAAATAAATGTGTATTCAAATAATAGATTCAACTAGTAGAGTGTCTTTTCATTGGCGGACGAGTCTGGACACATCTTATTTAGCGTTAGCATCAGTGCTAACCAGAATATTTTCTCCACTTGCTACAACGGATGGAGACCCTGGCTTTGTGTTTTAGAAACCTTCTGACACATTCGCCGATTTCTTCGACTAGTCTGGGAGCATTGCGGCAGTACATAAAAGTGAAAGACTCGCAGTCTAATCATGAACGATAATAATCAGTTTTGTCCGCGCGTGTCAATGCAGAGGCGGCAGCTAATCAATATAGAAAAGAAAAGAGAAGAGAAGAGACGGAGCGAAGACGTGAAACGCATCACAGCGGTAAGAAGTCGTTACGGAGTGAAGACGCCGGATTTTAAAAAGGCGGTTATTTGGGGTTGAAAAGGAAAGGCTCGTCAGGACACAGTTGAACTATAATGATAATAATAATAATGATACGGTGAGGAGGAAACGCTCGGCTGCTAATGTCGTAGTTTGATTTTTTTTTTTTTTTAAACAGGCAATTACACCAGAACACCAGAAAAATCAAAACGGGATTGTCATCAGCCGCTGACAATCGCACGTACACAGACAGACCGTGACTAAATCGATTGATTTCAAAGATTCTCTCTTTCTCACACACTTTTTCTTTTGTCCATCAAAATCATCCGATGTTTGTCATTTAAGGCAATGTTTCTGTTAATTAACTTGATCGATATTGGAAAAACATGTCAGACATTATTGCGGCACCACGAAAAAAAAAAAAAAAAAAAATTACAAATGGGCAAAAAGTGTCGCTTATTTTATCTTTACACATTTCCTTTTTTAAAAATTAAAAATAAAAAACAAACATTTTATGCTATGTTGTGATAGATAGAATAATCTCAAATTAGTTTTAGTATTTTTTACATTTCTCATACTTACTTTTCATCTTAAGACTTTATTTCATCTGTCACGTATTTCCAGAATGCTAATTAAATAATTTATCGTGATGAATATTTTTCCTTTGTTTTCAAAATGTATACATTGTTTACTCTGAACCGTTTTAAATTAGCTTGTTTTTTTTTTTTTTAAAAAGAAAAAAAACACAGATCTATATAAATTAATTAATTTTTATAATTAATTTAGATAAATATAAAGTGATTAGAACTAAAAAAATGTACTTTCAGGTTTTTTTTAAATGGTGATTGTTGCATCTTTAAAATATAAATTAGCATTAGTTTTATTACCAATTTTTTTTTTAATCATTATTGCAATTCCGTATTTAAACAACTGCTTGTTGCAGACGCCATTTTAAATCCTCAGCCTAATTTTTGCACATTATTCTTGACTTCCTCCAAAATGAAATTGGAACTACGATCAGGACAAATGAGATCGTAGCCGCATCTTCGAAACGGGATGAAAAACAAAAGGTTCACTTTCGGAAGCAAAAAGGAACCGTTTGAGGACTGTTCCTCATGAACGCTTTTTACGTTGACGGATGTTGAAGGCGCTGACGAGTACTGACCAATGGAAAGAGGCGCGTTTGCAATGTGGCACCAATAATAAAAAAAATAAATAAGCTGTTCCCTGTATTTTTTTTTCTTAGCTGCTTCTTTCTGAGCCTACTCCGACTGAAATACTGTCATAAGTCTTGCTGCCAAAGTTGTGCGTCACCTTCCACTGCAATGATTGAGAACAAAGCATCAATTTTGATAGCTGAAGAAGAAATGAGTTATCGTCTCATTGGGGCAAACAATTAGTCGCCATTAGGCGCGCTGCTGAAAGAGAGCGTTTCGTATCCGTGCACAGCGCGAAGAAGTCTCTGGTGAAGACATTACAATCTAATCAAAGCCGAAAATTAACATCACAAACAAGACAGAACAAAAAATAAAGACGACAAAATTGCATTGTTTTAATTGTCGTAAACAAGAAGGAAAATTGGAATGGTTATGGCAGGTGCAAAAAAAAAAAAAAAAAAAAAACAGAACGGCGGGGAAAGCAAAGCGAGAGGTTTGCAGCTCATCCGGCATCCTGGCAGAGTCGTTTATCTTCAAGTGGCGCGCGTTAAGGCCTTCTCATTCCAGCTCGACCGGGAATAAAAGGCAACCTCGGCGTAAAACATACCACGACCCCCTCGGTTGGGGAGGCGTTCGCGGATTGGATTGACCCTTTTTAAACCAGACTTATTTTGATGGCACACTCATTGAATTCCCCAAAATCTTGAGTGGAAACATAAAAAGAAAAAAGTTGAAAAAAGTTGATGTATCCCAAAAAGGGACAAATGAAAAACAAACACTATACAAAAATCTAATTTTAACGCCATTATATAAGTGGGAATTTTTTTTTTTTTAAACTAGTACACAACTTTATTTTGTAAATAATTATCCATTTATTTCCGACTATTCTCATAAACTTTGTTTATTCTCACAAAATTACAAATCCATTTTTGTAATATGACTATTTTCAAAACATTTAAATTTATTTTCATATATGTTAAAACATTTTTTTTTTACTTTTTTCAAAAATATTTTCATACTATTATGACTTTTGTCATACTATGATTTTTGTCAGTTACTTAATTTTTGTTAATAAATTTGATGTATAGTAATTATTCTCAGAAAATAAATTTTCTTGATTATTATTTATTTATTTTTATTCTTAAATTATTTTGTACTTGACAAATAAGATTTTTTTCTGGTAATAGTGTATGGCACAAAATACTATAAATCTTTTTAACATCGTCATTTAGATTTAATTATCAGAAAATGACAAAGATATTCTCGTAACATTTCAATTATTGTCATAAAATTGTTTCTCAGTCAGACGCCGGAGTTGGAGACTTTCTTTTACGGCACACGGCGGCATATAATGTTGCTTTGTCGGCACAAAAGGAGTGGAGCCAGCGTGTCAGAACCTTGTAAGTGCGCGCGGCGGATAATACAGTGCGTATCAGGACCCGGCGCTCCAGCTTGTCGTCAAAAAGCACAAAGACGACAAGGCGAGAGAAGAAAATTGCTTGTGTTGCTCGAACAATAGAGGCCGCCACCTCTGCTGTGTCTGATCTGCAGTGCTCAATGCACCTTTTATCTCTTTCTTATACCGTAGGCTTTGCGCGATAATGTCGATTTGTCACTTTTTTTTTTTTGGATTGTTAATGGCTGTGACCTGTTCAGGAGTACGAGAAACGGGAATGAAAGAGATTAGCGTTAGCTCATTAGCATTGTTATTGTTATTCAGCGGCAAAATTAGTTTAGATTCCGCGACGCTTTGGGCCTTCTAGTTCTTTGACATTTTTACGCAGATTGAAACCGTTCCGACTACAAAGTATTTACAAATCTTACAAGTGGAAAAATATTTTCCACACTCCCAACCGGTGCATTTTAAAATTTTGCTTGCCTATGAGCTTAAATAATTGGTAGAAGAATGTGATAATAGATTTGAATAAAAAAACTGATGTACAGGCTGGAATCGACGCCTAAGCAGAAAATAGCAGCCCGGCCCACTGAGAATTCACCAGAAGGTCCAGATTACTATTCCGGGCTTGGATTTATACACAGTGGTTGTTGCTCTCCTCTCCTCACCTGTTGAATGTGCTCCAGTATTCCCGTTGCTGCACTCGTGGACGAGAGACAAACATCTGCTGCCGTGTGGCCTCGCGAATGTTTGAGCCTCGGGCACATGTTGACTCCCTCGTTGTGGCGACACTTGAGAGGCGGGTGAAAAATCCCGCTGGAGACGTGCTAATGTGGTACGTGCAAGTGGTTGGCTGCAAAAGGATGAAGGTGCATGAGTGTCAATACGTTTGCTGTGTGTGTGTGTGTTCAAAAGCATTTTTATCACAGATTTCACAAATGTCTTTACATTTTTCTTCTTGCACAGGAGTTTTTTTTAGTTCTATTTTGGAGTGTTTAAGTAAAAATTAAATTTTGCATTGTCATTATTTGGGTCAAAAGAAATGACTCGGCTCTCTGGCGAGTTAAGAGTGAGCTTTTGTGGATTACAAGTAATTTTCATAAAATTGTAATGTTGTGATTTTATATTACAATGCTAATAAACAAAAAAAAAATTACTTGACTGTAGGTTGGTTTTACAGAAAAGAACTCAAACTAAAGCAGGTGATCAAATCCTGGTCTAAATGCTACAATATTACTAACATAAACTCAGGTATACTTCCAGATAACAGAACAAAACCTGAGTCGGAAAACAGCAAACATGAGAAGAAATCGATTGATGGCAGTCAGCGCCTTTGCATGTGATTTGTGGCGCAAGTGAAATCTGCTCGCAGGTGCACCTGAAAGCAGCTGATTGAAACTGGCCTCACTGTGCAAGAGGAAGCCCCGCCCACCATCACTCATCCGGGAAGCTAGCAAAAAAAAAAAATGTGTGAGAACAATATCGCAACTTTGGTGCCATAAAATTCAGAATTTATCTTTATGAAATTGTGACTTTATTCTCAGAAAATTCCTGATGTTTTCTGGTGATATTATGATTCATTTATATAAAAGTAAGATTTGGTTCTCATAAAATTACGACTATTCTTATGACTAATTGTCTGTAATATTGCAGCTTTATTCTCATAAAATTCAGTATTTATTCTTGTAAAATTGCTTCACAGTAAAATCAGGATTTTATCTTTAGTGTTCTATTAAAATTTGTTTTCAAATATTTGCAAACATTTATTATTGTTATGAAATTGCAACTGCACTCACGAAAATATTTTTTCTTATTGATGTAAATATATACATTTCCTTTTTTTTTTTGGGTGAAATGACAACTAATTTGCAATCTTATGTCCGTAAAATTCTGAATTTATTCTTATTTGGCGGTTTTAAAATTATTTGTTTGCAGTGGTACGAGAACATGCTCGTTCGTAAAACTACTGCAATACGCAATTTTTTTCTAATAAGATTAAGATTTGGTGTAAATTACTTCTAAATTCAAAATAATTTTTTTTTAAAAGTAAATTTTTTTGTTCGTATGACAACTACTCTCATTTATTGCTACAATTTTATTTGAGTAAAATTCTGACTTTGACTTACTTAAATTACAAAGTTTATTTGAGTTATATCACAACTTTATTTCCATAAAATTCTGGATTAATAATTTGTCATTTATTTCTCATAAAATAACAACTATGTCTAATAATGTTGTTTTATGTCAAGAAAATTATTACTTTATAGTTTACTGGTAAAATTACAAACTTTATCTTGTAATATCAAAAATGTAATCGCCTAACGTAATTTTATTAATAAAATAGTATTAGCGTAAAAAATATTAATTAGATTAAAACTTGAATAAACTAATATTAAAAATTTAATTACATAGAATATGAGATTATTTTTCAATTGCGACACAAATTACAACATAATTCTTGAAAAAAATATTCCTTCAATATTACAATTTTATTTGCATAAAATTCAGACGTGATTCCCCCTTACGTTGCAATTTAATTCCCATAAAATTACAACATTAGAAAATGAAAATTCTCCTAATTTACTATTTGCATCAAAATATGAAATTATAACTTTTCTTCATCCTTTTTCATAAAAAAAAAAATATATATATTTTTGGCAACTCAACGGCGAGGACGATTGAATCGCTGCTCTGTATTAGCTATAAAATTGCTCGATATCAGCCCACGCAGGCGTAACGGACGAGTTCCTGATGGTGTTGGAGAAGTTGGCGCGCTGCAAACTTTCCATTTTCCCATCAGCGAGGACGCCAGGCGCCATCCCGGCTTAATGGGCCTTGACCGTCTCTCTCTTCTTTTTAGCCGCTTGCACGCTGACCCGGTGGCACTCATTCCCATGCGGGATACACTCCAGCAGGATCGCCCCCCCCCCCCCCCCCCCTCGCCTCTCTTCATTTCACGCCCTTCACTTCGCCAGGCCACAAAAGCTCTCGCTCGCCTTCAAGCCGTCCGCACGTCCGTTTTGTCTATTTATGTGCCTTTGCTTTCAGAGATGACATATTCTCTTTTCTTTCTCTCGACAGTTCAATGTCGATATTTATTCTGTTCAGTGTTTTTTTTTTTTGAAAGCAGGATAAACTGGTGGGGCAGAGACAAAAAATGTACAATACTCTCAGAATAACAGATTCAAACGATAAGATTAAAAAAAAATGGACACCACACTATTCCCCCTTTCAGCTTCCGTCGCTCGCTAAAATTTAAAGCATACTTTGATACACGTGAACTCACACTGAGCACGGACGAGACACTTCTGGCGACACACCGATCGCTCCATTCAGGTAGTCCGAACATGGGCGTCGTTTACGAGATTCGAGAATGAGGATCTTCCGTTGAAGGCGAGTCGCTTGCCGCTTTCTGTGTGAACAGTTCGTTTTGTGTGGAGAGTAAAAGAGACTTGCCTCGGTCTTCTCGTCTCGTCATTTACAACATATCCACAACATGACTTCATTTTAGAAGAATAAAGTCAGCATTTTTCGGTAGAAAAAATAAACTTGTAAATACTCCAAGGCAAAGGTGATATCAAAAGAATAAAGTGGCAATTTTCAAACTTTTAGATTTAAAAATGTAGCATGACGAGAAGAAAGTTGCCCATTGACAAAAGAGAATTTTCAATTATGAAGAGTCATGATGTTTCGATTAAAAAATAAATAAATAATGATACAATAGCCACAAGGAAAGATCTAATCTTACAAGAATAAACCAAAATTGTTTTTTTAGCAATATTGTTCCTGATAGTCAGGGGGAAAAAATGAAATTGTAATCAATTTCTGTATTAATGAGGATAATGTTATACCGCAAGAAAAAAGTCTTACAAAGCTTAAGTTGTAATTTTACAAGACCGCAGTTGCAATATCAAAAGCATAAATTCACAAATATGCTTGTAAAAAAATATTCACATAAACTATACATTTAAAAATTTGACATATTAATATATATATATATATATATATATATATATATATATTTTTTTTTTTTTTTTTTTTTTTAAAAAGGGCAATTAAAAACAAATATATTTCCCAAAGTGTCCTCTTCAATCTTGTTTCTTTCCTGCGGCAGGGGGGGGGGGACCACATCAAGATAAAGCCTTCATTAATTCACACGGTCACAAAACAAAAGGCGGGCCGGAACAATTACAAGAGTTACGCTTTGTCTGAGTGGCCTAATTACAACTTTATCTCAATCTTTGTTGGCTCCATTCTTCTTTAAAAAAAATAATGAAAAAAAAAATGCTTTTCAAGTCAATCAGGACTTTTCCATCTGCCAATGGGTATGAATTGATGGCTCATCACTGATTATCAGGCCGAAAAATCTTCTTTTTTTTATCTGCAAAAACACAAGAAAAAAAACTACTAAAAAGACCATTTAAAAACGGGAAAATTCTGGATGTGACTTGAAAAAAAAATACCCATTGTGGGACTAATAAAGAATATCTTATCTTAATGGACATAAGTCAAAATCCACATTTCCTGTTTTCTATGTCAAACAAAGAAGAAGAGCAGGAGTCCCTCAAGGTTCTGTTGACAGCACACTAAAGTTCACAGACAAGCTGGGCGAGCCGCTCTTCCGTGCGTACCCGTTGTAAAACATACTTACTACACGTTAGCTAGCTCGCTACATTTGTCGGTGGCAGTAAACTGGATTCCAGTTGACGAATATAAACGTCCGCCAGCAATAAATGAGTGAAGTGAAACAGTGGCTTTTGTTTAAGCCCGTCTTTGCACGGAGTCATAAATGGAGTACATTCATCTTCCTATAGAGAAGCCTCACATTCATTTCTGGCTGAAAAGGAGTGTGACTGATACGGAAACAACGGATGCTTGTATTGGTGGTGCCTGCACAACAATCTGATATCTTCCAAAGATTTGAAAAGAAGAAATTGACAAAAAACACATGAGCTCTGTTTGATGAAATGGTATTGCCTCCGTCGGAGAGTCGCCAGCTCGAAAATGATCTCTGGATGAAAGGATTTTTTTTTTTCCATACTTTTTAACGCGGCTATAAATCTGCGATCACGGAGGACTGACTCACTTGCCGCTCTGTCGAAATTCGGAATATTTTCACAAACTCAAAATACTCTTGAGCCTGGATTCGAAATGGTTGTTTCTAAATTCAATTGTAACCACATTAAAGTGACCGATCACATTTTCAAAGACTTCAGCACGTTCTGCAATGTCAATATTAAACGGAAGTAGAAATTGTTCCGTTTGTTTGCCCTTGTGGTTTTCATTATGGGCAAACAGTGGCTTGATTTTAGCGTCCGTATTACTCATACGTCTGATCGAGTGCCATCATTTCGGTCTGCCCGTTCCTTATGTTGCTGGCGCGCTGTTGAGTATATTCAGAGATCCTTATGGGCCTCATTGACTTATGCGTCATCACCCAATTTAAAAGCCTTTAAATTCAATCCTTGATGTCAGTGGTGAAATACGGTTTGTGGTTGGGATACCGTTTAACAATTTTCAGGGGTATGACAAAGTCAATGCAAAAGTTAATGTCGTCCGTAATAGATTTCGGAGCATTGTCCATGTCTGTATCCTTGAGAAAAATAGCCCAGTCTGTGCAACGGAAGCATCCCTTCAACTTCTCCCATTTGTCATTAGTCAATAGTTGATGGTTTAAGAGATTTAAACGTTGATTTAAAAAACAAAAAAACAGAGGTTAGGCTCTTGGGTGGCACGATGGCCTCACAGTGCAGAGGTCGTGGGTTCGATTCCGGCTCTGGCCTTCCTGTGTGGAGTTTGCATGTTCCCCCCTCGTGCCTGCGTGGGTTTTCGCCGGGTACTCCGGTTTTGTCCCACTTTCCAAAAATATGGATGGCAAACTCAAATACACAGTGGGCCGAAAAGTAAAATTTCAACAAAGCCGCGGGCCTGCATTTAATATTTTAAAATCAATATTTATTGTTTTTATTGAAAATTTGTATTTTATCTGGTTTTATTAATACAATACAATGTTTTGTTTTTAAAATTACTGTTTTCATATAGAATGTAAAATGGTATAGTAGTCATTTGGTATAGCCTCGCGGCCCAAATAGAATTACACTGCGGGCCAAATTTGGCCCGCGGGCCAGAGTTTGACACCTATGCTCTAAATTGTCCCCAGGGGGGCTTGTGTGACTGGATATTTTTGTCAAAGTGTGCCCTGCGATTGGCTGGCAATCGGTTTAGGGTGTCACAAATGAAACGTTTGCGTCCCATGTGGACGCACCACAAAGTCAGAGTGCTACAAAGTTATCTAGCGGAGTGAAACAATATGACCTGTCAATTCGTGAATTTTCCAGTCCAACAAGTCTCTGTCTGGCGTGTTTAGGATTGTCCTCCTTTGGTAGAGGTCGCACTCCTCGTTGTTTTTGCAAAGGGCAACACGCATTCGGTTGGCAGAGTTGTTTGATGTTGTTCTAGCATCTTTCCTGTCTTGGAAAAAAAAAAAAAAAGAAAAAGTCAGATCCGGACATCAGAGAAGCTGCACACTGAACCTGCTCACAGCCACACACTCTTTGTAGACCCCCGCTGACAACTGTCATCTTCCACACACATCCCCGCTTCTGTTCCTGCCGGGGTCCGCCTTTCTGGCAGCCGACGGGACCTCCCCAGTGGAAATGGTCGACCTTGAATCTTGGAGCATAACACTGGTAGATTACCTAGGAATGCAAAATAGAATCACATTCAGATTGGACATTCTTTAGTTCATTAATTAGCTAGCTTAGTAGCTAGCTAAATTGCTAATACAAACATTTGTTCAATCATTTATTGATTAGTTCAAAAGTCAGTGAAGGCATCTTTGTTATTAGAAAGCAGGCAGGGTAATGGCGAAAACAAAAAGAAGCTAATAGTTAGCTAGCTAGCACATTTGATCAATTAATATATTGTTTGTTAGTTGGCTAACTATTTAATGTATTATTTTGTCAGCCGCTTTTTTGAATTTGTTCATTTGTAAAACAGCAAGATAGGCTAAAACTAAAATGAGTTATGGAGTTAGCTAGCTAGCACATTCTTGAGTCATTGATTAGCTAGCTAGTTTTAAGTTAGCTATCCAGCAAGCTGTTAGCTCTTTTGTTGATTAATTGGCAAATTTGTTTAATAGTTTATTCAGTGGTTCGTAAACTATAAGAGTTATGAAAAATGGACCTAAGTCAGTTAATGACCTAGCTAGCCTATTCGTCTGTTTAATGGTTGATCAGTTGATTTGTGGTTCCACTATTTTTCCAGACTGTATCATTCGAGGGCTTACTGCGCCGGATGAGGATTGCCCCCGTGAGCTTCTCTCCAAATGTGATTTTGTGGTCCAATTTGACGTCAAACGCTGGTAAACTTCTTTTTACAAGCGACAGGGAGGGGGGGAAAAAATAGCTAAAGGTCATAATGGTCGACAAGCTTTTTGGAAAGCTTTTTCATAGTCCTGACAGGAAAATGGAGGCATAAAACACAAAGAAGTGTGTGTTTTATGTCCTGCTCCCCAAAGAGAGATCTTATCGTAGCAACAATGCGTCAAGCGCGAGATGAGGAAATAAACACCATCATTTCACATCCATTTCTTGGCCTACTAAGATGGACACGTATGTGGCAACCCAAATGGAACAAAGTTCCCAAATAGAATGGATCAAAGGACAGGAAGCGCAACGGTCTCACATGGTGAACTTGTAAACCAACTGAGCTGCTCGAGCAATATGCCAAACTTGTTAACTCATCTGAAATGAGAGTACGTTAATCCTTCGGAACTGATTTTTTTTTTTTGGGGGCCAGCCGTCGATGACCCCTTCCCTGTCTTCCTTCTTTCCTTCCTTTTCATGTGTTCGCTTGCTAAGAGATGGACATGATGTCCATGAGGTGGGACAGATGGATTTTCTTTTTTTTCGGTCAGCTGATGTCCTGTAGTAGTGAGCTGAATCAGCAGGGCAGCAACACTCAGCATGTGTGGTGTGTGTCTAATAAATAACTCTTCTTCAATTTCCTGTCCGTCTCCCCAGAGGAGCCAGATGAGGAACCGCTGGATTTTTGGCGAGATCACTTTTGGATGAGAAAGCTCCCCCCGCGGACCGACGGTGTCACGAAGGATGTTTCGACAAGATTATTGATCCTTGAAGTTGTCGCAAAAGTGCTGAGTCATGGCTGGGATGCAAACAAAAGAGAAAATTGGGAATTCAATCAGAAAGTATACCAGGAATGATGTGAAAGGATAGGATAGAATAGGATAGGATAGGATAGGAAGAAATACCAAACAATGAGATGAAAACTAAAATATGACTTATTAAATTATGACAGAAATATTCGATGATAATTCTTAACGTATTTGAACAAAGACACAAAATAATGGAAAGTTTGTTTGAAAATTATTTTAAAAAAGAAAATATAAATGTTGAAAACAACAAAAAAAAGAAAACAACAAAAAAAATGAAATATTAGAGCTATTACAAAATATTGGATGAAAGATTTTCACCTAATACAGAAAATTAACAGTATTGGAGAAAATTGCATTAAATTTGTTAAAAAAAAAACAGTTTGTAGAAAACGTACGAAAAAAGGTGCAGAACCAAATTAGCTGAAAAAATATTTGAGCAAAACATTAAAATATTGGAAAATAATACAAATATATTTGATAAAACTGCACATACATTAAAATCTACATAAAGATTTGGAAAACTACAAAATATTTTGAAAAATAAATATTTAAAAAAAAAAACAATCAGCAACAAAAAATACTGATCATTAAAGGTGATACATAAATACAAAATGTTAGAAAAATGTTTTGGAATAAAAATATGAGATACAAATGTTTAAAATCTAAAAAGAAATATTGGAAATATTTTTTTAAAAGCTATTAGACATGATTACATGAAAAACAAAAAATGAACCAAAAAAAAAAACCACGTTACAAGACTGCGCAGAGGTTTTGAATCCGCGTCCGATGTTATCCAGTGGCTCCTAATGAAGCATTCCTGAGAAGCGCCAGAGAGCAGTAAAGCATATTCCAGCCGAAAATCAGCTCATAAAGCCCAAATATATTCATGGGCTTCGCTCAAATCATCGCCTCCCGTTTCCTCACATCAGCAAGAAAAAAAAAAAAACCCCGTTGTGCGTTTGTTTGGCAAAAATGCATCAACAAAAAACAGGCCGCTTTTTTTATGCATGCGCGAGGACACACTGAGGAGCCACAACGGCACTCGGTGGAGTGCCGACTGCTGCCTTGGCAAAACTACGCAAAATCATCATCATCATCATCATCATGACACCATTATTTACACTCTGCGGGGGGCGAATGCCTACAACCTGGAGTTGAACCCGTGTACAGTTGAAGGAATAAATTTATAATTGCCTGTGCTAATAATTTCGAGTTAGTGTAGAAAGATTTTGAAAAAAAAATGCTCAATATTACAATTGAAAATCTGTATTACAATAAATAACAGTTAATAACAGATTTATTACACAAGTTTTTTTAGTCTTTGGGAAAACCAAAGACTAAAAACAGAAGACAAAAAAACAGCAATTGTCGAAAATTGGAATTATAATCCACCATCCTTCGCCGAGTTTAAAAGAGCGAATATTGGTTGATCAAATCAGCCTGCCGGGTAATTGGACAGACTCTATTTTATAATTGGTGCCTCCATGTCCAGACTTGGGAGAGTCAAATAAATCCGCAACGTCTCACCAAAGTATATACATGGAATATAGATTGAACTCAAATCATGCACAGGCACATTTGAAATGAAAAGCATAATGCGCTAAACGACGTGCTTAATGTGTTCCCGCTCTCCTTTAGCTTTCATTGGCATCCATCAGCGGCAACTGCCGCCGGCCCCAAACAAAACCACTGCGCAATAATGGATGCTTCCGATTAGCCGCCTCTCTCCGTGATACGCTAAAGCCCAGTCGAGTAGCGGATCGCCGGCAGGCTGATGATTTGTAAGGTCGCGCCAGGTGCCGCAAAGCGGGGAGATATTGGCGTCTCGTCCCCGGAGAGAGCGAGTCGTGTTTCTTGCTGATGTCATCGAATCTGCAACTTATGAGCTCTCGTTCGGGGCGTCGAATTGATCCAACTGGCTATCCTAAGGTTGAGGGGGGAGACAAAACCCCGATAGTCGCATGGCATGGAACGGGCCGGACCGCGAAGAGTGAAAATCCACGTGCTGCAAATGTATAATCTGTACTTATGCGGAATAAATCCATCCATCGATCTATCGAAATGAATCGATTTTAAGTGCAACGATTTGATTCGATGCAAAATCAAAACTGATTTTCCAATTTAAATCGTCTTTTGTTCCACCCATTATAGAAGCACATTTAATTAAAACTATTAGGAAATGAAAAATATCTATATATATATATTTTTTTTTTTTTGGTAAACTAAAAATGATTGAATAAACGGTGACATACCACCAGTGAGTGAAAAATGGGTATTGAGCTCCAAACTAAAATCTTGACCAAAAAAAATCTGCAGATAGGTGAGTTCATGGGTACCAAACCGAGGGTATGCAGGGCTCCGCTGTGATTTTGTATTTCTTGGGGGGGAAATAACAATTTTTGATGTGTATTTTTTCGATCATACATTAAGATTTTGTTTGTGCTCCTGCATCTGCTTATGTCCTGTTGCGATCCGAGTCGCACGCATTCAGGCAGGAAACAAGCAAGCCTTGTGGGTACACTGACGGCGTACGTGGCGTGACAAATCGCAGCCGCTACAATTGTGTTGGCGCTGCAACGCGAATGGCAAACACAGCGGGGGAGTCCGGGCTGCTCTATGCCAAGTAGGCCGACTATTTGCCCACCTCAGGGTGGCTCCCATCCACACAAAGATAACCCAAAAAAAAACATGGTCTTCTCTCGGGGATGGATGGCGGGATGCTCGCTCCTTACGCATTCCGCTCATGCTGCTTATTGTTCGATAGGATCGACATGGCCGGGAGCGGGGGCTGGTGGGGATGCGGGGGTGGGAGGGATGGGGGGTGCAAGTGCGATGCGCTGCAATGCAACAGACCAAAAGGAGAAGGGAGGGAGGGCGCTGCGGAGCGCAGTCAGAAATCCTCTGCAATGATACATGACGCGACTTCATCATCCGCACATGAAACGGACACGATGATGCAACATTTCATGAGTAATCAATCACAGCAGTAAACTGATAGTTGACTTTGAAAATGGAGAAAGTCAATGAAATTTGTTTTGGAATTTTTTTTCCTTCTTGAAATGTGTAAAACTGACGGGAATCTTTTTAATGTATTCAAATGTGTTGTTTTTGTTTTTATTTAATTTATTTTTTTTAATTTATAAAAAAAAAAGAATTGTATTTTAGCCTTGATTTTTATTTAAAAAAAACAATGACAATTATTTTTATTTTTAAATAAATATTTGACATTTAAAAATTTGGGAAAAAATTAAATTTGTGGATTTGCATTCAATTGATCTTGTCACATTTATTAATATTATTTACATGGATTCATTATTTCAACAAAAAGTCACAAAAACAAAAATACTATATTTGTATTTTTTTTAAATATTTTAAATACTATATATGTATGTAAATAAAAAGAAAAAAAATTGCAATTTTATATTTGTAAATTTATGTTAAAAATTAGCATTTTAATTTATTTTGGGTTTGCTCATCATCAAAACATATGTGAATTTAATAGGAGAATAAAATTGCACAAAAATTCAACCACTTTTGGAGTCGCTTTGACTTTCATTAAAAATAATGAAAAAATACGACAAAAAAAATGCGCCATAACCTAAAATACCATTGAGCCACCTTCTACACAAAAACAGCACAGACATTCGCATCACGACATGGCACCATCAAATGATGTGATGATATCATTGTCTTTCAATAACCCAAATGCATTTTGTTTTTGGTTACCATGTATGACTTTTTTTGTGCAAAATCCGACTAAATCCCAACGGGATTAGTGAAGAATATTGCCTTGAGAACGTGTTATCTTTTCAAACGGCGGCTGAAGCAAAAGTGTGTCAGCAAGCTGCCCAGCGGCCGCGTTTCTCCTCCCGTTCACGCCGTTACTCACACGCTCATCCACCGCGCCGCTGCAGCGTGTCATACATGCGCAATGAGGGCACATGAGCGGCATACCGCATACCGGATCAATACGACACTCAAGTCAAAATGTTAACTCATTCGCTCCCATTGACGGATAAACACGTCAAAGATTTTTATTTTTTTTTACTCGGCTGGTAGTGAATGAGTTTAAGTACACTCTCAAATGAAAGAGAGCAAAAGCTATAGAGCGAGAAATATTACAAAAAAAAAAGTTCGGAATATATAATTGTCACATGAGGACTGGATGAAAAAGTAGCACAGAAAACAATTCTGAAATAGTTAGAGAATCGAAAAATATTTTTGTAAAAAATAAAAAAAAAAATCTAAATTTTAGATTAATTAAATAAAATTTATTTAGAAAAATCTAATTTTTTTTGCATCTTTTGTTGATCATTTGTTAATATCAATGGCTGTTGTGATGAGTTTTTTTGGTTTTCTGTTTTTAATTTGCTGTCATGTTTTTTTTACGTTCTTGAAATGCTATGGTGTTTTGTTTTTTTGTAAATGTGTTTTTTTTGCTGTTATGCTTAGGGTTTGTTTTGCAATTTTAATTGGGGTTTTTTTCATTTTTTTGTTTATCATTGGTTAACATCAATGGTTGTTATGATTGTTTTTTTGTTTGTTTTTTAAGTTTTTAATTTGCTGTCATGTTTTGTTTTTGCGTTCTTAGATTTGCTGTTGTGATTATTTTGCCATTTTTGTTTCTATTGATTTGCAGTTGTGGTTATTTTTTTGTTTCTTTCTTTTTTACTTGCTCATGTTTTGTTTTTGTTAATTTTGATTTACGGTTATAATGAGTTGAATGTTTTTGTGTTTAGCACTTCAGGACCACTCCTACCCCTAAAAAGACAATTTCAGCACATGTTTAACCTTAACTTAAATTGACAACACATATCCAGCATCATTGAAAATGGATAGGATTCTTGCTTGGACAAAGACTAACAGCCACAAAGTGCGCCCAATGGCGCAGTTGCTTGGCTGGGATGCGGCACTTGTTGACTTGTTCCATTGGCCTCCGTTTAATGAAAACGAACGGCGGGTGGTATCGTTTGTCACCAGGTAGAAAAGCAGAGGCGTTTTTGTGATGGTTTGTTTGGCTTCATGACCAACCTCCCCCCCCCCTACACACACACACACACACACACACGCACTCACGCAGATCCATTATGTTTAAGGAAGACCACAACGGTATTGACACACACAAACACACACACACACACACACACGCACGCGCATAAGGAAGCAAAGGGACCATCTAAATGCAAATGTTCTTTTTCCTCCAATCAATGGGGAACACCTCCTGACAGTCCCTCCTTCGCCAACCACACATTCTTTCACACGCACATTCATAATTGTGACAAATTGTTAGTTTGGACACTCTATTACAATGTAAAATATGGTTAAGTAAAAATGGATTGGAGTTAAAAAAAAAAAAAAAAGAAAAAAAAAAAAAGAGTATAGCTGGAAGCAGAATATTAATCGTCTCCATGATAGGTTGTAAAATGGATGCCAGCACTGGATAAAATATGATTATGTCAGGCACGGTGGAAGCCTCAAACAAAATCTATATCTATAAAACTGATATATTTGTTTCTTCATTCACAAATGTTGGCAGAGTATGCTGACTGTGTTGCAGGTTTGCATTTGAAAAAAAAGCTTAAAATATAAATAAAACTATAAATATAAAATTACAAATATAATTAATAATTAATTAATTAATAATAAAATATAATTGTTTCATAAAATTACACAATCAATTAATAAAATAAAATAAATAATGATAATGTGAACTAATTAAAACTTAAAAATGAAAAAAAAAGAAAATTACATCCTAAATAGATCAATAAAAAAATAAAAAATAAAACTACGGTACAAATATTCTATTAATGCAAAAAATGTTGATGACCATGAAATTTCATTGTTCAAAGTTCAGGGACACAACGGTTGACCGACTGCATCCCACTAAGTGTTTGTTACATTATATAACGGTGTGTGCGCATGTGTTTACTCTGGCCACACGAGTGATTGGCTGTTGTTACAGGCCTTGAATAACTCACTACTATCCTCCCAACCCAGAGGGTAAGAAAATATTAACATCAGGCACCAGAGTGTCTGATGGCCGTGAAATTCGGCAAACTCTCATCATGATAGGACGCACAAAAATCGAACTAAAAACCGATGCGGTTAAAAGAAAAGATAGTTGGCTATTTTGTTTTTTTTAAGGATTTTGGCCAAAAGGACAATAAGAAGAGAGCAAAGTGTTGTGTGTGTGTATATATATATATATATATATATATATATAAGAGTAAAGAGATAGAGGAAATGAAATATTTTTGTTTATATTTTATATTATTTATATTATATATTATTTTCTATTTAAGAATTGGAGAAATTACCTATAGAATTTTTTTCAAAAGCTAATTAGTTTTTGTAAATGTTTTTAAGTGCAAATGCATTTAGGTCACTATATTAAAAAGTATGTAAAATAATATATCAAAGTGAATATCATCCTGTTATAGAGATTAGAAAATGAGATTTTTTTGGGGTGAATGAAAATAATTCCAAAATAAAAAAAATGAATATTTTAAAAAGTATACTTTATGACAAGTACACTTTATGAGAAGAACTATGTAAAAAAAAAAAAATACACAAGTAAATACATTAAAATTTCCATTTATTCAGCACCAAATATGAACAAGGCGGCCTAAATTCAGAATTCAGTGTGAATTACAAAAAAAAAAAAAAAAAAATTTGAAAAGTTTTGAGACTATTACAAACATGAAAATAAATACCACTGTGCCATTTTTTGACGACAGCTTCTAGGTCACATGCGACCAAAATAAAAATTAGAAACCAGCTCAGTGAGGAAGCGTAATAAATTATTGTCTTGCTTGTAGCCGTCGTGATGCGAGGGTCTTCTTCCTCTCATTCCTTCCGTTTATTTTGTCTTCCCCGCTCTTTTTTCAGAATTTGCAGCAGAAGCCGCAACCCTTGTAGAACTTGCAGCATTTGCAGCACCAGCGGCACATCGACAGGTTGCTCTGGCGCTTGTGTCGGGCGTGATACGGCGTCCAAGGCTCCTCGCCGGGCACGTCCAGTTGTCCTGCAACTGGACTGCCGCCTCCTCTTGCCTCCTCCACTTGCGGTTGCACCTGTGCACGCAAAAATATGGCCATTAAATGTCACAATGGAAATGAATCGGACTACAAGACTGATTCTCTCCAAGGACGGCTCATTTTACAATATAATACAAAACAACTTTATTTATATAGCGTATTTCACATGAGCTGTAACAAATGGTCTAATAAAAATTAGCAGCTAATTCAATCTCCATATCGCATAGCGCCAATTTTGTTTTAAGATTTTAAAGCAATTCGATTTGTTTGGTTTCATTTCATTTCATATAAAAATTTTATTTTATAATAAATTCTTAGTCCTGTCAATGTATTTCATTCAATTTAAACACACACACGCACACACAAATATATGCATATATATTAGGTGTGTTCCTCTCTAAAAAAAAAAAAAAACGATTCGCCATATGATTCAAAGTCGAACAATTCGGTTGGATTTGATGCACTGACATCCTTGAAATCAGAACCAATTTTCCCATTCAACTCTGTTTTCGTTACACGCTGCGTCAAGAAAAAGCGAAGGAAAGATGAAAGGAATTCTTGAATCCAACCTCGATTGGCAAACAAAATCAGAAATTCTATTTTTCTTTGTCAACTAATTGTGATAACGTCGCATGAGGGAAAGCAAAGCGACAGTCACGACATACTTTTAAATCAGGAAATGACTAGGCCCCGCCTCTTAAAGGAATATCGAACTTGCAGATGCTACAAAACACCCACAGAATTTTGCACAATGATACAATTGATACAAAGAAATGGAGTGAGAGGCGTATCGTTTTTTTGTAACATTCTTTCTCTATCGCAAACTTTCACCGAGAGCGGTCCGACCGGCCGGGTTCACTGTAATGGAAAATGGTTTGAATTAGCCGGAAATAATCGAGTGATCTTACCTCGTTGAAGGGGAGCGCAGAGCTCTCCAGGATGCAAATAAAGGCGAGCACGAGTGTCACTGCAGCTGCAATGCTTAATGCCTTCATTTTGGACTAGTAGGCGGGTGGTCTTATTTTAAATGGCGTTGAAAATCCTCAAAGAGTGGAGCGGTCGTCTCTCTCATGGGGTGCAGACGACGACTGTCCGATCACGATGTCGTTTCGCTCGCTCCCTCGCTTTCCCAGTTTGTCGGCGTGAGAGCACGGTGTCTGGTATTTATACACGTGCTTAGTTTGGGGCGGGGGGGTGTTGTTGCCTTACCGTCACCCCCCCCCCTCCCCGGGAGGCCCGGCTGGCCTCTTTCTCGACAGGCGTTATCTAACCTCCGCAAGGGGGAAGTTCTGACCTCTGTGCTTCTGTAAAAGTTGAAAGCGGT
Source organism: Idiotropiscis lumnitzeri (assembly GCF_059441095.1). Classification (NCBI taxonomy): domain Eukaryota; kingdom Metazoa; phylum Chordata; class Actinopteri; order Syngnathiformes; family Syngnathidae; genus Idiotropiscis; species Idiotropiscis lumnitzeri. The sequence continues at coordinate 4,063,422 of NC_142400.1, forward strand.
GTTGGAGGGGTGAGGGCTGATTTCCAGAAACAATTTGGGATGCTCAAAACGGTGGGTAAGTGGTTAGAACGTCTGCCTCACAGTACCGAGGGTCAGTGTTGTAATCTACGCTCGGACTTTACTGCCGTGAGTGTGGTGTGATTGCTTGTTTTGTTTTTTGTGCCCTGTGATTGGCTGGTTGACCATTGGAAAAAAAAAAATAGTTGAGAAGTTTTGGCTTGAATGTTGCATGAGTTTTCCTAAAAGTGGATCACACAGTTGACATAATACTAAAAAATAGAAACAAAAAAATGGAATCAATGAACAAAAACTATGAATAAAATATTCCAAATGTATGTATCAAAATAGAACCAAAAAAATATGAAAATAGATTATTATGATTTAGCAAGAACATTCAAAACAATACGAATATTTTTTCATGAAATATTCATTAAAATAATGCAAAATAAAGGTGAACAGAAATGAAAATAATTAAATTAACAATGGAAAAAAAAAAGGTTGATTTACATTCACGCGCATTTATTTTTATAGTGCTAATCGTCATAATTGCCGTTATTAAAACAACAAAAAGGAAAATAGAAACTATTAAAAAAAAAAAACAATAAATAATGAGACTAAAAAAATAATTAGAGAATAAAAGTATAAAAACAACCCAAATTTACAGACAATAAATTTTAACGGATTTAAAAAAAAAACCTACCTGACAAAATTAAATAAAAAACAAAAAAATATCATCGTCATTCAGAATGCAAATTTGAATTAAATGAAGAAATAAACAAAGTGCCTCAGTATATTTTTTTTTCCGGTGATACCCAGCAGAAGGACAGCAATTTGCCGATGTGATAATTTAAGTTGGGATATTTTGGTAACCATTAGAAAAAGTGCAAAAATAGCTCTACAGTATTGTTCGGAGACTTTGGTAGCCTCAAGAAGATCAGTGCCCCCCCCCCCAAAAAATTTACCCGTGCCTAATCATTTGTCGCATCTGCTCAACTCATCAGAATCGTCACTGCCTTCTCAAAAATAAAAACTGACGAAATTACAAGCGCTCAAGTGAAATCATTTGTGTTTCGTGTTTCCTGAACATTCGTTTTTTTTGTTTTTTTTCCCCCGCCTTGCGTAATACTTACGAAACCTGCAGTAGACGCGCCATTACATCTCAGCAGGGCGCTAACACACTCAACGTTGTTGTTGATCCATTAGACAGCAGTTGAAGTCATCTAATCTAAGGGGGGCGCCCCCCCCTGCTGTTTTATTTTAGAACTCACAAATACAAACAGAAAGCGTCGCTTTTATTATTTATTAACTATTCTATTCATGACTTGTGTTTAAAAGAAATACATTGCCAGTCAATTTGTAAAATTGACTCGAAAAGCCAACGTGTTTTTAGAACACCTCATTAAGTGTCAATTTGATCAAATCCATCAGGGTCTGTTTCATGATTTTGTATTTATTTTAACTGCATATGATCACTTATTGTATTCATGACCTTTAGAACACCGCCGGGAATGCTGCTATTTAGAAGGAAAAAAAAAACAGCCAATTTGGGTGTTTATGAAATGCTAACTAACATTTATCGCCTGTAGAAAATGGAAAAAAAATATTATTATCATTATTTTTAATTCTGGAAAATTTTGGAGATTCTTTCACCTGATTTTTTATTTTCACTCCCAATTGAAGTGTAGTGTCAAGCTAAACACAAACAAAGAGAATGACACACCATGCATTTAAAACAACCACACAACGTCCGCTGGATTAATGCTAACATGCTATAAATGGGCCACCAAATTGATGATGTGTTGTTATAACCCTCAAAGCAAAGAATATTTGAACGAAAAACGAGCAACGAATTTGGATAACATATCAATACTCACATGCATATATTCTTTATCCTCTGCAAAGAATAGCATTACTGCATCTTAATGAGAGACTGAGACGTCTCAGTATGTCTGTATGTACATTTTTCTATACTACCCTGTATAATTTTTTATACTACCCTATTTGTCCGACACTATTTTAACCAGTAAACCCAAAACCAGTACATTTGTCATATGCAGCAGAGTTCACGACATTTTGTGTTCTTTTTATTTGCTGATCAAGTTGTTATTGTATGTATGACCTCAGGGGACGGTCAAGATATCAGAATTCATTTATTTTTATTTTTTTTTCAAATTGAGATACTGCTTCAGAGTTAATTCACTTTTTGTCGTTTTGTTTATTGTTATTAATGATACACGATTCATTATGCATAGCTTCATAAAACCAGCCAAGAAACTATGACAGAAGATAAGCATAATAAAGCAGATTGGGGAGCAAACAAATCAAAAAGGATTATTTTATTTCCTCTTATCGGCGGGAGAGCGATAAACAACCGATGGTTAATTAACCTGCGAGCGGAATAAACAGCAGAATCAATAAAAGTGGAAGCGAAATAACAAAAATGGCAGGGGGGGGGGGGGGTGAGCATTGGTAGGCAGGCATGAGGGTAAATAAAGATAAAGTGTAGATAATATCGACGGCCGTTTGAATTCTCATTCCACCTTAAAAGGGCTCGCAAATTGCCCGCGGAGACTCAATTAGCGACGGCGGTGTCGCCGGTGGCAACCATGCGCCGGTCTGTCTCGTTCACTGATAACCTCGTGGCCGTGGTTGCGTCACTGTCAACAAAGCGCCAATGGGGCCTCCCGACACGCGTTGGGGTCGCCGTCATACTTGGAAACGTGATTTTGTGAAGTTTCGCCGCCAAGATGGTAGCATGTCGCGTGGCGTGCTTTTGGTCGCCGGAAACAATTTACGAGCGTGATACTGCCAGGTTGTAAAACGTTGTGCCAAGAAATTATTCAATGTCACTTGATGAAATTTGACTGAAGCATAGTAAAACCACAAATAATGGAATATTGAATAGCTGGACACTCAAAAGTTTAGTTATTTAGATGTGAAGGTTAGAGTGCATTTTATATTAATTCAGAAACTTCTCATGAGTAATGTACGGTTTGTTCAACTAGGCTGCAATTAAATGCCCTTCCACTAGATGGCAGAGCTACTACGAGGGTTGAACCGATTATAGTCGACTAGTCTGGTTTACTACTCTATTAAGAGTTTGGGAAGGGAACAGCTGAGTGGAAAAAACAAAATACTGGCAAAGAAAACCCAAAAATATTTCAAATGCAAAAGATATTTCAATAGTTACTGGATAATTTTGGGCTGTTGAGTGAAAAAATTATTCTTTGTATGGGCTGTAATTTTTGAGATATCGACATTGATTGATAATGTGCTTTAATAGTTGACGAAACGTAATGTCGTGACTAAAAATAAAAGCTGTTTTTGTTGCTCTTACTGATATTTCCTAATTTTCAGAATTTTTGCTTGATTTTCACATGAAACATGATTTGCATTTTGAAGGATCTCTGCGATAGCCGTCTTTCATGATATTGCATCAAAAATGAAAGAACACTGTATGGACATGCTTGAAAAAACACACGCAGCCTCATCAAAGTTGGAGCATAAGCAGAATACCAATGGCAGAACTTGTGTACTATTCGCATATTTTAAAAAGGAAAAATATGGAAGATTAAAAAAAAAAAAACTGCAGCCAATTTGAAAAAGCCAATGCAATTTTCAGATTCAACATCATCAAATATTAAATATCCCAAAACCGTTGACATCATCTTGGGGATCAAAATGTGAGTTGAGCAGTTACAAGAAATATTTGTTTTTAAAAAATCTGGGTTCAGCCCAAAAATTGTAGACATAGATTGACATTAATAATTAATGACCATCGATTATCAATGTCTTAATAACATTGTATTAAGGTAAAGGGTGCTTATTACTGTATTAATATTTTTTTTTTGTTTTCGCTATCCTTTTTGGGTCCACTAAACAGTCAAAATATAAGCAACAGTGCTTAATAGCAACTTGAGCTTTGGTGTTCCTAATGAAAAGGTCTGCTGGGATGTACATTTGGACCCGTGGTTCTGGCACCGGGCCTATCAGGGGGTGGGAGGGTTGTTGGTAGGTGAAATCTACAGGCCAAACAAAGCCAGTCACAAAGGCGGCGGACAGACTCACCTCAGCAGGCGCCCCGTCGCCATGTTCCTCCAGGTCGAGGCCGTTGACCCCCGTCTGTTGCACAAGACTCACCGCTTTTACCCGGACAAAACGTCATGCGGTGACTTTGCAAAACCCCCCGAAGGAGATCAATGGCTGAGGAAAAGATAAACACAAGATGTTGGAAGAAATCACTGACAGCGCCCGGTCTGCTGGTCATCGACAGGAATTACCCATGACAGAAATTCCCGGCAAGATTAAGGGGGGGGCACATATTGCGTCACTTGGTCTTCTTCACTGGGGAACTTCCATTTCGTTTGCGTGAGTAAGAATGCAAAAGGTAACATAAATTGCCCATCCATAAAGGGGGAAGTATTCCAAACTCAAGTTAGTTAAAGTTTTGGAAAATATACACAAATCTGTGAAATAATACAATATACAATTTGGTTGTTCAAATAAAGGAATAATGTCAAGGAAATTATGTGGCTTATAGTGAAGAAAAACAATCAAAATATGTACATGAAAACATTGAGTTCTATTTTAAGAATATTATTTCTATTAGTTTTTGTGCTCGGTTCGATAGAAATGTCAAACCTATGCTAATTAAATAAACAAAATGTATTATTTTACATTATTCTCTTTTTTTTGTATTATTACATTTGTCAATTATTATTAATTGTATTAGAACTAGTTTTGATTTACATATATAGGACTTAATTCTATTCAAATTAATTCTATTGGTCTATTAAAATAAGCAACATTAGAAAAAAATGTATAACATTTATTAATTTGCATTTTCCTGAATAATAATAGGAATAGCCTTGTATGAAATAAATAAATTTCAATTAAAACAGCTGTTTATTTTAGTATGGTAAAATGTGTCAATAAAATTTAAATAAGGGGGAATTTATTTCATTATTTTTGGGTGTGTTTTAAACTTTTATGTGAAAATTACTTAAACAACTACATGGGGGTAATTATTAGTAGTAAGCTATTTAATTTTGTATTCTATTTTCTAATATTTACTTTATTATTGAGCTACATGAGCAGGTCAGACTAGGTCAACCACATACTAATCAGAATACAATTTTAACATGATTATTATTATTATTATATTAAGGGATTCTGTGTGTTGACATAAAGTTGCTTTCCGCGATTGCATCCATAGAGTACATATGGTGCTTTTCATTCAACCTTTTGCTGTGCCTGTTGAGTGGATAATTCAAGTAACTGTGTACATACTGTAAAGTTCATCGATGAGTGTGTTTAAGTCAAGAACTTTTGATCAAATAGTAAGAGAACATGAGTTCACCAAACAGACATTAAAAAAAAAATAAAAAAATAAGGACAGTCTGTCTATTTCACTGTCCAATTCTGTAGGAAGAGGCTGTGACCAAATGATGAAAAAGACTTTGGCACCATTGCACTGAGTCCCAAAATAACCTTTGCACCATTTTCTACTATTCGGCCATGTAGAAAAATAACTGAACTCTCCGGAACCACTTTTAGGCGCACTTTCACCGGGAGCCAAGAATATATTCAGAAGCACTTTCTGGCACTGACAATGCACGCCGAAATAACCTTTTTTTTTTTTTTTTTGCACCTTCTTGATACATACCGATTTTTCTGTGTTTTTTTTTTTTTTGGGGGGGGGGGGGGGTTATTGCAGGGTGCGAAAATTTGTTAGATCCCAAAATCACACCATTCCAGTTACTGACGCAGTATAATTTTTTTGTCACTTCATTGTGGTACGAAAATCGTTAAAGGGTACCTGGATCTGATTGTGTCCCTGCCATTTCTTCTTGCTGCTGCGCACAAATCAGTGTGCCAAGCAAATTCTGCCTAGCAACAATGAGCAGGAGGAGAAATTATTGACGTGGCATGTACAGTGTCACAGCTAGCCTTGTTAGCTTAGCATTTTTTGTTAACAAGCTAACAAAAGCATAACATACGTAAATTAGGGCCCGCCGATGCCTATTTAGATATTTGATAACCGATTAATCGGACGATTAATCAAAAGAAAATTATATGAATAAAATAACTTTTACTGGACCTATAACGTTCACAACAAAGATATTAATTACAGACAGAAAAACAACAAATTTGGTCATAAAAAAAAGAAAGTAAATTTTTGATGAGCCAATATCGGACAATTGATCGGTCGGGCCCTAATACAAATGTAGAACATTCCATACCATACCATAGCGTACACATTAAATTTCGTAAAGTACGTTTTACTCTAAAAATACTATTTGGTCCGAGTAAAAAGGGTAAAATTTGAGAAGAAAATATTCCGCATAAAATTTAGTGAGACTTTTACGCCGAATTTTTTACTATAAAATTTTAATTCTTCTTAGTGGGACCAAATTGTCTTTATACAGCAAAACATACTCTACGATATTTACTGTGTACACTTATCGGGGTTTGTTTTGAATTCCAACCTCCAAATTATGAATATCAGCGCTGCAACGAGTCAGTCTGCATTTCCAAAGGGGCGTGGCTAAGTGACAATCAATCCACGTGAAGGATAATAGCGAGTTTATTTTCATCCATTGGTAGATAGAAAAGATGTCTTACAAGCTAACCTGAGAGACAGTGAGGCTGCTACAGAAAGGGTCGGATTGGGTCGGGGGGACGTTTGTGTTCTTTGTTTTGCCAGTTCAAAAGAAGACATGAGGGGGAAGGAGTGGGGGGGGGGGGGGTTTAACAAAATCAGATACAATATGACCTTTTGATGATTAGCAAATTAGCGAATGTCTGTGTAGCATTTGCATTATTCGCCTCAACTTCACATTCTGCTGCGGCAGAAAAGCATTCATCATTCCGGCGTTGGCTCAGAGGACTTCGAGTGATGAGAATAGATCAGAGCAGATGCTTTTTTAAAAAAAAAAAAATAAAAAAAAAAAAAATGATCGACATGCTGTTATTTTCAATCACGCAGGTAAGAAAAAAGAATTGGTGAACATCTGAGTGAAGCGGAGATGGTTTGCAGGTCTTTTGAGGCGCGCTCCCCGTGGTAGGTGGGGGGGGGGGGGGGGGGGCCCGCAGGCCCCACCACACTTCCTATGCTTACGTCTCATTTTCCTCGTGTGTCGGCCACAGTGGGATTCTTCCGCAAAATGCCCAACATTCCAAGTATTCGCTCCCCGTCCCTGGTCGAGCTTCACAATTGCACACTTGGATGACAAAAAAAATAAAACGGCTTCCGTCAAAGCTAGCAAGTGACTGATGGCGACACTTTTGGAGTCTCGCCGGTGTAACTGCTCTCCGTTCCACAACCTGTCAGGACGCAGACTAATAAATTAACGCAGCTAAAAAAAGAACATTAATAAAGAAGTCAGAAAGCGTCAACTAATAGTCCAAAGTAACGATAATGATGATGATCATCCGGGTAGGCTGGAGAGTGAGTTGAGGAGGGGGGGGGCAGACTTAATGAAATTAAATGTCATCGTCCTTGAGCGAGGCGGAATTCAGCAGGAGGGTGTTGAGGCCTCCACGGCGGAAGAGTCGAGCGAGGCCCAAGTGAGGCCGTGAGGAGGGTTGCGCCGGACGGTTCGCTACACGTCATTCCTCACAAGTCCTTAGTTTGTTTTCCGAAATGACGCGGCGGCGGCTCCTTCGTCGCTACTGCGGCGACGTCTCGCCCACCATCTCGATGCCGTGCTGCTGGAGCTGAGCTCTCAGCAAGGCGTTCTCGTTCTTCAGTTCCTCGATCTTGACCGACAAGAGGAAGAAAAAGAAACACACCAAGTGTATTAAAAATAGATAAAGAACTGCCCAAAGAAAGACTCCACAAGCTTGATGCTAATGCTAATTAGCATCTATGTCGGGGCGCTTTAAATTTTCAGCAACGGATTAAACACAAATGGTTCAGCAACATGTCGGCAGACAATATATTGGCACTCAGTCATCTACTCTTAATACTAAGTAGAATGACCTGAATTAGTGCTGTATTGATGAGCATAAGCGTGGAGTTGCGACATTATGAATCCCCGCTGCGATATGATTGGCTGCTACAAAGTCGCAAGGGCTGCCAAGAACTCTAGTGGGATTAATAATAATAATAATGTCTCAATGAACAAAATATGCGACTGTCTGCAGATGACCAAGGCAAGCACACCAGATGTAGCAGAAGCATTTAATTGCTGCAGTGTAACAAAAACATAAATTCTTTTAGCATAGAATTGCCATGACTGTATAAGTATAATCATGGAGGGATTTTTTTTTTTTTTCATTAAAATACACATAACATTTTTTGTTTTTCTTTTGGGGAAGACTGCAAAAGACTAAACATTTTGAGTTAAGAGCGTAGTTATGGAAGCAATTGGATTTATTAGACGTGTAGTCCAAAACGCAAAGAAAAAAGACTCGCAACTAAGCTTCAGTTATATTGGTCGTTTTTGCTAAGAAGAAAGCATGTATGTCAGTGAGTATTGTCTGTCTGTAAGTGCTGCTGCGCCGTTTGTGCTTTAATATCATTTTTTTAAAAACATTAATGTGAGTTGCGTAAGGGTTAGTGTAACGATTCATTTTGTGTTAGCATTAAGATCGACGACTTAATTGGTTAAATATGAAACGTGTAATTCTCTTCATTTTATGGTTAATTTCAACAGGGAGTGGCAATAAACTGCTTGAAACAAACCCACTTGGCACTTTTTATTTATTTTTTTTAAATAACTGTTCGCTATCTGCAAAACTGCACACGGCATGCTCACAATAACCGAACAAGAAAATCACAAAGAAAAAGGAGATTAAAGACGAGTCATTTTGCACAATTCATTCAATCTGCTCCTTTCATACGTCCCGATCCGTTTGTCCAGTGACGTAAACTGAGATTAGAACACAGCGGGGAGCAAAAGTCAAGACCCTAACCAACGGGATTAGCAAAGGATGCGGTGCGTCAACTCCGCTGGGTGCCAACTTCACCTCCTGCACCCCCTGAGGAGGAGCCCAAGAGATCACGCTAAGCTTTCTAAGCGGCGGGTGAGGTGTGAAGGTGAAGGTGCGTACAGACATACTCAATAGTCAGGGAGGAAATCAGCATGCAAGATGGCTGCCTGTCTGTTCCTACTCCCGCCGCCTCTCGCAGGTAGTAGCGGGCGCTTTGATCGCTCGGAAGGCTGCGATTGAGGAGCTAACCGCCCGAACCACTCTGGGATCCACTCGGAGAAGAAATGAAGATGTACACGGGGGAGCGGGTGGATTTCACCCTCGGCGGATGGAGACTCGAAGAAGTACGCCGAAGCAATGTCTACTTAACCTGTTTTATCTTCACACCGACTCGGGGAAAAAAGAAATAAATAAAAAAGTTTTATCACACGCAGAATCCATGTTAAGGGGCATTCACAATGGACTTAATAAAATAGTTGTTTTATTAAAACTATTGTTATGCATTTAACATTGCCAAAATGAATAAACAATAAGTTAAATTAACACGTTTAATTATTTTTGTGTGGGTGGGGGGTTGGTTGTTTATGAAAAAAAAAATTAAAAAACTTATATTGTTCATAACTTTGCAATGACCCTAAACTACTTACAAACAAATGATTTTATTTTGCAAGTAAAGCCACCGAGATGTCCCTAAAAGCCATTTTCTGGCCGCCGTTGGCCTACCTGCTGCCTGCACAGCTCGTTGTCCACCTGGATCCTCTCCACCTCCTTCAGGCTCTCCTGCAGCCGCTGGTTGCCTTGCCTGAGCTCACGGATGTAGTCGCACGCTTTGGACAGGATGCCTCCTTTGCTCTGGAGGGACCAAAAGAGCCAATGTATTTGGGAGTTGCGGCCTTCCAAATTATCATTTATAGAGTATGGCTGCTTCTGTTGCCATGACAACCAGGGAGGAGATAGTGCATGCAACAAAGCGAGCCGGCTACAAAGTGTTGCTAACTTAGCCACTGTGTCGATTTGTGGCGTTGCTGGAGAATTCTCTAGACTCCCTCTAGAGCAAGTAGATGTTGGCCCCTCTGCGTCCAGACCGCAAATGAAGAGTGCTCGGGCAAAGCCACGACTGGCTAATTCATCCATAGGATTTACTTAGTTGTTTAATTTCACACTTCAGGCACTCCACTGACCCAATTTATTTGTATACTAATAAAAAGTCAATTCTCCATTATACACTACTCACTAAGAGTTAAGGAAATTTCAAAATGCTCTGTAACTTTTACAGGCGGCCTTCGAAACTGTTCAGTGTTTCAGTAACTTGTTGAATAACAAGGAGCTGAAAATTCAGAAGAGGTTCGAGCCATTAAAGGGGGATTAAACGTAAAAATGTTTTATGTTCTCCCACTAGCCAAAACACAATATGCAGATGAATATTGCATTCGTGGGATAAGAATCAAGTGGATTAACAAAATGCCCACGGGCTCACATCGCGAAGGTCAGAGCTCACCTGGTTTCTGGGTTTGGTCATTTGATGTTCACAATGCTAGCCCGAGGGCAAGTTTGCTGTCAATTTCAGTCGACAGCAGAGGGTGGCCGAAATGGAGGGATCAGTCTGTTTGAATCTCATTCCAGAAACAGACTATTATCAGAATACACCGTTTATTTATACTAGTGGGGGGCACATGGAACATGTAGTTGAAAAGACAAATTTTACCCGTTGTTCCACTTTAATTGCTTAAAAGATTTGCTGGTTTAATTAAAATCGGCATTTACACAGTCCTCTTCACCATGCTGTTCACAGTTTGACATTGAGGCTTTCTTAATGTGAGACTTCAAACAACAGGTTCACAGAGAAAAGTGGCCACTGAGGGGATGAAAATGACAACTTACAGCTCCGGTTTTGGTGCTGTCCATGTTGCAGTCAGGGATGATTTTGGACAGCGTCACAATCCAGTTGTTAATTTTGTCCCTCCGCCGTCTCTCCACTAAAAAAAAAAGGAAAAAAAAAACAAAACAGGAAGATGTCATTTTTTTAAGTCAAGGGTTACCGAGCTATGACAGCTCCACAGCAGCCTCTAGTGGCCACCTTGAGAACAGCTGTCAAGCCACGCATCCTTTTCGACACAGAGCCTGCATTGTGTTGCCCTGTCAGGCAAGAGAAAAGGCCGCAATCACAGCTAATTACGCACCTTCATTATGCTGCGCTCTCCTCCTTTCATCTCGTGGCGTTCGCGGCCCGTCCATTTTCCTTCAGAGAAACAAAGCATACACACGGGCTTGTTTTTCACACACCACACTATCTCCCCATCTCTGACACACACGCACACGCACGCACGCACAGTGACAGTGTGAGCCCCCGCATTCACCTCATACCCGAGACTATTAACAACTGTTCTCGGCTGTTATCTTTGCCAATGTCTTTTCTGATGGCGGGAGCCTACACCGGACTTGCTTCATGCTGTCCCTAAATGTCCGCCTGGAGCTCCAGCAACATTCTCCGCTTCCCAGGTGCGGCCCGGAGGGGAAGCGCGCCACGCCGTTTTACTGTGCCGTAAAACAACGGTGACGACGAAGGGAGCCGTCTGCTGGCATCCTGAGCTGCCGGCTAATGAGACAACTGTCTCTCGTCTGGGCGTCTTCCCTCAGGTATTCCGTTAATTAAGACGCGGCAGTGAAACCATTTCCAACCGCGCAGCTAAGCGTGAAGGGTCTGGTAACACCATGACGTATAAATATTAATGACCTATTTTCTTATATAGCACTACTATATTTTTACTCATTTCAAAAAAGTAGTGGGGGATTTATCAACTTGTGCCTTTCGCGCAAAATCCAGCGAAGCGGGACAATGCTGATTTTGTGGTTGCTTTCACACAGAGACACACGGCGATGATTGCTTTTAAAACAACATGGCGGTAGAAATAAGTCTCGGCTTTTTCACTTTGACACATTAGCTGGCCATGCTTCGGTGGATATCTTGGGACAGTGTCGGTCGTCATAAAAATGACAGATAAGGAGATAAGGTGACGTCGACGTCCTACCAATGCCTAGTGCGCAACGCCGACCATGATTTCGCGGGAAGTTTGCAGTTTATTGTCCTACCTGTCGTTTGTCCGGTTAAAAGTGGGGAGTACTTAATATTTTCGTTTTCATTGAGTCTTATTTGACTTTTTCATTGCCTCAAAATACCTTTGACGTGTGTTTTTGTTTCTATGCATATATTCTGAATGGGTGAATTAAACTGCCGGAAAGAACTACTTGCTTATAGCTATGCATAAACATACTCTCCTAAGGGATTTTTTTTTTTTGTATAGGTTCTACCTAATATGCATGTAAACAAAATAATCTGAAAGCACATTGTAGTAATTCGCCTGTCAAATTAGGACATTTCTTACAGGTAGGACATTTTGGCAGTTTAGATTACAAGTTTAGATTCAGATATCGGCGAGTACTCTAACATTAGGACTAATGTTTAGTCTGGAAAAAAAGTGGTATTGGTGCAGTTCTAATTTTGCATAAAAGGCCGGATCGTCTATTAGGGCAAAAATACGTTTTCACGCCGCCGTTTGTTTTTAAGTTGCTGAGTCATCAGTTAGGGCTCTAATGTTGCGATTTTGTCGGATCTTTTTGTGAATAAGGCTTTTAAAGCAATCTCATAAGCTTGTGCAACTAATAAAGAGTCCGGCGAGTGTACATCATTTCGTTATCTGCGCAAAGAAATCCCCCCAGCGTGGACACACGTGAGACGAGAGCGGCGCCGAGTCTGGAGATGTTTCCAGACGCAGCGCGGCGACCTAATTTCTAGTTCCTGACGGGGAACGAGTTGCCGGGCTAACAACAATGGATGAGGGTCAGCACTGAGGGAGCGCTCCATCTGCGTCTTACACATCAAGAGCGGAGAGAATCACCGGGGATTGGGGAGGGTAGCGAAGGAGGTTTCTTCTCTCTGCTCAGGATCTAATTTGATTAGTTAATTTGCTGCAAACAGGAATGTGCTGTGATGGTAGTGATGGGGGGAAAAAAAGGAGGAAGAGGAGGAGGAAGGGGGTGGGGGGGGAGTGGAAAGCGTTCCTCACCAGTTTAAACCTTCGTGCCGCAGCGTCTCGTTTTCATCTCTGCGGACGGCACATAGGGTGGGAAGAATTTTACTTCACTTTGACAAACGGGATCGTCACTGTTGATTTGTTCACACTCAAAACGGGGGAAAAAAAAAAAGAAAAACCGCCCGTGCGGGACGAATCATGCAAACAATAACAACAACAACAACAGCCGTGAAAAACATTTTGTTGTATGCTGCGTCTCCTGTTTGTCATGTGTCTCAACTCTCACAACAACGCGCGTTTTGTGTCCAAACAACAACAGCACGTTTTAGTGCCGGATAAACGCTAACGACGGGCAAAAGTCAACCTAACTCGATTTGACAATCGGTCATGTGCTTGTTGCGACGTTGCCCCGGCGAGAGGAAACTTCAGCTTATTTCATTTCGCCTGGCTACAAATATGTATCTTAGCACGACAGAATCGATTGCCGCCATTCATATCTTTTTTTTTTTTTTTTTTTGCGATTTCACTTTGACGACAGCTACTTAAAACACGATGTATAGAAAGTCTCGACAAATTAATCCAGCCGCTACGCATCCTTTCTAATAGGCGGAGAAAAAAATCAAATGGAAGGAACTCTCTACGTGAGTAGTAATAGAAGTCGCTACTTGTTTTGAGTTTCATTCAGTTTTGTCAGGCTTTTTACAAACAGCCAGTAGTGTATCTTGATTTTAGTTTGCCGGTGGCACCCTCGAGCGGTTCAGGCCTCGAATCTCCGCTCGCCAAAAAGTGACTCTAAATTGTCCACAGTATGTGAGTATGAAGGCTTGTTTGTGGAGATGTGCCTTGCGTTGACTGTGCAACCCGTTCAGGGTGTATGCTGCCAATCACCCCAAAGTGAGCTGCAATAAGTTCCACAAGTGATACAAAAAAAAAATAGATGGATCGTTTTGTGGTTGACGTTTGGCAGTTACTTAAAACATCTGTAGAGGTGGTAAACGTTTTACGGTGGCAACAAACTCTGAAACCAATTCATTCCGTTTATATAACAAGTGTTGTGGAATAGGTTATGTTCCACTCTAGAGGTTCCATTCATTGCAGTTATGCATGAGGTGAGTTTACGGCGAAAACAGCAGAAAAAAAAAATGAGGGCAAGAAACAGATTTGGGTGTGGAAGTAGTACGGAGTGAGATAACTGTCTTGAAATAGGCCATACGTTGCTTTTATAGACCTATACCCGCCTCGCAGCACATAATAAGATAGGATTCATCTTAAAAAAAATAATAATAAATTCTTTGATTTATTTTGTTAGTGTAAACATGCCATATGAGATATAAGGGAGTTGAAAAGTCTATTCAAACTGACAGTCAAGAACAATTAATTAGCAAAAAAAAAATGGGAATACAAGTACTTGGAGTGGCAGTGAAAATCCAGACTAAATGATTTCATTTAGATTTTTTTTTTTTTTTTTGTGAATGTGATACTCACACTGGAAAGGTTTGCGTGCGTGGGGCAATACTTCGCGCGGCGCCCATCTGAATGGTATCAGGAGGGGTCATCATCACGTAGAACTGGCCTGTGGAGAGCATGGCAGTCATCTTGTGAATCTGGATTTGTCATTGATTTATTTATTTATTTTTTAATCCCTCCTCCCCATTAAAACACAAGAGCACCCGCCCCTCACGCCACCGAAAGAATCAAAGACGATCAAAATATTTGCCATGAATTTTGTCCAATTAACGGAATTTGCTTTTTTTTTTTTTTTTTTTGCAGGTTTGTCAAAGATCAGATCAAAACGGAACAGAAAAAGTGTAGCAGGACCTCCAAATTCAAACAGGATCCATTCTGTGACGATGACAAATTTGTTCGGGACTCAAACCGGTCATCATGTAATATTTTTATTAAACTTGACTGGAAATGTTTTGAGTAAAAAAAAAATCATTCATAGTTGTACAATGAGTATTAAAAAAATCCAAAAAACTAAAATAAAGTAAAACTACTCACAGAACACGTTTAATGAAGGGGAAACAGAAAGTTTATTTCTATTTGCATCGCTGGAATTAATCTTCGGTAAATCGCTGCCAATTCAATCTGCATTCGGGATTTAAAGTTCATGGTTGGTGTGTTAAAAGTAGACCCCACCCATCTGTTATTTCTTTTTTTTTTTTTTTAAATACAACAAGTGAGAACCTGTCGCCAATTGAGCAACAGCTCACCACTAAGTATGACACATCAGCCGGCCTCTCACATGACTCGTCACGCCAATTGTGACAAATGAGGCCCATCCATTCACGTGGCGCGTTCTCCACCGTTACTCACTTTTCATTTGTTCTTTCAACGCGCTTGTGTGTGTGTGTGTGTGCGTGTGTGTGTGTGTGTGTGTGCATGCGTGTCACACGGTGGCAACAAAAATATATATCAAGAGACACAATGGGCAGCTCGTGCGCAAGTGTCGTAAATCAGCCTGATGTGCACCAAGACGGAGAGGTTAAAAAAATTTGAAATTTAAGACATTTTTAACCATCAAAACGGAGACATGACATTCACAAAATGTCTTTATCAGGGAAAAGGGAGAGAGCAGTGTCGCGGATAGCAAAAATATGCGCGTAAACATTTACTCCCGAAAGAAGTACCAAAAGATACCACAAGATGGTGGTAAAGCAACTCTTCGTTGCTTTCGCACTATAAGAACAAAACAGCTGATAAGTTTAAAAATAAAATGAGGTTAATATGCGAATGTCGAATTGCGAATATGGTTCGCTATACATCGGAAGTTTCAAAGTCAGAAGCAGATCACTCACAAATGGGACGCAAAATGCACTAAAGCAATCGCCGAAGATTCAAATGAAAATAAAATCAGGAAACCGCGCTCACATAAAGGGCATTAAGGAGCAGTCACTTTTCAATTGTACTGAAACACTATCATGTCAAACTCAAAGCAAAGACAAGCTGCAGTCTGTTTCACCGGAATGCGCAGATTAGCTGACATACTTAACTGCTCCATGAAGTTGTGGCCATGGCAGTGACAGATTTTTATATTTGGTGATAAAATATAAAAAAACTGCGCTGTCACATCCACTGACAAATTGTAATTCCGCAGCTTGGTGAGGAAGTGCTGGCCTCCAGGTGCGCTTTGTAGTTCACACCCAATTCTTTTTTTGGGGACTCTAGGCTAAACATGCAGCCGACTCAAGCTCCGCCCCTCGTTGTCATGGTAATCAAATTTGTGTACTCAGCACTGGCAGAGCGGTATATGGGGCGGGCGCAAGTTGACCACTTGCATAAGACAAGACCACCCCCTCAAAACTGGTGAATCTTAGAAAGTCAAAAAACAGAGGGGCCATAATTTCACTTTGAAATGTACATGATATATCAGATATACTGTAAATTGGCCAGAAAGTGACTCAAGAGACGAAAATGGGGAAGAAATGTTTAGTGGTAATTTGGAAACTTTTTTTTTTTAAACCCCCCCCAATACTACTCAACTAATTTATTTTATTTCTTTAGCACATTTAAAAAAATAATGCTTTGTTTTTTTCAGGGGATGGTTTAATAAGCAGTAGCTCAAACTGACTCATAAACATAAAAAGGAGATTAAAAAGCATTAAGTTTATAGGACTTGTGGTTCTACTATATGTCATTGCACACATTCTTTGCCAGTGTGCTTTGGTGTCTGTCATATTTACGAGCCGTGTTGTATGCGTGTAAAGCAATTAGCCACATAACTTAAAAGACAGATAAATTATGTTAACTGTCACTCATCAATCAATCCTGTCACACTGAATGATTTGTCCGTTAAAAGTAGCTAGCACACGCGCACACCACAAAGTGACTTATTCTGATTTTGCACGCTCCGTTCAGCCAAACAGGAATGAAGAAAGGGTGTAAGAGAGGAGGAAGACAAGAAGGGAGGAGGAAAGTCAAGAAGGAAAAATAAGCAAGTCTGAAGGAAGGCGGGCAGGGAGGAAAAGGGGGAATAGGAAAGTAAAAAAATTGCTGTGGAAAAAAGCAGGCTTGAAGGAAGAAAAGAACAAACGAGAGAAAGGAGCAGAGATGACCGGAAGAAGGTCAGAAAGGAAAAGATGCCAGGGAACATGACTGGAAGAAAGAAAAGAAGGAAGAAAGGAAAGAAGAAAGGAAGGAAGGAAAGAAAGAAAAGAAAGTCAGAAAGAAAAAAATGGCAGAAAAAAAAGCGAGGCTGTGGTTAGGAAGTCGGGAAAGAACAACAGAAAGAAGGCAGGAGGGGAAGAGAGAGGGATGGAAAGAAGGAAGGAAGGAAGGAAACAGGACAGAAAGGAAGGAGCAAAGGTCGCCACAATGGAAGTAAGTCAGAAAAGTAGGATGCAGCCAACGGAGGAGGGAAAAAAAACAATGCAAGAATACCAAACAGAGGAGACAAAAATGAAGGAAGGAGGGAATGACTGAAGGCAGAGTGTATTCATATGATTTTTGGTCGACTGCAAGAGTGCCCATCAGCAAGCTTTGAGAACACCAAAAGAATCTTGATCAGCGCTTGATAAGCGCTCTTGAGGACCCGGACGTGGACGCTCCTTAACGCTTAACGCTTCTCATTACGGTGTCGTCAATTAGCTTCGCCCCAAATTGAGCGCGAGACCAGCCCTCCCCCCGCCCTCCGTTTGGCACTCACCTCCCGCCTGCGTGAGCGTGGGGTCGGAGGTTGCGGCGGCCTGCACAGACACGGCGCCGTCACTCACCGCCGCCGCGGGGAAGTAGGCAAAGCGCGCTTCCCCACCCGTCGACTCCCCTGCCGGGCTTCCTCCATTACTGAAAGGGTTCTGGATCACCGCCTATGACAGATAAAAGAGAGACAGAGTGAGGACGGAGGGAAGCGTGAGCGGGCAGCAGGTAAAAAGCCCGCCTCGCTCTCTTGTCAGACCAAATACGAGTCTCTGCTGAGCGAGACCCCCCTCCCCCTTCCTACCCCCCCCCCCCAGGCATGCCAAAGTGCTGTTTGACAGCCGCGATAAAGTGGGGAAAAAGGAAGTGTGCGAAGCTAAAATAAGCAATGTTCCTGTCGAACAAATCTGGTTTAAACCCAAAAGTTAATTAGATTTCTTGCAATGCAAACGTCATCCTCGGCAAATGTTTTACCCGCCGCGCCGCCTTGCTAGCTTGACAAGTCATTAACCCCCCTGTTACGCAACGGGTCAAATGGACCCATTTAAAAGTTAAAAGTTTTTGGGGGGGTACAAAGTGTGTAATGAATGATAATCAACAATCAAAATTGTGGTTCGAATGTTACCTCCTACTTTTTTTTTTTAAACAACAAAGTGGATTCCCACTATTTGCGGGGTTAGTTGAACGAATAGTGAACATCCGGCAATTAATGACAGCCATTAAAATTACGTTGACATTTTTTTTATTTAAACCCACAAATTATTCAGAATTTATGAAAAAAAGTACAAATAAAATATATTTGATTTTTTTTTTTTTAATTACTACCACAGTTGTCAATACACTTTTTGAGGTTGCTCCACCTGCCAACCTTGACAAAAACGCTCCAATCACATTAAATGAAGTTTGGGAAAAAAAAAAAAGAAAGAAGAAGAAGGAAAAAAATTGGTTAATTTTAGCTTCACCCATCAGTGTTATGTACCTGTTTCCAAGTGGGGCTGATTTGCCTGAATTCCCTAGCATGACTCCTGGAACTGGCCAAATATGTCCGCTTCAACCCAAAATGGCCGCCTTGCTGTTCAATCTGGAGTCCTTGAGACTCTTTTGGCGCGTCCCGTCAGGCTGAACATGTCTAACCAATTTCATGTCGATGGTTGAAACGGGTGTTGCGAGAACTTTTAATTTTTCAAGTATGCTGCCCCAAAAAAGGGCAATCATTTCATCGAACAATAAACCGCAATTCCAAGGGGGACTTAATTACGGTACATGTGCGGGGGTACTTCTAAAAGTGGCCGGTGAGGTGGCGTGACTCGTGCTGCATTCAAGGTCACTCGGAATGCAGTTTCTCATTAAGTCCTTCTTCGTATGAACGTTAAAGGGTAGAGCACTTTAAATGAAAGTGGCTCTTTGGCTATACACTCACCCGCCACATCATTAGCTACACCTCCGCGATCTAATGAGAGGTTAAACACAGCACACATTTTGCCTTGACAAAGACAATAACGCTCAGTCTTAAATGGTATGCTGTCCATGCCTGCAATTTAATAAATGCCTTGCAGTGGAATGCAGCGATAATGTAGGCCACAAAAAAATATTGCTCAATTAATACCATCCAAAAGTGAACACTATTAGTTTTGCAAATGAAAAAGTTTCATTAGAGCAGAGGTGGACCTGAATTTACATTATAAATAGTCCTGTAATATTGGTTTATTTGCTGATTATTTTCTAAAATTGGTGTGGTTAAACTGCAATAATCAAAATTATGCTCACAAATGAAAATCGGCTAAGAAGGGAAGGAACGCTGTACAGTTGGTAAAATAAACAAATCTGACTATGATTTAACATTGTTTAGTTAAGTTAGGGCGATGGCCTCACAGTACAGAGGTGCGAGGGTTCAATTCCAGCTCCGGCCTTCCTATGTGGAGTTTGCATGTTCTCCCCGTGCCTGTGTGGGTTTTCTCCGGGTACTCTAGTTTCCTCCCACATTCCATAAACAAATTGCCTCGAGGTGTGTTTGTGAGCGCGGATGGTTGTTCGTCTTTTTGTGCCATGCAATTGGCCGGCAATCAGTTCAGGGTATCCCCCGCCTACTGCCCGAAGACAGCTGGGATAGGCTCCAGCACCCAAACCCCACATTGCAACTTTGTTAACCTAATCTACTGCAGTAGTCTGTGCGGGTGTACCTAATAAAGTGGCCAGTCCAAGTGCTGTCAAAACACAGGTGAATACTGCCCCCTAAAGGCCGAGGGAAGCCACTACAATAACAATGAATGCTCAATAGAAAAGGCCCAAAAGACGACAGTATTTCATCATATTTGTGAACAACAGGCGCCAGGATAATTCTGCGTGGCAAAAAACTGATCGATTACCACTGACTAAAACAGAAAACAATGACGAAAAAAAAAAAAGGAAAAAAAGTTTGTTTACAAGCAGAAAGCTTAGACTTCTGACACCCGTAATAAAGTGTGAAGATAAGGAAAACTGAGTAACCACAACATGCTGTATGTTTCACCAAGTGGTGAGACATCCAAAACAATTACAAAACTATAATGACATCCGAGTAAAGGGTTGGGTACCTGCGCAACAGCCTGGGGAGCGCCGCTGAAGGCTGCTGCAGAGACAACGCTCAACGCCCCACCAACGTCGTCGCGTCCCTCAAGGTTCTGGTCAGTGACCTGGACCACACGGTACGTCACCTGCAAGGCCGAGGGGAAAAAAAAAAAGATAAAAATAAATAATAAATGCTGTTCTGTTTCTGGAGTGTGCATACCTGGCTGGCAGATTTGTTGATCATATCCCACAAGGTGCAGCACAATACGCTTCAGACTGGATAAGAAAATGCTCTTGTTTGTTCAAAGGGAGACCCAATTTGTAGCCCCGGATCATGTGACTCTCTCCCTCCCCTGACTGACATGTGACAGCGGCCTCATGCCAATCCCGACCCGGGTCGAAATCACATGATATGGCTCACGCTCTCTCTATCGCTCTCTCTCTCTCTCAAACCCTGTTTATGGTAAAACGAATCCCGCATGGATGACCGTGTATCAAATGCCGCACTCGTCTTCCAGAATGAATTCATCCGTATTAAAATGCTGGGCAGTAGGGCCATTGAAAATAATAAAATGAGATTTCTAAATTGAATTAATGTAAATTAAAATAAATAAGACATCATTCTAACCAGATTTTGACTTCTTTTCTCCCCAATTCTGAAATATGCTTAATTTTTCCTGATCCCAAACAAGCTATAAAACCACAAAAAAAATTCCCAGCCTTCACTTGCATCAACTTCCAAAGAAAGACCTCTTTTCCCCTCTTTACAGATTGTTAAAAAAACAACTGTGTCAAAACATGCATGGAAATGTGTAATTTAATAAATTAGCATTTTGAAAAAAAATGCTTCAACAATTTAACACAATAAGAGCGTTCACATTCCTTTCTTACATCAAGTAGTGCAAAGCAACCTCGCCAAATTACTTGCAGCTTAGAAGCACATATCGCAGGGCAAAATTTTCCGTTTTAGTCCTTAAAAGGGCAGCGGCTACTGAATACTACGGTATAAAGATAATCAATTATTGCACCAATTACACAATTAGATAAAAACTGATTAAGCAACAAAATGTGCATGTGAAGTGCACATATTATTCTTGTCCTCTTGTGGTCTCCATCCTCACATGCTACACTTTAATATCTGTGACTGTGAGTGTGTGTGGCTTTAAATGGTGGGGCCTGACCCAATACAAAACGAAACAATCATTTCATTTTGGAATTAGGCGGTAAGATAAAATGCGGAAAAAGAAAATAACCTCATATATCAACCAAAGCTAGTCATGGGACAGGAGGAGCAAAAATTTTGTTTCTTCAGGACATACTGCAAAATGCCTCATTTGCGCTGGATGAAAAAAAAAAAAATCATGACAAAAAAAAAAAAGGGACCTTAATCAGACAATAAATAAATGTTGCAGCACATAAATTAGGAAATTGGTTGCTGAGGATGTACAAATATTTTTTTAATAGAATTCATAGTTTTAACGATTATAGAAGTATAAAAATAATGCAGTAAAATGTTCAATCCGATGCCGGTGAAGTTTTTTCATTCAGAATCTGGAGCAACAAATTTGGCAGCTCAGTATTTGGACACACTAAACGCTACCTAACACGACATAGTAACTACAAAAAGCTGGCAATAATAATAATAATAATAATAATAATAGGCAGCATACCAAATTAACAGAGTCATATTTGTCAAGGTGATTGCTTCTAGGTCATAAAATTTGGAAATCAATCAAGATCCTTGGCAAAAAAAAAAAAAAGGTGCTTTTATGTCGGCAAGAAGCTATATACCAGTTGGGGAACCTAGCAGGAAAAACAATTATAAAGTATATAACAAACAAAACATTAATACAAATAAGACACTTATTCAAATTTGAGGTCATACAATTAGGAATTTGACGTAAATTTTCGGGAATCGTTTGCTAGTGAGTTGGCTATAACTTTGTTTGTCCATCTTAGGTTAACTTAATTTTACCTCAAAGTTTGTAAAAACGACTACTTAAAAATACAGCCAAAGTTGGGAATAGATTACATCTATTCATAGCTGAAAAAAAACAGATGAGTTATCCTCCATTCAATGTCCAGACTTGACTCACCTGTCCCCCGTCGGTGCGGAACTGGTACTGTATGTTGTGATCTCCAAACGCGGCGGCCTGCTCTATGGTGACGGCTGTCTGTTCGTCTCCTGTTCCGTCTAAGGGAAGGACATAAAATGTGTGTGTTTATTTATCTATTTATTTTACAATTACAAGGGAAAAAAAAAACATGTAAAAAAAAAAACACACACACACAAAAAAAAAAAAACACCCTTATGTCAAAATAGCTTTTATCAACACAAGTGGAGGAGTCTCGCTAAACTTTTGACGCTTCTGCCCTGGAGGTTAAAAAATAAATTAATTAAAAAAACATGGAGGGGATGGGGAAAAATTACTTAATTTGTCCCAGTAGTTAAATGACTTCAAATCATAATAACGCCACCACAGGCTTGTGCAGTAGACCCAGACGCCCGTCTGCAGACCATGTGATGCCTCCCCCATGACTCCAATGTTTATTATTGTCCCACACAAATCATAACCTTTTATTTCTTCTTGAAAGGTAACATATTATGTAAACTTGACTTTTTAATTGCATTCACACAAATACCTTGGTTTCGAGAACGCCTGCCCATCCATCAAGTGTGAAATTCAGCAACAAATAACACCTTATGTTAGCTTCCTATTTCCTAAGGTGTGTTTGCGACGGACGGACAAAACTCTCTGAGACACACTCATGTCAAAACCAAAATCGAATCAGCACTACATTGAGTTTTGCTGGATGTAGAAATTAGCTTTTGCTAACAGCGTTAGCTTCTGATAAACAGCACATACAGTACTTGATTATGTGCGTCATATCAACGAATTTGCTACACTAACAGACTAAGTGTACAATAATTCAGATGTTTGGTGATCAACGGTTGCTTCCACCAGCAAAAATGCAGGTATGCTTTGACTTCAATTCATTTTCCTCCATGCTCATAAATAAAAACACATCTCAAATCAGTTCCAGACCCAAACGAAATATCAACCGGACTGTTACAAGTGAATGTTAAGTGTGCTGTAATTCTATATACTTAGCATTTTGGCATAGAAAAAAAATGTTTTATTTGGACACATTGGAACTGCTTGAAATTGTGAAGAAAAAAATAGGATACTGTATGTCTCTTAAGTTATTTAATATGCTTAAAGCATCCTGCTTTGAACAATCTGAAACGTAGATCACTTAAATTAACTTTCTGCAAACTGTTTGCTTAGTAAAATGCAGATGATGACTTATTCTGACAATCAAGATAAGCAAGAAATTAATTATTTAAGAAAGTCAGGTGCATTCCTGATGTAAGACGTAAGCCAATGTTTGTGCAAATGTGTTATTAGTCGTATAAAGAAGTATCATGGAGAGACGTGTCAAACACGTACCGTCAGATGCTTGCACCTCCTCGTCTTGTTTATCTTGGCTGCGGAAGAACACAACACAAATGTCACTTCGACTCGTTAACGCCAAAAATAAATTCAGTTTGAGGTGAATGACAAAATTAAAAAAAAAAAGCAACTTAAAATGTTATCATATCTTGGTCGATATTCCAGCTCAAATCAATTCACAATATGAGTTGAAACCTGACTAGTTTAGTTTTAAAAGCTAGCTTAAGCTAACTTTGCTAGCCTGTTTGTATGTAATTTGTTTCCAATAAACACCCTGTTTGTGTTATAAATGTTTGTCTACTTGCCTCACAATGCAACTAAGTTCCGTAAACAACAAAGTGTAAAATGCTGCAACCTCCACTTTCTAAAGTAGGACTTTCTTCTTTACTCGGCAAAGGATTACTAGCATGTTGTGCTTAGCTTGTGTAGGTTAGCCATTTTTGTGACACGGTTTTACCTGGCGTTGTCCAGACTCTGTTCGAGCATATCCATCAGGGTCGGAATTAAAAAAAAAAATGACTTCAGTACCACGGATGGAGATGGAAGTGCTTGATCACGGGAACAAACACTTGGGTCATGTGAGAGGAGACAGCCCAGGACACGTGAGACGCAGTTCGGCTTCGGAAGCAAAATGGAGGCCGGCGAGTCGCTCGGTGCAGCTGGGTAAGCTGAAAGTGACTCCAACGCCGTGTATTTTATTATTATTATTTTAATCGGTTTGTCCTGGTGGTAATTTGTACATCCTGCGGCAATTGAATAACTCGGAATGTCCAAACTGTGACGTGTAGCAACAATGTAAAGCATTAAGCGATGTATTACGAATTGATTTTCAAACTTCCGACTCGCGGAAATGAACCTCTAAATGCAACATCAAAACCGTTTTTATCCGAGTTGTTTGGAAGCTAACTCTGCTTAATGTTTGACTTTGCCAGATAGTGACACGATGTACCACAACACTTGAAGGCATCGTCTGTATTCTGTATAAGTGTGCTGCAAATCAATACATGCGTAATGTAGATAATTGGATGTCTCTAATTTATAATTGTGTCTGTCAGATTTTTAGAAATTGTATGCAAGTTCCTGCAAGTGACAGTTATATATGTGCAGTTATATATTTTGTTATTTTTTTATTAATGAAATGCTGGTAAATAAAAACGAACAAATTTCCATGATATGTGTGTGTTTTGTGTAATAGATTGTTACTATAAATTCAATTGTACTACCTTCAATCACACAAGTCTCGCCACAGGCGACAACCTCATGCATTTTTAACTATGTATTGTTTAAAGGCCTGTAATATATAAAACGGTTTCCCAAAGAATAACCAGCCATGAATTAATGGTGATTAATATTCATGTTGATCCTAGTGAACTTTGCCACACTTAATAGGAACATTTATCCGTTTAGTTTTCTACACGGTAGATTTTATGTGAGGTCCCACAGCATTTTCGGTAATCTGAAACAATTGTGGTATTTTAATGCAGACGATAAAACAAGACTTTAATACAAATGTTAACAAACAAATACGTTTAGATTGTTGCAATACAGCGATATTTGACAGTTGAAGTTAATGGGTGAGTAAGGTGAGCTCAGCCGATAAGCGCCGAGTATAGTGTGCATTGCCGATATTCATTGGCCGAATTAGTAGGCGGCCCCCTGACTCTCTTCCTGATGTTACCTTAAAATGAGTCCGACTCCTCCTTGGGTGAAGGTTCACTTGCGGTGACTCGGTATCGTCCGCTGTCCTCAACTTCTTTTCCACCGTCCCACCTACCATGTCTGGTCGCGTTCTCGTCGGAGTCAAGCGTGTCATTGACTACGCAGTTAAGGTAATATAATACATTAACATGTCTGAATATTTTCTGCATGATTTTTGTGTTGTGACTTTGTGTTCTACTAGCTAGCATCCGCGTGCTAACAGCAAGTGTAGCACCAAAATTGACATATGTTGGAAAGCATGCCTTTAATTATTCGAAAAACTATAATGACACACTGCGGTGAATATAATGTTGCCTGATAGTTTATTTGTGTATAATTTGTTGTGTAGGTTACTCACTGCGGCTCTAGTATGTTGTCATGTTGTGTAACTTAAACATTGGCTGCCTCCTGAGCTTTTTCCCCACTCCAATGAGAAGAAATGTGATAAACGAGACTCACGATTACCCGAGACACGATAGGAAAAGGTCCACATTAATAAACATTAACTAGTGTTGTGCAAACTATTTTACGTTAGAAAAATATAAAAAGAATACATTATATAAAAAACAATGGTGATCTTGCCCCAGGACTTGTTTTTGGATAATTTCCTGTAATCTCTTGGTGATGTTACACAGATTCATTGATATTTATTTGCTGACATTCTTCTTTTGCCATTTATCTGCCCATCTTCCTTTGCCCGCCATCCTCAGATCCGAGTGAAGCCAGACAAGACTGGCGTGGTGACCGATGGCGTGAAGCACTCAATGAACCCCTTCTGCGAGATCGCCGTCGAGGAAGCGGTCAAGTTGAAGGAGAAGAAGCTCATCAAGGAGGTGGTGGCGGTGAGCTGTGGGCCACAGCAGGCACAGGTGGATTTGAACTGAACAACACTCCCCAAAAAATTATATTTAAAAAAATAATTGATTCAATCGGCCAACCCAAGCTCATTCCAAATCTGCGTCATATCCCCTTTCTCAGGAGACCATCCGTACCGCCCTCGCCATGGGCGCCGACCGCGGCATCCACGTGGAAGTGTCCGGCAAGGACTACGACAACTTGGGGCCCCTACAAGTCTCCAAAATCATGGCTGCATTGGCCAAGAAGGAGGAGGCCCAGCTTGTAATTCTTGGGAAACAGGTTAAAAACAACGGAAATCTACTCCCGCTTTCTCCTTTTGCTCTATTATACAAAATAATGTGTTTCTTTTGGACAGGCCATTGATGACGACTGCAATCAGACGGGACAAATGACAGCAGCCCTGCTGGACTGGCCTCAGGTAGGACCTCACAATTTTTGCTTTAGTTATTAAATGTGTGAACTAATCTGATTATTCTGAAAATGCATGTAAAGTAAAGTGCATTTGTATTTATTTTAATTTTAGGTCATTTATTGTTAAATTGTTATTGCATTTTGATATGTCTTTTGTTCATTTAGAGAGCAAAGTATTTTTCGAGGTGTTACTTGGTGTACAATATTTACTAACTCCTGCCCCAATCCGGCAAATTTATCAACATGAGTTGAGCAAACCGCAGTGATCCTACACTAACCTGCACAGAACAGTTCAAAGGTTTTCTGGACATCTTAGAGTGCAGTTCACAGATTGGCCAGCTAGTGGCGCACTTGGATAGTTACTGTACATTCAAAGCCCGCAGCCAGACTCGAAATAATCAGCTTGGGGTCTAAATGTCACCTAATTCTGAAAAAAAGTTTATTTATTTATTTATTTATTTGCAGGGCACCTTTGCGTCTGAGGTGACATTGGAAGGTGACAAAGTGAAAGTAGTGCGCGAGATCGACGGCGGCCTGGAGACCATCAAGATCAACACGCCCGCCGTGGTCACCGCGGACCTCCGACTCAACACGCCTCGCTACGCCACCCTGCCTAATATCATGGTAGGTGTCTGGAATCGGCACACACTGACGTCTAATGACTATTTATGTAGTTGTTTTTTTTTAATAAACATTTTGTCATGGTTAATTTAATTATACTTTTCAAACAAAAAAGTTTGTCAATACCGGGTCTTGCTGAGAGGCCTAAAAAAAAAACCTAGTGGTGACAGAATAAAGCAAGAAGTAGAAACCTCCCAAAATAGCAAACATGCACAACTCCATCTCTTCTATCTTTGTTGTACTTCCCTCCAGAAAGCCAAGAAAAAGAAAATTGCCAACGTAAAGCCGTCCGAGCTGGGCGTGGAGCTGACGTCCCGTCTGGAAGTGCTGCAGGTGGACGAGCCTCCGCAGAGGCAAGCCGGCGTCAAAGTGGAGACGGTGGACGACTTGGTGGGCAAACTAAGGGAGACGGGCAGCATATAACTGAGTCGGGACCGAATGCAGCTGAGAATATAACGGCAAGGTAAGTTGCGTGAGATTTCAGAAGTGGAAGATGTCTGTTGTGGAAAGTACACACAACACTAAAGTACATCGGAACCTCTAAAGTCCAATTACTGTTTGCGTGTGTCGTTAATGTTAATTAGTCAGTCCCTCAATGATTGGTTAGTATGTCAGAATGTCCACCGCATGTATTTATGAAGAGGTTTACCTTTTGAAATGTGATGTACCGTGTAGGGCTCAACGAATTTGAAGAATAATTAATTTGGATTTTTGCATGACCTTGAGTGTTTGCGTGTGACTTGCCGTTGCACTACATTCAATTTTGTCACATACTAGGGGTTTTGCAGGTGATAAAGTTTTGACGATTATTATTGTATCCAGTAACTCCAGGAAAATTGACCTGAATTGTCTCCCATGTTAGAAGTTTCACTCTAAATTTAAATAACATATGCATACACTGAATTTGCCTCTTGTTTACTCATTTACTGCCATTGATGGCTAAAGACGTCAAAGATCAATTTTTTTCTACTTGGCTGGTAGTGCATGTGTTAATGGCAGAATTCTTCGTGCAGAAAGCTAACGGCACATTTTGCAAGTGCAACTGTGTTTCTCATAATTGTATGCATCCCTCTTTTTTTTTTCCCTTCTCTCACAGGACCAGTACTGAGAAACACTGTCCTGCTGCCGCCGCTGCTGCTGCAGAGCCACACCACCATTTTCATTTAATTTTTTTTCTTCCTTATCACATCTGTACTATAAGCTTGGAATCCACATAAGTGGTCAAAACAGAGCCATCTTGTTTTCATCTCAGAAATAAGTAGCTAACGCTAGTGATGAGTAAATGAAGCTTCAAATCTGCTTCATGAACCAGTTGTAGTATTTTTGGTCTCCTGTAGATGGCACTCTCTGTTCAACATTGGGCTGAAAGCAAGCTGACTTTCCATTTTTTGTAATCCTTTATTTAGACCAACAGTGCCATCTAGAGGAGTCAAAAAATACAACTGTTTCATGAAACATCTCGAAGCTTCATTTTCCCCATTACTAGCTAACGCTAAAGGTTTGTCCCACGCCGTGCTTGTAAATGATTGTAAATACAGTATACAGAGACGAGCATGTCGCGTATGCTCATTAGCCGGGGTTCCAGGACGGTGTCTCTCAGTACCAACAAACTTTTGACATTTTACCGCAAGCGCCTCAATTGTACAAGATCATGACAATAAAGCAGCATTTGTTTGTTTCATAATCCAATTCGACTCTGATTGGTCTTGTCAATTTTAAAGCAACAATTGTGTGTTTTTCAATACATGGACAATAAATCACAAGTCTAAAGGAAATCAGGCATTGTTTTGTTTCAATAGAATTATTTTTAAAAAAACAAATGAGCAGCATGTTTGGCTTTCCCACCTGATTTTTGTACTGCAGCTCATCTCGCGCATTGTTTCCAATACAAACATCATCTACGCTGACTTGGTGAGTTACACAGACGCTATTCAATGCTATCCAATTGGCAAGTACTTTTGTTAAAGTGTTGCATGATTGGCTGACAGGGCCCCGAGAGGCGTGGCTTCCACATGGAGCAGCACAGGAATGCTGTTCCCATGCTCAGGTGACGCCTTCTGTCTCTCCTCAAGGACATTTACACTCACCTGCTCAATAATTCTTCATTTTGGGAATGGATTTTTGATACTTTTTTTTTGTAAATATGAAGAGGCATGAGGCATTAAGTGGTCAAGTCTTGCTGATTATTTGGGGGCTTTCTTTTACTGGTAAGTATAACTCTTGTTTTTATAGTTGGCTTGCCATGATTTCCTATTCAACTTTTTCATCACTAACTAGAAATCTTGCTTTTTTTTTCA
Organism: Idiotropiscis lumnitzeri; assembly: GCF_059441095.1. NCBI lineage: Eukaryota > Metazoa > Chordata > Actinopteri > Syngnathiformes > Syngnathidae > Idiotropiscis > Idiotropiscis lumnitzeri. The sequence goes on from NC_142400.1 coordinate 4,092,912, forward strand.
ATGTGATTTAATTTAAAAAAAATCTCATTTGACTTTTTAAAAAAAGAAATGCATATCCATTTCATGTATAAATATTTTAAATTCATAAATGTTTAGCAAATACTACTTTTATATATACACAATATTTTGATTGACACAATGAAACTTTAGTTCAACTGAATCCTTATTTAAAGGAATGTCCATAAATGAAAGAATTATATGGTGCTACATCCTGTTTTTGTGTGTGTGCATGCGTGTGCGCGTTGCTGATATTAGCCTGTTTAGAGGGGGCACATACAATAGGCAAATGATGAGTTTGGATTTCATTACCATGATCTTCATGGAGTTGGGAGGCGTTGGGGGGTTGCGGCTAGATGAGTGACTTCTACCTGCTGGTAAATGGAACCCAGAGTGGCAAGAAAAACCACCTGTAAAGACAAAGCATTTTCACTCATGGATGCAGCACTTCACACACTAAAGATAATATCCGAGTAATCAAGGATACGCCCCTTATCAGAAATTACCACTTGCTAAAAAAAAAAAAAAAATGAATCTGTGCATGCATGCAACAATTATTAGTGCAACTCTTCTTACCTTTTAACTTTTGAACTGGGGGGGGGGGGTTTATAAGTGGCACACAGAGTTGGGGAAAAAATGCAATAAAAGGCTTTTCAGTCATGGAAGCAGCACTTCATACCCAAAAGAGAAGCAATCGAGCCAAGTCTATTTAGTAAATTAGCCAAATTGTAAAGAGCTCGCAGGCAATTTTTTGTGTACAAATTATTAAAATGCCTTTTTTTTTTTTTTCAACCTACTGTATTTTGCCTGTTTTCAAACCATCAGGTGCTCACGGGCAGCTGCTCGTGTCCGCGCTGGGCGCCACCAGAGTGGACACCCTCGCAGGCACCAACCTCACCCTGGCCGTGTCCTTTAGCGGGGCGCCAGACCCGGCTGTGACCTGGTTCAAAGGTCGCCTGCCCGTGGTCTCCTGGACGGTGGGCTCAGATGCCCCCCCGGATGTGGCGGAAGAATACTGGGAAGTGCTGAAGCTCGAATCCAACGGATCCCTCAGCTTTGTCAACGTGCCGTTAGGCTACGATGGAGACTACACGGTGGAGATGACCAAGTCTGGATTGGGCACTGATTCCTCCAATTTCACTCTGAGGGTTTTTGGTGAGTGTGAGCAAGTCAAAATATTTCCACTTTTTTCAACCTTAATATTAGGAATCTTAAAATTTATTTTCATATAAAAAAAAAGTCCTATATTACGATATATAAAAAAAAAAATCTTAAGCGCTATTTTGATTTCTTCTCCTATTTCAACTTTCTTGAACATTTTAACCTCAAAATATTGTGATAATTTTTTTCTTAAAATATTTGAAATAATTATTAAAATATGAGGCTGTTTCAATTTTTGAAAATGTATATTAACATCATCTGATGTTCTTTTCTTGAATAAATGCATCCTGTAATGTCTATTTCTAAAAATAAAAAATACAACTTTTTTCAAAAAATAAAATCCCAAATTTCTTTTTCCATTAAAAAAACATTCATATCATTCATCAGGATAGAGAAGACTATTTCAAAAACCTTTTTCTAAAACTAAAATCTAAAATATTGCATTTGTTCCTACTTTTTTTTTTACTTCTTACTTTGCTTTAAAAATAACAGTTAATTAAAAAAAACTTCATAACCTTCGTTTTTTTTCTTGAAATAATACATATTAATTTTGTTATGACTTTTGACAAAAAAAAAAAAAATCTTCTGAAAACAAACTCAGAAATTATTTTCAAACGAATGAATTAAACTTGAATCACTTCCTACATTTCTATTCAGTAATTTGTTGGGTTTCTCCCTCAGAACTCTTTAAGAACGCGACGTTGACCGCTTCGCCTGACTTAATCCAAGAGGGCAGCGAGCAGCTTCAGCTGCGGTACCGCATGCTGCGAGGCGTGGTGGAGCAGCAGTTGTGGTTCTTCAACGGCCGCCGCATATCTGAAGGAGAAGGCGGCTCACGTTACTCGCTGCGGCCCGGCAACCTAGTGCTTCGCCAGCCCCGCCGGAACGACACGGGACGGTACACCGTGTCGTTGAGCAACCCCTTTAGCGGCGTGACGCTACACTTGAATGTCACCGTTTTGTGTACGCCGATTTTATTTCAAATTGATCTATTTGCAAAGAGTGTAAAAGTACTCGGAATCTGTGCTTCAGGAAAAGTGCAAAAAATAGAATTGGAGGACACCTTTTGTATTCCATTTAATTGCAATATTTTCTATTTGGGTCAATTCCAGATGGTCCAGATGAGCCCACGCTCCAAATCAGACCAATTCAGGACTTTTACGTATCAGGAGATTGGCTCACCTTGTACTGCCAGGCGGATGGGTCACCGCAGCCCACCGTCAAGTGGAAGTTTGGTGGGGAGACCCTGCCTGATAACCACATGGGTGTCCTAAATCTCACCGCAGTGCAGACCAGTCAAGGCGGCCTTTATACCTGTGAGCTGCGCAACCAAAGGACAGGAGCGCAACGACAGCAGACCATCTTGCTAAACGTTTATGGTATGTTTTTTTTTTTTTAAATCATTATTTATTTGTTTATTATATATTTATTCTTTTGGGGAGGGGTTGTCCCCGTCAAAAAATGTTAAATGGTGTGTGCTGATTCCTTTCATTTTTAGCACAGCTACATCTCCAGTTATGAGGGTGTGCACACTTTTGCAGCCGCATCATCTTAGATGTTTTTCTTCCCTCCTTGAGTTTTTATTTATTTATTTATTTTTTTTAGGTTTTGAAGCTTCATATCACAAAATTGTGGCATTTGAACAGGGCTGTTACATTTTATATATGCACTGTAGTCTTGAGTTATATTTGTAAACTGATTGATTTGTAAAATTTTAATTTTGTATCATAATAGTATGCCTTTTTTTTAAAGATTTTATGATTTTTCAACTTGTATTTTTTTACCACTGCTTTGTTGTAAATTTTACATTTTATTCCCATAAAATTATTATTTTATTAATTAAAATTATGATTTTATAAATTTTAAATTATGACTTTATAAACTTTTACCATAACTTTATCATTTTATCCTTGAAAATATTAATTTAATAATTACAACAAAAAAAAATCATTTTCCCCATAAGCATACCCAATTATCCTCAAAGAATTCCAATTTTTAATTTTTTTTCACAAACTGTTAAACCTCACCGAACGTTACGAGAACAAATTTGTCATTTAACGAAAATACATTAGCCATGTTCTCGGGTACAGAAAGCCCTCCAGGAAGCCCGCGGTGTTCTGTGGCATCCGAGGGCAACCAAAGCTTGTGGTACAGCTGCCAGTGGTCGGGCGGCACACCACCTGCCAGGTTGGCCTTCCCGGATTTCCACGACAGCAGTAACCTGGAAATCTTGACTCTGACCGTCAACGCGTCAAGCGAACTGGACGGGAGAATTGTCACTTGCCAGGCACAGCATCCCGTGCAAAACAGCAAATGTAACGTTACGGCCGGTAGGTGCCAACTGCATGACTTATAATATATTAATTACTCTCTAAGAAATGTCATATTGTCATCATGTTATTTTGCAAAAAAAAAAAAAACAGACATTCACATTTTTCTGCGTGTTTTTTTTTGTTGTCAAAAATGTCCCACTAATCTTGTGATTTTTTTTTTTAATTCCTTGAACTACAATTCTACTATATTATATTGTCTTTTTTAAAAATATTTAATTCAGTGATTTTAACTAATTTTAATGTCTGATGATGATTTTTTTCGAAAAGAAAACCAATTAATTTTTTTCTCAATTACCAAATAAGATTTTTTGTATTTTTTTTTTATTTGTCAAAAAGAGAGACACATTTTTTTTTAACTTTTCTTGAATTAGAATGACATCAATCCTGTGGTATGATTATTTCTCAAATCAAAAACAACTTTACCATTTCATTTTTTTTCCCCCCTTATTCCGTAAAAAGAACATTCACTCTTGTAATCGACAGACTTTTTTTCCGACGGTTCATCTTTTACCTCACGGGTGGCGCCGTCCCTTTCAATTTATTTCTCCTCCCAGAAAATATTCCCCAAAAAAGTATGAAATTTGACTTTGTGAAATTCTTACGATGGTTTGTCATTATTTCAAAACGGCCTATATTAATATATAATGCAGCCTGACAAGTTCAGCCAAAATGATAAACCGAGTGATTGTCTCCCTCTCAGAGAGTCCGCAGAACTTCCTCCCGACCGTGAGAACTGACGTGGACTCTGAGGGCAAAATAGTGGTGAGCATCCGGTGCCTCAGCCGGGCCACGCCCCCCGCCGCAGTGTTGTGGTCCCGAGGCGGCCAGCCGCTCCTTGACGGCGACCTCATAAGTGACGACACCACCCGCCTCCGCATCCGTCATCGCAACGTCAGCGTGCTCCTCCTCCAAAACTACACCTGCACCTGCCGAAACCCTTTGGGCGGCCGCAGCAAGCTCGTCCATTTGCAAGGTAGTCGATTCCAAAAATGTGAATATTTTGGGAGACTAAGGCCTTCTTTCTTAAAAAAAAAAAAAAGACGATATGACTCTTTTTAAGGATTAAATGAGGCATTATTGTTTTCACGTTCATCTAAAATAATATACGGAATTTAATCTTGTACTATTAAGTTATAAAATGAGACCAGATGCTTGCAATTTTTACCTTTTTTTTTTTTTTTTACTAAATAAAAAATCTTACTTTATTCTTGTAATACTAACTTAACTATAACCAGCAGCGTAATTATTTTGAAATTATGCTGATTAAAAAATATGTTTTTGTGAAATTAACCCACTACCACCATAATGATTTTTTTTAATTCTCTTAATATTACACTGTTATTTTGAATGAGTTAGCTTCATATTACAACTTGCGTTCATGGAAAAAAAAAGACTTGAAACTTGTAATATTGCAACAATGTCGTGCCGAAAATAAACATTTATTCATATAATATAATAAATGTATAATTGTCATTTTCAAAACAACAGTTAAATTGCTAAAATGCATCCCAAATATTTTAGTTGTCTTGTAACATTTCTCTTTTTTTCTCAAAAAGAAAAAAAAAACATTGTGGTTTAATTACATATTACTTTTTTTTAATTCGCATACTTGGAATCCTCACCTGTCACTCAACTAATATTGAAAGCATTTACCAGCATAATGCTTCTACTGTATTGTGCCTCTAATTCCCAAAACTTCACATTCCCTAAGTGAAAGGCAACAAAGAGGCCTCAGATGGCGTGAGCAAACCTGCGCTTGCAAGTTCCTGTGGAACAAAGCGCTTCACTGTTGACAATTGATTGCGCCTCCGCACTCCCAATCTCTCCAGAGCCGTCCGTCTCCAGTTTCAGTTTGTTCCCGAATAAGGACGGAACCATCGTCATGTTGATCTGGGAAGTCCCGCCCACCTCCATCGTCACAGGTAAATTATAAATAATAATTTGTCATCGTCGCAACCCACCCGACTCGTTCTGATGCGTTCATGTCAGCAAATGTGCTTAGGAAAGACGCATTGTGAGGATCAATATTTGCTGTAAACATTGTGTCATTCAGGAGTGTTGTGTTTTGGGGGAAAACACATTCCGAGTGTAGAAAACCGCACGTCACAAGTGTTATAATGTAAGGCCAGCATAAAAAAGCGACAATCAATTTTGGTTGCCTCAACACGGAATATAAACACGTTTGGATGTAGGTTTTGACATCCAGATGAGCGGACCGGCCTTGGTGAATGGTGGCGCGAATGTCAGTCAGACCAAAGGCAGCGCCGACGCGTTCCGGACCATCCTGGCCAAACCCGGCTCGGCCCGAAGCGCCGATGTCTTCAACCTGGATCCCAAATCCACGTATCGCTTCCGGGTTCTTCCTCGAGCTCTGATGACAGAGGGACGGCCAACGAAAGCCCGCCGGATCGGCCCTGGTATGCAAAAACATGACAATTAGACTTAATTGCAAATATATGTATATAACAATATTATTATTATTATTATTATTATACAGGAGTGTTTTTTTTTCTTCATTCTTTTTTTTTTTTTTTTTTTTTTTTGGCCACAGCTGAGGGTCTGAGTGGTCCGGCCATTGCGGGCATCGCAGCCGGAATCCCATGCAGCCTCCTCTTCCTGCTTCTCCTGTGCGGCCTCGTCTATTTGGCTGTCTACTGGAGCAGAGCCAAAAGACGGCATGCAAGATATCCGGTGTCCAGAACTGCTGACAAGGTTTTTTTTTTTTTTTACATTTTATTTATTTATTTATTTATTTATTTTAGTCATCATCCCTAGCTGCCATTAGAGTAGTGACCAAGCCTGCCCCCAACGGCGAAAAAACATTGGTGACACCCACCTAAAAAAATGTTCGTTGCCCATGCAAAAGAGGCTTGAATTGACAATTTTGTTGCTGTCCCCATTTTGACCACCAGGTGTCTGTATAACACAGATATTCATAATAAACAAAGAAGAGTTTCAAAGTAAGTGATTGGAAAATATGTAATTAGTTTTTTTTTGTTTTTTTTTCACTTTTTTCCAGGTTACGACCACCCAGACGCAGACGCCTCACAATCTGTTGCCAGGCGGCGCCAAGTCTCCGCCCGACTACAACAGACTACGTCCGGTGCGCTTTCCCATCGTCTTTGCCTCATTTATTGAAAAAAAAAATCAGAAACAAAAATCAGAAACAAGCAGTTTCTTGTCTTGCAGACGCCGTCCAGCCTTTCAGTGGCCCCGCCTCCTTTCGTCCCCCCGCCGCCCGTCAGAGTTGCGACAACAGTCTGAGCCAGTAGAATGTTGTACAGTAGGCTTTGTTTTTCATGTTCTATAATAACGGGCTTCTTATACATTCTCTAATAGTGTATAAAATCTTTCCAGGAATACATTTTTACACTACTCAAATTTAACTGCAGTTTATGCTAATTTTGTGACCATATTTAGTTTTTGAATTAGTATTAGTGCATGATTTAATATTCCTAAATTGAATGGTTTTGCAAGTCATTCTATGTTGTTAATTACAATAAACATTTTTTTGATACAGTATTACATTTTTGGGGGTGGGTTGAAAATGATAAAAAAAAAAATTTTTTATATTTTTCATGTGAATTTTAATGGCCGTCATTTCTACCTGCATTTTAGCTATTCGCGGTCCGTTGTGTCCCTATCCTCTGCAAAATGCTATTATTATTCATGCCACATTCCTTTTGTTGACTAATATGGATTTATTTTTATATTTTGAATAGTAAAATGTGTATTTTTTTAAATTATTTTATTTTAATTTTTTTAATATAAATCTTTTGTTAATGTTTCATTAAAAGAATGTTGAGTACATTTTATTTGCTTTTGATTTGTTGATTGGTTTACTAAAATTTCAAAAAAATGTATATAAATATGGACTGTTTTATAAGTTCAAATAAAAAAAAATATAATTATTAGTTTTTTTAAATCTGGGGGTCTTTTTTATTTTAATTATATTTGGTGATTTTCATGATTAAAAACTGTTAAAAAAAATTATGTAAAAATAATTTTTTTAAAAAGTTAGAGCTATCAATTTATTAATTAGTTGAAAATTTTTTAGACCATTATATGACAAAAAAAAAGTCAAATAAAAGACTCATTTCAGCATTTATGTAAATACACATTTTATTGCGTTTTAAAGTTCTCCTGTGTATTTTCCACCGGGAAGCGGTTGTGGTCGTCACTTTTGTCGTCCCCGACGACCTGTCCGTGCCTCGCCTTCAACGTGGGCCAGCCACTCTTCTGCACTCGTGCATCCTGTAGGCACACATGTAGAATATACCTGCAACACAAAACACCAAAATGCTTTCAAAACTGATTTGGAATGCGCATTTTTGATTTTTGATGTACCCGCAAAGAAGGTCATGAGCAGCGCCACCCATCCCAGGATGTACGACCACGAGAAGCGCCAGTCGCCGAAGCGCTTGCCCAGGAAGTTGACCGTCACCCCCGTGTAGATGGCCATCGCCAGCAGCACGAACAGCGCTACGTCCGGTAACAAAGTAACACTTTCAAACTCCCGACTTTGACGTTTATTAACATGACTTGATTTGTTTTGCCGCCACCCACTTGACACGAAAAACATGATGCCGGCGGCAAAGGAGCGGTTGAACCTCTCGAAGGCTGAGAAGTGAGCGAAGGACAGGATCCCCGCGATGATGCCAGCGAAGCAGGACATGGCTGAGAGGATCATGAAAGCACGTGTGGCGTTCCAGTAGGCTGAAAAAACAACCGGGTGCAACATTTTAGTTTAATTGTGTATGTCGAATAAATGTCACCGATTTGAATTGAACTAAAATTGTGTTTTAATTTAATTCAAATCATTCCAGCTCCACCAATAAAAAAAACAAAAAAACACCAGCATTTTTGCTGTTACAATTTTAATTAAGTATAAAAAGTCTACACACCCCTGTTCAAATGTCTGGTGTTTGGGACTCGTGCGGGGGGGGGGATATTTCCGAGATTGTAAAGTAAAAATAAACATTTAAGCTAATGAGGTTGCAAAAGTTTGCACACCCTCATAGCCGATCACTAGCTAATTTCTAATGGGGGTCAGCACAAATCAGCCTCAATTTAAAGTCAGGCAGCACACTATATCGTCATGTCGAAAATGGAATGTGCAATAAGTGTGTCGCAAAGATGTGCAATAAGTTTCATGTAGAATCGTATCCTTTTGTGTGACTTGGACCAATCAGATGCAGCCTTAAATGCATATCGCCATCCAATAGATGAACCGTATGTAACGTTCCTAACACAAATTTTATATATACACAAAAAACTGACATTTGAACAGTGAAAGGGTGTGGTGACTTTTGATATTCATTTTTCAAGATGTTGCCGTTATTAATACACAATATCCTGCTCTCACTTACCGATGCTATCCGTCTGCATGTGGCACTTTCCCGACATGCAGTAGCGCCACAGGCCCTGGTGAGCGAAGCTGCCCGACAGCCGGTACTGCATCCAGTAGTCGGTGGCCGTGGAGACCACCAGCAAGATGTTCCCCACGATGGCGCAAAACAGCCCCCCTCCCATGAAGCTGTACATCGTGAGCGAGAGCCTCGGACGGCTGATGTGGGCTCCTGGCGACATGGAGGTGAGTCATTACAGCACTGAGCCCGTTCTGTACGCTGGTAATTAGCCCTTTTCATGTTTATTTTGTCACTGGTGATTGCTTAGCAGGTCTTAATAAAATTAAATTCCAAGTTGCTTTCCCCTGATCCTATGGCATGTATTTCAAATCAAAGTAAATAAAGCTAGGCCATCGGTGTATATATATATATTTTTTTTATTGAATTCATTGTTGCAGACATGTTTAAAATAAATAATTAAAGCAAGTTTACCCCCCACCCCTTTTTTTATTTTTTTTAATTTAATTTTCTTTGATGAGGCGATGATCGTTTTTCTTATTTTGTCACTCTGGGAACTACAAATCCATTCAGAAAATACGGACATAAAAAATGTATTTGTTTAAATATATCTGACATTACAGTTTTGGGTTTTAAAAATGATGCACAAAAAAATTAACGAAACAAAAATAGTATGATTGTTTTCAAGATTCTGCTCCTTCCTTGTTTCTTTTATGATGACGTTTCATATATTAGTTCGTCTTCGCTTCAAACCATCCATTTTGTCTTACTGCAGCAGTTAAAAAAAGTTTTATTTATCAAACCTGCTGCATTAAAAAAAAAATCCATCAATTGTCTTTTAAATCAGCTCACTGTTTAAAAAAAAAATACTTCAGGATCTACCTGGCAGTAGCAAAACTGTTGAAAATTATAATTGTCTTGTGGTCTCTTAATTTTTTCCTAGATTTAATAAATACACAAATTGAACAACAAATGCTCCAAATAGTCGTAATTAAACAACAATTTCAGTGCTATTCGGATTATTTATTTATTTATTTTTATTTATTTATTTATTTTTTATGACACACACTCATCAATCTATACATTATGGATGATATTTCCCCATTAAAAAACGTCGCACCTTACCTTAGTTCCTCAGGCAGCGAGAGTGACCGAGAGTTGAAGCCGACGAGCAAGCGCGACGTCAAAAAAGGACCCCCGAGGCCCAAGTCCAAAAAGTTATCCCCTGCACTTTTCTGTCGATGGAGGCAAAATTCTTTCGTGGCGGGCTGGGTGTGTTTTGGGGATGCTGCTGCCGCCGGTGTTGAGTGGGGGGGCAGGGTGGTGAGCGGCGGGCGACGGGCGGGTTCTTCTGGAAAAGCCGGCATGTGCAAAGGCTTGCACTACTGCTCTGCTCAATGGAAGCTGCTGAGGCGAACGTTTTCTTTCACGGACCATCGGGGGGGAAAACGAGGGGGCGCCTATCAGGGCCAAAAACGACATGCAGCATGGGCTAAATTAATATGGGGGTCGTTTTCAAATAATTTGATCAATAACAGACGGTAAAGACGCGGAATTTACTGTGTTGAATTTTTGACACTTTTCATTCCAAAAAAAAAAGTAAAAATATAAAGGAATAATTTTAAAAATTTAAGGACCAAATTTTGTTTTTTTCAGGATTTGAATCATGTTTTCTGAAGATGCAAATTCCATTTTTGGACTTTTGGCGGATTTCACTCTGATTGCTTAAAATGTCTTTTCCATGTAAGCAAACTAACGATGTCTTTGCCGTTAATGCCACCGAAGAGAGCGTCAATTGTTTGCATGCTGAAGTGCCAGCATGTGGCAGACATTTTGCATAAAAAAATAAATAGCGGACAGCAAGATAAATGGTGTGTTTGCTGAGATGTGTTTGAGTTTGTGAAAGTGTCCGAAGTATGACTTTCGCGATTGTGTGACGACAAAAGTGTAGCGCTGTTAATGAGTAGTTACGTTCCTGAGGCCCTTTTAGCCACAGATTCTGAAGGGCCGCACACAAAAATGGTGCACGTCACACTTTTTTTTTTTTTTTCGAACCTGTTTATGTCTTTGCCGTTATGTAAAACGGCTATTGACGGTGTTTTTTTTTTTTTTTTTTTTTTTTTGAAGCTCGAAAACACAAGCGAGAGCAGTTTTAACAGTCAATTTATGTAATTGACTATTCTGTAAATTTATTTTGTATTTTATGTATTTTTTATTTAACCAATCCACATATTATTTTTTTAAATAATATTTAATAATAAATCATATAAATAATATTATCTGATCAGATTTCTGATCTGATATATTTTTTTTAAACACTTAAAACAAATGTAATTGATTATATTAATTTGTGAGTTTATTGTTTGCGCTTTATTAGTTACTCTTAATTTCAATTTTGTTGTGGTGTTAGAAATTTGCATTTGTTTACTTTTTTAATTTTAGTTTTTTATCTTCCTTTTTCTCTCCAAGCACATTTTTGATAATGAGAAATATTTTATTTAGTATTGATTTGATCTGATCTATCATCCGTGTCATTTAATCTTATGTTTTACGAATGCATTTTTTTCATCATTCATTGCATTTTCTTTTCAACTTCATATAACAATTTAATTTGGGGATTTTTATTGATTTTTCTATTTTCAATTTTGCAGAATCTCTCTGCCATTTGAAGATGTCTTTTTATACATACAATTTTGACATATCGCGTCTTTTAAAATCAGCGTGGTGGTATTTGTTATTCATGCCAACCAATCGTGAGCTCCCACAAGATGACCGCGCTCTCCGAACATCCTGTAGTTTGTTTTTCCGCTAAGTTTAGTTTTCATGGAGAAGTGTTTCTTGCTGAGGTGGTCCAACTACCTTGTTCCTGTTCCTCTCTCATGTCATGTACATGATGTCGGCCTTCTCCACACGCTCCAAAAAAACAATTATAATGGGAGATTATTATTTAAATGGTATCAAGGGGGAGAAAATATTCAAAACAAGCGGCGAAAATGTTCTTTTATTTTTGACGCTTTATTTAAAAATGAATGGAAATTAGTTGGACATTTGCGGTGACCTTTTATAGTTGCCAAAGTAACCAAAAAATATCTAATATGAAGATGTCATTTATTTTACTCAATTGAGGGCGTACACATTTTTATAATAAATTAAATGAAAAGTATCATCAGGAAACTTGAAAATATTCCTATCGAATGTTGATTTTTGCAGGCGTCCCCAATGAATTGTCCGCTGAGGATCTACAGAGCGAATTTTAGGAAACGGTGTAAGGGTGACTCATGTGTGGCCGTCACATGTGGCCTCGGAAACTCTTCCACACGCACAAAGTTGTCCATTGCGTTTGATTCAAGTCAAGTCATGTGACTCGATACGCTCCTGTGCCGGCATTGCCGATCTTTGAGAAACTTTGAAAATCAGATCAATAAAAACAAGGACTGAGCGTGAGGCGATTATGAGGCAAAGTGGAATTGTGAAATCATGTCGGGTTCCTTCGTCCTAAATCCGCTTCTTCTTCCTCTTCTTGTTCAGTGTTGACAGAGGAGTCATATGCATGAGGACGCCGTCGTCGCACTCATGTGGCCTCTGCTCTTTGGTGAGTAGAAATCAGAATAATATATATTAAATATATTAAATATTGTCAATAGTTGTACTACTTGCAGGGTATTATGGTCATTATGCAGGAAAGTAAAAATTTTTTAAAAAAGCATAGTTTTGGTGGCGTTGTCAATAAAAATGTCAATAAGTACAAGATTTTTTTTTTTTTAATTATGATTTTTTTTAATTCTTTTTTGACAAAACATAATGGTATGTTTTTTTTAAATATATATATATATATATATATATAATGTAAATTCATCAGATTGTATTTATATAAAATATTATTTATTTTGTCCAATTAATTGTATTATTATTAATGTGGAAATAATTACCAGTAAATAGATGGAGAAAAAAAAAAAATATATATATATATATATATATATATATATATATATATATATATATATATATATATATATATATATATATATATATATATATATATATATATATATATATATATACACACATACTGTATATATCCAAATTAAATTTTTTTCACAGTTGTTGGATGTACCAAATGTACAGTATGTCGTCATTATTTTCTGTCCTGTGCACCTAAACAGCAGCCGCGTTTGCGGGCGTTCTGGCTTCACTGGAGTCGTCCATGCCCGACCGAGTGCTCGCAGTGGTGGGCTCGTGCGTGCTCATCCCCTGCGCCTTCACGCCCTCAGCAAAGAAACCTGCAGAGGTGGAGGTTCGCCTGCGAGGTCACAGCCGCTTCTCTTTGTTCCGCCAATCCCGCGTGGCATTCAACAGCGAAGACATGGGTGAAGTCAGCGACGTCTTCCGGGGGCGTACGTCACTGTCGGGTCTGGTGACGGCGGGGGACTGCTCGTTGAAGATGGACCAGGTCAGCGTTGAGGACGCCAGGATGTATGATGTCTCTCTGAAGAGGACTGGAGACTCCGCTTGGGGCAAGGCCAAGTCTTTCAGTTTGGACGTCGTGGGTGAGTCGGGCCGTTTAGGCAGCAAATAAGTTAGCTAGTTGGGTCTGAATTAACCCGCTACTTTCCCAGAACCGTCCTTCACCAAATGTCTCCTTCCTCTCTGTTTTCTATCATCCATCTTACTTAATATTTCTCTGACAGGCCGTCGATGCGGCATACATGTCAAATTAACTAAAAAAAAAAATCATCTTCACTGACAGACACCCCCGAGGCTCCCGTAATCGGCGGCGTTTCATCAGCCGCAGATGGGCAGGTGGTCACTTTCAACTGTAGCGTCAGCTACCAGTGCCCCACCAGGCCACCGACTCTGCGCTGGAAATGGGACCGAGGTGTTCATCCGGTGGGGGACCAGGAGGTGCGGACCCTCTACACCCAAGACCAGCGACTGCTGCTGCAGACCTCGCTCACTTTCAGGGTGTCGCGCCGGGTGAAGACGAGCCTACGGTGTGAGCTCAGCTACCCAAGAGCCAATATGGTGGCCGCCTCCAAGGATCTGCATGTGACGTGTAAGCAGCTGTCATGCAAAAACTAAATCAATGATTATTCATCCTTCCTTTGGGGGACAGAAGTAATTGTGCCCCACTCTCATTTTTTACGTTAGATTGCCTGATACATGACAACAAAAATATAATTACTCTCAAAAAATAAATATTATTAAATATATTTTATTACATATATTTATATGAAAATATGTTTAATTTTAAAATAATATTTAATAAAATAAGACGAATATAAATTAAAACCCTCACTCTCAAAATTTCAACGCATATGCTTTTTGTTGGTCAGCAAGATTGCTGTATATGACTTTTCTCTCTGGAGTTGTGCCCTAAGAATTCTGCCTAGCAACAAGTGACCACGCAAATGTTTTACTTTTTTTTCGTTAAAGAAATTTTATCTGTGTTTTTGTTGTGGAATAATTTTTTTTTTCAATGGGGTGTGCACCAAGATCAAGTCTGTACCACAAATTCTGCCTAGCAACAGATGATCACTAATTTTTACATGTCAGATACATGACACGTCTCTGTCCGATTTAAAAAAAAAAAAAAAAAAAAAAAAAAAAAAAAAAAAAAAAATTCTCATTTATTCATAGAAAAATCATTAATTTTTTTCTTTGTATTTCTGATTTTAACAAAAATACCTCTACTTTATTTTTTACATATATAGCCAATTGTTGAAATGTTTTGTATTTTACATTAAATATATTATTTTGGCTTTGTCTTATAAACTAAAAAAAAAAAAACTCTCAAAATGTAGTCATTATTTAGATATTCTATTCTATTATTTGGACTGCGGCATTATGTGTAATAATGTAAAAAAGAGTTTTCATTTCTTGTTGGGACAGTGCCCTACAAAGACATTTCAACATAACCAACAATAAATTTGATTTCCCACTCCGCAGTCCCACCCAAAGATGTGACGGTCCAAGTCCAGACGCTGATGGTTCAGGAGGGGGGCAGCGCTCTGCTGGCCTGCTCGTGTAAAGCTGACCCGCCGGTGTCCGAGTACCACTGGTCCTACATCCACCACGGCCGCACAGTCCTCCTGGGCCAGCGCACGCACACCATCCGCCTGTACAACGTGACGCGGGACACAGCGGTCCAATGCGTGGCCGAGAACCTGGTTGGACGTGCCCAGTCGCGGACCACCGTCCTCAATGTTCAATGTAATTTTGCGTTCGGGGCAAAATGTGTGTCAAAAAAATTAAGTTACCACATAAAATATATTATTTTTATCACCATAAATAGAAAAAAAAAAGTTTTGTATGGTTAGGATAAAACTATTGTGTTAAACCTTTAATAAATGATCTGAAAGTAGGATTTTCCCGATTTTTCCCTGCAGCCACAAACGCATCATACTTGATCTTCCTGCATTTTATTTAACCACATAATGAATCTAAAATAATTTCGTCTGACTTCTCTCTTCCAGATAAGCCTGTCATCCAGCGCCTCGCGTCGACTTGCGTGGAGGAGGATGAGGAGGTGCGCTGCGTCTGCTCGGCTCAGTCCAACCCGCATCCCACCATCAGCTGGCGTGTCAACGGCAGCGCTCCGCCACGCAGCTACAATGCCTCGTTCTTCGCCGACGCCCTTACGGCCACACTGAGGGGCCGCTTAGGCGGGGGGCCGCAGACGGTCACCTGCTTGGCCCTCAACACCCTCGGCAACGACTCTGTGATGCTGTTGCAGCACCAAACAGGAGGCGGTGAGTTCAAGTACACGTCATTTTGTAGGACATGGAGTAAAAAAGTCCATAGTACAAAAAAAACTTTGTATGAGAGGTTAGTTCAATAATTAATGTGATTAATAATAATGAAAAACAAAACTAATGAAATAACACAAATGTGTTTCAGATCAAATACAAGCAAAGATAAATTTTTATTTACATTTTGGAAATTATAAATATTTAGTATTTTGTGTTTTTGATAACTTCATTTTAAGTAAAAAAATATATAAATATAAAAATAAAAATACCAAAAAACAATTGATTGTCTTGTGTTTCCAAAACTGGTAAAATGTTAAAATGAATGTCTGTTTTGATCATTTAAAAAATAATTTTGCTTTGTAAAATAATTGTTATTGTGTTTAGGATTTAAAAAAAAAAAAACAGCAAAACTTTTTAGGTCATGTCTTATTTTTTTTAAAATACAAAAATATTTTTGCCTGTGTTTCAGATAAATAGAAAAAAAAGGCAATGGAAAAAAATATGTCAAATTAAAAAAAAAAATAAATAAAATATAATTTCATAAATGGACTAATTGCGCACCACCTATTCTGCCTAGCAACAGGTGACCATTTTCAACATCACTATGAATTTAAGTGTTTTAATAACCCCTTGTGCAGACTCTTGGCTGTTGCTGTGGTTTTTGGTTCCCGCTGCCGCCGTCATCCTGTCCGGCATCTCCCTGACCGTGCTCGTTTTTTTCTTCTGCTGCTATCGAAAGAAGTCCGGCAAGTAAGTCAATAAGATGAGCGCTCACTCGTTTGGGGGACGACTCTCAGCATAGGGCATGTCCGTCCTGTCAGACACATGCTGGGCGGACGTGCTTCCGGACCCGGACTATACCAGGCCCGCATGCCGGTCTACATCAACTGCTCGGAGGTGAGCCACGTGTACACCAACGGAAGCTACCAACTGCTCTACCAGAACTGCACGCCGCGCTTTGTGCGCACTAAGCAAGTATGCCAGCAACTACCAAGGAATTTATTTGCGTCAAAAAGAAAGATTAAATTAAATTTTATATATCAGAAGGACTAGCAGTTTTTTTTTTTTTTTTGCACAATTTTTCTATAAATAAAGTTGAGTGGAGTTGAGTCATCAGTCGAGCCAGTTCCTCATTCCACATTTGTGACGGTCTTCTTAAAATTGTTAGGTACGTCCAATTGGCAGAAGGGGCGGCGAGAGAAGACGAGGAGGTCCACGCAGAGGCGCGGACACACAAGTCACCGCCAGAGAGGCGCAAGCCGCCACCTCGTCTGAATCTGCCATCTACCTGGAAGTCCTCTAAAACCTACACTGAGTGATGACGACCCTTTGATGTTCCTCTGTACTCTTTTATTTATATGACAGACAAAAAAGAAGCTTCATTGGCTACTTTATCTTGTTTGATTGGATTGGAGCCACTCATGTGCACACAAATGGATTTTTGTAAAGCCGTTTTATGTTGTTCCATTAGAAGGAAGCCATGAAAAAAAGCTTAATTGCATTTTATCACAATGACTATGTACTGTACTATGTAGAAAACCCTCATTGTGGCTTTTAATCTTCTGGACAGAATCACATGTTCTGTATTGTTAAAATGTCACTTAAAAACAGTTAATAAAAATACTCTAAAAAAACAGAATTCATTCATGAATGTCTCTTGTGCTGATGTAATAAAAAAAAATACATAGAGAAATGTTACCTACTAAACAAAGAAAAACAGAAACTATTAAATAAACGTGACCACAAGCAACTAAAATTAATTTATTAATTCAATATATATTTGCATCCACGTCTTCGTATACAGACTTGCAATGTCCTATTTCACCAGTTTGTAGCAGTAGTTAACATAACGACAGTCATTGAATCACGCAAAGAAGAAAATACGTCTTGTGATTGGCTGGGCATTCCGGAAGTAGCGTCACAATAACATGCAGGTTTTCGGTGGGAAAATTATTTGGCCACTATGTGTATGTGATTTTGAATTTGATTGTAGAATCGCTGATGAGAATAAATAAGCATACGCTAAGTGAATGGAAATTTAAAATCAGACTTGAACTCAGTGAATTTTTTTTTGGGGGGGGGGGGTTAACGGGGTGGAAAAAGTTTACTCCCTATTGTTTGCTAGCTCACTAGCATGAGACAACAGTGACGTGTTTTCTCACGGTCAAAGTACTATTTTCTTTTGCGGATGTATGTCTAGTAAGTTACGGTTAGCGTATAACCACATTAAAAGCGTTTATTAATTCGAAAAGTGTCCGCAATGCCCGAAATCAAACTACAGCACGTCGTATCGTGCAGCACCGAAGACAATGTAAGTAAAATGTCTCGCCCGAGTTACAAGACTCTTCATTTTCACTGGTGAGAAGTTGTTGTTAGGTTTGTAAGCATGAACATGGCTCCTTCCTTGTGGCAAACAACAGACTCACAAGGCGGACAACCTGCTAAACCCGGACACGTTCAGAAAGTGGAAAGCTGCCCGAGCTGGAGAGAAGCAGACGTCAATCATTCTGCAGGTGATATTTTACGCTCGCCTCCTTGTGACGTCACTTCCGGCTAGTGTTATAGACGGAGTGCTTACAGAAATATATATGGTCAGGCGGATAGCATTTCATCATCACATATCGACAGAGGAGCAAGGCGGGAGGAGGTAGAAATATTTGAGGGGAAAGTGAGGTGAGGCTTTTCACTCTCCTTTTTTCCATGGAGATTTCCATGAAAGATCTTTTCACGCCATTGCCGCGCGTAATAAATGAACCAATTACTAGTACCACCGGAAATGTCAACTAAATGCTTCGAGAGGGATTAATCTGTTCCGCTTCTCTTCACGAGGGTCGTGGGGGTGCTAGAGTCTATCCCAGCTGTCATCGGGCAGTAGGCAGGGTATCAAAAACAAAATCAAAACATTCTTACTCAAAAAAATAAAAATATGCGGATTGATGGATAAGGGTCAGTCATATCCCCATTCTGGCATTTCTAGTTTGAGAAGGAGGAGCAGGTGCACAGCATCGATATTGGAAATGAAGGCTCGGCCTTCGTGGAGGTACTGGTGGGGAACTCCTCCTCCGTCAGAGATCAGGACTATGAGGTACTACCCAAGCCACACATGCTCCTGCCGTGATTTTCATTTCTAATGTTATCAACTTCAACCCCACTCATCTGTAATTTTGGCCTACCAGGTGCTGCTGGTCACGTCGTCCTTCATGTCGCCCACGGAGAGCCGTAACGGCACCAACATAAACAGGGTGCGCTTTTTCGGACCCGCTCAGCTGCAGAAGAGCACGGCACAGGAGAAGTGGGACCGGGTGAAAATCGTCTGCAGCCAGCCGTACAGTAAAGTAAGGCGGCATGTGAGCGTACCTGTGATGCAACCTGGCGTATGTCAGAGGTCGCAAAAGCATTGCCGCTGTACTTTTTTTTAAGGGTACATTGGTCGGTCGGTTCCAGGGTCATAACTGATCAGGGAATTTGCAGGATTGGCACATCATTTGAATCCGTGACAATAGACACATGAGCGATGTTTATTTGCAAAAGTTGTGAATTTTATTTTAGGTTGTGAGCAGAGCTTGGCGGCAAAGTTTGAAATTTAGTCTTGAGCAGTACACATTACAATAAAAGGCATTTTGATTCTGAACCGCTTCACAAGAGTGTTCGAAAATATACGCACTCGGCACTTTTGTCTCAGATTAAAACATTTTTTAAAATTATTATTATTATTACGTAGTTAACCCTGATTTACCCAGGTGGTCTCACCGTAATCGGCCTGCTCTTTTTTAAGCGACTTGGCCAAGATAGCAGCATGACATTTCAGACAATGACATTAAAGTTGTACTTCAAGTTCAATCGATTTTTCTTTT
This sequence comes from Idiotropiscis lumnitzeri, assembly GCF_059441095.1. Classification (NCBI taxonomy): domain Eukaryota; kingdom Metazoa; phylum Chordata; class Actinopteri; order Syngnathiformes; family Syngnathidae; genus Idiotropiscis; species Idiotropiscis lumnitzeri. The sequence continues at coordinate 4,112,372 of NC_142400.1, forward strand.
TTTATTTTTTTTAAATTTTTTATTTATTTATTTTTTGGGGAAAAGTGGGGCAGAGCGCAAGAAATTGAATGACTTGAGGAGAAATATGCTTTGTATTGTATTATTTAACAGTAATTCTAAGATTTTACTGACGTAATTATCTGTGCAAGCTTCCTAAAAATTAGAATAGAGAAAGATTTTTTTTATTATTATTTTATTCTTCCAAGTATTGTAAGCTTCGAAAAACCCATATTGGTTGGACCCCCGTACAAACTATTGGGGAATCGACGTAATTGCTACCAAATATGAACACGGTATACTTGTAAAACCATTTTTTTTCCAATTTAAAATAAATTCGAAACACGTTTGTGCGTCTTGTAGAACATCGCGTACGGCCTGACTTTCGTCAAGTTCCATTCGCCCCCGGACAAAAACGACCCTCCAGTGACATCCCCGGTAAAACACTCACACTGTTATTATTCTTAACCTCTATTTTTTTTTTGTAAATTATTATTTTTGCTCCTTCTCTCTCCACGAGCAGAAATTGACCAAGCTGGGTCAGTTCCGTGTGAAAGACGACGCTCCCGCCTCAGGCTCCAGCATGCAGCCCGGCAGTCTCTTCTTCAGCGCCAAGTCCAGTACTTCCCCCAAAGGCAAATACATGAACAAACTCACTCAATGCAAGACGCTCAGCTCAAAACGAAGCTTTTAGCGGAAGCCGCGAGGAAGGACGGAAGGAAACGATGACGTCACATCATCATGACGCCGACACCAAGTTGTTTAATAAAGATGCTTTGTGCTCATCTGATGCTCTTTTCGTCTTGTAGCGTCGCCGCAGAGTAACAAGTTGAGCTACGCTGCGGCTGCCTTGCAAGCCGCCGGGCCCGCCTCCACAGCAAGCGTTCCTCCAACATCCTCCACCTCACCGCAGGTACTAAGCGATTCCGAATCGTGACAAGCTGCATACGAATGTCCCAACTCGACCAAATCTCTCATTTTCCAAAGCTTTTTTGAAGGAAATGGCCACCTGTCGATTTTCGATGAGCAGTTGCCTGGCAACCGCCCCGAGTCTGGGAAGCTCAATTATAGGAAAGTCTTTACGCGACGCAAACATGTTTGACTACTTTTGTTCTTTTGCACCTTTTACTCGAAAACTTTTGTTTTTGTGTAAAAATATGTTCACCCGATAAATTCGTGCTACATCGTTAGCGCCATGTGATTATTTTTTTTTAGGGGTCAGCTGATTTACTCAGCCACCCGATTTAATCAGCTGTTATTAGCTCTTTTAAAATCTGCATTTGATTTTTTTTTTTTTTTATTCATGCATAAACACATTACAAGCTAAGACAAGAATAAACGTTCTTCCTTCCCCCGTAAAAAAAAAAAAAACCTAAGCAAAGTATTTTTACCAATTTTTCTCTCAGTTGTAAATTTAAATCCATCATTGATATTTCCATACGTTACCATCTACCTATGTAGGCACCTGCAAAGAGAAAGTTCGAGTTCAGCAAAGAGCGTCAATCGGCTTCCGGCCCTCCTCCCGCCAAGAAAAGTACCCCAGGAAGCTCCCCGGAATTCAAACCTGCAACTCCCAAGGTCAAGACGGCTACACCAAGCCCAGGCGCCTCCAAAGGTGACGTTGCATCATCATCTCTAATTGATTTTTTTTGTTTAGTTCTACAACCTCTTGATTGTTCTCCGCAGCCTCGCCAGCGAATAAGTCTGCCGAAAAGAAGCGCGAGAGTTTGCCCAAAGCTAAAGAGCAGCCATCCAAAGGCGTGACGAGTCCCGAGCAAGTGCCCTTCAAGCGCATTATGGAGGGAGTGGTGTTCGTCCTCAGCGGATTCCAGAACCCCTTCAGGGGAGAGCTGAGGGAGAAGGCGCTTGACATGGGAGCCAAGTACCGACCGGACTGGACGCCCGACTCAACGCACCTCATGTGAGTCGCCTTTGGCAGCATCCATTCTGATCAAAATGTGCTCTGTGTAAAAATAAAATAAAATACAAGAATTGCATATGAGATAATGAAAATTTCGCTCTTAAGTCTGCTGGGTCAAAACGAACCAAATTTTGCTCAGAAATTGGACTGATTCACAACTTAGGTCAAATTGACTCAACTTTAGAAAGAAAGAAAAAAATAGTAAAAAGTGAAAAAAAAAATCTACTTACATTTTATGTAATTTATACAGTTTGTGTAATTTTCCCCCAAATTTCAGTTGTTTTTAATAAAGGTTAAAAAAACTAAAATATGTTAATACTTTATTTTAAATATATTTTTGTGGATATTTCTTTGTATTTGGTAGTTTGTTTTTAACATTATTGCTTATTTTTTTATTTTTAGTCTTTTTAATTAAACAATGGTTTATTTATGATAATTTCTTCGATAGTTTTGATCCTATTTAGTTATTTATTTTGCGTTAAAACAGTTTTTTTAGTTCATTTCGTATGAAGTTTTACTGGTTTTATTGAAAAATTCGATTTTTATTTATATTCAATAGTTTTTTTGCATATTTAGTTTAAAAAAAAATCATTTATTTTAATTACCCGCCGTCAATGTCCTTTTTTAAATGGCGAGTTAATTGTTTCTGATTATTTAGTAGTTAATTTTGAACATTTTTAAAGTTTTTTTGTCAGTATTAAAAAAAATCCTCAATTCCTAAATGGTAGTTTTTCCATTAATTGTAAAAAAAAAAATAATAATAATAAAAAAAAATCTGCCTAAAATGTCTGCCTTTGAACACTCCCTCATCTCAACCACCAGACAGGAATTTTCCCATTCTTTTGCTCGCATATTATTGAATGACAAAGAAGAGAGTTTATTTATAACCCTCATTTAAGGTTGCATTTGCACAAAATACTGAAACGGCTTTCGGTCCAACTAAGTGCACTGGTACATACCCCTCAAACTGCAGCCACAATCATGTCGCCTTTTATTTTAACTATTCATGGCATTCACGTACTCCAGAACACTGGCCTTGCCTGCTATCCACGTGCATCTAATCCTTCGCTTTTGCGTGTGCGTGTGTGTGTGTGTGTTTTTTTTCCTCTCTCCTCTCATTAATGTCCAGCTGTGCCTTCGCTAACACCCCCAAGTACAGCCAGGTGAAGTCAGCGGGTGGCATGATCGTGCGTAAGGAATGGGTGATTGACTGCCATAAAAGGAAACAGAAACTCTCCTACAAGAGGTGAGGAAGAGGCGAACATGGGAGGGTGTGCGTGTGCGTCTGTGCGTGTGTGCGTGTGCGGGTGTGCGTCTGTGCGTGTGCGTGTGTTCGCTGTGTTTGATAAACTCCGAAAAGTAAGCTTTAGAAGATTCGAGTCAGTCATGCGACATTCCGCGAATTAGCGATTCAAATTTCCAAAAATCCATTTGATTCGATTCACAAAGGGCCGATTCAATTCAATTTTCGATTGACATGGATTTCATGCAGTGCCAATTTTGACTTTCTCAGAAAAAAAAACAATTCACTTAAATATGTGTGGAAATAACGAATTTATGAATCAATGTTGATGTGCAAAAAGGAAAATCGATTAAAATTCATTTATCGATTTATTTATTTTTATTTTTTTTAACTCAGCCCTAGTGTTGCATAATATGTCACAAAAAATGTCTTTATCAGTGATGCCCTGTTTCCCCCGCACTTTTTGGGAACAATGTTCATACCATCTGGGGTTTCATTTCATCTCATTTATGATAACTGCCACCTTGCACGATAGTCATGAACAGGAAAAAAAATATTACAAGAGCCTTGTCGCACAATTACTGTACATCATGACGCCAGTCACGAGAATTGCCACCGCGCACAATAGAAATAAACAGCACAACTCCAAGAAATCGGCTCAGCAGCAGGAGCTCTGTTAATTTAAAGTGTCAAGGCCACCCGCCGTAGGTCTCGGACAGGACCCGGCAGCTGAATAATGGAGCAGAATTCTCATCTCCAGCTCTAAATTAGCGGTTGAAGATGCAACACTGTGCTAATACACCAGAGTGTGCCGCTCCGCTAATGATTCAAGACGCGACTCTTCCCTTATTCATGGAGAATGAGATCATTATCGTGACCTCATGGTAAAATATCAATCTTTGTCACCGAGCTCCTGCAGTGAAAGCGCACAACTTTTGTAATTAAGGGCCACGCTCATGTTGAAAATATTTGGCTCAGGCTCAGTGGCAGCTGAATGACTTGTCTGCAATGAGCACGACTCAATTTAAATAAATAGAATTGATTAACGGTACATATTAAAGTTGCGTAATTACATATTAGAGTAGCTGTGTTTTTCTATTCTTATGTTTTTGTCTCAACCTTCTGGCACCAAAACCAAAATGGCTGATTGCTTAGTTGATTTCTTTTAAAAAAAAAAAAATTTTTATATATATTTTTGTTTTTTTTTATTCATTTATTTTTTTTGGAGGGGGATGGGGGTGATTCCTGTCATTGTTATCAACATAGATTGCAGATTTTGTTATGATTCTGATGCACTTGCGACAGGTTTTTATTAGGGTCTGTCTGATTAATTCTTAAAATCGTTGCAAAAATCGTTTTATGATTTTTTTTGCTCATTGCTGTTTTTTTTTTTAAACAAATTCATCACATGCACTGACAAAGCAGGAATAATGACAAAATCTGTTTAAAAGTACATTTTTATAAATCAGTCAAATTTTCTGCCTGTTATCCATCATTATTGTTGTAATCATTAAATGATCCAAAAAGTTATTTTTTTTTTTATTATCTGTATTTTTAAATTAATATGCCAATTAATCTGTCATCGGAATTTTAATCTGCCGTTGTTCTGATTATTTAGTGGCATTTTGATTGTAATGATTTTTCACTTCCAGCAGGTATTGATGGATAAATAAATAAATTAATTAATTAAAAAAAAGGGCGGGGGGGACAAATTGCATTAGCCAGAGTGCAAACCCGGTAATAGATTTTCTTTTCACTTATTTTGATACTCGGATCACAAAGGAGTCCAGTGATGCTTCATCACCGCTGTTCAAGATGATTAAAAAAGCGAAGGACCTTCAACTTGAACGGAATCTCGTGCAAGAAACAAGTTTGCAATCTTTTTATATTCCCAAACTCGTCTCTCCCAGAGAGACGGTGCCGTCACGTAGCACTCATCTCCACCGAACGCAACCTCCCCGCCTCCCCGCTTATTATTGTGCATCACCTGTCCTTTGATGATGTTTCCTTTCCTTTATTTACCGGCCTCATCTGCCATGCGTAATTAAAGCCCGCACTTACTTTGATGGCGTCGAGGGCCCGCACAAACACTTGAATACCCGAGTGTCCGCGCTGACGTCACAATACAAGTGGCTGCTACTTAAAATTAGTCGGCGCGCTAATTATGCTGATGCACGTAACAGCGTTATGCCACATGTCTAAAGATATTCCCGTGCGGGACCACCTTCCTGATTTGAGCTGGTCGACACCCCCGATCTATTTTGGAAGTTGTCATCACTCTTATGTGTTCTTTCCTCGGTTGATTAGCGGCCCCCTCCCTCTCTTAACCTTTGCTGCAAACTCATTGAGTATTTCACGCCGCACGGATGAAATCGCTTCATCACGAGCCTGCAAGATTCCCGACTCGTAAGGTTAATAAAGAAGTCGGTTTAGTTGCGCGTTCGCTTTAGATGCTGCAGTCGATTTCCTAACGTAATTGGATTGTGGCCTTGTTGTGTCGACACGCAAATCACACCGCCAGGGGTCCTTTATTGCTCGTGTTTAAAAGCCGGAACATGCCTGCTTTTATTCAACGGAATACATTGTTCACCATCTCGCTTTGTCTCTGTGTGATAAGAGCGATGCTAGATTTTTTTGTTTTATTTATTTATTTATTTTCATCCCTTGGATGACAGTAATTATTACGTAATACAAAATGTAACCTTCACTATGAATAGACTTTCCACTTGTCCTGACTGTTTCAATTCAATTTCCATTAGTCCAAATCTTTTTTTATTTTATTTTTTTTAATAAATAAAATCCAAAAGACTGACTTTGGTAGGGAAAAGATGCATTAGTATTGTTTTACAAAACAAACATTTTGGATTTTTTTGTTGATTGGGGGGGGAAAAAGCTCAAATATAAAACAATTTGCATTTTAATTGTATTTGTTAATGTAAAATTTATTTTTGTTTTACTTTTTATTTTTATTGAAATCCCAAAAAACGGAAACCTAAAAAAATATGTAGTTAGAAAAAATACAAGATTATATATTTTATTTGTATTTTTAAATACATATTTTAAAAATATATACTTTTTTCTCTATAAAATGTTTTTGTTTTAATATAAATTTTTATTTTAAGCTTAAAAAGAAACACAATGAAAAAATAAACTTTGACTGCAAAAACCTAAATATTTTTTACAAATATCAATGTATATATTTCATGTATTTTTTTTTTATCCAGAGTGTATTTGAATCTTTCCAAGTAAAATTATTTTCTCATATGATAACCTTAATTATCCGTAAAAAATACACTTATCTTCAAATCTGCCACCTTACGTAAAATCTAATCAAATATAAAGAAGAGTGAAACATAATATCTTATGTGCTCTCGTCCTCCGGATTCATCGTGTTCTCTGAACGAATGATCTTGCATTTATTTCAAGTGACATTAAAAAAAAATCTTTGACGCCTTAAATTCAAAACAAAACAAAACGTCTTTTGACAGACCCCCCCCCCCCCCCAAAAAAAAAAATAAAAGTACCGCACAGGCTTTTAATCTTCCTGCCACTTTTTTTTTGTTCCTTTTTTTTATCTGTGTTCGGCCGGCAGTTATTTGATGGATGGCGCAGAGTCCAGCTCAGAGAGCGAACTGGAGCCAGACGAACAAAGCGAGGACGAAGCCAACGCAAAGGTACCTTTTGCAAGTGACCGAGGATCAAACCACCTGTGGGATGTTTGCGGTGTTCTGGCGCTCTTCATCTGGCTTCGTCCTGGTTTTACAGACGCAGCAGAAGCAGCCAAAACCCGCGACGCCCAAAAAGGAACCAGAGACGACCAACGTAGATGAGTACGCCGGCTCCACTGACATGGACGACGAACCAGGTTGGTGGCAATCCAACGTTTGCTGGATTTTGTTTAAATCGGACGTATTGGTGACCTGAGCTACGATTTACACCAGGGGTGGGCAAACTTTTTGATTGGCGGGCCACAACGGGTTCTAAAATTTGACAGAGGGGCCGGACCAGGAGGAGATGGATGGATTGTTTTGGTAACCTCACCTCATCAGAGAAAAAAAAAATACAAACACTCTAAAACACAAAAAGCATCGACTCCGTTTTGAGTGTCGTAGCGGGGGCCGCCCCGATGGCCGTGACAGGACTTGGGCATGATTCTCATTTCTATGTTAATGTCGGGCCACAAGTGAAGTGGACGAGGAAGCGCAATAAAAACGCCTACGAGAGGTGCGGCATTTTAATGAGCTCTGCACGTTCCCTGATACCTGCCGCCTTTGCCCTGTCACTCTGTTGTTTTTCTTTTTCCTCGGCTTGAACCCCAACGTTACGACGCGACATTTATTCTCCGACACGAGCATTGCATTCAAATTTAACTCACCTTGTGTGGTGTGGAAAGAATAAAATTTTGAATTTTGTTTTGGAATGTTAGTACTCTATTCTTTATTTCTGAACTTTGTTTTTAAATGTGGTTTGTTATTTTGCTTTTGAATGTCCTCTTAATCATTTAGAGCCGTGGTCCCCAACCACCGGGCCACGGCCCCCGTACCGGTCCGCGGGCCACTTTGGTCCAGGCCGCACAGGTGAAAAAAAAAAAAAAAAACAGTACATCTGCTTCATTTATCATTCGAGGCTGAAAATGATTTCATTTTGAAAAGTCACCGGCTTCTCTCCGTTATATCGTATTCTTGACGCACGTCGTGATGCTAATTGTTTCGGTCGCATTACGCTAATATTAAACGCACAAGCTAGCAAAATGCGTACGACCATTTACGAAGGCCGCTTTGCAATATCCGCAAAAGTTAGAGACTTGTATGAACCGGCCGGTAGAGTTAATACTCGCTGCTCAATGGGCAAGGAGAGCGCCACTGCCAACTACTGGAGTGGAGGTGCTATTACACTTTATTGCAGAACAGCAAAAAAAAAAGCATGTTTCCCCCGGTTCACACGCGCCCCACTCAGCATCGCACCCCCCCCCTCTCTCAAAAAAAGGGGGGGGGGGCCCACCCCACTATTTGAAAAGCACTGGCCTAAATGGTGCATGTGTCGGAATAGATTAACAAATTAGCTTTTGGGTTCACAGGCGCTGACGAGGATTCTGCCGCTGACACGGAGGACGAACTGCAGAGGTAAACACTCACCGCCTCTGGGAACACTCTCCGAGTGGTGTTTAGGGCCCTCAGAGCTAATTTCCGAAAGCAGAAAAGCAAGTTGCAGTTGGAAGAAACTTCAGCTACTAACTACGGGAATTTTTTTCTTTTTAGTTGAAAATGGCGTACCTAACGCACCAAAAGTCAACACAATTAGGGGATGCCGATTTTGGGTGCCAAGCCGAGCTCTAATTTTAAGACGTACCTGAGTAGAAATCGCAGCCCCAGCCCAAAAATGACTGAGAGTCCAAAAAATATACTTTTTTTTTATCCAAAATAAAACGCAAACAACAATGCCTCCGTCGCTTCACCTGCGCCGTCCGCTGTTGTTTGCAATTCCTGCTGCGTTGCTTTCGGCCTAGTCGGCGACGAAACGTGCCGACATGATCTTGCGCCGCTACTGCTGCAAGAGGTGCGCGGACGCTCACCGCTGTGAGAAAATCATCCCATGGCGCCTTACAGGTGGTTGGAGAGTTTGGTTGGGTTGCCGTGACATTTCACTCGACCTTTACATATCCTACAAACAGCCAGCGACTTGTTGCCAATGCCTCCGTCTGGAAAAGTCAAATACACGGACAAGCAAATGTCTGCTTGACCATTTCTCACTCACGGGCTTCTTCTCTGCCATACTAAACATGACTTGAAATCCAGATCCTTGTTTAACACTCTAATGCAGGGGTGGGCAAACATTTTGATTGGCGGGCCACAATGGGTTCTAAAATTTTGACACAGGGGCCGGACCAGGAGCAGATGAATGGAGTGTTTTGGTCACCTCACCTCATCGGAGAAAGAAAAATACATTTAATTTGACATGAAAGTGAACAAAAACATTACAATATTTATGTTTTTGAAATACCAGAGTATTTGGAAAATAAAACATGAACAAGGTTTATTCATTTAATTTATTTTCAAGTTCGGCGGGCTGGATTAAAACGTTTAACGGGCCGCATGTGGCCCCCGGGCCGTAGTTTGCCCACACCTGCTCTAAACCGATCTTGGAAACGCCAATGGTAGCTTTAAAACCCTAATCCTTGCTTGAAACCTAGCAAGTTAATTGGCAAAATTATTTTGCCATGTCAGGGTGGAGAGCAAGAACAGGCGGACGACGGAGACAAAAGCGCTCAAGCAGGACGACGATCCCTACGCCGGCTCCACGGACGAGAACACGGACGCCGAGCAGGAACAGGATCACCCCATCCCGGACCTGCCAGGTTAGTCTCGGTGTCCTTCGTGCACGTCCGCAACCGTCCGGGTTCTGGCTCGACTTTCGTCACCACCGATTGATGATTGTGTCTGTGGTTTCTTGCAGACTACCTGAACGGGAAGCACTTTTTCCTCTACGGGAAGTTCCCCAACAACGAGAGGAGGCTACTGACACGCTACATCGCCGCTTTTAACGGGTAACTAATCCTTTTTGGGACTCTGGTCTTGCAGCCCACTGGTGGTAAAAGGTTAAAGTTCAATTCAGGTCAAAGGTGAGGTTTCAATTTGTGCTTTCCAGACAGGTTTGGGTCTTTCAAATTAGGATTTGGAATTTTAAAGCAGGTTTAAGTGTTTTAATTGAGAGGTTCAATCCTGGGTTTGGATTTCAAATGTTATTTTCATGACTGTGTTAGGATTTTAAGATTGTGTTCGGGTTTTTTAATTAGAGGTTTCAACTTATGATTCCAATTCAGGTTTCGAATGAGGCTTTTTACTTTAAAATGTGTCTGCTTGCCTTTGAACAAAAACACAACTTTGTTTATTTGCTTGACTTCTTTTCGGGCTTAGTGATATCGCTGGCCGCACACACACGAAAGTGTGCAGGACGGAATTTGATGTTTTGTGCGTTCACGTCCTCCTTCACAGCGTTCTGGAGGAGTACATGTCGGACACGGTGCACTATGTGGTGACCAGCGAAGGATGGCACGACTCTTTTGAGGATGTGAGTTCAGTCATCGCCATAATACTTTTTTTTTTTTTTTTTAATATATTTATTTATTTATTTTAATCAAGCAAATTTCATTAGCTTGTATTTTCAATGTTATCAATTCATTTTGGGGAAATCAATACAAAAAATGCGTCCTGGTTATGAAGATTATGGCCACGCCCCCTGCTCTCCTCCTTCCATGTCTTGGTGGGAGTCACCTGTGCAGAATTTATTTATTTATTTATTTATTTTTATTCCATTTTCCATTCTGTGAATGCTTTGCAACTGCAACAATAGCAGTGTTGTGTATTTCTCTTTTCTTTTTTTTTTTTTTGCATTTGGGACATGGTAGTTTTCTCCACAACAAATATTTATTACTTGCGTCCGATTTTTAGGCGCTGATGGACAACGGCAACCTGAACTTCGTCAAACCGGCTTGGATCTACGCAATCAACCAGCGTCAGAAGCTGCTGCCTTACCAGCCGTACACCGTGGTGCCGTGAAACCAACGTCTTTTTGTCTTTTTTTTTTTGTTTTTTTTGTTTCCATGAGCGAGAGTTGCTTTTTCTGTCTGGCTAACTTTTAATGCAAAGGTCACATCAGCATCAACTCCAGCTCGTTTGTTTGTTTGGATTTTTTTTTCCTGGGAAGACTTTATTTGGCCTCTCTCCGGTTACCTTTATCTGAAAAATTCCTCTTCAGCTGCGGCTGTCGGCGGCGCCGCTGATAAGACGCTTTTTATGAGGCCTTCGCAAAGTCAGGTGAAATGTTTCCGTATTTGTTTTTTCCCCTTTCCACTTTCATATCAGAGGAGGAGTTAAGATTCAATAAAAGTTTTTTTGTGTAATATTGCTGTAAGGCGACCTTGTTTGTCGAAAAGAAACAAAGTCGATTTTGAATTAAAGGTGCCATTGACATGACTTGTATTTCTTTGTACCGATTGTTTGATAAAGATCATCAAGACCATGAGAATTGCAAGCTTGATTGCTTTTTATTAGTCTGGGAGTTTGTTTTTGTCAGACTTTTTGAACATTATTTTGTACTTTTTGTGCTCAAAAATAATTTTTAATGGCATTTTCGTCGTAGATTTAACAGATTTTTATTTTTACTATTTTTGTCAGTGTTTGTGGGATTTATGGCATGATTTTTGTCATTTTTATCAATTGGTGCTCTGTTTTTTTTGTAGGATTGGGGAAATATTGTCCATTAGCAGTTATTTTTTGGGATCCTCCCTGAGTGGGAATTTTGTTTGTGCGTAAATTTTTGTGGGAATTTGTCCATTTTTGTGGGGGGGGGGGTCCATTTGGTGTGATATCTTTTTATTTTTGTATTGAAGTCAATTTTGGGAGGATTTTTCACTTTTAGGGGACATTTTTAGGTGATTTTTTTCTGGTGGGGTTCTGTCCATTTTGGAAGGGGATTTGGATTTTTTTGTCCATTCTTTCTATCATGTTGGCTTGAATTTCTGTCTATTTTTGTGAGCATCCATTTTAATGGTAGTTCATGCCCATTTTTGTGTGATGACAGATAATTTTGTTTGACCTGGGAATTTTTCTCCATTTATTGATTTTTTTATTTTTATTCCTTTTTTATAGTATTGTCGATTTCTGTGTCCATTTTGGAGTGAATCTTTGAATGTGTGTGTGCGAGGTTTGTTGATTTTTGTGGGATCTGTTCCCATTTCTATGGAATTATGTGTTTTTTTCTGTTTTTATGTGGGTATTTTCCTGTTTCTTTGTTTACAGTTATCTTGGCTGCTGTTTTTTAATGAACGCTCCGGGGCTTGTGCAGTTCTGCTCTACTTGTTTGCAGGAGATTAGGGAGAAACTTTGAGGCGGTCTCAGTCTCGGCATGCAACGAACCTGAAGTTTGGACAATTACCACCCCACTAGAAAGTGGTATTGAGATTTTATTTTTGAACTTGCGACTGCTAAAATGTGTATTTTATGTGATTCTTTTGATAATGGTTTATGAACTAGTTATTCAGTTTGCATTCTCAGGCTATACGATAAACTGGAATAAATCCACCATTCTACCGGTGACGAACAAACCTTGGTCTACCCGAAGCACAGAACTTCACCCTGGACTCCCTGGCGACATAACTAACATGTTTAATGTGCCCGACTCACTTTGCAGGTGCATCACAGACTTCCCAACGGACATGCAACAACGTGCAGCTGGTGACGTCTGTCTCAAATACAGCGACCATCAGCGCCGGCATCCCTCAGGGCTTTGTACTTTCACCCTTGCAGGTGTCCATCTTGGGGGCACACAAATACACCAAAATCTAGACCCCCTTAAGGAATCATTGAGGGCTCCCAGAAAGTCCTCACATTCCCCCTCCACCCATCAACACCTGGGGCGGTGCCTCATCTGTTTTTGTTTTTTCTCGGCATAAACAACATTAAAACATGCTCACCCCCCCAAAAAAATGGATTTAAAGCATTTTGACAGTTTTCTTTAGCCTGTTCTTGATTGGCTGATTCATCCGTCACTCAAAACATTCAAATTCCCTCAGGTGTGCATCGCTTGTCTGCACCCAATTACGTGCCAGCGCTGCTGCGTTCACGTCAACAAGGCGCGCGTGCACGCAGGTCTGCCCATGCAGCCCCCACCCCTCTCTTATCCCCCCTCCCCCTCTCCCTCCACGCCTTGCCGACGTTCGAGTGCCGAGACGCTGCTAAAGCAGGCGGGGAAGCCCCGAGGGAAAACCGCGCTGCGTGCCGGAGCTTGTGAGCGCGGAGGCGAAGCGCGAGTGGCCGTGGTCGTGGTCGAGGTTGCGGACGCCGCCTTGTCGTCCCGGACGGGATGGTGAAAGGGGAGCTGACCTGAAGCCTGGAGCCGGTGGGTCAACCGTTTAACCTATTATGAAATTATTGCCGGAATTTTATGTAGACATTGCCATAAACTCAGATGCCATGTTGTTACTGAGACGGCATCTAACATAGAAGAATAAAATTGCTACAACGTTGACATGTTTTAAAGACGCTATTTTGTTACATTTGAACTTTTCTCATTAATATGTTGATGTTTTTTTACTATACATGACACGATGTTGCCTTTAACTCCATTTTATACTTTCACGTTAATTTGACAGATTTTATCGAATTGTTTATTCAGAAATGCCAAATAGATTTTGTTCACTTGAAATTTATTCGCATGAAAAAAAAATATATACAGGCTTTTTATGACACAATATTGGAAGTTGGCTCTTTTGTGTATTAATAATGATAAATTGGACTAGTTAAAAATTGCAAATAGAAGCCTTTTTATAGTTATAAAAATCTATATATAGTATAGTGGAATTCTGGATTTTAAACGCATGAGTAAAAAAATTCAAGTTCTGTTTTTATTATTTTAGCTATAAGATGTAATGTTTCTAAAGGCATGAGTAGTCAGGATTTTTTTATGCTGGATGTCAGCCACTTGACATTATAATTTGTGGTCTTTTTTTTATTACAAGTACGGTAAGTTATGGTTTTTAATTAGAAATCTAGAAAACCTGTATTTTTTTTGGGGGGGGGGTATTTTTACAGTATGCTACTTTGAAACTGCATCTTTGATAATACACCTGTCAAGAAATGAATCAGGAGTCCAACTCAACTTTATTCATATAGAGCATTCTTAAATCAACCATAGCAGCATTCAAAATGTTGTACATAAAGTACAAATCAGAAAAAAAGCAAAGACAATTGAAACAATACAGCAAAGACAGTAAATAGTAATAAAACACTGAAATAATACAGAGTCGAAAGCCAAAAAATAAAAAATGTGTGTGCCAATGCGGAGCCTTGTTTTCTTTCAAAGTCAGCTGGGATAAACTCCAGCTCGCGGGTGACCCTCAAATGGATTAGTGGTAGACATAATGGATGGATGAATAAATACATATTTATTGAGAGAATCATGCTGTTGAAAAACAATGCTCTAGGTCAAAATTTTCCATATTTTACTGGCATATTAAGAGGACATTTGGCCATAATGCGTGTTTATGGTTGCACAAAGTCAAACTCACCAAACATCTTTCAAGGACACGCCATGAAAGTCTGAGCGGGAAGTGGAGGTCAAACTGATAACCTCAAACCTGATCTGCTCAAACCAGCAGCAAGCAAGCGAAACCCCCACCGGCGATTTAGGGAGCTCGTTAGAAGCAATCGGCAGGGGGGGAAAGGGGGGGGGGCGTCAGCGCATCCATCACAGATGAAGTCGTCTCAGCTCTCACTGCGTCTCATTTCATTCCAGCCATGTTGTCCACTTCTTACACTCGTACGCCAGCACTGTCTCATCGCATCTGAAACGTGCTTTCCAGTGGCGCCTTGAGACACAAGTTAAATGCGACTCAAAACTCTCATATCTCAAATCAGCTTTTGCCCCTTGGGGGGGGGGGGGGCGGACATGAAATTCTTTTGCCATTCTTTTTAATGGAATAGAAGATTACCGGGCGGTTGAACGACCCCAGCCACCGCAGTGCTTGCACATAATGACTGCAATGATGGTGTTAGCAGGCCTGCTTGACTGGGAGAATGTCAGGAGATAAGTGGAGTGAGGCATTTTTTTATTAGAGACTGATGAAAAGCTTCATTGGCGGAGCGCCGGATAGCACAGAGTTGGAAGAGCAAGAAACGAGATGAAATAATTAGTTACTTCCTGCGTCCTTTGAAAACGCGGCTCCTGTGGACAGTTGCACGAAGCAACTTTCAATGTCTCTCAAGAGTAGACCCACAAAAAAAAAAAAAAAGGCTCCGAAGCCATAGGGTCCCTTTCCTTTCCTTTCATTTTTATTTATTTATTTATTCCGGCACAGTATGCATCTCCGTGGCAACATGAAATTGGGCAGACATGCTTATAATAGATAGACCAACAAGAAAAGTCTGAAAAAAGCCAAGGTCAAGAAGACGGGGGAAGTCTACCATTTAGTTTTTTATTCTTTTTTTTTTTTATTCATTTTTTTTCGGGCTTTCAAAGGTTTTGGCCTATTTTTTATTTATTTTTTTCAGTAAAATGCAGCCTTTGTAGAGAGGCACTTATCTACACTTAGATACAGAAATGTTTTTTTTTTTTTGCTTCGTCATTTTGGCTTTCTTTTTCATTTAAATGTTTTTTTTTGTCCAAAATTCCACCAGTTTCACTTGCCTACATGAAATTTGGTAAGCATCTGATATCTATCATGAGTAGACCCTCGCAAAAAGACTCCAAAGCCGGGCCTAAAATGCACAGGAAAGCTTTTTCATTTTATTTGAAGTGGATATTTTAGGTCCATTTCAGCCATTTTTGAAGCAGACGTCAAAGACAAACTTATTCAAGAAATTCTAACCAATTGTTACGGACTAAAGAATAGTGATGGGTAAATGAAGCTTCAAGTCTGCTTCATTAACCAGTTGTAGTATTTTTGGTCTCCTGTTGATGTTCTGTTCAACATTGGGCTAAAAAAACACTGACTTGCCATTTTTTTTAAACCCTTTATTGAAACCAACAGTGCCATCTAGAGGACACAAAAATATAATAACTGGTTCATGAAGCAAAATTTGAAGCTTCATTTTCACAATCACCAAGAGCGGGTGTGTGCAAACTATGGCCCGGGGGCCACATGCGGCCCGTTAAACGTTTTAATCCGGCCCGCCGAACTTGAAAAAAATTTAAGTGAATAAACCTTTCATTTAAAATTAAATGTATTTTTTTCTCTTATGAGGTGAGGTGACCAAAACACTCCATCCATCTGCTCCTGGTCCGGCCCCTCTGTCAAATTTTAGAGCCCATCGTGGCCCGCCAATCAAAAAGTTTGCCCATCCCTGACTAAGAGGGATGTTTGACGTTTATTACCGTCAGTGGCAGTCAACGGGTTAATTATGCAAAAAAAAAAAAAAGCACAATAAATAAAAAAATATTACCACCAATTTGATGTGTATAAATATGATAATAATCGTCATACATAACCTAATATTCCGCTTACGAAGGCGCTTAAATTGAGTAAATTAAGTCAATATGCCACCATTATGCACAGATGTGTTGTTAATTTTGTCGCGGTTATGCAAGCCGTATTTTGCCATCTGTATTTTTTCCTTATTGTAATCATTTCACAGGTGATTAAATTTGTGGCAGAAAATAAACGGTTTGCTCATAAAAGAAAAGAAAAAAAGATAATTGAGTCACACTCGCTGCTGCCTTTCCGAGCACAGTTTTAATTAGCTTTGTTGCTCTTTATCGTTGTTATTACATCCAAGCTCTCAACGTAGCACATTTATTATACATAAAGTCGATCGGACGTGATCACATCAAATCCTTTAATGACTTTATTACAGCAAAATGACTTATGGGTTTCCTTGAATGAGATTTTATCCGATATCATTTATCAACAACACTTTATGGATATTGTAGCAGTTGCGTCTGCAGAACGCGTGCGACCCGTGTCGTCATTAACTCATTTACTACCGGCCGAGTGGAAAAAAATAAAGAAATAAAGAAAGTAAGGATCTTGGACGTCTTTAGCCGTCAATGGCAGTAAATGAGTTTCATGAACATCATGTGTGACCCTCCTCCAGCTGTCACCTTTTTCCTCCCCAGCATTTGCCAAATGATTGCGATAGATTGGCGGCGAGATGATCAATCGATGATCCGCACCTCAACAAAGCCATTATCCTCTCAGGCTTGATTCCATCCCGCTCGTTGCTGGTTGTTGTATCGACTGACGGAATTGTCATCTGCTTTAAATATAGCTACAACGTGCACAAATCGGGAGGAAAGCATGAAAGTGATGGCTTCGTGCCACTCTTGACTGATTACGTGAGGCACAATCAGCAGCTGGAGTTGTGTAACTGGGCAATATCAGGGACAAAAAGAACAAGTGCTTTCTTTTTGGATTAGGTTGTGCACCATATTTGTCCCAACGTAATGTCGGCCATCTTTGTGGAACGTGGTGTCCGCCATTAATATGGAGTGAGATGTCGGCCATCTTTGTTGAGTACCTTCTCATGTGATGCCCACCTTGTTTGTGGGGTTTGTCCCAACGTAATGTCGGCCATTTTTGTGGAGTGTCAGTCAAGTTCATGCAAAGTCACGAGTAAGAGTAATGAAGCTCTTTTGTTTAAAAATATATATATATTGGTGTGAGAAACGTGGCAACTCACAACGCCTCGGTTCTGTCTTGGAAAAAAAAAAAAAAAAAATCAGAATACAATTATGTTAACTTTTTAATTTTTTATTTTTTTTTTTTTACTGGCGGTCCCCTCCAAAATGGGTCTGCGTCCCATTTATGGGTCTCGACCCAACAATTGAGAACCACTGATGTATGCTACGTTTGTGTAATGTGTTCCCACCAGTGTTTGCCGATTGTCACATTGACCAAATTTATCGAGTTTAATATCCGTAACGTTTATTGGGTCAGTTATCCGCATGTGTCTCAATATTTGAGTCTGCGCAATGTGTTCTATTTTTTGTGTCCAAGCCAATCTTGCTCACTCTGTCTGAGTCAGAACTCCTTCCAAATGAGTGCACTCACAGCCGGCTTGGAAAATAATCTTCTTTTGTGTCACCCTCTTTTTCAGAGCGACCATGTCTACTGCAGCGTCACCATGACTTCCCGCAACGACTCCGTCGCCATTTCCCCGCCTCCTCCGCCGCCACCTCCTCCCCCTCCTCCACCGCCTCCCTCCTCCTTACCGCTGCCGACCCTCCATCTCAACTCCTCCACAGCCCTGGCCTCCGCCTCCCCCTCGTACATCCCGCTCTCCTTGGCCGGCAATTGCAGCGGGGCGGCGTCCTCGGCCTCCTCGCCGCCGTACAACTTCTACGCCGTGCTGCTCGTGCTGCTCATCTTCTGCGTGGTGTTCGGCAACGTGCTGGTGTGCGTGGCCGTGTCGCGGGAAAGAGCCCTGCAGACCACTACGAACTACCTCATAGTTTCCCTGGCTGTGTCTGACCTGCTGCTGGCCACCCTCGTCATGCCCTGGGGGGTCTACCTGGAGGTACGGTGGTGGCTCAGACCCACTCACAGTTTTCATCCCTATACGCTCTCCTGACAGTACCTTGGCAGACAAAAACCAAAGAAGCCTAACACTTCATTTATTTACTTAATCACCTTTAATTGAGTAGAAGAGAGTAAGAACCATCACAAAAAAAAAGCCCCCAAGAAAAAGCTAAAAACACTTGCAAATACTCTACTGAGCTGCTGTTGCTGGGCAGACTATATGGGGCAGACTGATTTGTGCCCCACCGTCCCCTTTACCATTATGTTCAACATGCTGTTCTTTTTCCAGAGGGATAATACACACGCACACGCACACACACACTCAAATTTTCCAAAGAAAAAAGATAAACCCACTTGCCGTTATTGTACTGAACGGCTGTTGCTAGGCAGACTATATGGGGCAGGCTGATTTGTGCCCCACAGTCCCATTTAATATGATGTTCAACATGCTGTTCTTTTTCCAGAGGGATAAAAAAAAACGCACGCACACACACTCAACTATCGACACAAAAAAAATTCCATAAAAAACACACTTGCACTGATTGAACTGAACAACTGTTGCTAGGCAGACTATGTGGGGCAGAATGATTTGTCGAATGATTTAAAGAAAACACGCACACACACTCAAGCCAAAGAAAAACTTTCACATATTCTACTTAGCAGCTGTTGCTCGGCAAAAAAATAAAAAAAAATGGGGCAGAATCATTTGTGCCCCACGGCCAATTAATTAATTACTCAATTAAATTATAAATTGCGAATGCAATGACATTTTGCCGAACTTGGTGGCAGAACCATTTGCGCCCCACAGCACATTTCGAAACGTGACTGTTGACTCAGGCGTGAATCCAGAAGAGGACAACCAAAATGGATGACGGACGATTGCTTGCTTGTGTCTGCGTGCTCTGCGATTAGCCCGTCGAACAGTCCAGAAAACACCCCTCATGTCGGTGAAACTTTTATTTATTTTTTTTCTCCTCCCGCTCACCTGCCACCGTAATGAGAAGAGAAAATGGAAGGATCGATGTTCTTCCATCTGAAGCAATTAATTTGAGCCGCCGTTGTCATTGGCGCTCCCGTAAAAGTGAATTATTTTGAAATGTAAATGTGAAGAATTGATCGCTCTTGTCTTGGCTGACAATGAACTATTCATGTTAAGGGGCTAATTAATAAGAATGTTGGCAGGCACATTGTGCAAGATGCATTAGACGGATAGATCGCGCTTATCATCTTGGATGTCGCTCGTTGATGTCTTTTTTCATTTTTTTGGGAGGTCGGCTAATTGCGTGCGTGTGTTTGAAGGTGGTGGGCGAGTGGCGCTTCAGCCTGATCCACTGTGACATCCTGCTGACTCTCGACGTGATGATGTGCACCGCCAGCATCCTCAATCTGTGTGCCATCAGCATCGACAGGTGCGCCTCCAAACTTTGGACTCATTTTTGCAAAACAAGGCTGTTCGTTACCGGCGGCGTGCATCCCTCCACAGAAGACGATTCAATACGGTTTTCGGTACGCGGGGTGCGCCACGATTCAAGGACGGTTCGATTTGAAAGTGGAACGATTCAATTCGGTCCGATTCGATTTGGTGCGGCGCGGTTTCATTTTACTGATGGTCAACTTGTCCGTAGTGAGAATGTGGCATTTCCCTCAAAGATGGATCTCGCCGATTAATTCGTTTACGACCATTGACGGATAAAGACGTCAAAGATCCATTTATTTATTTTTTTTTTTTCAATTATTAAAAAATAAATAAATAAAATCTGATTTGTGTGCACGCTGCAGGTACACGGCGGTGGCCATGCCCTTGTTGTACAACACACGTTACAGCTCCAGGAGGAGGGTGGCGCTGATGATCGCCGCCGTATGGTTCCTGTCTTTCGCCATCTCCTCCCCGCTGCTCTTCGGACTCAACAACACCGGTAACACCCGAAACATCAACTTAGCCACGGTGGAGCTTCTGCCAAATTTCTCGCGGATGCTCGTAGAGGGTTACATTTTGGTGAGGTGGTTCGAAATTGAAATCGCAATGTTGGTCCTTTTGAATTTTTTTTTGGGAGGTGGTACTTTTGGGTCAAAGTTTGGAGAGGTGTTAACGAGCTGAAGTGATTGACGTGCGTTTTCCTGCCCTCCAGCGGACCGCGAAGGCACCACGTGCAGCTTCGCCGACCCGGCTTTTGTGGTGTACTCGTCGGTGGCGTCCTTCTACGTGCCGTTCATCGTCACCCTGCTGGTGTACGCTCAGATCTGCGTGGTTCTGCGCAGGCGCGGCCGACGCACGGCGCCCCCTCGAGGACACATCGGGCCCGAAGAGACGCAGCGGCACAGGAAGGTAGCTGTTACCTCCACCAGGGAACTTTGGTTTTGGTGGTCGTTTTGTTAGTTAGGCTAGTGTATTGCAATTTATGTGATTGGGTTTCTTTATTTAATTATGAAGTGAATTAAGAGTTGGTTCGTGTGTGCTCTAAAAATGGATTAACAGAAATGTAAGTGTTGGAAATTTTAGAAATTTTAATTCATTTAACCCAAGTTTTTGGGTCAAATGAAAACCCCTTTTTTTTCTATTTTCAAAACGACCCAATCTTTTGGATTTCGTACAAAAGAACTTATTATTATTATTTTTTTTTTCAAGTTTTGTTGGTTATTCGTTTTGTTTACCCAATTTTTAGGGTTAAATGAATAACGCACAAAAAGTTGGGTCGGTCCCTTTTTGACCCCCATATTTTATTTATTTATTTATTTATTTTAAGTGGGCATTCAAAATAGCTGGGTCAAAAATAAACCGATTTGGACCAAAAACGGACACTGACAAAATTTGGCTTATCCATTTGACCCAAAACGTTGGGTTAAATAAATAAACCCCAAAACAACTTTATTGATTTATTTATTTTTATACGAAACACAAAAGAACCTATCTATAAAGTTATTTTGTGGGTTATTTCTTTTTTACCCAATTCTTGGTCTTAAATGAATAAACCACAACGTTGGGTCGGTTCCTCTTCGACCCACATTGGTTCATTTCTGAGTTTGTCAAAGTGGACATTCAAAACAGTAAAAAAAAAAAAATCTGATTTAGATCAAAAAGTGACTGACCCAAATTTGTGTTAAATGAATAACCCACAAAACATTTTTTTTGGTACAAAATAACCCAACCTTTTGGGTTTTGGACAAAATTTTATTATTATCATTATTTTTTTTTTTAATCAAACTTTGAGTTAAATGAATTAGCCAACAAGTTTGGGTCGGTCCTTTTTTGACCTATATATTTGTTTATTTTTGATTCAACTGTTTTTTTCAAATGGACACTCACAACAGTTGGGTCAAAAAGGGACGACCTGTTACTTGGTCCGTTTGACCCAACTTTCTTTCCAGATTGTTTTGTACAAAACAGCAGGCAAGCCATTATGTTTTGCTAAGTCACTCAAAGAAAGACAACACAATCAAACATTTTCAACCCAGCTGTGAGAAAATGCCTTCGACAAAACAGATGATGGAGTTTGATTCTTGCCAATTTTCCTTTTCTGTTTTCCAGAATAGATGCACACAGCCAGAGGATGTGAAATTGTGCGCTTTAATCCTGAGACCCTCCACCGCAGCCCCCCAGCGCAAGCGGGTGGTGAGTCGAAAGAGTTTGTTTTTTTTGTCGTTTACAATTTTTGTCAGCAACCGGCCAATATTTTGTTAAGTGGAAGCACGCAAGCCGGCTGCAAGAAGATTGCATTGATCTTGAAGTTTTATGTTGTGGTTTTGTGGCAAAATAGCACACATCTGCAAAATTGATTAGTCCAAATGGCGACAAAAAAAATACATTTCACACACACCTTTTTTTGGATGAATAATTTTTGACTTTTATTTTTTTTCATCTTTTTTTCATTAAAGGACTTTTTACATTTTTTTTTGTTCAATTTGGGATTAGGCTGCGCATTGAAATTTACATCATCTTTATTTATTTACAATAATTTTATTTAGAAAAAAAATGAAATTATTCTAATCAATATTGTCTTGAATTATAATAAATTATTACATTTAATAAATCCGTATTTCATTATTTATTAAATTGTTCATTGACATTCTTTTTTACAATTTAAAACAATGCAATTTCACGCATATTGATTTGATTATTGGTTTATTTATTTAATTAAGAATTTAATGTTTTATGCAATATTCATTTATTCAGGTTTTTTTTTGCGAATGATGTTAAATTTCAAATTTAAAAAAAGTTGCAAATTATTTAATATATTTGATTATTCATTTATGTGCAGTTATTTTATGAAATTCAAACAAGTATAATTTTACTTGATACATGGATTCATTTGAATTATGAATTCATCCAAATTCTGAGTATAAGTTAAACGCCTCTGTATATGATTATTTTGTCAAATATTGTTGCGGTAGACGCTGGTGAAGGAGGCAGTGGTGCACCCTCTGGAGGTGGAGCGCGGTCGTTTTCTGCCGCAGCCCGAACAGAGCAGAGCCGTGCCGCTCGCTGACCAGACGTCGCGCCCGCCGCGCCCCAGCCGGGCGACCATCTCGCTGTCCGTCTCGGTGGGTCCCGCCCCAGCCCTCCCGTGCACGGTGACGCGCTCGGCCCTAACGCCCCGCCCCCCCACGCTGGAGGACGGCATGCGAGGCCGTGAGGGCTGGCGGGAGCGCCGCGGCGGCGGCTGGGCGGCCGGCGTCACCAAGGAGAGGTCCAGGGGGAGGATGTCGCAGCAGAAGGAGAGGAAGGCCACGCAGATGCTCGCCATTGTGCTCGGTGAGCCGCCCCAATCACAAATCACATCAGTAATTAAATCAGCCGGCCAATTCATCGGTTGGGCTCCAATTCTGTTTTTGTCTTCCTTTTCCAGGCGTGTTCATAATCTGCTGGCTGCCCTTTTTTCTGACACACGTCCTGAAGGCTCACTGCGCCAGCTGTTGCATCTCGCCGTCGCTGTACAGCGCCGTCACATGGCTGGGCTACCTCAACAGTGCCGTCAACCCGGTCATCTACACCACCTTCAACGTGGAGTTCCGCAAGGCCTTCATCAAGATCCTCCTCTGTTGACCGCGATCGGACGATGGCAACACAAAGCAGTTTTCGCAAGGATGCAAGCTGAGGCCTGAGTGAGTCTCACCGGACATTTCATTAGGTACACCTACACCAGTTATTTTTTTTATTTTTTCATAAAATACACAAAGTATATGTATTTTCCTGAATTACAATGCTGATGTTCCAACTGCGCATAATTTTACTGTGACAAACTTTTTTTTTTTCATCTTGAACGCATTATTTTTTTACTTTTCAAATCCTCCGATTTTTTTTTACATGCAGTTCAGTTGTATTTAATGTATTTAATTAATTTTAAGTAAAATACATTTGCATATAATCTTTAGGAACTGTTTGTTTTTAAGTGTCTTTCAATAAAATTTATATTCAATTAATTTAAATCAAATCATGAAATACATTTGTTGTTTTTTTTGTTTTTTTTTCAAATTCAAGCCCAGTGTTAATGTTCAAACTGTGTATGTTTGTGACATACAAAACTATTACATTTTAAACCCCTCTCTTGCTTTTGTGAACCCTAAGGACTACTACGCTACTGCATTTCCCCCCCCCCCCCAATTATTTTTTTTGCAATTATTATTATTAAAAATGTCTCTACCTATGCATACATCAACACAAACAAAAAAAATACCAAAAAAGATAAACAAGCCCAAACCTGGATTTAGAAAAATGGACCCCATGCAGAATGTAAAACATTCCTAAACGAGCCCCGGGAACTGCCTTGTAGCTCCGTCAGGGAAAAAAAAACATATATATCCAAAATGGAATTACTTTTCCCTGCTTCTTGTAAATGTTTGGAGGTGATATTGTCTCCAAATAAAATTCCAACACATTGAACTTGTCTTTGACTATTTCATACCACAAATAGGATTTACAGTCCGTCATTGCATTTTTATTCAGTCAGTGTCATCAAACCAGATGAGCTTTCACTAGAAAATGTGTGCGTGAGGATACGTGAGTGTTCTATTGGCTCGTGTAAGCAGTGGCATGAATTGTATCTTGCATAAGATCCTTAACGCCATAAATCCTAGACAAGCATAAAAGGTGGGAAACGCGACGCTACGTTTAGAATCATCCCAGCGGGGGATTGTTTTTTTCCCATTTATTCATGAATTTGGTCGCCGACTGCTTGCTCAAGGCCAAAATGAAGTCGTCTATTTAACTCATTCAATACCATTGACGGATAAATACGTCAAAATCCATTTTTTTTTTACTGGGCTGGTCGTGAATGAGTTAATCCCCCTGTCATGTGGATTAAGCGAGAGCGCATTTACCCGCGTTTTCCCCGCAGGTACAGAGGTGAAATTAGGCAAACATTTGGAGATAAAAGAAGAAATTAGCAAAAACAAGCGAGTGGGAGGTTAGACACAGAAGACAACTTGGCAAAACTGATTTTTTTTTTTTTTTTTTTTTTTTTTTTTTTTTTTTTAATCGTCACGTCTTATCATATATAAATTGAAATGAAGTCAATCTGGCGTACGGTTCAGTGCGAATCGTTGATCCAGATCACAAATTGCGATGGTAATTTCGATATGTCTCCCATTAGGCCTTTTATTGGTGAGCGCAGAGAAAGAAATGATATTGGCTTAGATCTGATTGAATATGAGGGGACAATTTTAATATAATTTGATTCTGTGCTTTATTGAAGTGAATATGAAGTTGGCTTACTCCGCTTATAAAAGAAAGGAAGTTATCTTTAGACATTGAAATGAAATCTCCAGAAGGAAGAGCGACGCTTATGATTAGTTCTGTTTTTTAATGATAAAAAACAATGAGAGAGTCACATTATTAGGAACCCTTACCACTACCAATAGCTTGGCCTTTCTATTGAGCAGCACAAACGGGCCAGAATAGGAAAGAAATAGCTTTCAGTATGATGCAGGGAGGGAAAAAAATAATAAATCTCTTATCATGTTCATCATATCATGAACATTATACAATCATTATGCGTAAAACTGTGACATTAGTGTCATGAATGGAGCTATGCAAATATACGTACTGTTCATAATTCAGAGTGAAAATCTTGTTCCCCTCACGAGACGTCAACGCATGACAAACGTCAACCCTCGTCTCCTCAGAATTTTAGATCTTCATGCATAATTCCTTCATCTGCCCTCCCACTTTCCCCACAGCTGTCACTCGAGTGTCTGCCGCAGCCGTGATTGACAGGCAAGGACACGATGGATGCTGACAAGAGTTGACGACTCAACTTTCTGTAATTTGATAGGAAAAATTCAGCTCTTGGAGACAGTTTTACTGAGCGACATGACATTAAGGCAGGTGTTTCTGTCGCAAGTACAGCCGCAAAAAAAAAAAAAAAAAAAAGGACAAGGAAGTCTGACATTTTGAAGCAAACATTTTAAACTATTTTGTGTGACATTAGTATAATAAATGCCAAGGCAAAGACATCTTGAGACACAAAAGTAAGCTGAACTAAGCTCGGGGGAACTATCATTAAAAGAAACTCCAAGGTCAAATAAGTCCATATAAAATGAAATTTGCAAAATCTTTCTTTTCATCCATTCTTTTATCCATGTGATCTCGTCAAACGTCAACAGTCACGGCTCAAGTACTCTTTTCCAATTGAAAGTACAAAGAAACCAAGAACTCTCAGAATGTTGTTCTCAGCTATCTTAAACCAAGAATGCATCGACTGGATACTGGAAAATATCCCAATACGCCTTTCAGTGGTGTTATCATGGAAATATGTCAAAGCTAGGCTAACATACGTCAAAGCTAGGCTAACATACGCCTACACTGAAGTTAGCTAAGCTACAAAGCTAGGAGGAGCTATTACTGTATAAACTAAGTGAAGGTTGGCTAAAAATGAAGGTTACATAATATTATCTAAGTTAGGTGAAGCAAATCTGAAAAATAAGTGTTGCTAAGATAGAGCACGTTAAACTAAAATAAGCCAAACTAGCAGAAATAAGCGACAATTATGGCGGTACTAAACAGTGTTAAAAAAAAGTCTATTTCAAACCTAATTAGGCAAATTAAATGTATGCTAAGATACAGCAAGTAAAATTAAATGGTAAAATTAAGTCCAGCTAGTGTAAATAAGTGACACTTATGGGTTTGCTAAGATACATTCAGCTAAAATTTAAAAAAAAAGCTAGCATCTGAGCTAAGCTAGCGATAATAAGCGACACTAGGTGAGCAAACTAAAACTAAGTTCGCGTGACACGACAATGAACTAAGCTAAAATCAGCAAAGCTAAGATAAATTAGTCTTGTAAAACAAGCGTCAATTTTTTTTTTCAGTGGACACACTTTTTGTGTTTTCCTGCTAGTGTGGGAGTACAAGTACAAGCTCAAGACTTCCTACTGTGATAAATGATTCAAACCCGGCAAGCAAACCTCCACAAAGGAGCACAGCATGAGTTATTTATGTGCCATACTTCAGAATACGAGACAATTACAAAGTGTCAAACTGGCGATGACCTTTTATTCAGCTGGTCTGGATGGATACCATCTGATACTCATCGCGTAGGATCACGCACAGCAAACAGAAGGAGATTAAAAAAAAAAAAATCAATGTTTGGAGCTGTGAAGATGTTTCAACATTATTGCGCCTGGGTTATGAAAGATTCTCCATCTTCACCTGTGTCTTCAACTGACATATGACTGATAATCAGTCAACCATAAAATGTTTTGACCTCATAGGTCACAACTAACGCTGCAGGAGAGGGATAAAAATCTTACGGGAATAATGTTGCTTTTTTTTTTCCCTCAAGAAAAATAGTCACAATACTACAGGATTTAAGTTATGTTTTATTAAGTGGATTCTTAAATTGAATCACAGACACCCACAAGGGTTATAATAATTTGGGATTTGTCATTTTAGTTAGTTCTGATTTTCTTTGCTTTTTTTTAATTATATTATTTTTATTTTATTTTTTTTAGTGGGTTTGTCTATTGTTTTAGTTTTTACATTTTAGAAAATCCTTCTTTTTAGTTAGATTTTTATTAGTTTTAGTATTAGCTATTTTTCATTATGTATGGAGTATTTGTTGAGTGCAACATAACAAAGGTCACAATAAATATTATAAATATAATAGTAAACTCCAATCTCCAAATGACTGTTTGACCTTCCTTATTCTGTAATCTGGAAAAGTAAAAATAAATATGTTTACAATAGACTTTGAAGTTCATTTATGTATTTATAAGTGTAAACTTCAATTTTTGTTTTATTTCATTAGTTTTTGTTGACCTTGACACACTCTCACACACACACACCCGTGTAATGCCGTACGTATTTCGCTTTGTAATGTCTTTTTTGTAAAAATAAATAAATCTTGAATTCATTTATTTTTGCGAGAATAAAAATTCCCTGTAACATTCAGACTTTTTTTTTTAGATGGGGGGGGGCGGTAATAATACATTTTTTATCTTGTAAAGCCACAATAATAGAACTTGTAATATTTTTTAAACAAATTTTATTCTCAAGAAAACATTATTTTTCTCTAGAGATGTGCCTTTTTTTTTAAATCCACATTTATTCTTGAATTTGGTCGTCGACTGCTTGCTCAAGGCGATTTATTTAGTGAGGTGACTGTTTTCAAGAACTGGCTTTCACAAATAATAATAAAAAAACAAACCATAAGAATTTTTAATATATATCATTCAATTTTCCTAAATAAACAATAGCTTGATAAATTCGTCGTCATCGTGTCAGTCTTGATTGACTTTATTTATAGAACTCCATTTCCCAAGAGCCCCCACGCTCCGGCATTACCCATCAAACACCGCGGCTTTGAGAGGATGAGGCCAAGATGGCGACTAAAACTAGTACAGAGGGCCCTCCTCCTTTTGATTGTCCATCATGGTGAGGAACTGCACAACGTTATCGTATAACATTGGGACGCGATACAATCATTGATGCACCCAAAGGCTGTCGAATGTTTCTAAAGTTGGAAAAAGCTCGTTTAGCTTATGCCTTTCGTGATTTTCTCCGGTGCTGCTAGCGTTAGCATGTAGCCGATGCTAAGCAGCTTGCGATGGTCGCGGCGAGGGAGTTCACTGAACATGTCGATTGCGTCTGAAGATGATCATATTGTCACTTCTTAAGGCAATATATTGATACAACAGTGAAGGGGGAATTGCTGTTTTTGATGCATTTTTGTAATGACGTGTCTTTCTGCACGATCGAGATCGAAGTGAATTTAGTCTTGGAGAAAAATGTCAACCGTGACTGTCATTCATTGCACTTGGGTCTCTTGAAAGTGTGATTGTCTAGCTTTGAGATGCACTTGATTTCAGGGGAGGCAAGCCACCCGTCGGACTCCACCTCGATGTGATGAAGGGAGACAAACTGATCGAGGTAAGATTAATGTGATACCAACAGTGGTTCTTAATGTTAGCCTTTTTGTGGCGGCCCGCTTTTGTTGAAGTTGGGGGGAAAATGCAGAAAACATATTGTGCAGGAATAGCCCGAAATTTACGCCATTATTCATATTTCAAATCAATAATCCCCATTGAAATGAAATGGAATGTCATTAATCTGTTCCAGTCATACTTTATTTGCATGTTTGTAACACAACATTGTATAAAACCTAATAAATTAATAAAAGAAAATTTCTATGATTAAAATTGGTTAATTAAGCGCAATTGTTCACAGATCTTGAAGTCACTTCTCGAATTGTGTCATTCAGACCCTTGGTTTAGTCTTGCTAAGGTATATATCTCTGATTATTCCGTGATATTTTTATTTTCTACTTACATTCATATCACGATAGGTACCATTACTGTGAAGGGATTAAATGTATACCTCGATATGTATTGTAGGCCGTATCGCTCAGCTCTCCAGTTGAAGCAAAAATATGAATAACAATTTGCATGTCATCTTATTTTATGTACAATTAACATGTTAATCACTGTACAAGTTTTTATTCAAACCAATCAAATAGCAGCCCAAGTGTGAATTGTGTTGAATTGAATAGCACCGAATACAAGCCGAGCAGCCCAATGAGTACCGGTTGCATTGCAAACGGGCCTCCGTCTCCATGGCTACACGGCTCCCGAAAGGTGCAAGAGCAATCCCAAGCCCTGATATTTAAGCTTCTCAGTGGGGAGTGCCACTGTTGAGTTATGGCTCAGAGGCACAGCTGATGGACTGCAAATTGTCTTGCTGATCAACTTGCTGACAAAGGGCTTTCTGCCTCGTCTTTTATTTTCCCCAGAAACTGATCATAGACGAAAAGAAGTTCTACTTGTTCGGCAGGAATCCAGACTGGTGCGACTTCACCATCGACCATCAGTCATGCTCGCGCGTCCACGCCGCACTGGTCTACCATAAACATCTGAAGAGGCTCTTTCTCATCGACCTCAACAGCAGTAAGACACCATTAAAATGAGTTTGGACATGGTTTTTGAGTTGTTTTTAATTCCTATATTTCTCCTGCCCATTATTTTGACATGCATCTTCTACATCATAATTAAACCAATTCATTTTACAAAAATTTCTACTTACATAATCCAATCCCCCAACCCCCCATCTAATCACGTTGCCGCTTTCATCGTTTGCAGCTCACGGTACCTTCCTCGGGCACATCCGCCTGGAGCCACACAAGCCCCAGCAGGTTCCCATCGACTCCACTCTGTCGTTTGGGGCATCCACGCGTACCTACACCATCCGAGAGAAACCCCAAAGCCAGGGGGCCGCCGGCACCGGCGACATTAAAATCGGAGACGAGGACGAGCTCAAAGGGCTTCTCGGGCTGCCCGAGGAGGAGACGGAGCTGGAGGTGTGTTTATTTAGCGAGGTGACAGTTGTCAAGAAGTCTCCTGTGTTCAGGTTGTATTTGAATGGTTGTGTAATTTCACGACCAGAACCTCACCGAGTTCAACACGGCCCACAACAAGCGCATCTCCACGCTAACCATCGAGGAGGGCAACTTGGACATCCAGAGGCCCAAGAGGAAGAGGAGGAACTCCCGTGTCACTTTCAATGACGAGGACTCCATCATCAATCCGGGTACGCGTTGAAAAAGTTTTTTTCAAATTTAGTTTTGAGAATGTGGCAAGGTTATTAGACTCGTGAACAAAAAAAATGAAAGGAATAACTACCACTGAATTTGAAAAAAAAATATTGTAAAAAAAAAAAAATATATATATATATATATCTAAGAGTGTTTTGAATAAACGAAAGCGAACTGAAAGGATATTTTCTGTTCACAAATTCCTCACAGAGGACATCGACCCTTCGGTGGGACGCTTTAGGAACATGGTGCAGACGGCCGTTGTCCCCATCAAGGTAAGAAATTTAAAGGCCAAGTTGTTATAACATGCACGTTACTGCTTTGAGATACAAGTAACCCAACATTCTTGAGTTACGAACCGTCGGGTTTTATTATTTTTCTTTTTTTCTTTGACTTGTCTGGAATGAGAAACAATCTTTTCGTGGTTGTGCTCATCTTGTGGCAGAAACGTCGCTCCGAGGGCCACAACGCGTTGGGTCTGGACGACTTCGCCTCCAAGCGTATGCACGGTTACTCGCTGAGCGGCGGTCTCTACGGCGACCTGCCCCCCACCAGCCACGAGACGCAGCCCGCGGGAGCCCCGGGCGGCGCCTCCATGCAAGGCGGCCTCCCCTTGCCCTTCCCCAACCCGGCCCCGGAGGTGGACCTGGCCCCCGAGGCTCCCCGGCGCCCCGTCACCCTCACCCCCACCCCGGTGTCGGTGCCCTACCTCCCAGAGACGCTCAACGAGCCACGCAAAAAGAAGTACGCCAAAGAAGCGTGGCCGGGCAAGAAGCCCACGCCGTCGCTACTCATCTGAGCAGCTTGGCCCCTCCCCCGCCTGCTGACTCTCGAATACAGGTAGGGCGCGGCGGGGGACTGCGACCTGGAATTCCCTGCTCGCGTCTTATTTTAGCGGTCACTTCACGACGAGGCTCAATACGACATTTTGAGCCACGGTTAGAAGTGTGTGTCACATTTTGTTTCTTCTGGTTTCCACTTGTTTTCCACTCTTTTCAATGTTTTTTGCAAACGCTATTAATAAATGGCAAAAGGATATTTTTATACCCGATATTTTAGTGTGACAAGGCACGACTGATATTAGAGAAGCGATGTGGTTATTTTGCTAATACACTGCTCATGAAAAGTTGGGGATATTTGGCATTTGTGTGAAATTTCAGCATGAACCGTAAATGCAAAAATATAATTTGACCTTTTGAAACAAAAATTTTACGGCGATTTATTTTCCTCGATATTGCGATTTAATGTGCAATTATTTTTTTTTCAAGGACCTCTTGGCATGTATTTTTTTCAACACTATTAGGTTTATTATACAGAAATATTTTTGTTTTATAGGTTATGCTCGGGCAAAAATTAAGACAAGCCATGAATCGATATGAAAGCTAGTTCATGTACTTCCGTCAGTTGTTAACTTACTAAAAGCTTTGACTTTCAGACTTTTAACAACTTCACAAAATTCTACCAGACAGGTGCGCCGTCAACATAAGTCAGCAAATGATAAGACTAACAATATTGCAAACAAATGTGTGGCTTTATCACTTCCAACTTAATGTTGTTTCATGAAACAATGTGTAAAATGCGCGTTGTTCTCTTAAGTGCCGAACTTATCTAGATACTATAAAAATAGATCAAATATATACATATATTAAAAATAAAACGGACTGACCAATCGTTATAAACTGTATTTATTTCGTGATTGTGCCGACTAGCGGCATGGTGTTAATTATGATCCTGTTTCACGTGCGTTGCCGCCATCTTGTGGCAAAGCAAACGAGAAAATGCAACGAGACGGAACCCGATGGCTGCGTTCTGAGACGCAAAATGCAATACAAGAAATGAAAAGAAACGGTCTACTTTATTATCATCAGGATGAAAGTAATGACTATATAAAGTTAGACTGAACACAGGACACGTTTTAGGTACACAGAAAGAAACCACCCGAACGCCGACTATCCCGAAGTTTTTGTGAGTAGTGGATATGCTCATGATGTTGTATTTTAACCCGTCTCTGTGATGTGTTTGACTCGATGCTAATTAAAAAAAATCTTGGGGTCGTCTTATGTAGTTACTAGATGGCGATTTGTGCTCACGTGACAGTTTCCATGTAGGTTGCAAAGACTTCGAATTTGTGTAGATTTCGCCATAGGCCATTACAAACACTAAGACTCTTAATGTCAGAATTAAAAGGGAAACGCCGTTCCTAATTGTTGACATAACACTGGTCGACAACAATTTGTAATCAGATATGGCTTTATGCATTCCTAATGTATTTTGGGCGCTCGAGAAATTTTTAATTCACAAGTATTACTAAGTACATTTATTATATTACATATTAGCTAGCACATAAGCTTTTTATTAACATGTAAAAAAAATACAAAAATGACTGCACCATTTTTGATTTAATTGATGAAAAGCACTTAAATCTTACGTTGTCTACGTAGTTCAGCCTGAGCCCGGAAGTGACGTACCTACGTCTTTAATCCCGTTATCAATCAGTAAGACGCGGGCGTTGACTGACTTTCGACTTTCGGTCATTAGTCCTTCTTTGTTGTGGTCAAGTTACTTGGAAGGAGAAAAACACGCTAAAGTTGGACTCTACTTCTGAGGATGTTGGCAGGCCGGAAATTGTGGACCACCTTGGCGCGTCACATGACTCCGTGCGCCACCTTCTGTACTGCCGCTCAACCTCAGGTACGCACACACACATACAAAAACAAAATCATGCATTTATTATGCAGTAATATTTTTATGACGACACATTGCGTGTTGCCATTTGGTTTACTTTAATGTGTTCCTTCATCTTTATTGTCGAATAATGCAACCAATTTCACCCACAAATTAATAGTTCAGTTCTACTTCTTTTCATTCTTTTTAATTATCTTATAATTGTGTGACTCATGAAATGTTACCATTTTCCTCATTATAACCATGACCAGAGCATAAAACGCTATAATGGCATAAAACATTATATTCGAACAATAATTGCCCCCCCTCAAAAAAAAAAATTCAATTAAAAAAGAACAAATACAAATATTGGAGATTGTTTTTTTTTTTTGGTGGTATGCGAGTGAGTACATGGGGCTTCAATGCTCCATACCTATTTACCATCACATCATAACTAAATGTAAATTAAAGGCACTGAATTAATCATGATATAATTAAGTCATTGTTATTAACATTATTATTAAATCCACAAAGATCCCATTAAACTAACAGTTTAGAATATGCAGGTGTACCTAATGTTATGGCTGGTGAGTCTTATGTGGACTACTCTGAATGTTTGAATATTATGCACTTAGTCTACAGTATAAAAATTACAATGTATTCATACGACACGTTTTTTTTATCGTTATGTAGAGTTTATAAAAATAGGTCATTAAAAAAACTATGCTGTTGTGATGGTTCATGTTCCAGAAGCCAAAGAAGATCAAGTTTGGCCCTCTGAGCGATGACGATCGAATCTTCACCAACTTGTATGGCCGACATGACTGGAGGTGAATGTGCTGACCTCTTGATCACGTTCACCGAACTTCCTCTTCATCTTTATGTTCATCTTTGTTATCTTCTCGGTGCTCTAGGTTGAAAGGGGCCCTGAGGCGAGGGGACTGGTACAAGACCAAGGAGATCCTCCTGAAGGGACCCGACTGGATCATCAATGAAGTGAAGACGTCCGGGCTGAGGGGCCGAGGAGGGGCGGGCTTCCCCAGCGGCATGAAGTGGAGCTTCATGAACAAACCCAGTGATGGCAGGTAAGCGCCTCCCCGAAACTGTCACTGTGCACCCATAAAGATTGTGACGATGATCCGTGTCTGAACACGCCCCCACTTGTAGGCCTAAGTACTTGGTGGTGAATGCTGATGAGGGGGAGCCGGGCACGTGTAAAGACCGTGAGATCATGCGTCACGATCCGCACAAGTTGCTGGAGGGCTGTGTGCTGGCCGGAAGAGCCATGAGCGCCCGCGCCGCGTACATTTACATCAGAGGGGAGTTCTACAACGAGTCATCTAATGTGCAAGTGTGTTTCATTTTGGGGTGTTCAACCAACGATGCTGGCCCATTTGTAGTCCATAGTTTGTTTTTTCGCAGGCAAGATATGCGTTTATATGGTTAATGAATTAATATATACTGAAATTCACTGGCTGTAATTCTCTTGCATGTGCAAAAGGAGAGCCATAGAGATACACTGCTCTTTTCTAAAAAAAAATATTACGTGTGCGTCTTGACGCAGGTGGCCATCAGTGAGGCGTACCAAGCGGGGCTGATCGGAAAGGACGCGTGTGGTTCAGGGTACGACTTTGACGTGTTTGTGATGCGGGGGGCCGGCGCTTACATATGCGGAGAAGAGACGGCCCTCATCGAGTCGCTGGAAGGCAAACAAGGAAAGCCCAGACTCAAGCCTCCTTTTCCTGCTGACATTGGTGAGCTCACCTTACTGCGCCTCTAAAATCTTTACTTTTTTTAAAAAGAAATTTCCATAAAAATTCCAATGAAGTATGAGCGTTTTTTTTTATTTTTTTTAGGCCTTTAAAAACATTTAAAAGTAACAAAGAAATAAGAGTAGATTTAACTAAACTAACTAACAGTAATTTATTTAAAAATGTTTATAAGACGTTAATTAACATTAGAGAAAAACAGTTTTGCACTTGACAAAAAAAGTAGACGTTGCCCCTACCAACATGGCCGCCCAGTTGGCACGTCAGTTAGCCGCGCTTCTGCAGGAAACTAGCATATACACGTTTTTGTTTGCCTTCTCTACATAGGGGTGTTTGGGTGCCCGACGACTGTTTCCAACGTGGAGACAATTGCCGTGGCCCCTGCCATCTGCCGCAGGGGCGGAGCTTGGTTCGCCAGCTTTGGAAGGGAAAGGAACTCCGGAACCAAGCTGTTCAACATCTCGGGTCACGTGAACACACCGTGCACTGTGGAGGAAGAGATGTCCATCCCACTGAGGGAGCTGATAGAGAGGCATGCAGGTGTGTAAGAAGTGTAAAAAAAAAAAAAAGTAATCAACTATAAAAAATGGAAGAGCTTCAGAAGTGAAGTGTGATCAAACAGTGGCCCTAATGTGGAACCTTGGGGCACACCTTTTTTGTGACATCCACGAATGTTGGGAAAGGTAACAAAAATCTATTTTGACAGGATGCCAAACAGTCGCAAAATCACTTGGGATGAATTTCTCACTTTTACCTTTGTGTGCTGTCAGGAGGAGTGAGGGGTGGTTGGGACAATCTATTAGGAGTGATCCCAGGGGGGTCCTCCACCCCCGTCATACCTCGGCACGTCTGCGATGACGTGTTGATGGATTTCGACGACCTGGTGCGCGCCGAAAGCGCCCTGGGCACGGCCGCCGTCATCGTTATGGATAAGTCGGTAAACACAAGCGAAGAAGCACTGCAGGAGGTGATTCAATTGCAGACCTGGCGTCGAGCGTTTTGACTTGTCCTTGCAGACTGACGTGATTCGAGCCATCGCACGTTTGATTGAGTTCTACAAGCATGAGAGCTGCGGCCAGTGCACGCCTTGCCGAGAGGGTGAGTTATCCAAAAACTGTGTTGTACTGAGACCCAACGAGGTTTTTGGGCCATACTGCGGTGCTAAGTGCTTGTAGAAATCCATGTAAAGCCACTACAGCATTTTATTTGATATTCTAAAATCTATTTAGAAATTATTGTCTCACCCCTCATGTATGGATCGATCAAGCGCCCACTTTAGACCAGGAGTAGAAAAAAAAATCCTGGAGCAGTGCTTGCCTCTTATGTTGTGATCTCTGTAAAATACTTTTCAGGGGTAGACTGGATGAATGCAATGATGTGGAGATTTGTGAGAGGAGAGGCGGCGGTTTCCGAGATCGACATGATCTGGGAGCTGAGCAAGCAGATAGAAGGACATACCATCTGTGCACTGGGGGACGGAGCGGCTTGGCCCGTGCAGGTGAGCGCATCAACACAGTCTAGTAAAGTGAACAACAAACGGTTGGTGGGAGCCTTCATTTTCCTTTTTGTCCCCCAACAGGGCCTGATACGCCATTTCCGTCCAGACATGGAGGCTCGCATCGCTCAGTACAACAAGGAAAATACTCCAAGGCAGACAGACATTGAGATGATCTGAATTCAAGTACAGTGGACCCCCGCTGCATTGCGGTTTGGATTCACAGATTTATTATTGTTATTATTTAATATTATTTGAAAAAAAAAATGGGGTGGGATTTTTTTTCCTTGAAAGCACTTACTGGAGGTTTATCCCCAATTTTCCAAATTTGGTAATTAAAATGGCCATCAAAATTTACAAGGCCATTCAATCTTCGTAACTAGTGGGGGTCTACTAAATACTGTTGAAGGCAGATTCTGAAAATACATATCGCTGAGTGGACACAATCCATGCCACGTTTTCTTAAGACCCCAAACATGGCAACGTCAAAGAGCGCAAGCCATTGTCAACGCTTTTCGATTGGTCAATAATTTGTGAAAAATAATATAGAGTTGTGAAAAAATAAATTTTAAATGAAAAACTAATAAATGATGTCATAGGAGGTTTCAGCCTGACGTCTACAATATAGGAATTGTTTGATGCTGTTTGCTATTTATTCTAATAAACTAGAAAATCAGTTTCTCACTGGACATTGAAAAGCATGTTTCTTAATTTCTTTCATCCAAAATTGAGATTTTATTGTTAGAAAAAAGAGAAAAGGAGAAACAGTGCCTGTATTGCAATTGACGTCATTTTATTTCCAAAAAGCGACAGTTAAATTAATACACATTAATCCAATACGACCCTACAAAAAAGACAGTTTGTCCAGAAGACGATGTGGATTAAATTAAAGATGATCTTTTTTAAAAAATTTATTTTCACAAAGACAATATATCGAGATATTCACAGTTTTTCCAAACTTGATCTGCCATTGCTCAGGTGCCCATTCCAAACATCCACAGCTTTGCAAAGTATCAGTCCTAAAATTGTTCAACTTTACACTATACTCGTGCAGAAAACACAAATATGCTTACTTGGACTAAACCCAAAGTTACGAGTCGTCCGTGTAGAACTGCTGTGGAACTTTCAGGGCGCCATCCAGAAGGGCATAGACTGCTGCTGCGGCTGCGTTTTAGCCCGGGGGGACGGCGGAGGTGGGCATCGGTACCCCTGTATCCAGTCTAAGGAGGTAGAAGGGGAGTCTCCGGGGTTACCTGACCCTGACGCTTTGGAGCTCGGGTAGTCTTCCTCTTCATCGGAGGAGTCGCCGGCGTATGCTACCAAGCCCGTTTTAAATCTTTTCCCAGCAGGCTCTGCAAGAGGGAGCGGTGAGGGCACACATTTGAAGGTGTGGGGGGGTGGGAGAGAACGACAAAAAAAGAAGAGCAAAAACCAAACATAGCAGCAGCAATTCAACACAATCCAAATTGGAAGAAACAAATTAGTTCGGCGGAGGATGGGACGGCCATCCCACAGCCACCATTGATCCGTGGGGGGGGGCGTCCAATGGAGCGGCAGGGCGGCGTCACGTGACAAGTCGTCATCAAACCCCCCCGCACCCCGGGGATGACATGGAAGAGAGGAAAAACAGAGGAAAAAAAAGAGAAAACACAAAAACAGGAGAGAGACTCGTTAGTGAGGGAGGTCAACAACGCACAGTGATGATGTCATGAGAACGGGACAAGAACACTGGATTAAACGCTCCACTTCAAATATTTGGTGGTTTTTAGTCACTGCGGCAGAATCCTGGAAGAGTCATCAAAATGCATCAACTCTGCCTCGGCTGAGCCATAGGAGACGTTTTAGTTTAAGTATGTGGATTCCTGCTAAAATTGTGGAAGGGGGGCGGCACATTCCACTTTTGCTGACAGTGGACTTGGACGGGATTTGTCAAGCGTGACTTACCCACGGGGCCTTGCAGCGGCCTTCTCTCCTCCATCTTGGGTCTCACGCCATTTACGGACAACAGCGGTGGAGGCATTAGCTGCCGACTGGAGAAACAAACAAAGCAACACTTAACTATAAGGATTAAATTAACAACAACCAAAAAATCCAATTGTTTTGATAACATAAAATAGAGAATTTTTTTATAGTTCAGTTGTATTTAACTTTAAAGTACAATATATTTACAATTACATTTTTTTCCCCTATATCTAAGGCCAGTGTTCTAGTAGTTCAAGGTCATGATGTTGCACCACCAAAATTGTAATGCTGCAATCATAAACGTGTTAAAAATAATGCTAACGTTGAATATTATATTATTAGAGTAAAGAAAGCATGTTTGATAAAATACTGTTTATAGTAATATAAGTAAAGAAACAATGATGCATTAAAATTTGTTTACAGTAAATAATTAAAAAGAAAATGGATGTGTAAAAAAAGTCAAGTGTAATGTTAATTCAAAATATGGCATTTGTGTAGCTAAAAAAAAATACACCAGCATACAGAGTAAACATATACAGTACAGCAATCCCGATTTAACAAATTGTTTGTGTTAAAATATGTTTTAAAAATCTGTTATTATACGTATAAATTGGAACATATGAGGAGTTATTTTAAGGCTAAAACTATCAAATAAATGTTCATGTAGTTTCTATACGATATATGCTTGGAATTTTTGTGTATTTTTTTTAAGTGTTTGAATGTGCCATAGTGTAAAGGAAAGGGGTATTGTAAGGCTTACGCTATAAGAATTATATATAAAAAAAATAAAAAAAAGTATTTTCTTTATGATATTGCAGATTTTCACCTATCTCGGGTGGGTCTGGAACGCAACTCCCTGGATGAACGGAGAATCGCTGTACTGTAAAGAAATGAATAAAATAAACAATAAAATGTCAAAACTAAACTTGGATGGCACAGAAAAAATACAATAAAAAAAAATTATGATAAAGTGCAACATATCAAATGCGAGTATATTAAAAAAACTGAAGAATGTTAAGTGTGTGGGAAATGCATTCCGACAGAAGTTTGCGTACCCGTCCCTCTCACTCGTCGGGCCGGAGGAACTCGAAGGTGGGGGAGGTCCTGCAGTCTCAGGGCTGCCCGCGGAGAAGCCTGCACCTAAATTAGTCATATGAATGGGTCCATGCTATGAGCAGAAAGACACACAGGCGCCATTAGCAGACATCCTCAACTTCACTCAAGTGTCACTTTTTTTTTTTTTTTTTAATTTGTGTTAGAGCAACTTTTCCTGAGTCATAATTATGACTTTTTCCTTTTTTTTTTTTTAAACTCATTCAGCATCGAATAATAATGATATTACTGCAAGTTTAAAAAAAAAAAATCTGTGCGGCCCGCCACGGCTCGGT
Source organism: Idiotropiscis lumnitzeri (assembly GCF_059441095.1). Classification (NCBI taxonomy): domain Eukaryota; kingdom Metazoa; phylum Chordata; class Actinopteri; order Syngnathiformes; family Syngnathidae; genus Idiotropiscis; species Idiotropiscis lumnitzeri. The sequence continues at coordinate 4,151,844 of NC_142400.1, forward strand.
CCAAAGTGGCCCACGGACATATATGATTATTTCAATTAGCCCATCTATGGCGTGTATGTGATAGCATTATGCTAGCTGTTCGATGAAACTTTACAGCCTGGTTGAACGTTTTGGTGTTTTATGGGTCAGAAAACTTGAACTGTAAGTGACAAACCGCTTGAAGCAAGTACACTTTTTTGGGTGAACTCTGAGAGTGAGAAGCGGTGCCAAAAAACACTTTTGATAGTAAACTGCCAACATTACTGTTGGATAATAAATGAAAACATTTCAACCCTGATCTTATCAAATAATCCATGACCAGTAAATACCATGGAGTATCACCCACCGATCTTTTTATGAAGGGAAAAACGACACCCAAAAATATGTGAATCTGAAAATAATGATTGACGTGCTGGACATGTTTCTCACCTGATAGCCAAGCAGGCCACTGTCACGCTCGTCAGGCACTTCCTCTGTGAAGCGTCTTTTCTGCGCTGGATTGGCCGACATGGATGGAGGAGGCTGGGCTTTGGGCGGCGCCACAGCCGACGGAATAAAGGACATTGGAGGAACCGTCTGCACATGGAGGAGAAAATGTACTGGTTAAGTATAAGAAGTATGATTCAACTTAGGGATGTTTTTGTACATTTTAATACTTGGTGTTTTTGTGTTTATTTAATTATCATTTACATTTACTTTTTTGCACTTCTGCATGTTTTGCTTTTAATACACTAGTGCATCTCAGTAAACTAGTTCATTTATTACAGTATTTTAATTTACCAAGTGTGTTGTGCTCATACACTGTATGTACATACCCTGGCAGGATTTGTAAAATATAGGCAATTTTGAATAATAGTATAATATATAATTAGTTTAATTTAAATCCTATTAGGAATAAAATGTATTTTATCAGATCACTGGTGTTGGTACACATCTGACAAATTCTGCCAATTATGTAAACTTAAGGGCGTCAAAAGCCAATTCCTACTTAATGGTATTAATCACATTTTGTTAGCTGTAATCCTGAAAATTATATGCATTATGTATAAACAAAAATGAATAAATGGTGTACATTTTCAATCTGGGTTTTGTGAATCAATACAATATCAAAAGTGTGACTTTTTCACAAAACTACTGAAATGATGTCGTTTGCAACATGCAAAGTAGCGAGTAGGTACCTGAACCACAGAAGCTGGAGGAGGAACAGGAGCAGGCGCTGGAACAGGAGGAAGAACGGGTGGCGGAACAGGAGCAGAAACAGGAGGTGCCGGACACAGGGGCGGGGCCAGATTTGGAGGCGGCGGCGGTGGCACAGGCGTAGGTGGGAATTGGGGGAGGACCACCTTGGGTGGCGCAGGGGGAGGCATGGGAGGGGGAACGGAAAAGGGCATCGGTGGGAGTTGGTTCTGAGGTGGGGGCACTGGTACGGGATAGCCCGGCTGGAAGCCGGCTGGGGGGTAGTACGGGGGCTGCGGGGGCATCCCGTTCATCACTGGGGGCTGTGCGAAGCCTGGAAGGAGAAGAGGGCATGGCAATTTTAAAAGGTTCCAAATCAAGTATTTATCGTAGTTGGAATTTTTAGTTTGTTCCGTGACCCAGTTCGAAACAGAAACATTCCCCTCGTAGAATTCTGGCGCCGCCCCACTACAGTTCAACAGAGCCAACACAGTGAAGAACTTTGGGAACCAGCCAATCTGAGGAAAGCTGTTTCCCATATTCAAATTAAGGAAGGCCGAGACCCAATCTGAGCTAAATTTATTTACATAATGAATCTTTGATGAATCGAATCAGAGTTCCGACCAATGAAAATAGCTTGGAGAAAGGGGATTGCCCTCATTTCAAACACAAATGACCAGATATTCAAGGTTATGAACATCCAAAAATGAATAAAAGGGGACCTTTAAATCCCACATTGAAAATGTACCTTGTTGCGATGGCATCATTGAGCTCATTTGAGCAAGGAAGCGTGAATACTCTGCGTGGACCTGATAAAAGAAGACAAAACCTCATTGTGGTTTAACGCTAACATGAACCAAAGTGAGTCAAAGTGCTACTCACAGTCTGAAGCAGGTTCTGACACAATGTTTTGGCTGCTGCAAGACCGTCTGGTTTGGGATGACTGCAGAGGAACGTTGGAGATGTGGTGAGCTCAAACTACTCTGCACAATTTTCACCATTTTTTTTCCACTTTGGTCACCTTCCTCACATTTTACTTTGTAATATCTATGACCTTGAGTGTGTGTGGCTTTAAAAGACGGGCCCTTTGCTGAAGCATTACAAAGTCAGCCGGTGGCCCGTTTCAAAATGAATCGTATATATTGAGGGAATTACGTAGGGGCTAACTAACTATAGATTATTAAAACAGCGGTAACACAATTCCGAACACAGCCCGCATCTCACGAGGTTGAGCGACCCACCTGATGTAAATGTACATGGGCTCAAAGGCCTCTCGTCCAGACGTCGGCTCCAGACAGCCTGAGCCTTTCCCCCTGAGGAAGACTTTGGCTCCGGTCTCGGCCTGGATGTGCTGCAGGTATGAGCAGTTGGGACCCTCCACCCGCTCTTTGACCACAAAGCCCGGGATGGCGTGCTCCAGGCCCACAAAGATCTTATCTTGAACGTAGTGCATCTGTCAAAACGTGGCACAACATCCAGCTGTCAATGCAAAACTTATTTTTGACTAATACATTTATTTGTAGTGCAACTATTTTTTTTTTTTTAGATTTGAGCACGGTTATTCATGTTCAATAACGAGCAGGTTTTTTAGTATGCATGAATTTACATTTTGGCTTCTATATTCGTCAATGGCAGCGAATGAATTAATTGTAGGAGCTTGACCCCGGATCAAACAAATTCAGGAAAAAAACGGCAATGTATTTCAGATCCTAACGTCGCTGTCTTACCCCGGTCTGGAAGTGTGGCTTGTGGTGCGTCATTGGAGGTAGCGAAGGTGGAGGTGCTGGCTGATAAACCGTCACGGCGGGCGCGGTGGAGGAGAAAGACGAGGACACTGACGACGATGCGGTCGCTGCTTTCACGACGCCGTTGGTGATGATTTCCTTGATTTTGTTTACAGCTCCTGAAAGCACAGCCGAACAAACGTGTCAAAACCATCAGTCGCTGAAAAAAAAAAAATAATAAATCGCATGACAGTGTACTGACGGTCCACAAGCTCTCGCGTCTGTCCCTGAACGTGCAGATAGAGAGGCCGGTCCCTAAGAGAAAACGAGTACAGAGGTCATGGTAAGGCACGCATGATAAACAAGATAAATGATTCAAGAGAGACGAGCAAGTCACCCAGGTGGCGCTTTGCCCTTTTCCTCAGCAGTCATGTAGCGTCCTCTAGTGGACACGGCAGCACTGCTCACTTTACTGATCTGGAAACAAAGAGTTCATCACTACTGATGATGTTTCTCTTGGCTGAATGTGAATATCAGATTTTTTTTTTCTCACTATCATGTCAATCTAACCTGCCCACGGAATTCAGAATCGTTGGCGCTCGCCAATTCAACGACATTAGCAAAGGGACTGTTTCTAGAACCGCAAATGTGTCTTAACAGGGCCACAGCATGCGACCTTGATGACATCAGCACGATTCCGCCCTCTGATTGGTTGGTCAGAGCAAGTCAAGGTCGACTAGCAAAACACATCTGTTGCAATCGGCACTGAATAAGTAAATCAGCAACTCGGGTCAATATGATGAATTTTATCCAAATTATTTAGTTTTTGGGCAAAATGTCAGCATTTTTTCCATCTACTGACAGGTAAACTCAGAGTTGACTGACAAGCAAAATAACATAATCCATTTATTTTGTCATGTTATTAGATGCATAATGACTCAGAACATTAAAGTGAAAATAAATGTCTAAATGTTACATATCAAAGGAGAGTGTTATTAACAACCCTGTCAAACATGAAAATCAGGCCATTGTCTCGCTTTCAAACTGTTTACTAATGTAATCATTGAATAATGGTCATCCATACTGACCTCATCTTGCGTCTGTCCTCGCGTCAAGAGATTCCGGCATGTGATCGGAACGTCATTGATCTCGACCTCCGCCACCACCAGGTCGTCTTTAGCCTTGGCTGGCATCTGAGGTTTCCCAATGCCCATAACCTGTCATGGCGAGGGGAACCAATGGAGAGGTACAGCATTACTTCAAAGGTTAAACTAAAAAAAAAAAAACACAGAAGTTATGGTGTTTGGTCCCAGTGACCCTTGCACATCATCTCACCTTGTTGACTTGGGTCTCCTTGCCATCTTAATTTAAGACAATAGTCTCAAATTTGGGTTTTATATTGGACAGTGATTTGGGAAACAAGCAGTGTATTTGAATGCCGATGCACGTGAAAACAAAATGACAATTTATCGAGAGAAAAAAAACAGGTTAAATGACAGTGTCAGGATGGCCGAGTGGTCTAAAGGCGCCGCGTTCAGGACCCAGTCTCCCCAGGAGGCCTGGGTTCGAATCTCGAATTTCCCCATTGTGGGACTAATAAAGGCATTATTATTATTATTAAATATCACTGCCAACTACACCCTATAATTAAATTCAAACTATTTACCAGAGCTGGTTAAATAAGATCAAATGATAGAAAACATTCCTTGCAACAGTGTTTGTCGTCTACCTTTTCAACGGGGCCTGGTGTGCCAATCTGCGAGGGCTTGAGTTTGCCCTTGGCTACCAGCATGGCGTTAATCTTAGCGGCCACGGCGGCGGCGGCGTCCAGAGCTCCGGTGGGTGCCGCCTCAGCCTCCCCCGGTCCTCCACAGCCGGGACCCGGTTGGTCCCATTTGCTAGCGCGGCGGCTAGGAAAACAACAACAACAACATTTACTCATTAAAAGCCAAACGGAGGGTGTGGATATAATTATAGTTTACAATGTTATGACATAGCTGAGTTGCGATTGCGATGTTTAAGAGTCGTGATGGTAATAAAATGTGGCTAACTACAAAGAGCTAATGCGCAGAAAGTCCTCCATGATTACATAAACTAGCGAGCCGGGATAGAAATTACGGCGACGAAAATATCGGGCGAATCCCAACTCACCCGCCGTTTTGACTTCCACCAAATGACATTAAGTATGTAGACGTTCCTATTTCGCTGTGTAAAAACACACGCGAGGGTTATGTTTTTCTATATTTAACACACGTATGGCACTAGCTGACGCTGTGCTAACCAAGCCAAGCAGGCGCTTCCGTCTCCGGTTAGTGAGTTGTTGCCAAGAGAAGCCGTTAGAGGGCGCCAAAGACAATCTTGTCGTTTTCAAAATGGTGGCGCTCACCTGTTCCGTTTTTTTTTTAAGAGTTATTTTTTTATGCATCACGGTCGAACTTGAGCCATCCTTCACATCATTTGGACGTACTTAAAGTAAGTTCGAGCAGCATTTGAACTCATGTTGAAACACGAGCTGTTTATTTCGTGATTTAAAGTGAAATCCCAGTTAAAGTACACCGGTACATTCGACATGCTGTGTATGGACCGTAAATCTAGGTACAGGACAACAAAATTAAAATATTTGTTTTCCCCAGCGATGCTTGATGTTTGCCAATATGTAACGAATTAAGGAAGTTATGCTATTTTAATGGCTTTAAAAAGCGGACAAAAATGTCAACTTGTTTCTTACTCGAAACAATGGAAATAACATTTCCAAAGGTCTGTGATCAGTTTTAAGAAAAAGAAGGAAGCTGAGATATTGTAGCCTCACTGGTTCCTAAAGACGATACACCACAAGAAAGTGTTCAATATCGCAAACCAAGTGACAAAAAATTACAAAAAAGCGGCTATAATTGGTCTGCGTTTAAATTCGGTGACCATGTAATCTGCTTTCCATTTTACCTGAAAGACACCATTTTCTTGACGTAATTAGGTCCAAGCTTCATGCCAACCCCGCTTTCTCTTATTATTATTATTACAACTTAAAACTGCGCCGCTACAGTCAACATTTTTATTTTCAGAAATGAATCGAGGGCCACTCCGAGTTGCGCATCCCTGTTCGACGCTGTCACAGAAAGCGAGAGACTTTGGGGTGTCTTCTGCATGCTCGCCCAGACTGTTCACATGAGTAAAGTGTCAGAAGGTCAGAGTTCAGGGAAACTCGATGCCTGACTTGACTCAGACGTCTGTTTACGTGCAAGAAGAGGAGGAGGCTGAAAAGCAGACGTGTCATGTTTACTGTCTTTGCTAGTAAGAGCCCAGGTGCGAACCGTGATACGTATGTCGGTTGATCTAACCTCCGGCCTCTCTGGCTCACAATCCAGGGCCTCGGCTGATTCTGGCCGCTGACGCCCACGTGCGAAGTCACCGGACGTGATGGAGAGGAGGCCGCCTCATCGCGAGGTCGCATTGAGTCAAACAAAGAAACACTGTGAGTAGCCGCGGCTTCTGTGTTTGCTGTCAAACCAGCAATTACAAGAAGGTCAAGCACAACACGTTTGATCCAAAACCGTTTTCCCATGCAAAGTAAGAAAATGGAAACAGGCCAACGATCATATTAGAAGATTTTAACATTCAAAATTGACGTGTAGTTGTGCTTTGACTTATGAAATTAATTAATTACGCGACCATGCTTGTAACGAATTTTTTTTTGGTCTCATACCATCGAAATGAATGGGAATGTCATTAATCCGTTTTCGCTCCATAATTTTCTGTAACATGTTTTTGATTAGAAAAATACCACGCTGCTGTGTTATACGATATATTTTGTAAAAACGTAAAATAATAACAAAATTTAATAGAATGTGAAAACTAAACAGTTTGTGCATCGTGATTTTATCCTTCGTAGACATTTTCTTCCTCCTGGTGTGCACACCGTGGCCACCAGAGGGCAATATAATGCAGATGTGCATATTCCAAAAAGAAGAGTTTCACATCAAAGTGACACTGGTAAACTGCAGTAATATTAGTTAAAAATCAACCGGGAATGTCGATAAATAACCTAAAACAAGTTCAATTTATCGCTCGCAATTCAAGACAAAAAATGTGGGAATCCTTTCATGTTCTTGTGAGGTATGCTGACACCCAAAGTTGTTTTTTTGCCACACATGGGCAGATTTTCTGGAAAATGCTGGTGTAATTCCCAATGTTCATGGGCACACGATCCAATGTATAGAATTTTTGGGGGATTTGTTATAGCATAAGCAGAGCCTGTTTTTTTTTTTTATTTGATGCGATGCTTCAACCCATATTAATATGTCAAGCGTGTATGCGGGAAGCATGTTGAGGGTGAATGAAAGAGGGAAAACATATGGCGGGATTGAATTTTTGCCGGCAGAGAAGCGAGGGCTGCGGGAATCTTTTCGGCAGAGAATGGGAGCCTCTTATACAGCTCGCAGCGGGATCTTGGCCCGGGCCGCGGCCTCGTCTCGTCTGCCCGGCGGGGTGCTTTCCTGAGCGGGCTGCCCAGGGGAGGGGCACCTGCGAGCAGGCACGATCACTGGTCAAGAGGAGGGCCCGGCAGGCGGGGCCAAGGGGGGCGCTGGGATGGAAAAGATGCTGGCTGCTTCCAGGAAAGCGACATCTGTTGGATGTATGAAATCCTCAGGTAGAGCGTAGCGACGTTCCCGCTCGCAACTATTTGTCCTCTCCTATTCCCGGCGAGGAGCTAATGACGCCGGCTGCTATCTCAGGATGAAGTCAGAGGCTTCTGTTGTCCTGCAGAACAAGAGTTATGATTGGAGCGGGTCGCCTGGTGCTGGCCACGACCAACACACGCAAAGTTTATAGATAGGCCGGCCTGCCAACTGACACAATATTTTCCATCCATTTGGTCGGCTTGGGCAAACAGTGCGTATTTGAAGTTTATCAAACACTCAGTCATCCCAGCAGACTCATGGGAGGATTTAATCAACATACACATGCGCGTCAACAGCAACACTGCCATCGAGTGTCATTGTTTAAACGTGCTTCGTCTTCTCACGGGCAGCGGCGGCCATCTTCTGTCATTTTGACCGCCGTGGCAAAAATACTTAAATAGAAGTACAAAAAATGGTGTAAAGAAAAGACTGTTACAAACAGTTCGGTACTTGAGTGCAATTTTTTTTTTTTTACGTTATATGATTCCCATTGTGAAAACTCTTCCGGTGGAATGCATACAGTGCTCATACTTTGGAGTAGAAAAAAAAATCCCGCTCGATGTCACATGTGGTGTTTAGGAGCTAGCCAGTTTATACCATCAAAGCAAAATGTTTTTTTCTATTGCTTTCAAAGGTGGTGATCTGAGTCAGAAAAAAAATATTATTTAGCTCAGAATAAGTCCAGAAAAAATACACTTTACCTGTATATGTGCAGCAATTTTGTTTGAAGGGGTGTTCCCATAGCTTTGCTAAATTAACGGCAAAAAATTAACGAAAAATACACTTATATGTGTGCGGATAATTTTTGTGTTTGTATTAAAAAAAAAAATCAAAAATTAGCAAATGAAAACTACATACGTAAATTATTTTTGATTAAGTTCCTCTTTTGGTCCGTAACATGTAAGAAAATAGGTTAAAATCTAGATCATTATTTTCCAAATCAAATTTTGTTTGTTATTTGGCTTTCTCTGAGGACGACAGAAATTGAAAACTTCGTCGATATTCAGGGGATCATCTCACTGGTGAATTGATTATGTGAAATTATTTGAAAAGTATTTAAAAAATATATGATAAGTTATACTTAAATATTTTTGTCTGTCCAGCTGAATCTTGCTTTCTAAATGCAATTTTTGTCGTGAAAGCTCATGTAATAGTTATTGTTTTGTAATTAGCCATTAAATCTGCGACATTCACCTTGGCTTCAAATTTCAAAACGAGTTACCGACTGCATTTCGGTACGTCGCGGGCCTTCAAAAACCACCACCTCGACTCTCGCTTTCGCAAATAACTGGAGCTTTGTCGACAGGGCATTTCTTTGAAATGAACGAAATGTGCTGAGATGACCGCAGTTGTGTGCAAAAGAAAACGGCATGGATATGACATTAACTCCAACAGGAGCACCCCCTGTGGTGGCAGAGCACACAGCTGCGGGTAATAAGTGCAGTGGGAGCGTCGCGCTGCAAGGTAGACAGGTAAATGAAAACACATGCGCGGTCCACAGAAAAGCCACGTCTGGAGAAATACTTCAAATGAATATGGGGTGTCTCAGTTTTGAGGCTTTTCTGTGGGTTTCCTCACATGCGCTTTCAAGCACGGCGGCCCAACTGGGTCGTCTGCTCCCCCTTTCTCAGTAGGCTCATTTGGTATTATTCACTTTAATCAAGTCACGTACGCAAATGTGGATACAAGCGGTTATTATGTTATTGAATGTCGAATAACGGTCACGAGAGCTTAATGGTTTTACTGTCTGGTGTGTGCGAGGGAAGGAAAAACACAATGACCCAGATAGAGTGTGTCACTCAAGAATGAATGGTGACATTGAGCCGCTGATGAAATAAAAACCTCAAATAAATCATCCGTCTTGCTACTGTATAGTTGCAAACGATGCCATTAATAGGAGTAATATTTAAAGTAATAATGTTTGGTCCCACCCGCGTCTCTTGTTAGCTACAAATATTAACGGATATCATCTCAGAATCCCTATATTACGGAATGGCAACGACCAATAGTTGATTAATTAAGATTTCTGTCACCTGTATGGAATTGATTCTTGAGATGTCACGTTTTGAAGCAATTGAGACAATGTGTGTTTCACTATTTGACTGCAATTTTGATTAGTAGTGTTGTCGAAGTGGTGCTGGAGTTGTTTGTATTCGGCAAAGTGTCTGCTGCACGCACTTATTGGAAGTGTAATTCGGTAGCTTGCTTCTACGGTTGGAAAACACAAATAACGGTTATACGGTTATATATATATATATATATATATATATATATATATGAATATGAATTTCACTTCCACATCCCAGATTACATACTTCTCTGAAATATTTCAGATGATCTGGAAAGTAATCACAATGAATCAGAACTCCATTTGAGTTAAAAAAAAAAAAAAAAAGAACAAAAATTATAAAGCGTTTAAGGTTACTTAATATAATCGCTCTGCTCCCGTCCCGTCAAATGTAGACATTTATTGCTTTCATTAGGAATTATGAAGTCTGGAGGAGAAAATAACTGGTCCTGCAGCAAATGTCTCCACCAGACCTTTTAAGTTCCATCCAACTGTCACTCCAAAAAAAATTGGGCAATGTGGGCACTTTTTAAACAACCTCCATCCCGCTAACCAAAGCATCATCCTCCTGGCTGTTTTTTTTTTTTTTTCATATTAATCCCCTCATCCCATCCTTACTGCGGTCTCTCATGCAACAATATTTGCCCATGTGCGTCAATGAGCAGCGGGGTTTGCGCCACAGGACAGTGCACCCTTTGAGGTAGGCATACAGAGAACTCGTTGCTCCAGGGAAACACTGAAACACCGGCCGACGAGTATACACAAGAACAGGGAAGTCCTGCCCAACGCGGTGACATGCTGGCACGTACACACAAACCAACCAAACGTCAATCATATCTTCGCAAAATATAGCCAGCTGGTGCAATTGGAGTAGCGCGGCATTCCAGCTTCTTTCCCCGCAGTATCCGTCCATCCATCTGCGATTCGTCCATTTGCTACTGGAAAGATCTTTTTAAAAAGTAAGTCTCTTCTCCAGTTTCACCAAAATTCAGCAACCACGTTCATCTTGACAAGATGCAACTCTAGAAAAAAAAAATGACTCAAAACCACATGGCACAACAAATACTGTAGGAAAACGGCAATATTTGGGAAAATTATTTTAATTTTGTAGGTGTCAAAGTCAAGTCCTATTATTCTTTTTTATTTTATTAGTCCTTTTATTGCATCCAGTTTTTCGTTGACTTTCAAACTGTTCAAAACTGGGCATAAAAAGGATAATAATCGAATGCGGTCTTTTGGGTAATGACGTAATATGCACTCAGCTTCTGGAAAACAGAGATTGAAGAAAATAACTTGCGCCATCCAAATGTGACTTCCATGATATTTAAACAGAAACTCCTCGACGACTCAGATGAAGCTAAAGCAATTAAAATAAATGCCATTTATAAGTACTGTTCTTCTGGTCTGCACGAATTTCCTTAACATAAAAAAAAAGAAATCCTAAAATTAAAACATTTCAGCTGTTGAAGTTTCATTTTAAATAGCATTAAATCTGTTCGCCTTTGTTTCTTACTATACCAAATGTAAATCATGAGCTTAAAACAAATTTTGTCCTGAACCGGTACTTTTGGCGTATCGTCACATGACTTTGGGATGGATTTAAACCGGACCGCTTGACAAAAACTGTCGCTGTGATAAAAACAAGTTTGACTCCGTTGTTTCCACGACGTTCATCTAAAATTCCTCCAAATTCAAATCAGGTAGATGGGCAAAAATGAGAAAAATAATATAAAATGCATTTTTTAAAAATTATTATTAGTTAAAAAAATGCTGTTTTTAAAAAAATATATATATATAATTTTTTTTTTCTTTGTTTTTAAGATGCAAAGTAGCGCTACACCATTGCACGATCCAGCCATTTATTTACATTTATCTACCTAGCATCTTCATGACACCTTTTTCGGTCGTTAGCGTCAGTGCAAGTAATGACGTGCCCGGTGATGTTCATTTGACCCCAATAACAGATCAATTGACTCTTTGAATTGCAGAAAGCAAAATCTTTATTTAGAGCTCTATATTAAGCGTTAATATAAACATCAGTCAGTGGCAAGAGTTGAAGTCATGCAATGACAATCGCGTTGCATGTTCAAAGCTAGCAACATAAAGTTTGTTTTAAATGGACAAGAAGCAAACAAAAGACTGCCTAAAGCTTCATTCACAATGCTTCCGCAGAATCCAACAATTGCAAATTTCTTTCAAAGAAAGCCCCCCCAATAAAAAAAAAATCTTTCCCAGAAAATCAGCAGAAGTGCATTCATTATTTTCCTGGAAATGTGTGCGCATGCAAAATCGTCATTCAACGAATGAGCAGTCAAACAAAATTTGGTTCACGTCACTTGAATTATCACAACAATAATATTAATAACCAATCACCTACAGTGATGCACTTTTGCAATAATTTTTTTTTACCCAGCAGCTGACAAACCCTTTCATTGTACGAATTGAGACTCCGATTGTCATTCTTTTTTTTTTTTTTTTTGCACTGCTAAAAAGAACGAAATATTACCGACTCTTTCATTCGGAACTTTATAGAAAACTCCTTTACAAAGTGCTCCGATTTGCTTGGTGCAGTTAACACGCTGAATCGTTGGTTTCTGGTGTCGAGTGAGAATAATGAAAAATTATTAATTTACAGTCCCCCTCGCCACATGTGTCTACGTCAGAAAGTACAGACACTAAGTCTCACATTTTTGTGTCAGGTGATGCAAAGAAAATCTACTGCAGCGGACTGCTCTTGCGGCACAGCTGATTCGCTGACGTCAGCGTTTGCCGTTTGCGTCTTCGCTTCCCAGTCAGTAGCGTGTAAAAGAACGGATTCACACAAGAGTTTCCGTAGGTCAGTCCCGTGAGGATCCGGTTCACCGTCACCTGCGTGCCCACCGGTACTGTCCTCAGCATGTCAGGCTTGTAGAGAGGCAGCAGCTGCCAGATCCAGAAAGGGAGGAAGCAAGCCCAAAAAGCCAGGACGATGCCCAAGATGAGGAGCAGCACTTTGGGTTTGGGAGCACGGGCAGGGCAAGCGGTACTCGTGCCGGTACCCCACGGCGCCCGGGTCTGGGACACCCAGTAAAGTCGGCCAAGAGTCGCGTAGAGAGCGCCGATAGCCAGCCCCGGCCCAAGAATGCTGGTGCAGAAGAGCACGCTCAGATAAGCCTTGGAGCTCTGTTCGTCCCACGCGGGCACACACAGTTGGCCCTCCTGGTTCTCGCCGTCCTCCAGGTGCAGGGTGATCATCATGGGCAAGCTCAGCGCCACGGCCAGCCCCCAAGCCAAGCTCACTCGCAGCAACCCCGACGAGTTGGTGGAGGAGGTGTGCAGGGGCCGCGCCACGGCCCGGTAGCGGTCCAAACTCATGGCGGTGAGGGTGAAGATGGAGGCGTGCATGGTGAGGAGGTCCAAGCTCAGGAGGAGACGGCAGCCCAGCTCGCCGAAGGCCCAGTCGGACGCCAGGCTGTCGTAGACGATGAATGGGGCGGTGAACAGGTAGAGCAGGTCAGCCAGGGCCAGGCTCAGCACCTGGAGGTGAAGAGAGGACGAGGAGGAGGCGGAGGAGAGCGGAGAGGAGGAGGGGGAGAGCGAGGAAGGATTGGAAAGGCAGGAGGGTGCCGGCACTCTCATTAAGCAGCAGGTTCGGCCCACTCCGCTTCTCCTCCTGCTCCTCCTGCGCCTCAGAAGGAGGCCCAGAGTGTACACGTTGCCGATGATGCCCAGGAGGGAGAGCAGGGAGAGGAAGGAGCAGAACACAGCAGTGGATGCCAAGCTGGGCGACGGAGAGGTCGGGGCGGGAGTGGAAGGCAGAGAGAAATTGGGACCAATCGGGAAGGTGAAGGGCGGAGGTGGAGACAAAGAACCCGAGGCGTCCATTTATGAAGTTGTTAGCTTTGTTAGGAGGAATCGTGCGGGCTTGGGAATATTATTGAAAGCTCAAGCTGTTTTAGGTGACAGATGCAGAAAAAAAACAAGAGACAGACAAAGAAACAAGCTGGTTATTATCTCCAAATTTTTTAGATTTACATTTGTTTCACACACAAGAGCTAAAGGCGGCAAAACACATTTGGTGTGACGCAAAGTGATAGATGCCCGCTTCAAGTGTGACACATAAAGAAAATAAAGTAAAAATGAAAATGTCAGCGAAACCAATGGTTTATGGAGTAGCACAAACCATCCACGGTTGGCACAGCCTCCCCCGGTTTTATGGATTCCTCGGGAGGCAGGCGCAGCGGTCCTGGTTTTCGTAAATAATTGCATTTTCAAAGTAGGAGGGCTCCGATCGAGGCTGTAAATCCCGACGGAAGCGTTTGAGGTCATCAGTTGGACGCCAATCAGTTAAGTGGCAAAACCGAGATACCTGAAGACATATGTTGGGTGATATTGCACGCGGGGATTTTCTCGCCCACATTTGCAACGCTTTAAATCGCAATATGAATTTTGACATCAAAGCATCGGCGGGGGGCGACACATGCAGACCCAGGCGGCACCGGGGTTAAGAGCTGCAGTTGAACTGTAGAGGAGCAGCCGGTCCCCCCGCTGTGCCGCGTGCTTCCACATTTACCAGCTCGCTTTGAATAGCATCGCTGCCATTAATGACGGCGCTTTTACCGACACGTTCGTCTTTGCAACAGATTTACATGTCGGACATCTGCTGCCGTGAGTTCACCTCCACTTGTTTGCTTTGAAGCAGGGGTGAAGGTTTTTCGTTACTGACGACTGAGCCAAAAAAGACTTTGGGTCTTTGGAATGGGACTGGCTATAACTTGGCATTAAAAATATAATAGCGCTAAAAAGATGGAGATGAACGTTCACGTAAATAAACCAGTGCGAGGCCTCATCATGTTTTTTTTTTACAAAATCAATTTTCGTTAAGCTCACCTCAAATAAGTTGCCGCAGAAACAATATTCCACCGATTCTTCTGGTCAGAAAGGTCGCTTTCCATTTTCAAATCCTCGTGAGTTCATGAGTGGTCTTAAAATCCCCGGAATGTATTTTGTGGCAGGAAAACGAAAGCTTCGCTGGACACTCGACCTCCAAACTTTGCGGAGCGAACTCTTATGTCTTGTCCCGTCTTGCCTGGTGCAGCTCCTTCTCCTCAGCGCGGTCTTTGATGTGTCCACCACCCGTGTGTGTGTGTGTGTGTGTGTGTTTGAGGGAAAAGGGGGTGGGATGCTGGGTGACGGTGTTATCCTACACAATGGTGAATATTAATATAAAGTTGTGTGGTCCTAAACCAGACCCAGGTGGTCCTAGCTGAGTGATTTATTTCATTTTTTCTTTTTTGTAATTCTTTGAAAGTTTTATTTCCATTCTAAGAGTTTGTTTTTCATCAATGAAAACAATTTCTGTATAATACCAATCACTTGAAATGTGAATTGTCACATGAACATGAGTTTTCTCAGACGATTATAAAACCGTTATGTGATATTTTAGTTCATTTCTTTTTTAGCTGTCTTGAATGAGGACAGGTTTACGACGCATTAAATTGCGCTTATACTTTATTATTTGCGAGTTCTGTCATTTTTTGTTGTTTTTTTTTTTGTAATGCTTTGTAACATTTGAGCCAGGTGTAAATCATACGTTGGACCTCTTGCAAAGACCGCAAGAAAACTATAAATGACTATAAATGGAATCATAATATTGTGTTTTGGCAAACAATCATTTGACGTCTTTGGCGGCAAAATAAAGTCTTAATGGCTACCAATTTGAAGTGAAAGATGGAATAAAAATACTTCTAATCTATTTTGGAACAGTGTCAATAATAAACATTTTAGTTTCATTTTAATTTCATTCGTTTGACCCCCCCCCCGGATAAACATACTTGTTGCATGTTTTTAATTTAGGAAAGTAGCACTGCATAATCAAAGAGAATATAAAACATGAACCGGTTAGGTTAACAACAGTTTCATAATTGACTAATTGCAATTTAATTTCCCATGTGAATTTGTTCTTTCCAACTATTTACATTTAGCACCGAAGCAACTTTTTTTGACATTTGCTCCGTCCCTCCCCTGGAATCTTTTCATTTTCGTCGGTTTATCCGCAGCCCAGTGTTCAACTGCCCGTCTTAATCATTTCAACGTATTGGAGATGTGGCTTATTCTTGGCCTATAATGTGGCACTCTAATGTCTGTTATTCGCCACAGTTGTCGAGACTGGGCTGGGGTGTTGCGTCTACCGTTTCCAGATTATTGGACGGCCTGAGAGACATCTGCTTCTCCACGAAACTACCCATTGGCGATTAAGCCACACTGGCGTGTACATCATAGACTCACTGCAGAAATTTGGGGGGTGGGCGTTGCGGTGCTGAGGGGCACTCGTGCGAACCAGGGAAGCGTGATTATTTTTTCCCCGCTGTACTACAATAAATTGTAATTGCACATCCACTCCACTAGTTGGCAGTGGCGCTCTCATTGCATATTGTGCGTAGTGAGTATTAACTCTACGATGTCGCTTGGTTTTGCAACGAAAATGTTCTCATTTATAGTTGCGGCGGAGAATTGGTGGGGGGTGCGAATTGTTTTGTTCTTGCTAGGGGGGTGTAACAGAAAATAATTGCGAAGTACTGACCTAGCCCCATCTTCCCTTTTTGAACTACTCCATCTCGACACTTGTGCCCAGTACATCAGATCAGCTGAGCAGCTGTTCCGGAGACAAATTCTTCAACATATTAAACATATAAACATTGTGGGAGGTTGTTCTAAATCGAATTCTGCTTCGGGCCCCATAGAGGCTTGGGCCGGCGCGGCTTCAAATACCTGCTCGCTGTTCATCAGTAGCTTTTTAACAGCTGCTCTCTTAATACCATGCATTTGCCTGACGAAAACTTTCCTTAATGCGCCTTTATCGGAACGAACCCGTTGCTCTCTGAGTCACACGCTAGGCATTGGACTAGATGCTTTTTCGTCGGCTTTTTTTCTCCATTATGCATCGAAAGGGCAGCTTGCTCAATAATGTGGACTGACATCCCTTTGGTAAATTCCCTTTGATTCATCTCACTCTGGGGAACTCGTGATCAAACGTGTCAGAGATTTTTATCAGAGAAATAAAGTAAGATATACATTTTTTTTTTTTGTTTTGTTTTCACATCATCGGAATTCAATACCAGCCTGGGCAAAACAAAAAAAACTTCAAATCGGTATTTCAGCAAATAATTGCGGGTATAATCCCCGCCCAAAAAAATAAAATAAAATAGAAAAAAAATGGATAGGTGAAGCCGTGAGTAAACGGTGCAGCAGAACACAGCTAAGCAAATTTTACCCGGAATAACAAAAGCTCAAATATTCATTCAACATGAATCCTCTAATGTGCAATATACTCATATAGAACATTTTAATTTTTTTGGTCATTTTACTAAATTTGGGTTTGAGGCTTAAGAGACGAAACACCACAATGTTGATATCCTTAACAGAAAAACGTTCCATCAACGTTTATGGCAAATTGGTTCGGACAGGCCACTCTTTGTGGGCTTGTCCTCCGTGTTTTCTTTTCATGTATGTAAGCACACAAGTGAAATGGAAGGCTGTTGCTGAAGTCTGTGGGAAAGGTAGACGATCCAAGCGTGCCGATGCATCACCGCTGACATTTCGCGACGACCCCTGAGTCAAGTTCAAACTTCATTGATATGAGATGCCGCGTTTCATTTATGGATAAAAATGATCTTAATTAGTCCCGTGTCAACATTTTCCGAGGCAGAGCATGTGATCCAGCCCCCAAAAAAAACACATTAAATGCTCATATGATTTTTTTTTTTTTTTTTTTAGAATTGCCGACTGCATAAAAACTGAAATGGCCCCGGATAGGAAAAAGGTTTAAAATTTAGCGTTAAGAGGCTTGACTTGTCACCGGATGAACGGGCCTTTCTGGAGTCCTCAAGCGTGACTCACAGTTGCCAGTTGTTTTTGGCCCGTCACGTATAGAACCCACCGCCGCACTTTGCCAGCTTCAAGAGGCCGGATGATTTAGTTGGGACTGGCCAGTTGAATGTCCGTGCGAAGTGAGCGCCGCGTTGGTCGGGCTGCTTCATACATGTGCTGGCATATGCAAGATGGACAGAGACAGGCAGTCAAGTGTAGCCAGGATGGATGGCTAGGTGGGGGGGGCATACCTATCCCCACAGGGTGTGAGGAATTTGAAAAAATACCTGGCATAAGCATGCCAAAATGGGACGTGTGTGTGTGTGTGCGATATGAGACGCCCAAGCTGCCATCACGCAAGTAGATACAGATGGATGTGACTTATGGAAGTGGAATCGAGAGAATAAAGTAATAAAGGAATTCCCTTTGGCCTCATACTGACTAAAATGTGTGCGGAATTAATATTGTTTAAGTTTGTAGGGTTTTCCTTTACTTCTGGAAAATAAAATCCCATAAATGTTAAGAAACTGAAAAGACACATTAAACTCTTTCCTGGAAGTCAAATGTTGAAGGCTTGTAAAAGAAAATGGCCCGATCATAAGGCAGCACAGGATTAGAATGTTTTTGTTATTTTTGGTGCAATGAAGGCTAAAATGCAATATGTTGTGATATTGTGTGTGTGTTGTTTAAAAATATTTTTTAAAACATCGCATCTAATTTGAATATTGTTGTAGTTTATGAAGACTTTCAACATTCAGCAAAATTGTTGCGAACGACATTGTCATGATTTGTGTTGTGTTGACTTTTTTGTTTCATGGTTCCCCTGTGTGCCGTTTTTCACGTCTTGTCTTGCTCCTTAGATTTTTGTTTCCAGCTGTTCTCGTCAACCCGGTCCCTCGGGTCGACCTATCAGCTCCCTCCGGGAACTCGTGTTTTGTCCAGATGTGCCTCATTGTCTCGTAAGTTTTATTGTGTTTTTTTCCCGTTATGTTTTCTCTTGTGGTGAATTTATTCCAAGTTTTGGTTACTTTGAGCCTTTTCTTTTTGGTGGACGTTTGTTTTTTCACTTTTCTTTTTATTATTAATGTGCCTTCTTTTCCTTTTTTTTTTTTTTAAGAAACAATTTAAATGCGCCCTGCCTCTCTGCTTCCCTCCGCATGTTTTCTTGCACACCACAAAAACATACATGATCTATTTTTGTTTCGTTAATTCATCTTTTATTTCCTTTTCTTTTTTTTTTTGTGGACCTCAACTATAAGATCCCACTAGAGGGTGCCAAAGCACCGGCTAACAAGAAAGTAATTTGTGTCGAGGAAGTATGAAGTGATACATGACGACTGAGGGACTCAAATCCTTGTATGTCAGACAGGAGCGAAGTTTAGCCTGGGTTGTTAGTGGAAGAAATCATACTCGTCAGTAAGCCATTTATAAGTTTGATGTTGTAAAATGCCAGTAGATGGTGTCCTTAACCTGGACCACAAGGTGGAGGAGCTACGTTTAGCCTGGGTTGTCTGTGGAAGTTACGGAGAGTCTTTTTTTTTAAATTTCGCCAAAATCCAATATCCTAAGCCATTTATTTTCAAGGGTAATGTCATATGAGATCTGAGTTTGAAAAATATTAATGAGAACATAAGTATTAACATTTTCAAGGGGGTGTCAATACTTATTTATTTCTTTATTTATTTTAATCCACTGCAGGCACATAACATGGCTTTACTTCGTACTATCATGAAGTGTGTGGTGTCAATCTTGACTCATTTTTGAGTTCCCAAATAGTAAAGGGCTTCTTTGATTACTACTTATAGTATACTAGTGACCATTTATTAGCCTGTTGCTCCAGATTTTTTTCAAAACTGGAGTCTGCTCATCCTACGAATTGGAAAGGCCGTTGAAAGTAAACCGCTTTTACAGTGTTAGATAAACGTAGCGAAGCATCGCGTCGCTCAAAAGCGCCACGCTATTTATTTGTCACTGCACATCCATCTCGTTCCCTTCGGACACATTATATAATTACATTTACCTGAGCTATGGGTTCCTTCTCGTGCTTTGACCCGCTCGTCATGCATTTCTGCTTGTTAGTAACGATGCATCAATCTTAAATATGCAAATTATTGAGCGCGGTGAAGGAGTTTAGTCCGAGCTCGCTACTGCAGACACTGGAGCACAATTCGGAAGCCCACTGAGACATTTCAGTATGACCCAAACGCTGATATTCTTTATTCCGTTTACTGTCAAGGCACATTTCTACTGCAAATCATCGTCAAGTTCAAGTTGTTTATTTTTCTTTAGTTGACAAGTTAGGGAGATCGTTCCCAACATTATAGTTACATAATATGTACCACATTTCTGTATTTCCTTAAATCGTGGGCGAGACTTCTTCAACATAGTCTAATCGCACAGTTGCCAAAATAATTTGAACTTGCTGTCACAATATCAATTAAAAATACCGATGGCAGAAATTTTATTTTTATTGACGCCTGTGTAAATTCTCAGTCATCGGGCCATTTTAATCTGCAAAGGATTTTTTTTTTTTTTTTTTTCTTTATCAACATCAGCGTCATTAAAATACATCACACCTGAGGTGCAGATTTTTAAATGTGAGCAGATTGCGGCAAGTGTTTTGCCTGTTGATCTTGTCTGTAATCGAGTTTTGAGAACGGAAAAATTGTGATGTCATCGGAGGGCAGCGCTTTGGCCCTGTGAGGAAGAATTTGAAATCTGATTGGTTAAAGAAGCAGTCCCATCGCCGTTGTTGTTGAAATGACATCGGCCAGCACACCTGGCTGAAATCTGATTGGACAAAAAAAAAAATGTAACATTCACATCGACTGAAAGCAGTGCAGCCAAGGCAAAAAAAAAAAAAAAAATCAAACAATTTTATTTAGGCCTGTTGACACATAAGTCTAAAATATAGTTCCCTCAGGTTTCGCAGTGCCTT
Source organism: Idiotropiscis lumnitzeri (assembly GCF_059441095.1). Lineage (NCBI taxonomy): Eukaryota > Metazoa > Chordata > Actinopteri > Syngnathiformes > Syngnathidae > Idiotropiscis > Idiotropiscis lumnitzeri. The sequence goes on from NC_142400.1 coordinate 4,172,253, forward strand.
AGGGAGTTCCCAAAACATCCAGCATGTGAAAACAAAACCGCGCTTAACACCGCACTTGCCGTCTCGCACCCCCTTGAAAAAACAGCTTTTATTTTTCTGTGTATTTTAGTGTATTTATGCAGCGCACCCAAATGAATGCGTTGTAACGTGTCCAATCAACGTGGAATCCCGCCATGGCCGCCACCCCACCCCCCCTCCCACGCGTGAACATTAAAAGCTCCCTAACCTCTCCCTGGCCGTCCTTGCTTCCCGCGTTCATTTAATTAATTTGCGTCAGTGTTTCTTAACAAACGCACTGACAAATGACCGTCCTCAGTATCATAGCCTTGATTAAATGGGCGGACGTTTTCTTGCGTGACAAATGGTTGCTGGATCAGGCTGATTCACAATTCGCGACGAGTTATTGATCCCCCTCGGGCTTGTGACCATCAAATTTACCCAATCCTTCTTCGTTACTAAGTCAGGAGTGCATTGCGACTGTCTTTCGTACAAAATAGTTTCATCGGAATTCACCATATTTTGATTTCCCTGAATTTCCCGTTAAGGGCAACTAGGATGGATTTGTAATTCATGTCTATTTGCTGATAAAGTGAGTTGAATTTGTTCTGTGACCATGCTTGTAACGTAAAACACTTGCATCGCAAATCATCTTCCTCCATTGAAATGAATGGAAATGTCATCAATCTGTTCCAGTGTGCCCAAAAAACACTAACGAAAAATGTGTATCATGTTTTTTAATAGGAAAAATAGAACCCTGCAATACAATGTAAGATAATTAAATGAAATAATAAATTATGCTTTTTCTGCAGTGTGTGCCTTGACCACCAGGGGGCTGTATAATACATAGACATACGACAGGTTGAGTTGATGATAAAGCACGGAAAAAGATTCAAATAGAAGCCTGTAAATTAGGGCTGGTTGATTAGGCGATTGAATGAAAATATTGATTTTTCTTCTTAGACCGAAGACATTTTTTTTAAAGGGTTACTCACTTTTAAATTATTATTTTTTTTATCACTATTGTAATTATACATCATCTAATGCATCGGTGGGCAAACATTTTGATTGGCGAGCCACAATGGGTTCTAAAATTTGACAGAGGGGCCGGACCAGGAGCAGATGGATGGAGTGTTTTGGTAACCTCACCTCATGGGAAAAAACAAATTAAATTTTAAATGAAAGTGAACAAAAGCCTTACAACAATATATGTCTTTGAAAAACCACAGTATTTAGAAAATAAAACATTAACAAGGTTTATTCATTTAATTTTTTTCAAGTTTGGCGGGCCAGATTAAAACGTTTAACAACCGCATGTGGGGCCTTAGTTTGCCCACACCTGATCTAATTGCCTATTTTTGTCAGTTATGATCTACTTTTATCATTATTCACTATACAGTGGCAGATATTCAATTAAAAAATGTTTTATCCCTCTTTGGACAAGGTTTGACTCCAGTTGTAGTATATCCAAATACATTTAATTTTTCTTTCATGCATATGACCCCCGAGGTGTCAAACTCTACATTTAGCGAGTCGACACAGCTTTGTAATTAGGCACAAGAACCAGGTGTGTAGCTTCTGGTCTGCTGCTCCAAATTGTCTGCTGAAGATAAAAACAGACTGACATGAGCCTCCTCCTCCTCCTCTCTGAAACAAAAATTGTTTGAACCTGCCCACTGGTGGCTCGTCAAGGTTATTGCAGCCAAAAATAATAATGGCGTCATCACGCTGCGTGAATCACTGATGAAGTCTGCCAGCACGGAGGGTTGTTCCTTACGTCTGAATAATGTCTAAAGTCAAGTTTACGTCAGCTTTCCCACCGACTGCTGTGCATCAAATGAATCATTTTATAGCCGCCGTATGGAAGTAACCCATGTTTGACTTAAACAGTGGAAATGTTGGCTCAGTGCTGAGCTCTGGAGCGATGTGATCCGCTGGTGGTTTTGTGCCTCATTACCAGTCGCACAATACAAATGGAAAGTTCTTTCTCAGATGAACACGTTTCTCATTGTTTTAGGTCACAGCGTTTTACGCGCACAAATGAGGCTCATTAAACCACAAAGGAAGACTTATTAGGGTGCAAATGCAAAAGTCAAATGTTCATCGTCGTTAAGGTTTGTCTCCCAGGCTTTTAAGAAGAAAAAAAATCCCACTTGACAACCAGCGTGCGGATCCGGGTTTTAGGCTGGTTTGGCTGCTTTAGAGCGCCTCGTTATCACAGCGTGGAAAAACTCTGCAAATTGTGTTTCCTGATTTTGAAGCCTCGCTTTTTTTTTTTAATCATTCAAATTTGCCAGGGTTGCCAATCAAACTATTTTCTGCGGTTTGGGATTTTAAAATCAATGAAGTGCCCGTGTGGAGTGGGTGCATGCAGTCAGCCTTATCCTTTTGGTAAATTTGACATCATCATCATCATCACACTCTCCAAAAAGACTCCTCCCTCTCTGGCTCGCTGGCTCTAAACCACACCCCCACTGTTTTCCACCGGTCAATCACGCACACACACACACATTTATGTAATATAAAATGATAGTCTGCCTGGTGGCACATAATCTGCGATGATTCACTTTGTCGTCCGCCACAATGAGTTGCATCCAGGCCTTTTACATTTCCCAAACGTCACGTGACATACGGAAGCACGGGTTTGGTTGCAGCAGCTGTTTCGCTCCTTGAGCCGTCTGATGCCTATTTCCACATATGACACATGTTGGCATCGCTGCGACGTCTTGACTGAGATTAAATCGGATTAAGAGTAAAAGTAAACACACAACAGTTGTTCTCTCGCGCTTGTCTCTCATTGTCTCTCGCTCTCTCTCTCTCTTTCACACACACACACACACACACCCACACACGGAGTACACTTGCAGTTAGAATTTAGAATTAAAATGATCTTAACTCGAATTTGCATATTGTTAAATTAATTGCAGATAAAAATTGATGAAGTATCTTGCAACTCAAAGTGAACAAGATTCAGGATTACAGTAAATATAAAAATGCGCGTCCACAAATTCTTGGATGATCGCCTTCTTCTGCGTCCGATTTGAATGAATCAGGACTGTGTGACAAGGTCAGCGGCAGCGGCGTGCGCCCGCCCCAGGGGACAAAGCGCCTCGGGAGCGCGCACACGAGGGCACGAGGACAGTTGACGCGGACACGCAGCTCGAGCAGGCTTCTATAAAATTGTCACCTTTCTTCAAACTCTTTCAGATTTGCACAAAGATTACGATATCAGTTTTGCGCAAGGAGACATTTGGTGAGTGGAAGTTTATTTTGTTGCCAGAATATACTCGTGATTTACTTTTATGTGGTGTTAAAATTGCATTTCCGAGTCAATTGTTTGTCGGTTACTTGGCTTGCTTTTAAAAGGGGGGGGAGTAATTTAAAAATATAATAATAAGCAGCTTTATTGAAGTCACTGTGGACTGACACGGTACCAGAGATTTTATTTTGGTTGTTCCTGAAGTTACTTTTTGCAGCACACTCGCATTGTCTGAGTTAATGTCACCATAAGGTGCTTTTGAGACTTCACAATTTCACCCCAAAACATTTTGTATTCATCATCATGTTCATTGTATATTGTAGATGTTATTATGTAAGAAATGCATATTGATTAAAATTGGCTTTTTTTTTTTTTTTTTGCTGTCAGGCGATTAATTTTTTAAAACTATTTCATTGCAAAAAAATCTGCAATTAATTGCGATTAATCACATTTTTTCTACTACTGTTTACCTGAATAATATATTGCAATTAATGTAAAATCACCAAGCATAAAGTGTGTGATCCTTCGATACGATCTAAACTGAGTCATCTTTACAGGAATGTCTTTGAGAAACAATTCTCAAAATTTATACAGTCCATTTAGTTGCAAGCACCACACTCCAGCCTTGTTGGTTTGCAAGGCCCAGTGGTAACGTAAGCAATGTGTTTTGTTCTGAGATCATGTGCAAAAGATGTATTGCTCATTTGGAATTTAGCTTTCCAAGTTATGCAAATTAATGTTTGAAAAAAATGAAACTGAGTTAAAATATTTAATCGCGTTAATTTAAAAAAATTAATCTTGAGTTCACGCTTTAATTTTCACAGCCCTATTTTCTTTTTTTTGATGAGAGGATGGACAATGGAACGGTGGTCTTTTTTTTTTTTTGCTTAAATTATTTAATAAGCACATGTTGACCCTTCAGAATTTAGTTGCACCGCTTTGTGTCGCCTGATTGTGGTAAACTTGGGATGTTTCACGGATGCGTATCATCGAGGGCAAACTGGCCGTGGTGATTATTTCTCGTTGAGTTCCACGTATTTTCTTAATTAGAAGCCCGCAGCATCTGAGCTCCCACCCAGATTAACATCCACTCATCGCCACAAGATGACCTCCATTTTCGCACACGGCCGACTTGGGGATAAAAGCGGAGGAGTTTCAATTAGACGGAATGAGGCTGGCTGCCAAAGACAAGTGCACGCATATGCTTGTTATCAGCCACTAACCAAACGGCGTGTGCGTGTCAGGTTCGGAAGCTCACGTTGTTTTGCCTAATGCAACCTCGGTCAGAAAATGTTCCTGGGGACTGGAACAGCGTTACGCTAGAGACTCGTATTGATCAGACCATCTTAAAAATAAAAGGACACGAAATTGTTGCAATGTTTTATTTTTTTACATATTTTAAATAATATCCAAATGTGGTTTGTAGAGTTTATTAAAATTCCACGCAAACGCTGTAGAGTAAAAAGGCCCGAGTAACGAACGAGAGGTATGTGACAAAAGAGAGGTCTCATCTGTGGCCTGGTTTCTAACGACCACCGATCAATTGCAAAGTATCGACGCGTGCATATTTGCCTTGTCATGGGTCGGTTTGGTTTGATGTTGTAACATTGTCCGAACAGTATCAACGTAGTGAGAGAGGTGGCTCACTGGTCCAAAAAAAGGGGAGTAATTCGATCCAGCGTACAAAAAATGTGAAATGTCGAGAAAATTATGCATTGATTGAAGATGCGCTACAAAAAGAAAGAGAGGAGATAATCAATATAAAAAGGGGCATTACGGAGCAAGTTTTCATCAAACAGTAATGGATTTTGTTTTGTGACACCTTCATTCAGGTGTGGGCAAACTACGGTCCGGGGGCCACATGCGGCCCGTTGATCGCTTTAATCCGGCCCGCCGAAATGTTTTATTTTCTAAATACTGTTTTTTTTTCCAAAGACATATAATTGTTGTAATGCTCTTGTTGACTTTCATGTCAAATGAAATGTATTTTTTTTTCTCCGATGAGGTGAGGTTACCAAAACACTCCATCCATCTGCTCCTGGTCCGGCCTCCTCTGTCAAATTTTCAAACCCATTGTGGCCCGCCAATCAAAAAGTTTGCCCACCCCTGTCTTAACTGTTTTAATTTCCCTTGTTGGATCTGTTAGTCTGACATTTGGAGCAACCTTAACATCTGTCAGCCTTCACCAGTCACTGTTGAGCGTGTGAACTGATATTTGTTCAGTGACGGGTTTCACGCGTGACTCCGGACATGTTACTTCACAAACCACCTTACCGTGATTAGATAGCGCAACACATGGACGTTGACATCGCATCCCGCAACACGCACTCATACTGCCTTAATTACCTTGAGTAGGTAACCGTCGTCGGTCGTTCGGCGACGCTCGCGCGACGCGGTAATGGAGATAGCTGACTTGTGTTGCGCTCAAGTGTGGTGCAGCCATCAAGGTCAGGGCTTCCTACTTTGAGCCTTTGATTCAGGTATAAATAGGAGTCATTAAATTAGGGATAGGCTCGCCTTTTATTGGTTAGTGGCAGTGCTGAATGATTATACAATATCAATTATTTTGTCATTTGAATCTCTTCCCAGGCTCAAAGACGATAACGAACTTCTGTGGGGTGTTCTTGAGATAGGACTGACTTGTGTGTAAAAATAATAATAATAACATTCAGACCGAAACAGTCAAGGTAAGCATCTCATCATCTGTTTTTGCAATGATCATTTACGATAAAACGTCGTGCAGTAAAAAGGACATTTATATTGTGCTTGTCTGTACCGGTAGTCCGCAATTTACAACAACGTTCCAGTGAGTCGTAAAGTCTGTTGGATTGTTTGGATGTGGATTTTACTGCCGCTACTATGTCTTATGGGCTAAGAGACGGGGTACGGTATATTAGCATATTTGAAACTCTGCCTGATTATGTCAAAGCCTAGCGCAATTTTTTTTTGTTTGATTGATGTGGGGCTTGGCTAGTAGCCAAATGCTGTACACAAGCAAAGTTGTATAGTGTAGCGATAGACCGATTATCAGCCAGGCCGGTATTTGGCCTGTTGCCGATTATCGGCATCAGACTTTTTTTTTTTTTTTACTTTCAAGGCCGATAAGTTATAAGATGGTTTATTTTGGCTCGCTGCACCGCACCCCTCTCTCTCTCTCTCTCTCTCTCGCTCTCTCGCTCTGCTGTGCTGTGCTGGTGGCCCCGCCTGCAGAAGCAGATTGATTCTCTGTACTTTTAGTTCGACTTTTAAAACAAAGTTGTCTAAGATCTAAAAAATCTTTAACATGTTGTAAATCATTTAAGTTGTTTAAAGGCAATTAAATTAAAGCAAGTTTTGGAGTTGCTATTTTTCCAAATTTTGACATCATTTTATCCCTTTTTAAATACAAGTGAATGTCGACTTCAAATATCGCTCACCAGCCTCCATGACTTCTAATAATCGGTATCGGCCCGGAAAAAAAGCATTACCGGTCTATCACTCGTATAGTGAGTAAATCTAAACCTCACTTCATATTGGTTTCTCTTGAAGACTTGTCTTCATCATTTTGTTCCTCGTGTCTCTTTAGGGCTGACGGCGTGTAGAGAAAACGGACAACGCAGCAAGGAAAATCAAATGCAAATTTGCCATCGCTTTCTCTTCTGAAATTTTTTGAAGCTCGTTGCTTTTACTGAGCATGCGTCAGAAGGGAACTTCAGCACACCAACAAAGATGAACCCATATGTCACTTCCCATTTCAGGAGGAATCTTTTTCCTCATTTTCACCTGTTGTAGTACCATGCAGGAATCACGTGGATCATCTTGAATATATTCCATTATAGGTCTTCAAATGAAGTGTTTGGCTTTTATCCAAAATATTTCATGATCTAGAAATTGCAACGGAAGGTAAATGCCGATTCTTTGAATGTTTTTCATTGCATCACCCCTTGTTTATTTTTAAGTGTCTCCTCATTTTCTCCTCTTTGCCAGAAATTGGCCTTTTGTGAGCCCGTTGAAAGCGGGAATCGTAGCTGAAGATTGAACTTCTCCCAGTCACACTAAGGACTCAAAACTGTCATTTCTCTCCGTCTTCAGGTGACCTGTGCGCTTACCGATTGCCTTTTCAGAAATCTTTCAACTGATTCGGTTCATTCCGCACCCGGGTGCAAAGTAATGGCTCTCTGTTATTTTCTTCCCTCTGTATCTGATCAGGCTTTTGCGATATCTCAGCATTGTTGCTGAGCTGTAAAGGAGGTATGTCTGGCCGGGTATAGTCACTTTTATTTATTTTTTTTCTAGCATAATGTGATCTTCCGCAGTGAACTCACAATGGCAGTCAGGCAGATTTGGAGACCCTTGCCGACAAAATGGGAAGTTGTTAAAGCTGTAACATGACAAAACAAGACGAGATGGCTATTAGACGTCTTCTAGTTGGACGCTTTCAGTGTCGTTTCTAAAAAGAGAATCGAAATGAGCTCAGAATTGATTTGGTAGTCGATTTAGTATCATGAGTTTACTTTACTCAATGATCTGTTTTTTTTTTTTATTTGTCACGCCGAAACCAAGGGATTATGAAACTGAACCGTAACGTAAGAAACGGCATGTTTTTCTCTTTTCAACTGCATGTTTATGTATTATTCTATCATATCTCCCGCGGTTTTTGTCCCTTTCTAGAGTTTGCACCTACTCCCAGTGTTTGCTCGATGTAGCTTTTGTCAAACGGTGCCTGAGATTGTCTTCTCTTGTTTTTTCGTTAAACTGCACATGTTTTTTCTCATGCCTGCCGATGTCAACCCAGCTTTCCGTTCCTTGCAAAAATAATTCTTGCCAGTAGACATACGCCGTGGTGCTTTTAGTTTGGACTGTGTTCTTTCCATGGACACGCCAGTGGATGTACTTGATGAAAGCAGTTTTGCTGTGAGATCTCTCAAGGAAACGACACCCGCAACATGTGACCGACCCATGACTTTGAAAGGAATTCTCCAGTTGCAATTGGCCGGTATGGATTCTGATGATTTCCTTTGTACGATGCACTGAAGACTGACGGCGTCGTTACGATATCACACAACTTGACTGGTGTCGCATTGAGAAAAAAAAAAAAAATAAAGTAAAGACTTGCGTGATGGGCGCGGCACGTGTGAAACGCCGCTTCAGTGCTGTGGTGGATGGGCCAGTAGAGGAAGAGGAGGTCATGAGGCTGGCACAGAGTGCAGGCGGGAGCCCAACCGGTTCCGGAACCCCAAGCAGCCCCTCTCCGACCCACGCCATCAATGGAATTGCCCTGCCTCTTGACTGCGATGCACGGAGGCAGAGCGCCACAGGAGAGTCAGTGGGAGGAGAAGGCGGGGAGAGAACGGGGGCGATGTGCTCAGACCCGAGGAGGGGGAGAGGTAGTAGTGTAGGAGGAAGAGGGAAAGGCCGGTCCGGCTCAGACCAGGATTCCCGTTCTTCCCCCTCCACCACGAACCGCTGGCGCACCAAACGTGCAGGCCGCCGGCCCCGAAAGCGCTTTGTGGGCAAGGACGGACGCTGCAACGTTACCTTTGTCAACATGAGCGAGAGGGGCCAGCGGTATCTCAGTGACCTCTTCACCACCTGCGTGGACATCCGCTGGCGCTGGATGCTGGTCATCTTCACGCTCTCTTTTCTTCTCTCCTGGCTGCTCTTTGGATTTGCCTTTTGGCTCATTGCCTCTGCGCACGGGGACCTCTCCGTTCGCCTCATCCCCATCACCGGCACCTCGGCGTCAGGGGAGGCCGGTCCTGGAGGGGAGCGCGACGGAGAGGCGGCGGCGGTGGCGGAGGAGCCCTGCTTCCTCCAAGTGAACAGCTTCATGGCGGCCTTTCTCTTCTCGTTGGAGACGCAGACGTCCATCGGTTACGGATTCCGAAGCGTGACCGAACAATGTCCCCTGGCGGTGGTGGCGGTCGTTTTGCAGTGCATCGTGGGCTGCATTATTGACGCCTTCATCATCGGGGCCGTCATGGCAAAGATCGCCAAGCCCAAGAAGCGCAACGAAACTCTGGTCTTCTCTGAAACCGCCGTGGTGGCTCTCAGGGATGGCAAACTGTGCATGATGTGGAGAGTTGGAAACCTGCGCAGGAGTCACCTGGTCGAGGCTCACGTCCGAGCACAGCTGTTGAAGGTAAGTGACTATGCTCACGGAAGGGGAAAACGAAGCTTCAAGTTGTTTCATGAACCAGTTGTTGTATTTTTTTACTCCTCTAGATGGCGCTGTTGGTTTAAATAAAGGCTTTAAAAAATGGCAAGTCAGTGTGCTTTCAATAATGTTGAACAGAGAACGCCATCTACAGGAGTCCAAAAATACTACAACTGGTTCATGAAGCAGATTTGAAGCTTCATTTACCCATCACTAGGGATCGGGACCGAGCCCTCCCGCAAATCCCAAAAATCCACAAATAAAAGACGCCGCAGACAACGCTAGGCAACTAGCATGTACACAATCATGAACCCATGTTACATACGTAACATTATTTAGTCGTTAAAATTGTTCTACACCAGTGCTTCTCAATTATTTTTTTGTTACCCCCCACCCAGCTAAAAGAAAACAATTTGCTCCCCCACCATTTCGTTGCAAAACAAACGTACACCGTCGAGTTAATACTCGCTGCGCCCAATGGGCAAGGAGAGCGCCACTGCCCTCTACTGGAGTGGATGTGCAATTACACTTAGCATACTACCCCAAATAACGCAGTTCCTCTTTGGATGAATGGTATTAAATCATTAAACGTGCTTTTTGGTATTTAATAACAATATTAAAAGTTGGAACGTACAGGCAAATTGAAACATCAAAGTAGACCACATGAACTTTTGGTAGCTTCATAAAAGCGGAAACGGCTTACTTCTTCTTACCGTTACTTTTTGTTTCACTTTTCAGCAAAAATGAGCTAGATCAACAGCAGCAGCGATTGAAAACTCCAAGACAGTATCTATCGACACGATTGTTGCAGCTGTGAGCGATTGTAATAGAGATAAAAGAGATAGACAAAGCGAGTGCCGAGACCATCTGGCCTGTATTCTGTGGTCTGGAGTTAATGAGAGCTTGTTTTATTCTCCCTCGGGGGGGGTTAGGAAGATTTACCATGGATTAACTTGCCCACTCTTCCTTCACCATTGTCCTTTGTCGTCTCATTTTTTTTTTTCTGCATGTCAAGTATATCGACGCTGTCGTATCGATATTTAAACCAAACTCCATTGCGTCATATTTAAACCTAACCAACCCGATGTGAGGAGTGTTGCGTGCGAGTGGTGATGTCAAATTTATCCCCGGGGCGGGGGTGGGGGGGGGGACTGTGAAGGTAGTACGTGATCTCTTGTGATAGCGTAGCAAAGAGAAAAGGGCAGATGGGATTAAAGTTTTTTTCAGGATAAAAAAAAATACAATTGTAAATACTGTGAGTCGATATGATTCCGTAGCAAGAGTTGGATCCGTGATAAGATTTTACAATATTTGATTAGTGCAAATAAAAGTGACAAGATTTCAAACACTGGTGGCACGTTGGGCGAGTGGTTAGCATGTTCGCCTCACAGGGGTCGGAATCCGGGCTTCGGCCTTCCTATCTGTGGAACTTGTTGGTTGTCCCTTTAAAAAAAAAAAAAATTGTCATCTCCAAGTCAGGCTTGCTTTCCATGAATACGATTGTGATTATGAACAATTATATATTTTTTTTCTTTTGCTTCCTTGGCAACAGTCAAGGGTGACACCAGAAGGAGAGTACCTCCCACTGGACAACTTGGACATCAATGTTGGATTTGACACAGGCACCGACCGGATCTTCTTGGTCTCGCCGGTGACAATCGTCCACGAGATCAACGATGAGTCGCCTTTCTTCGAGATGGACCGCAAAACCCTGGAAAGCGATTCCCAAATGGAGGTGGTGGTGATACTGGAGGGCATGGTGGAGGCCACCGCGATGACCACGCAATGCCGCAGCTCCTATCTGGCTTCGGAAATCCAGTGGGGATATCGTTTTGAACCTGTGCTTTTTGAGAAGAAGGACTGCTACGAGGTCAGTAAGACTTGTTCATGCCATTGCCATGAAAAAAGGGTAACAATTAGGAGAGATTAGATTAGATTTTTTTTTTTTTTTTTTTTTTTTTTTACGGGAGGGGGTCAGCCAACCTTTGTTTTTAATAAGAAATGCTTAATGGTCAAGAATCCTCTGCGAAAAAAATCCAACTATTATTGCAGCTTACTGAGACACTTGTGAAACTCGTCTTCATCAGTGTTCCTCTCTATTATACTGCCCCCTGGTGGCCGAGGCACATACACCAGAAGGAGAAGCACATTATCCATTGAATTGAAGCAAAAAAAAAATCTGTCTCAAAACTGTTTGATTAAAAAAAAATAATAATAAATTGTGTCTAAGTCACGTGTCCGATTTTTTTCCAGGTGGACTACTCTTTCTTCCATCGCACATACGAAATCCCAAACACGCCCTTGTGTAGCGCAAAAGATCTTGCGGAGCTCAAGTACACCAAGAGCTCACGCTCATCATTCTGCTATGAGAACGAAGTGGCTCTGCAACTCATTTCTCCTGAGGACGAACCCGACCCAGACTCCGAGTGTCCTGCCGCATCAAAAAGGAAACTGTCGGACCGCCTCCACTACAACTAGAATCCAGAAGCAGGTTTGGAATGACTCGACACTGCGTCCTTGTTGGCTGATTGGTCCTGGCAATCTTTCAAAATCAGTGAAAATTTAAGTCTGCCGAGTCCAAATCTGGCCCATCACCACTGCAGCACACCCATCATGGATGGGATGACTAACAGCGCCCTGTGGTGGCTGTAACTTGTAACTGCATTTTGCGGTGGACCACCTCACTGGAAGTGTTTCAGTTGAATTTGGATGCAGTGAATGGTAGTGTATCCTCACAGGTACACCTCAGGAATGTATCTCAGTATTATGCTGATTTATCAACGTTATTTTCATATGGTAAGTATGGATATTCTATTTTTAGACAGTTGCTCGTGGTTATTAGAGATCAATTACATGGAGAAACAGTGACAAAACGAGCAGCGGTTTCAAGCTGTTCCATGTAATTACTGTCGGCTGTTTTTTTTTTTTTTTTACAGTATGCAGGAACATGGCATGATTGTGAATTTTACTTTGATTTTCATTCATTCACTATACAGTGAACCCCCGTTTATTGCGTTTATTTATTTATACAGCCAAACCAAAATCTTGTCTCACAAAATTCTGCTAAACTATTTTGTCAAACACTATGTAAGGGCTAACAAAAATAAGCATAGATTTCGCATTAATTATACAATTTATACAGTACAAGAAGAGCATATATATATATATATATTTTATTTTATTTTTTTCCGCTCTGTGATAATCTGCAACGTAACAGGGGTTCACTGTATCTCTTCCTCCTTGTTGAAGAAAAGCACAATTTTAGTTTTGGAAAGGGAAGAATTTTAACCCTAAAAGTGTCTTGTTATGTATAAAATATATTTTCCTACTCTGAGGAAGATGTATTGAGGTGGACTTGTTCCGATGATTTGCCTTGCTTGGTTGAGTTAGTTAGTTAAACCAAATACTGTATTTAAACGAATACATCCATGTTGTTATTCTGTACCCCATTTTCCTTCTGATACGTCACAAGTGGTTCACATACGACCTTTTTGTAGTGGGGTGGTGCCTTTGAGCGACATCTCAAGCTGTCCCTTGCACCGCAGCAGTCATTTTAGAATTTCTTAAAAGCTTTATTTTGAATGTCACCTGTGTTCAGAAGAGCAACAAGGGAAGTGAATGTGCGTTTTTGTGGCAAATCGCAAAAAAAAGTCGGATTTATTGATGCACCCCAGTAAGGTTTGTGATTGACTATACCAGCCACAAAATGGCGGCAAACCACTGCTTTTGGTTAAACGAAACTTCTCAACTTCAGCGAGGTTCCTTGACACTAAGATGGTGCCAGAACAATGAATGTTTATTTTACCTTATTATCCCACTAAAAAGCCTAGCAATATTTTTTGTGTTTTTTTTTTTAATAAAATAATCGCACTGTATAGTTGCACTTTATAAAAACATTAAGTAACAACATAATTAAATAGAATGCAGAGTTTAAATGAATCATGATTAATTCATGTGCAGCCGTTGTAATATGCACTTGACCACCAGAGAGCAGTATAACACAATATACATGTATACTTTGGGGCAATCGCAAAATGTTTGTCAGACGCTAAAATTTTAGTCGTTTTTTTTGCAGAGGATAAAGAATATATGCTTTTGAGTATTCTTATTTTGTCGAATGGGAGTGATAAATCCGCAAAGGAGTGATTTACAAATTTGAGAGGGTGCTCTGTATTTCTAACTAAAGCTGTTCATTTAACTCTTATGAGTGTTACTTTTCATTGTTTCTCCTGTTGGACAAACAAGCTTCATTCCTATTCTTTTCACTTTAGGGATACGTGGGACATTAATATCAGTGATGAAGCTCTTGCCTCTGTCCGACTGTTCCTGCAGTTAGGAAGCTTTTGTAACCTACGTGTTTGAATGTCGTCACTTGTTGTGTCTTCCCATAAATGTCCACCCTCAAGTTCTATTCATAGGCTGCACGGTGGGTCATGGGACCTGCCTTCACTTCGAAGTAATGTAACTTGAACTTTAGAGCACCATCACTTTAGCACTTTTTGTTTTCGTGCACTTTTGAATCATGTCACCTCTTATGTTGAATGGATTTAGACCAGGAGTTGGTAAACTTGTGCTCAAAGGGCCTCATTATTTATTTTTTTTAATGGACAGATGGGCCAAGTCAGTGAAAGAGGTTATAAAATGATAATAATAAAGCCACATTAAAACGTGTATGAGATTATTTATTTATTTTTGTTAAGGGCCAAGAATGGAGTTTGCTCACCACTGACTTGGATTTGGACCATGTTTTATTCATAAAACATGCATTTTTGTGAAGAGCTGGTTCTGGCATCCAACTGTGACTGATTGTGTGAGAAGAAATAAATCCAAATTGAATCGCTTACTTTGAGTTATTCAACTGACACAACTGAAACGGACTCACCTGTAACATCATTAACGTGTACTTTATATGTACGATTTGTATAGGTTAACCAAAAGAAGAATTATTTAACTCTAGGTCTGCTTCCTAGTTCTCTCGACTCTCACATTTGATACATGAGTACAGATACCTGTGCAAAAAAATAACAAACACTGTTTTTATTCCTATTTCTGAAGTCTCATCCAAAAAAAAAAAAAAATGCTGTAATACGAAGGCTTCAAACATAAATGTGATTTTAAAAAATTGACTTTTGTGTTACTCGGATTTATGGCACACTTGTGCTCTTTTGAGGCTGAAATGGATAGTTAGCCTCGCCATTTTGTTTTGCTAAACTACTCAAAGGCACCCCAAACAAACATTTCATACGTACCTGTGAGAAAATGCCTTCCACAAACCCCCTGATAGAGGTTTGGATCCTAGTTTGTCGTTTTACGAGTGGCTACCACCCTTTTACGATTAGGACATATTTTTACTCATTATGGAGTAAAAAGTACGAATATGTATAGGGGGGAGTAAAACATTCGTCATAAAATGAATACGCAAGAAAAGACACTTGATTCCAGTAACGATTTTTTTGTAATTCGTTACTCCTCACCACTGAGTACCAGTCAAAACCCAAGTCATACGCGTCAGTACCGTACAGTCGGCTTTGGGTGGGTTGATTTGTATTACAGACCTGGAGTCAGTTTTAGTTCATGTTTACGACGGTTAAATTTGGAACACAGACCGATCCCAGATCAGTTTGAGGTTCCCCGCTGCCTCGTCGTTTACAAACAAAGGGCGCGCAAATCTCCGTACTGTTGCGCGAGGCTGACGCACAGGCACCTGCTGCGGCACTCCGGTTGGCTGTCCCGCTCGTCGAGTCGCGCTTTAGCCCCGCCCCTTGCCTATCATCATTGGTCAGCGGCGTCATCGCTTTGACGCCATTCGTCATCGCTTCCGTGTCGTGCCAGTCAAGGGGCGGACGGCTCTCGCCGAGTCGTCAGGGTGGCTTCACGGAGCCCTTTGTAGCTTCCCATTGGCGTGTGTCCTGGACTGGGCCCGAACTTTTGCCTCTGATTGGTGTTCGGACAGGAAGCGCAGCTGTGAGGGTGAAGCCTTATGCTTTGCCCTCATCCCTCTCTCTCTAGCTCTCTCTCTCCGTCTACTTTATTCCCAAGCAGGACGTGAGTGTGTGTGGTGAATGTGCGGCTTGAACGGTGCGATGATAAAAGACGCCTCTGCGGTAGGCTACACACCTATCCGAGAGCCAAATAGCCAAGAAACATCCTGAGGACGGTCCTCCGTTTACATTTAACCGTTTGGAGCGCACGCTGACGGTAAGAGCTTTGAACCGGAGTCTAATTCAAGTTTTTTTATTTGTTTAAAGGAGCCGGTGTGAGAGCATTGAACGCCTCATATTTGTGCCTTGTAGCCGGCTAACGCTAGTTGAGGTGGCGTAAGAATGAACGTTGGTGGTGAGGCGTTCATGGGGCTTTTTACCTTTGTTAAAACAAAGACGTACCTCGAAATGGCTTTTTACAAAGGGAAAGCCACCGACTGACAATGACCATTTCATTACGCACTGCGACCGTTGCTATTAACGCTTCATAACCAGAGAAAAGGGGTGTAAAAATGTCATGGACAGTATTATTCCACCGCTGTGTGTCATTTTGGCTTGTACATGTCAGTTGGAAAAAGGGCCGTGGTCCTTGGTCATCCTTGCAATCGATCACCGAGGTGTGGTTTTGAGTGGGGGGGGGGGCATTTCAAGGGTCCCCCCCCCACCAACACCGCAGAGGTGTGCTGTCTGTCTGTCTGCCTGCATGACATTAAAATAATGATACCTTCATTACAACCCTTCCCTTGGTGGTAAAATGCCTCCTCATACGCCTTCAATCTGAGAAGAGAAAGGCGTGTCCGGCTCCAATCCCTTACCAATTAAAATTTAATTTAATTCCGTTCTCTCTGTCACTCCATCTCGATCTATCCAGGACCAACCAATTCAATAGCCTAGGCTTCTGTAGCCCGGAAGGTTGCATGTGTGAAATGTAAGCGCAAAATATGAAGTGAATTGCTTCCAAAAGTGCTTCTCGAAAAAGTACTAAAGACAATTCGCTTTTTAAACTGTGGTTACTTCCTTTCCACACCTAGTTTTCTTTTTTCTTCTCTTTTGACTCAGCTTCTTGTTCTTAATCTTCCGTCTTTCCACTCTTAAAGTGGAATTCGAACCCAGAACCGAGAACTGTGAGGCAGATGTGGAAAATATGCAACCATCTCACTGTTGTCCTTATTTCTTACACTGTCCATTATTGATTTTTTTAATCAATCAATCTGGAAAAAAAGCAAACCAAAATCACTCCACAGTGTGTGACCCCAGTTTAGGTTGTTGTCGTTGGGCTGCAGCGTTCAGGAGGTTGCTATGGAGGGAAGCTGTTTGCTTCTCTATACGTGTGTGTCCCTGTCACTGTGCAATTGTGTGTGTGTGCGTGTGTGTGTAGGAACAGGACTAACAAGAAGGAATTGTGGACAAATGAGTCCACATCTCCCACGCTTGCCCGGCTCACAAGACATTCATGACAACTTTATGGAAATGGTCGCATTCCGTCACATGATTTTCACATTGTTGAGGACTCCTGATGAAAAATGATTTGTTGGAAACCTACCATGGCAATAAAAAGGAGTAAACCAGGAATTTACAAAACTAACTGCGGAGGGGATCTATATTTTATATTTGACGAGAATCCAGACTCAAACAACCCGATTACCTGCAAGCACTCCCCTCTGTTTTCACTTAATTTCCATAAATTCTCATGGCAAGAGTCCAATTTCTAATACTTGTAATATTCCTCAACAGTTATTAGATTGTACCTAATATTGTGGCCAATGAGCAGAGTTTGGCGTTTTCCACCCAAGTATCTTTTTTGAAAAAGAACATTACAAAACACACATCAGACTTCTCCTTTACAAACCAACCCTAAGATATTTCATCGCCACTGTCAGACTGGCTGACTGGGCGGTGTTGGCGCTATTGTGTATTCCACACCCTTTCTTATTGTAACAGGTATGGTTGTGGCAGGGTAACAAACTCTCTGCCCTGTCATCAACAAACATTGCAGGAAAAAAAAAAACGAAGCTTGAGTACAACGCACGGCAGGAATCAAGCCTGATGACATACCTGCCATGGCTCGGAGACACTTAATAGTTTGCATACACACACACGCACACACTTTAGGGCGGTTCCATAGTCTGCCTTTCTAATCTGCACGCTCGGCTAATCAGCGAAATGTATGCATTCTTGGAGTCGCTTGCTAAATAAAATGTCGGACTTTGTGCACATAAGAGAAGTAGCTCATTGGAACCCGACAGGAGTCTGCGGGCGTCATTTGAAAGTCTCATGATTGTACACAAAGCATGTCATCATAGAAAATGAACAAAGTAACTTAATTATCATAGGAGTGTTCGTTTTTTGCATAATCAGCCAACTAACTTAGTCATTTAAAATCTCGTGGCACTCCATGAAGTGGAACTAGCAAAAGAGTCAGATTATTCTTTAAGGCAGATTTTATCATACATTTTTTTTTAACTCTATCAGAGACGTGTTTTATTGTCTTTGAAGAATCAAGACATTCAATCCCAGCGTCATAATTTTATGTCTTTTACGTTTGGGAGGATAAAGATGAGTCTGAAATGCCATAGACAGGCTAACAAAACTAATGTAATGTGAAATGTAAAAGCTTTTCTAAATTTGGAGACGCATTGACAGCTTCACAATCGATGTTTGCAGATTTTTTGTCCACGTTAAGAGCACATTACTACATAAGAAAAAGGTAAACTCCCGAAAACAAAAAAAAAAGTTTCTCTCTGTTGTATAGTCAAACAAATTGTAAAAGTCAGAGTAAAACAGTTGAATGTTCATACTGTCATTCATCTCTTTATTGTTGCAAGTGTTAAAGGACCACGTATATGTACATTTGTAATTGTCCGATTCATCGGTTCTCACAATTTTATCCTGCCCAATATCAGACTCCACATCGCCCTCTAAAAATCCTTATCGGTCTGGCCCAAATAAAACTTGAATTCACGAGGCGCGCCGTTAACCAAGCGTTGACTGATCATTACGGGTCGTCCGAACAGTGCGGCAGCCGACCCGTATGAGGCGTTATCAATCCTTGTGGCTTCGTTGGGAAGTTTTCGAGTGACTCGTTCTCACGGAACGACTACGTTGTCAGAACTCATCTCGAGTCCTCCCGTCGTACTTCGCCACTCGTTTCACGCTCGTCACTTTGCGCCGTCGCCTCATCTTTCACAAAATAACCGAGCAGAGCGAGCCTGCTCGTAAAAGAAATGATGAAGTCCCATTTTTTTTATTTGCTTTACAGCCTTGCGTCTCTGCTGTGCAACTTTTCCACTTTCTGACTTTGCGTCCCTCCTCCTCCTCCTCCTCCTCTTCTTCTTACTCCTTCCTCCTCAGCTGTCATATCAGTTCACTCCGCCTTTCCCGCATCCCTGTCTTCCCCTTGATTTGTTCTGTCTTCCAATTAGGGCATCACTGGTCCGCGCTCAAATCGCATGTGGCCTGGATGCTTCTTGCCCGCTACAACTGCTCTCTTTGGCTACACGGTTCAACTGACACACTTCCCCCAATTTTCTTTTTTTTTTTTTAATGGAAAAAATGGCCTAAATCAGTCCCAATTCAAATTTACTAAATTAATTCTCCTCTTAATACACAATTCTGAAAATCATCACATGACAAAAACAACAAAAAGAAATGCTACAAAATTAAGCAATTACACTGTCAGAAGTAAACTAATACAATAAAATGAAAAAAATATTAGAAATCAGCTCATTTGCATAAATGCTTCTCATAATGTTAAGCCCATTGGGCTGCTATTGTAATTATTCCTACTTATTTATTTTTTTTAATCTCACCTATCCTCTTTACAGTGTCAGCAGTATCATGGCCAGGCCATTAGGGGGCGGCGTGAACGATGTCACCCGCTTCCTCACATCGGGGGTGGTTCCTGGTTCCCCCACCGCTAAGTCGCCCATGTTCTCCGCCGCCGGCCAGGCCGACTGGGCGGCCAAACGTCTGGTGTGGGTGCCGTCAGAGAAACATGGCTTTGAGGTGAGTGTCTGTGATTGTAAAAAAAAAAAGCCCTTTTTAAAAAAATCTTTATTATATCCAAAGTACGGCTGGTTGATTAATCGATCCAATCAAATGAGCCGATTTAAAATTTCTCAATAGCTTCTATACTGCAAAGCACATCCCCCTGAAGCGCACTGCTTAAACTACAATGGCGGTGAACAAAGAAGCACTGGTGTATCAGTTTTGTCACGCATTTGGAATCGGTTTGAGTTTGCAATGTCAGACGATAAGCAAAAAAAAAAGAAGAAATCTGCTGCAAGTCTGTTCAAAGGCTGTTGCAACCAAAGGGTGTAGCGTGACCAGCTTACTCAACATTTGAAATGAAGACATGCAGCAGACTGGGAGTAATGTTGCTGTCAGCCAATTGTCCCCATATTGAGAGAAAAAAGGCTCCGATACTACAACATCAATGTCAGTTTACCAGACATAATTTCAGGATTGGGACATTGTCAGCATTGTACAAATATACTGTCGCACATTGTTAGAGGACGGCAAATGATGTGCTGATAAATTTAAAAAAGTATCTGTGCTTCGTATCGAGGCATACTCAAATGTAAGTACTTGTAATCATGCTTGGTGTGAAAAAAATAAATCCCCTGCAGTTTCTGTTGCGAGTGCGTAAGCTCAAAATCTTGAGGTATAAAACAGATACTATCAGCGGGATCATTTTCACATGGTTTTATGAAAAAAAAAATGCGCCCTGTAAAAGGCAACGGCGCAGTCAAGCGCTCCGCACATTGTCAAAAACTCAAAGCCCATTCATACAGTGAAAAAGCAATTTAAGTGATTTATTGATCCACTCCAGTGGCGGAAGCAGCTTGAAATACACTTCCCAAGGCTGAGTAAGAGAGCGAAAAAATTGCTTTTCATCCCAATTACAAAAATGGCGCATCTTCATCCAGTGGACAGAGGATGCAGTTTTGTGGTAATTTATTGGTGTTAAAATGATCGAATATGAAAAAAATCATCCTCTTTTTGAGGAAACATTTTTTATTTTCACATTATCTGCATTCTGGAATTAAAAATCGATTCTATTTTTGAAGTTAATGCTGGAAAGCGCCGTGTTCTTGGTGTTAGCAGAAATGAAATAGATCTCAATATGGGGATGACAAAAAAAAATCATCCAAAAAGCACAACTTGATTTGAATATCATTTGCCTTTTTTTCCCTTTAAGGAAAAAAAACATTAAAAATCAGGAATAGAATGGTTTAAAAAAAAAAAAGTAAAAAATCTTGAGAATTTCCTTTAAGGCCACATCGACAGTCCTATGTCCAACAAACGAGGTGATTTTCGGCGAGCCACAATCCTGTAAACGACCACGATAATGTTCACGCTCTCATGAAGTGTACACCTTTAGGGTAGGGCGTGTCCCACAAGTGAGACCGAAGCGCAAAGCACCTGTTGTCACTTGAACAACTATCTGCTCACGCACGTGTCCTCCCTCCCAAGACGAGTGGCATTACAAGGCTTTCGCCGAGAATCTCAATTAGTCCCACTTTGCGTAAATTGCCGCAACGTCGCAATTGGCGCTTTCCGCGGGGACGCCACTCCAATTTGACGTCGCCCCATCTTTTTTTTTTCTGCCAAACTCGTTTCATTGTAAACTTACGACAAGAACAATGCTCTCCCTTCACATTCCCCCGTCGGCACAGACGCTGACTTCATGATACAGTCACGACGAGAATGGCTCTGATGGACAAACACGCTTGCGCATTTTTTAGTCCACTTTCATATTCTTTGCATGAACTTCCGAGGCGTGACTAATGTACGACGTGACAAGAGAGGCTTTTGTTTCTCTTCTCTGTCACATCCTTGACTACAATTTACACCAAATATGCATTTTGATGAAGCAGTAATCGAGCTTGGAAAAGTGAGGCATACTTTGATGTAGGATGTCTGGATGATGCAAATTGCCCAAGATGGCTCCCTTTTGAGAAACTAAACCAAGAGATGACAGCCGAAGGTCGAGAACGTAAATGGGGGGGGGGGGGGAGTTGGGCGACTTGTCATAAGAATGACGCGGTAGTGATGTGAAAATGCGTTCTAAAATTACCGACTCGAGAGGCACAGTGAAACAGTTTAAAAGAATGAGTGGCGTTCCAAAAATGTTGTTGTAGTATCACAAGAATGCCGCAAAATTACAGGAAAGATTTTAACTTGACGAGAATAAAGTCATGTTCTGACAAAAATGTTAGCTGGTTACTGCAATGATGTTGGAATGTGGTGAGAATTATGTTTCGAGGAAAGCTTTTTTTTTTAACTGTTACAAGAAAGTGGAGTCGGAATTTGGGGGGCAAAAGTCACAAGGAACAAGTATCATGTGAAGAGAAAACGTTGCAACGTCACAAGAAAAAAGTCGTGATTTGCAAGATTCAGATAGATTCCGATAATTTTAGGGGAAAAAAATTGTCGTATAAGGAAAAGTTAAGTGCAATTAGATGGGAAAAAAAATGTTGCAACCAAAAAAGTCAGATTGTTATTGGAAAATTTTTATGCGACACAAATGTAATGTTATGAATCTATATTATTAATATATTCCAAATAAAGCCTAAATTCTATAATAATCATGTTCCGAGTCTTTTATTGTGTTCTCAGTATTTGCTAAGAAAGTTACAACTTCCCCCTGCGCCCCCACAACTCAACTCAAAAACTCTCACTTTTTGTGAGTGTGGCGCTCGCGCTAATAACATGATATAAAAAACCCACTCATAGTTTTGCCACGTTCTTAAATCAACACCACTTTCACTTCCGTGTGTGTCAGGTGTCTGGAATTCTCTCAATGTTAGCGTTAGCATGCTGAGTCATTCCGTCAGGGCTGCCCATTCCGGCTTCCGGCAGTTTTTCTGTCACGCTGCAGTTCCGTCACCGTGGCAACACACCTATGACACACACAGCATAGCCAATCAAAATGTTTCTTTTGCTATGTCGCGGTTCTTTCAGTTTTTTTCTCTTATCTGTTTTTATGGTTTAAACTTTTACAATGCATTATTAATGTGCATATTCCCGATTTGCTAGTTGCAAATTCAGCTACTATGTTGCCATGAATGAAGGAGCTTCTATTATAGAGGAGAGCGCCCTCTCTGAAGGGTGTGCATTGCTGCCATCTTGTGGCAACTATGAGCAAGTAGAAACATTTTAAGGGGTTGTCAGTTCCTCATGGATTTTTGCTATTCATGGCAGGGCACAGTCGGGAATCCTTGTATACGTTATACTTTCATGCCCGACAAGTCGGAAAGGAGAGCCAGGCAATGAGCAAACACATACAGAAGCTGATGTTGACCGCAGCTCACCCCCAGGCGCTCACACGTCAAAACAAAGGCACTGCCTCTTGAAGTCACATGCATGTACAAAACGTTAGAATAAATCCAGTATTTTCTTAATATTTTAAGCTTGCAATTTTCTTTTTTTGTTCAAATATATTTGCGCTTTTAGTTAAGTGTGTTAAGTGTGCTATAATAAATTTTTTCTTTGTTTGTTTTTTTAATTTAAATCATGGACAATTGAATTTTTCCCTACTGTAGGTGGATCTGGAACATGTCTGGAAGGGGGATTGTAAATTTTGAAAATATACAATTTGCATGAAATCTGGTTGTTTTAGTCAGGGTGAAGGGTTTTTTCCCCCCCTGGCAACTGTGCATTTAAGTTACAAATTAAACGCAAACCTAATTCGCATAGAAAGTCTTTCCAAAAATCTCGGGTCAGATGACGCCCAGATGATTCAGTTGGAAAACTTTTTTTTAAAAAAAGGCTGTTCGATACATCTGTTCTGAAGTGGGTGACCTTGTCTTAAAGGAACATTCGAAACTAACCATTGGTCTCCCTCTGGACAGTCGGCCAGCATCAAGGAGGAGCGCGGCGATGAGGTGGAGGTGGAGTTGAGCGACAGCCAGAGGCTGCTGACGCTGTCCCGGGAGGAGGTGCAGCGGATGAACCCGCCGCGCTTCAGTAAAGTGGAGGACATGGCCGACCTCACCTGCCTCAACGAAGCCTCGGTGCTGCACAACCTGAGGGAGAGATACTACTCAGGCTTGATCTATGTGAGCGCACCAGACACACTTCTTATTAATTAACCGTTTTCATTGCATGTTTGAATGTTGGGGAAATTAAAATTTGGTCATTTAGGAACCCCCAAAAAATGTTGAGAAACAGCTTTAAATTTTAAAATAACAAGTAAAGCTTTTTGATTCTGAACTTTGGAAGATCTAATACTGGGAATGTTCAAATGTCAAAACTAGAATCTAGAAATAAGTTTAACTCATTTAATCCCAGAAATGTTCACTTAGAGGAAACCCCTCAATTCCCGCGTTTTTCTGGATTTTGTATATAAAAACGCCAAAAAATAAAAAAGGCAAAGACGTATAAATACGTCTTAGGGAGGCGGGGACTACATATTTTAAAACGTATATGTATGCCTTATGGATTGTATGCATTAAGTGACGCGGGATGCGCATCGTACAAACTTGTTAATGCCATCAATCCCTGCCTGCTATGTCAAATATTGAACAGCGCAAGACATTGCGATGATCCCCCGCTATATAGAATGTGCAGCCAAACACCATCAAGGCAATTAAGTTTCGCTGCCAAAGTGCATAAACGGAATGAATGACGGCCGGGGTAGTCCCAGTGCAGCTGTCAAGCTAAAAATATCTCGATCAATCCTGCTGAAGCTTCCGCAGTCTCAAGTGATCGATTGAGTGCCTTAATGAAAGATGCCAGGCCCATGTGGGTGCTACATTCCAATCGAAGTAATCGTGTAATTGCGAATGCCGCTGACCTGACTTTTCTTATGTCGCCATAAATAGTTCTGCTGCTCTTGTACCGCGGTTATTGCTATAGAAAAACAAATATATCTTTCGGTTATTAAGTCTCTAGTATCGGCATCAATTGCTCTAAGGGAAAAAGTATCACTCTTTACTAAAAACGTTTTAATCTGCAAACCGCTTGACAGAATAAAGTCATAGTGGCATTTTAGTAAAAAATGTTTACATGAAGATGTCATTTTATGAGAATAAAATAATGTCAATATTTTTTGTGAGGGGGGGAATTTTTTTTATATGAAAATGCTACTGTTCAATGAGAATAAGAGTGCATGTTTTGAGAAAAAAAATATAAAGCTATGAGAAAAAAGGGTGTTTTTTTAGCCATATACTTGCTGAATGTGGGAAAGGAGAGCCAGAGTTGCTGCTTATTGAACGCCAGGAGAACAGTAAAATAGAAACATGATCAGATTAGAGATGTACAATTAAAAAAATATATAATAATTATCGCAATTTAAAGAAAAATAAATTCTTATCGCAATTTTAAAAATATCTTATCGCAATTTTTTTCAAGTATTCTGTATTAAGATAAACAATATCCCAATGCATGAACATTTTGGTTTTATAATTTTTTTTTTTCTTCCCAGCCTTACATTTTACTATATCGCAACGATCGCAAGTCATTGTTCCGTCCCAACTCAAGAGCGCCAGCACACACGACCTGCTGCGAGCCACAGCTCACAGCCAAACACTCACACAAAGCCTTCTTCTGTTTTTGCAGACATATTCCGGGCTCTTCTGCGTGGTGGTGAACCCCTACAAGAACCTGCCCATCTACACCGAGTCCATCGTGGAGATGTACCGGGGCAAAAAGCGCCACGAGATGCCGCCGCACATTTACGCCATATCTGAGGCGGCCTATCGGAGCATGCTGCAAGGTACTTAGCGCCGCTATCTTTGACCTCTCCGACAGCGGAGCAATGCCCAAGCATCTGCTATCAGCTCAGCTCCACTGGAATGCGTCGCTAAATCGCGCGTGTGATCTTTGGTCGCGTAGCCACGCCGTGGGCGTCGTTCCAAGGTGTGTTATTCCTGCCACTTATCGCTGCTATCAAAAGTGGATCGAAATTAGTTGAGATTGTATTTTTCTTGAAAGAAAGCGCCAAGGAGTGGCATTTTTTAGCGCCACGCTGGGCGCATTATTATTCAGTGCTGGTTATCAAAACTCATTCCCTCCCATTGACGGATATAGACGTCAAAAAGTACATGAATGAGTTAAGGGCGGAAATTTATACTGTAGGAATGACAGTCATTTATTGAGGTTACTTCGGGTAGGCTGTAAAGAATTAATGGCATTTCTCCCAGGTAAACTGAATGTATGTTTTGGTTTTTATACTCGTCAAGCCTACCATACTGTAAAATATTTGTCGTTTGTTACTTCCCAACGCTGGCAAAAAAAGAGCTTTTCAAAGCAGGTGGATTGAGCAATACCTCTGCCCCAGGGTGTCCTCCTGAGATAACAGGACGGGGCAGATCAAATTCTGGGTCTATGTGTTAGCCACCACCCTCAGGCTTTTGGCTGCAGGCGTGTTACTGCGGCGACAGAACCAGTAGGACCAGTATGAATTCTTCCATGCTTGAACACATGAGAAAGGCACTAAGAAGCGATTACAAGTCGCCCGGCTTCCAAAAAAAAAATGTCCAGCCGGGAACCAGGAGCTCTTTTGTGGTTCTGATTAGGCATGCAGAGGGTAGAACGCATCGTGACGGAAGTTAACGTCACGACAATCGTCTATCACTCATGAGGTGAGAAGCCAAGAGGAGTCGCCAGTTGGGCGCGCGGTCCACAACCAGCTGATTTTGATTTAGAGTGGCACCTTGACATAATCCGTCGTGGCCGTCAATCCTTTCCAGCCACCCACCATTTGTTGCTACCGTTCATTAAATGGATAAATTGGTCGATAGAACAAGATTAAGGCGCTGTATTGATTAAAAACAAAACAAAAAAAGCTAACGTAAAGATATCAAATGAGTTTCATAAGATGTCATTAGGGTGCGTACTGTAATATTTGTGTGATGGATGTGTGCCGTATAAGGGCGTGGAGTCATTTGCAGTCGGGTTGGTGGTTAGTCAGCATGTGAGCGTTGTGCACCCGTACACTAAATATTAAATAATAATACAGTCAGAAATAACTCGGGGGGGGGGGGGATTGACCATAATACGCATCACATTGGCGATGTATCGCTGCACTTGACAAGCACGTACTTTGACACCGTCACGTTCTGCACATTCAGAAGAAGGGCGCATTCTCTGTCAGCTTTTGATTTATGACTCGCTGTGATGTCACTCTTTTAACAATGTTTTGTGTGTGTGTGTGTGTGTCTTTACATAGACCGAGAGGATCAGTCAATCCTGTGCACGTGAGTAGCCTATAGCTGCTGAATTTTGTTTCGCCTTGCGGGAATTGTCAAGTGTGCATTCATGGAAGGCATTTGTGTCATGTGAGGTTTAAACTGGGATTGGCTTTACTGACTTGCAATCGAGCCAAAGCACACATTTTATATTAGACAACAACAAAAACAATTGACTCAAATATTGTTTTTAGTCCCCCACTCTGTTTTGTTTTACATAAAGCTATCAATGTTTTTGCATTTACATTTTCAATATGTAAATTTAAATTGAGCCTGATTTTAAACGCATTCCCACCTTTCTGCTTGCATGCATTCTTCCATTTTCTGTCCCACTTGGCTGCCAGGTGATATTAAAAATGGAGAAAAATAATTAATAATTAAGAGTCATCCCAGTCCAATTACGGGATTGGAATTCGGCGCCAATCACATAATTCTCAGATGACGGATATGGCCTGTAAATAGGCAGATTTTTTTTCTTTTATTTTTTATTTATTTTTTTAATAATTGTTGAAGGTTGCAAAGGGACAAAATAATCCCGAGGTACAAATAGACCAGACAAAACTGGATTTTTTTACATTTTATTTCCCATCACGCAATATAATAATTCAGTTTTTTGGGTTTTTTTTGGGTGAATTTATTAGCCTGTTACAATGACCTTCAAGTCTTAAATTTGGCTTCCTTAAACCTTCAGACATCCCATTCTTGTTTCAATAGCACTGTGCTGTCCAATTTGGGGTTGCAATGTGTTTCAAGATGATCTGTACTAATTTTGGATGTCGTGTTTCAGGGGCGAGTCGGGCGCAGGCAAAACCGAAAACACAAAGAAAGTCATTCAGTATCTGGCTCATGTCGCTTCCTCTCACAAGGGTGCTGCTCCCAACAGGAGCAAAGAGGCTTTACAGGTACGCTGCAATTTTGTGCACTCTTTCACTTTTCATGAAGACTTCAAGGCTAGAAAAAAAAAAGTGCTGTCTCATGCTACGCTTGGTGATAATGCTTACCACTGCGTTTCTTTCTTTGAAATATGAGGACGCGCAATTCACTCTTCAGCATTCTTGTTCCCTCTCTGGCATGATTTGAAAGTGACACTTTGGGTTACATCTCTCTCTCTCTCTATCTATCTCTCTCTCTCTCAGTGTGACTCACTTACTTATTCCCTCTTTAAATTTTTTACCTGCGTCTTCCTTCCTGCTCCCCTCTCCCTCTACTGTCTTTCCCCTGCTGCATGCTCAGATGGATGGCTCTCGCTCCTTAACTAGGGGCACCACTTTGGTGAACAAGGTGAGTGGCCTCCTTCCCGCTGTCCAGCCCTGTTCGTTTTTACGACTTTCTTCTAACCAGCTGCCTGCGACAATTCCAACTAAGCCACAATGACTCATGCCTTGTTGTGTTTGCACGTAACAGCCTTTGCTTTTAATTTCATATAATTTCTCTTGTCTTATTTGTCTTTTTTTTTTTTGTCCCATTCCTTTCTCCCATCCATGTGTTCACCTGATAACCCTCATCACTCCACTTTTCTCCACACTTCCTCAGATTATGCAATATGTGAGTATGCACAAACTTTGGGGGGGGTTACATGGGAAAGAATTAAGAAACAAGTTATTTGATTGGATTGCTCTGTGTATGCCTGTACAAATGTCATTAACTGTTGACTTCAAGCAGTGCTTCTCAATTATTTGATGTTACGCCCCGCGTCGCAAGAAGAAAACAATTCGCGTCCCCACTCCCACGCCAACTATAAATTTTTCATTTTCGTTGCAAAACAAACCGACCCTGTAGAGTTCTTACTCGCTGTGCACAATGGCCAAGAAGAGCACCACTGCCAACTAGTGGAGTGGAGGTGCAGTTACACTTTATTATAGTATGGTGGAAAAAAACATGTTTCCCAGTCACACGCCCCTCCCTCAGCATCGTAGCCCCCCCCTTCTCCAGGGGGTGGGGGGGGGGCTGCCCCACTATTTGAGCAGCACTGACTTAAAGGTATGTGTCTGAGAGTGGCGTTAAGCTTGTTTCCATTGTTGAGTGCCTTGTGAGGCACATGACACAAGCAGTTGCTCTTCAGCTTGCTTCCTAATCGGCTGTCGCTGCACAACCGTGGCTCTACGAGTAGCATGTCGTTTTCAATTAGTGCGCTGTTTTGCTTCACTGATAACTTGGAGTTGTCCTACGAGAATCTAATAATGAGGACAAGGGAAATACGAATGCATGGATCTTAAAATGGATTTCAAACAAATGCTTCGAATGGCTCATTACGATTTTCGGTCATAACCATTTTTGCGAGCAAAATCATGGTGGAAAAACACTCTTAACGCACCTCGTACCAGGTCAGTGATAAACGTGTTTTTACTCTCTTTGATATTGAGAGAGGTGCTCAGATTGGGTCAGAATGTGAGAATTTGTGTACCAAGTTTAAGTAAATTGAAAATCTCCGCCAAGGTGGCTTTTATACTCCCCTCACAAAGTGGGCAAACATGGCCGCATGGCCGCATGGCTGATGGCTCCTTGATCAGCTTTCTTACGCGCCGACTCGAGCTGATTGCCTGCGCACGATCGCTGGCTGCCGCACTGGTACTGCAAAACAGCCGCAGTAAAGCACCGCAGCAGGCTCGAGCGAGCCAGTATGTGCCGAAGCTGCCCCCCGCTTTCCCCACAACAGTGGTTCTCAACTCGTTGCCTCATGAAAGGCCATTGTTCTGACATGTGCGGAGAACCATTGTTGTGTGTGGGTGTGTGCGCGCGTGTGTGTGTGTGTGTGCGCGCAGTGGCTATTTTGGGCCTTCCTTTTGTGTTTGTGTCACTGCACTTGAAAGATGACCCCATAGATATTTTTAAATCATCAGATCCATTGTTTCCACAAAAAAAAAAAAGATTACTATAAAAATATTTCACAGTTGTATTGTGTGTGACGTTAAATAGATTGGTGTGTGTGTGCGCGTGTGTGTGCGCGTGCGTGTGCGTATGTTTAGGGCGAGCTGGAGAGACAGTTGCTGCAAGCCAACCCCATACTGGAGGCCTTCGGCAATGCGAAAACTACCAAGAATGACAATTCCTCAAGATTTGTGAGAGCTTTTTTTTTGTTTTTTTATTTTTTATTTGGTTCTGATGTATCCCATCATTGGAGTTTTTTTTCTATTAAAATACATCATCTCTTTCCTCAGGGTAAATTTATCCGCATTAATTTTGATGTGGCGGGGTACATTGTTGGTGCCAACATTGAGACCTGTATCCTTCTCATGACTGACATTTCAATTTGTTTTAATGGCGGAGGGGGGGGGGGGTGATTTGACATACAAGTAACACTCATAAGTCAAGGCAGAGGCCTGCTTTCATCTCAGCCTCTTTTTGTGTTGAAGAAGCTATTGTGGTCGCGCCTTCCTTCTTCCTTCCCTGCTTACACGATTATCAGCGTGTGAACATCCTTGACTCGTAAACTCAAGACCTCCTGGAAAAGTCCCGGGCGACCCGTCAGGCCAAAGATGAGCGGACGTTCCACATCTTTTACCAGATGTTGCATGGAGCTTCTGAGGCAACGAAATGTGAGGATAAGTTATCATCTACTGCTATCGTACTGTAATTGTACACATAAAAGAGATGATGAACTCTGTGGCTGGTCGTACAATTTGATAACTGGAGGCTTCAGATTTATCGTAATCCATCTTTTAATACCACCACTATCACATTGCTATTATAGAAACCATTAATAGTCAACAGAACCCCCAGTAGTTCACAGTCACTATTTATCTAGTACAGGGGTGGGCAAACTTTCTGATTGGCGGGCCACAATGGGTTCTAAAATTTGACAGAGGTAACCTCACCTCATTGGAGAAAAAAAATACTAATATTATATTATATTATAATATCTAATTTTTAATGAAAATGAAAAAAAGCATTACAACAAAATCTGTGTTTGACACACCAAAGTATTTAGAAAATAAAATATTAAATTATTCATTTAATTTTTTTTCCAGTTTGGCGGGCCGGATTAAAACGTTTAATGGACCGCATGTGGCCCCCGGGCCGTAGTTTGCCCACACCTGATTTAGTAACCTGGCAAAAGCACACAAAAATGAATCAAATATTTCATACTGAACAGAGATGGACAAATTTGGAATCAAATCTTGACAATTTGTTTGGTAGACTTCGATCAGTGCTTCTGATTCACCACGGCTTGAACTTTGTCGTCTGGTTTAATTTTCCCCCCATAGCGGACCTGCTCTTGGGAACTGCCGACGAGTACCGCTTTCTCAGTGGGGGTACCATTGTAGTTCCCGGTCAGAGTGATGCCGAGAACTTCACGCAGACGATGGACTCCATGGCCATAATGGGCTTCAACCCCGAGGAGCTGATGTGTAAGTTGTTGAGGTTAATGCGCGTCATTTCTTTTGGATGCCCCGTGAGACCCTACGTCAACGTTTGCGTCATCCCTCTCAGCCATGCTGAAGGTGATCTCCGCCGTGCTCCAGTTTGGCAATATTTCCTTCACAAAGGAGAAGAACCACGATCAGGCGTCCATGCCCGACAACACGGCGGCTCAGAAACTCTGCCACTTGCTGGGCATCAACGTTCTGGAGTTCACCCGAGCCATCCTCACGCCGAGGATCAAAGTGGGTCGGGAGTACGTCCAGAAGGCCCAAACGAAAGAACAGGTAATGATCGTTCGTGAGGAAAGCCAAACATGGACGGGGTGGATAGTCACGTGAAATTCTGATTGTAATAGTAGTGTAGTAAATGGCGCCGGTTTCGCGTGAGGCCCAGCCGTTCATGTCATGTCTGTTTTTCTTTCCAGGCTGACTTTGCCGTGGAGGCCCTGGCCAAGGCAACGTACGAGCGCCTGTTCAGGTGGTTGGTGCACAGAATCAACAGAGCTCTGGACCGCAGACAGAGGCAGGGAGCCTCCTTCATCGGCATCCTGGACATCGCCGGATTTGAGATTTTCCTGGTGCGTCCTGTACTTCAACTTTTCCAGTTCAGGAAAAACAGTTGACTTCTTTACATTCGCTTACATTCTGTTTTTATACGGGATTGTTTTTCTTTCTTAATAACACATGTTAAAAAAAAAAAAAGTGCTTCTTGGTGTGCTGGAATGGATTAATGGCATTTTACTTAATTTCCAAGGGGAGAATTTATTTGATATTCAGAAATAGCTGAATTTTTGTGATAACCATATTTTCTTGACTATAAGGCGCTACTTTTTTCCTCAATTTTGAACCATGCG
This sequence comes from Idiotropiscis lumnitzeri, assembly GCF_059441095.1. Lineage (NCBI taxonomy): Eukaryota > Metazoa > Chordata > Actinopteri > Syngnathiformes > Syngnathidae > Idiotropiscis > Idiotropiscis lumnitzeri. The sequence goes on from NC_142400.1 coordinate 4,204,036, forward strand.
GCTAATACAGCAGTGCGGCTTTTCTGTGGATTTTTCTTTCACCGGTAGGGGGCGCTCTATAGTTCAGAAAATACGCTAAATATTTTTTTTTCTCTTGGGTCTGTTCTGTTTTAATTAGCAAAGTTGTTCCCGTGTTAAAAGGCAACACATTTTTTTCAACAAAAAAAATTCCCCCAAAAAGTGTTGTTGCGGCTTATATACATGTATAGTCCGGAAAGTCATTCGTGTCAGTGAGTCATTCCACAAAGTCAGCCTAAAACCGAATTGTGAGAAATCTTTGTAAACTGCACTTCTGTCAAAAAGAGTTTCTTAATCTCAATGTTCATCATCTCCTCTGCAGCTGAACTCCTTTGAGCAGCTGTGCATCAACTACACCAACGAGAAGCTGCAGCAGCTCTTCAACCACACCATGTTCATCCTGGAGCAGGAGGAGTACCAGCGAGAAGGCATCGAGTGGAACTTCATCGACTTTGGCCTCGACTTGCAGCCGTGCATCGATCTCATTGAAAGACCAGTATGTTCGCCTTGCATTTAAGCCCCTCCCCCCGACCCCCGCAGACGCACAACCATTTGTATACAAGCCATTTAAAAAGTCTAGTTTGCCTAACGTGTGCCGGTCTTGTCGTGACTAGGCCCAGCCGCCAGGTGTTCTGGCCCTGTTGGACGAAGAGTGCTGGTTCCCTCGAGCTACCGATCAGTCATTCGTGGAAAAGCTGACCAGCCAGCAAGGCGGCCATCCCAAATTCTTCAAATCTAAGCAGCCGCGCGGCGAGGCCGACTTTTCCATCATCCACTACGCTGGCAAGGTGTCCCATCAACGTCAAAAGAAGGAAACGGTCGACAGTCCGATATGGTCTCTGACTGTTTTTTTTTTCCCTCCTGGTTTCCGCGCCATCAGGTTGACTACAAGGCCAATGACTGGTTGGTAAAGAATATGGACCCCCTGAACGACAACGTGGCGTCCCTCCTCCACCAGTCGTCCGACCATTTTGTCTCTGAGTTGTGGAAGGAGGGTGAGACTTCTCATGCATTCAACTTGTGTTAATGAGCAATAACTAAATTTGTCCTCAAAGCCCTCAAATATACACAACGAAGCTCTACTAACTTCCTATTTTCTCTTTTTTTTTTTGGTTGTTTTATATCTTGCATCATGCTTTCTTCCTCCACCTTGTCTGCTGTGTTAACTCAATCTTTCCTGATTCTTTATCGTCCCTCTTTGCTTTTCCCCCGCATCCCACCTCAGATATTCAAACTCTACCTCGTGTCTACTTCTTTGACTCCTATACCACACTGCAGGCAAATGGCTCCGACAGTAGGTTCCTCTGCACCACCGTGTGTGTCCTGCATGAAACCCCTCCCTCCTACTCAGATTGTGTTGTTTTCTGTTCGAACCATGTCTCTTGGTTATGTCAATACAGTGAACTCCCGTTTATTGCGGGAACACGTTTTTCCCCACACATGACACTTATAAAATGATTAAAATGCAGTATTTCTTGTCAGACGTCAAGATAAGTCAAGACTATGTTGTCACTCGTGATGGGTAAATGAAGCTTCAAATCTGCTTCATGAACCAGTTGCAGTATTTTTTGACTCTTGTAGATGGCACTCGCACTCTCTGTTCAACATTGGGCTGAAAGAACACTGACTTGGCATTTTTTTAAACCCTTTATTTAAACCAACAGTGCCATCTAGAGGACACAAATATAACTGGTTCATGAAGCAAATTTGAAGCTTCATTTTTCCATGCATTGCTTTCCAAGTAAGTGGAAATACTTCACAGTTTTTCACTCCGAGTTGAAATTTACTGTTGATACAGCAAATGTATTTCGTTGTGGTTGCTCCTGCAACGCTCCACGTAAAAAATCCATTAAAACAAGGCTCGCTTGAATAATTTCCTATAAAGCGCTGGGTTCACTGTATCACTTTTTTTTTCTGTATTAGTGCTGCTTTCAGTAGATGTGTCTGTAATTGATCATTATTAGTGACGCAACTCGGCTGCGGCTTAGTAGTGATGTGTGACGTGCGAAGGTTAGCAGCATGCTCATCGTTGTAGATGCCGAAGCAACATTCGGGATCACGCCTCACGACGTCAAGTTGGAGTTGAATTCTTCTCCGTGTGATCCTGAATGAACTCAAGAGATGCAAAATATTGGCTTGCTAACAAACATAATTCTAATGACATTGCCCCACAAGATGATAAGCATCCTTTTCAGTTTTATCACATTTACAAATGATTGTGGCTGTAAAGCAATATTTTGCATCTCTGAGTTTTCAAATACAGCATACCGTATTTCCTCAAATATAAGCTCCAGCGTTTAGCTGATCATTAATGTGGGAAATGTCTTAACGCTTTGTGTCCAGTGGACCGCATCATCGGTCTGGATCAGGTGTCGTCATCAAATGAGAACAGCGGGCAGGTCGCGTTCGGCGCATCGGGCCTGAAGACCAAGAAGGGAATGTTCAGGACGGTGGGCCAGCTGTACAAAGAGTCGCTTGCCAAACTGATGGCTACGCTGAGGAACACCAATCCCAACTTCTTGCGCTGCATCATTCCCAACCACGAGAAGAGGGTAAGACGAGACTGGAATGTTCAGAACTAGCACGGGGGGAAGAAATTTGAATTTTATCATTAAGACGCATACATTAATGAAAATATTAAAATTGTATTTAAAAAAAAAACAGACTGTGTTAATACTTAAGAGTACATTAATGTAAATGTCTAATATAATATATCATGTATTTATTATCACAGAGTCATGAAAATCATACAATTGTCTGGAGACTATTTTTTATTCGTGATGATTAAACTAATCTTATAATTAAAAAAAGATTAGCATGTATTCATGAATTCATACGTTAATGAAAATCATGTAAAAAGAACTTTCTAAAACATGTCATTATAATTCATATAGTAATCTCACAATGCGAAAAGAAAAGGCAGAATCTTACCATGAGTCATAATTTAGTACACTGAATTGAATGAATGAAAATCTTACAATGCTTAAAAATGGCCAAATTTAGTCCTGATGATTGATACATTAATTAAACAAGCTTCCAATGCTAAAATCAGTGCGATAATCTTCCTTGGCTCTTCGAAGATTTAATGTAATCCTTAAAAAGTCCCCCGTTAGATTTGACCAAAAGAAAAACCTTTATTTATATGAATATTTTATACTATTTTTATTTATCAATAAGAATGACACTTCAGCCTTAAAAACTTCAAGAAAATTCTCCAAATGATTCCTCTGCTCTCGCAACCTTTTTTTTTTTTTTTAAGGCCGGCAAGCTGGCACCGCATTTAGTTTTGGACCAGCTACGTTGCAACGGTGTCCTGGAGGGGATCCGTATCTGCCGGCAAGGCTTCCCTAACCGCATCCCTTTCCAGGAGTTCAGACAGAGGCGAGTGTGGTCATATGAGCTGTGTTTGTATTTGTACTTGTCTCTCATCCACATGTGGCCCCACTAACTGAAATGTATCTTGCAGATATGAGATTCTGACTCCGAATGCTATTCCTCGCACCTTCATGGACGGAAAACAGGCGTCAGAACTCATGGTGAGTCCTTGATTTTTTTTTTTTCCACCGGCGGTGTTGATCAATCACAGACGTCATACGTACTGATTGTTTGATCCATATGGACCAGTAAATTTCAGACTCCAAATGCCGATTTGAATCTCTTGGTGTCATTGCTCAGATCAAAGCTTTGGAGCTGGATCCCAACCTGTTCCGGGTGGGCCAAAGCAAAGTGTTCTTCAGAGCCGGCGTGCTGGCTCACTTGGAGGAGGAGCGAGATTTAAAAATCACAGACACCATCATTCGCTTCCAGAGTGCGGCCAGAGGCTACCTTGCACGCAAGTAAGGAAAAACTTGGAAGTTTTCAACCAGGGGTTGTTCAGACATGGCCACATGGTAGTTGTGGTCGCTCTCAGAGAGGATGCTTGTAATGGCCAAGCCACATACAGTGCAGAAGAAAAATAAGAGGCTGGAACAGTTTGAACAGTCTAACTCAGGGGTGGGCAAACTTTTTGATTGGTGGGCCACATTGAGTTCTAAAATTTGACAGAGGGGCCGGACCAGAAGCAGATGGATGGAATTTTTTTTGTAACCTCACCTCATCGGATGAAAAAAAAAAACATTTCATTTTAAAGTGAACAAAAGCATTACAATAAAATATGTCTTTGTCACACGTCAATATTTAGAAAATAAAACATGAACATGGTTTATTCATTTAATTTTTTTTTCAAGTTCAGATTAAAACGTTTAACGGGCCGCATGTGGCCCCCGGGCCGTAGTTTGCCCACTAAATTTGTCCTAAAACCACAAGTGATTGCATTAGTTATGTCATTGACTCCATCTGGAAAAAAAAAACCAAAATAACGTGGCTTGTCTGCTCGCCAGAAGCTGAGCTGCACTGTGTTTGTTCACAGACTAGGTGCAAGTCAATCCGTAATATGTTCTATGTGAGAAGAAAAATATTTGCCCATAGCATTGTATAAAATAGAGGGCTGGAGTCTTGAGTAAAAAAACTACTTTTAGAGTTTTCCCCACAGGGACCCATTAGCACAATCTGACCCAACGAACACTTTGATCTTTCTCCAAAGCGCTTAAAGCCACGCAAATATTTAAACTCACCTGCAATCTTTACCAGTGACGTGGGAAGTGGAACATCCTCGACAGGAATTTGGCGAGCGGCCTGTGGAATGCTGCGAATGGCATGAATAATGGGGCACGCGGGCTAATTAGGAACTGGAAATGTCGGTTCATTCACTTTGCCAGTCGTCTGCAAGAATGCGCAATGGAGCGCGTCACTGTTTGAACTCTACATTTCTTCTAATACGAATACAATCAAACAGCACGATGGCCTCACAGTGCAGAGGTCGTGGGTTCCGGCCTTCCTGTGTGTAGTTTGCATGTTCTCCCCGTGCCTGTGTGGGTTTTCTCCGGGTACTCCGGTTTCCTCCCACATTCCAAAAACAATCCTAGCACCCGACCAAAAATGCCAAACTGCCCAACGTTGTCTTGCCCTCCTCTCAGAGCCTTCATGAAGAAACAGCAGCAGCTGAGCGCTCTGAGGGTGATGCAGAGGAACTGCCATGCTTATCTCATCCTCAAGAACTGGCAGTGGTGGCGACTTTTCACCAAGGTGCGATTTACTATTAGTGTAATTGCTTTTAAACTTTGTTTTAAGAAATTTTGACCAACTGCCTAGTATTGATTGATACTGGAACAATGAAAAAAAAAAAAAAACGCCTTATTTGAATATTTTTCTTTGCTTGTTTTATGGTTTAGTATTTTTCACACGCATTTTCTGTATTTATGACATAATTTATTGCTTTAGTAGCAACAGATTACGGCGCACTCTGACTTGCATACAAGTGTGGTTTACTTTGCTGCCGTCAGAAAAACCAAACAACTTGTAAACTAGTCACATCATTTTTACTTATTGACACTGTCACAGATTTTCAGTGACCAATCAAAATTACATTTTGTAAAAGTTTTAGTCAGCTTTGGGCAAAACATGACCTTTGCTGCGTTCTTGCCAGGTGAAACCGCTGCTGCAGGTGACCCGTCAGGATGAGGAAATTCAGATCCGAGAATCAGAGTTGCTTAAAGCCAAGGAAAGACTAGTTCGAGTGGAGCAGGACTTCACCGACCTGGACAAGAAACACATCGTGGTGAGCAAACGTCGACTTGGTTGCTCTGTTGATCGCAGCCTTCTCCCCAAAAATGTCACTCACTCACTCACTCCCCCCGCTCCTCTTCATCTGTTAGCTGATGGAGGAAAAGGCGGTGCTGGCCGACCAGCTGCAGGCCGAGGCGGAGCTGTTTGCAGAGGCCGAGGAGATGCGGTCCAGGCTGGCCAGTCGCAAGCAGGAGCTGGAGGACGTGCTCACTGAGCTGGAGAGTCGCTTGGAGGAAGAGGAGGAGAGAGGCGCGCAGATGAGCAACGAGAAGAAGAAAATGCAGCAGAATATTCAGGTATGATTAATAAAAAAAAATTTTAAATGAAGTTCTAGCAGCCTATGAAAAATGCTTTCACCCCCCCAAAAATAAGTTTCAAATAATTTTTTTAATTTTTATTATTATTTTTATTAATATAATAATTATTATTATTATAGTCTGCGTATATTTCACATTTTCTCCTATTTGGAGTGGGTTTACAACAATAAAACGGGCCTTCATTCCTTCTTTCTCCTTCTAGGACCTTGAAGAGCAACTAGAAGAGGAAGAAAGTGCCAGACAGCGCCTCTTACTAGAAAAGGTCTCCCTTGAGACCAAAGTTAAAAGTATGGAGAATGACCTCCTGAGTACCGCCGAGCAGAGAGATCGCCTCGGCAAGGTTGGTGTCGCACGAAAAGCCGTCTTGTCCGTTAGCATAGTTTTACCCACGCTGTCATTGGTGTGGCGTCGAGCAGGAGAAGAAGCAGCTGGAGGAACGCCTGAGCGAGGTGACCAACCACCTCACCGAGGAGGAGGAGAAGAGCAAAAGTCTGAACAAGCTCAAGAACAAACAAGAGGCCGTCATCGCTGACCTGGAAGGTGAAAATACGACAAATGTCATTTTGATCATTTGCATGTGGACATTTTGCAATGACCTGATTACCGTATTTTCCGGACTATAAGCCCCACCGGGCCTTACGACATGTACAGAACGATTTTGTACTGTGAATACACATAAAGGTACATAAACAGATTGTTAAAACTTCCTTTTAACATGGCAACAACTTTGCTAATTAAAACAGAACAGACCCAAGAGAAGAAAAAAAAAATCTAAATTTATTTAATGTATTTTCTGAACTATAGCGCCCCTACTGGTGAAAGAAAAAAATGTAATTAATTATCTATCATTCTATTTCTATCTCCACCTATCTACGTAGCCATCAGTTCATCTATATATGTCTGAATCTCCATTTTTTTTCCTGTATGCTGCTATCTGCGTATGTGATGTTCAGATCGTCTCAAGCGCGAGGAGCAGGGGCGCATGGAGCAGGAAAAGTGGAAGAGGCGGATGGAGACCGAGGCAATCGAGGCGCAAGAGCAGCTGTCTGACATGGGCCTCGTCTCTGGCGAGCTGAAGGGCAACCTTTCCCAGAAGGAAAAAGATATAACCGCCCTGCAGAGCCGGTGCGAAACCGTCCAAACATGGCAATGAATAAACAAAAAGGCCACAGGATATTTTTTTATCAGTCGCTTAACCGCTCTTCTGTGGGAAAAGATTGCAGGAGGAGGGCGCGCGCCGCTCCGAAGCGCAGAGGTCGCTGAGGGAAGCCATGTCGCAGGTGTCGGAGCTGAAGGAGGAAGTGGAGAACGAGCGAGGCATGAGAGAGCGGGCGGAGAAACAGCGGCGAGACCTCGGGGAGGAACTGGAGGCTTTGAGGACCGAGTTGGAGGACACCCTCGACACCACCGCCGCCCAGCAGGAGCTCAGGTAGGACGGATGATGCGACGTCAGCGTGAGTCGAGACGAGTACGCGCTGAAGGCTTAAGCCTGGCGAGATATTCGGAACGCTTGCTGTAGCCGTTTTCGTCAGCTTTCATCTCACCTGTGCAGGTCTCGTCGGGAGGTGGAGTTAAACGATCTCCAGCGTTGCGTGGAAGATGAGACGCGCCGCCACGAGGCCCAGCTGTCCGAGCTCCGAGTCAAGCACAGCGCTTCCATAAACAGTCTGCAGGAGCAACTGGACAACAGCAAGAGGGTGACTATTACCGGAGTTGACCACTCGGAATTCAGACGTCACGTTGACCTCCCCGCGCTCTCGTCCAGGCGCGCCAGTCGTTGGAGAAGGCCAAGATGGTGCTCGACGAGGAGAAGCTGAGTTTGAGTTCCGAGCTCAAGAGCCTGCAGGCCAGCCGCACCGAGAGCGACCGAGGACGCAAGCGGGCTGAAAGTCAGCTGCAGGAGCTCACCATGCGCCTCACTCAGGCCGACCAAGAGAGGGAGGAAAGAGAGGAGAGAGTACACAAGCTGCAGGTGGGACAAGCTGACATACATTCAAGTCATTTGACCGACGACGACGTGAAATGTTTCCACTCCTTCTGTCTTCTTCCAGAATGAAATTGAGACGCTCTCCAGCAATTTGTCATCCTTTGACAGCAAATCTCTGCGTCTGTCTAAAGAAGTCAGCAGTCTGGAGAGCCAGCTTCATGACGCTCAGGTAACACACACAAATTAGTATTTTTATTTTTTGGGGGGTGAAAGAAATTCCCCGCCAAACGTTTGCTCTCCACCCTCCAGGAACTCTTGCAGGAGGAGACCCGCCAGAAGCTGTCTCTGGCCGCCAGGGTTCGAGCACTGGAGGATGAGAGGAACGGACTGATGGAGAGACTGGAGGAAGAAGAGGAGAAAGCCAGAGAGCTGACCCGGCAGATTCAAACTCACACTCAGCAGGTAGGCCACGCCCACCCGGACCTGGACCCGTTTTCTCAGATCTCAGCTGATAAAATCCTCAACCCAAAATGTACCGTCTCAACTACTTGGAAAACAACACGACTCTGAAGTCAACATGTTTGATTATTAATTATTCGTAACCCACTCACACCACTTTCGGCCGCAACGCTCCAGTTGTCGGAAATGCGCAAGCAGTCGGAGGAGGTGAACACAGCGGTGGAGAGCGGCGAGGAGGCGCGCAGGAAGCTTCAGCGAGAGCTGGACGCCGCTGTCCAGAGAGAGAAACAGCGCGAGGAAGAGAAGGAGCGCGTGGAGAGGCAGCGGGAGCGCCTCAGGGAGGAGATCGAGGACATGACTCTGGCCCTGCAGCGGGAGAGGCAGAACTGCACGGCTCTGGAGAAGAGGCAGAAGAAATTCGACCAGGTCGGAGCGGGACCTCAAAATTCCCGCCTGATTTCCTATCCGAACACAATCCTCAAATGTCTCTCTTCTCCCGCAGTGTCTGGCCGAGGAGAAGGCTGTGAGCACTCGTCTGGCTGAGGAGAAGGACAGAGCGGAAGCTGACAGTCGAGACAAGGAGACGCGCTATCTTGCCTTGTCCAGGGCGCAACAGGTACTTGATTGACTATCAAATTCGGACTTTTCCTCCTGAATTTCCATTCATGGGCAAAAAATCTGTTGCGGTTAATTTGAATACTTATATTGTATGTTTAAACCAGAACTCATTCCCTGCCATGGACGTTTATATTTGTCAGGAGGAACAGTAGTTTTTTTTTTTTTGCCACTGACGAATTTACGTTATTCTACAGTGAAGCATGGATCAGGGTCGCGTCCTGCTTGTCGGTGAAATTCACGTTTGTAAATCACTGTAATGCCGAACAAATCCAGGTGGCATCAACACCATTTTGATGTAAGATAAGCACAGCTTTTGAATAGAAGATAAAATACTTGGTGGAAAAACATTTTGCTTCCGCAAACATCTTTTTTCCGATCAGTCAAAATGCTCTAAAATGGCGGACGCTGGCACTGATGGCGTCAGTGTAGCCTATTTCGGATCATTGACAATGTTTATGAAGACGTCAGTGAAGCCTTGACTCACCACGACAATATTGCGTGCAGGAAGTCCAGGACCAGAAGGACGAGCTGGAGAGATCCAACAAGCAGCTGCGTTTGGAGATGGAACAACTTGTCAACCAGCAGGATGACGTGGGAAAGAGCGTGAGACTTGCATTTCTTTCTTAAGCTTCCTGTCTGGGTCTTCGGTAAGTCGTCACCTCTTCTCTTCCGTCCAGGTCCACGAGTTGGAGAGGACCCGCAGGGCTCTGGAGGCGGAAGCCGAGAGCCTCCGTACTCAGACGCAGGATCTCGAGGAGGAGCTGACGGAGGCGGAAAACTCCAGGCTGAGGCTGGAGGTCACCCTGCAGGCGCTCAAGGCTCAGTTTGAGAGGGAGATCAGCAGCAGCGAGGAGAAGGGCGAGGAGAAGAGGAGGACCCTCAGCAAGCAGGTAGAGACGGGAAGCGAATTGGAAGGAAAAACTTGAGGACATTTTTTTTTTTTTATATATCGGGGCTGATTGTGCTCCTCTCGTGTGTTGCCAGGTGCGTGAGCTGGAGATCCAGCTGGAGGAGGAGCGGAGTCAGCGCTCTCAGGCCGTGCTAACCAAGAAGCAGCTGGAAGCCGAGTTGCAGGATTCCGAGGCGCAGGTGGAAACATCCAGCCGCAGCAAGGAGGAAGCCGTCAAGCATCTGCGGAAGCTTCAGGTACGGATCTTACACACCAAACCCTTCCTCCTGCCCCCATGCACGTGGTTAATAAACATCTTGACGCGTTTGCTTCCCAGAGTCAACTCAAGGAGGCGCTTCGGGAGCTGGATGAGTCCAAGCTCACGCGGGACGAGGTGATCGCGCAGTCCAAAGACAACGATAAGAAAATCCAAACACTGGAGGCCGAAGTCCTGCAGCTCACTGAGGTTTGTGACATGACTTCATAATGTTCCCCTGCTACCTGGCAGTTCATTGATAGTATTTAAGAAATGTTTTATTTTATTTTGAACAATTAATACAATTAAAATCAACAATGCAGGATGTGGGAAGAAAAATCGTAATTCAGTCGCTGCTGTTGACCTCAGCTTACATCCACTCTCACACAGATGTCTGGTTTGATATTCTGATGACTTATTCTATGGCATTTATTTGTGTGCGCAGGAGCTTTCCGTATCCGACCGGCAGAGAAGACAGGCCCAGCAGGAGCGAGACGAAATGGCCGACGACATGGTCAACAACAGCTCCGGAAAGTGCGTAATCACGCTGTGCTCCCGACGTGCCGTTTGAAATTCAGGTCAGAACGTTGAATGTTGTTTGATACGGTGCGTTTGCTCAGGACGGCGCTATTTGAAGAGAAGCGTCGGTTGGAGATGCGAGTCAGCCAACTGGAGGAGGAGCTGGAGGAGGAGCAGACCAATGCTGAGCTCCTGTCAGAGAGACAGAGAAAGATGGCTTTGCAGGTGCAGTCGACGCACACACACACACACACACTACAAACTGTCTCGAAGCCATTTTTTGGTTTCACTTGCAAGTCTAAATTCGCATTACGTGCTTCAGTGTAAGGACGAATAAAATGGAGGCAAAAATATTACGGCAGTGTATTTGCCTCGGTGTCCCAAAAATTGTCGATACGCTGTCAGGCGTTTATGGAATGGGACAAATGGTCAAACACACAAATAGAAAATTAGAGCACTCGCACGCAGCCAACCTGACTGCATTTTATTGGTGGTTGGAATGAATTCATGGCAGTTGAATTTATTTAAATGGGGGAAAAAAAGAAAAAAAAAAAACCCTGTTCACCCTACTCCCGTCATTCAGGTGGAGGCGCTGACCGTGCAGCTGCAGGGCGAGAGGACGCTGGCCCAGAAGGCGGAGGCGGCGCGGGAGCAGCTGGAGCGCCACAACAAGGACATGAAGACGCGGCTGGAGGAGCTGGAGGGAACCGTCAGGGGCAAACACCGACTCAGCGTCGCCGCCCTGGAGACCAAGATCGAATCGATGGAGGAGCAGCTGGAACAAGAGAGACAGTAAGAGACCCAAATTTTTTTTTTTTTTAATGTTGTTACTAAGAACAAAATTAATCTTGAAAAACATTATAGTGCAAAAATTAAAAAAAATACTGTAACAAGTGAAAATATTTGTACACATACTTTATCCAATCATGAAAATATAAATTTGTTTAAAAAAAATAAATACTAATAAGTACATATTAAACATAAGTACTTAAATAAATACATTTGTTTTGCCCCTTAGGGAGCGTGCCATCGCCAACAAACTGGTGAGGAAGACGGAGAAGAAACTGAAGGAGGTTATGATGCAAGCAGAAGACGAGAGGAGGCACGCCGACCAGTTCCGAGACCAGGTTTACAATATTTCAACATTTCATACATTTCCGTGTCATCTTGTGTATTTTGTGAGAAAAGAGTCTTCCACCACAGAATTTCAGTATCCCCACCTGCAAGGACTGAAAATCCGCGATAACATAGATCCAAAATATTCTTGAAACAAATTCCATAAAAAACTGCCCCCTATAGGTCATATTTGGAACCCAACCACAAATTAGAAAACCAGTCTTCACCTGAAAGATATTTGCATGACAAAACAAGAATTGGCCCATCATAATCACTGACTCAATTGTGATCTGTCTGGTGTAGCTGGATAAGTCGATGGTGCGCCTGAGGCAGCTGAAGCGTCAGCTGGAAGAAGTGGAGGAGGAGAACTCGCGCTCCAACGCGCAGAAGAGGAAACTGCAGCGAGAATTGGAGGAGCTGACGGAAAACAGCCAGAGCAGGATGCGCGAGATCACCAGCCTGCGCAACCAGCTCAGGTACGAGTGCGACCGTGTTCCCGTGCGGCGTGCGCATTTTATTAACAACACCATTTCAGTTGACCATTGACCTTAATCACCTTTTGCTTTTTTTTTTCGTTGCATCCATTTGTGTTCATCTAACACTGTCCATCTGTCCCATCTGTCCACGTCACACCAACACTCAGCGTCCCTGAATGGAGACCAGAGCAGTAGGTCATTGTGTTTTTGTTCTTTGTCTTTTTTTTTGTTTTGTTTTGTTTGTGTTCTCTTGTCTATGTATACTATATTAACCCAACTCAAAATTTGTTTAAAACCACCTTGACTGTGAAATTTTCGCCGTACTGATGCCGTCTAATACTGTACTAATCAAGCCTATCATGCAGGCGTGCTCCGTTGCCGCTGACGATGCGCGGACGGCGAGCCCTGGTGGACGACTACTCGTTAGACAACTCGGATTCGGAGGAGCCGCCCGCCTCGCCCACGCCATCCCTGGGACCGCCCCGAACACCGACCCCGTCCTCGGAGCACAACCTGGACCCTAACCCGCCCCCCTACAGCGTCAACAACCTACACCAATGATGTACCACACACACACGACACTAGTTTATGATATAGTCAATGAATTGCTCAAGGATGTTGCTGTTTTTTTTTTCCTCTCAAGTGCAAACAAAAGAGATTTTACTGGATTTGTTTTTTTTTTTACCTTGCAAGGCAACTTTGTAACATTCTAAATGACATGATGCAGTTTCAACTTTCACATTTGAATTTGCTGCACAGCGTAAAGGCGCTGAAAAAGACGCTAACATCAAGGGTGGGCAACCTTTTCCTTCCGGGCCGTGTTGAAATTATGAAGGAGAAAATAAAATTCATCAAATAGTGGCCGCCCTTCCAATAAAAGGATCCCTCATTTAGTCGCCTCACTTTTTCATCTATTTAAAAAAAAAAAAAAAAACTCTGTTGTAACGAATGTGTTATAACTGCAAAGCCCATTTGGATGCAGTTGCTAACCAAAAGTGCAGCACCTACACAGTAAATCCTCTGTGTGACTTAGTGACTCACAATGTTGGGTGTGTTGTTCGAAAAATAAAAAGGGTTCACATTTTGTAGCTTTAAACAGCGTGCATATTGGTACCCTTAAAATGTGTACCGTTTGTGGCCTGACCTTGGGGTACAATTAGGAAACACATGCATCAAACTACGGGTACCTTAAAAACACTTAAATGATGAACGAAAGTTCAGCCTTGCATGCCCAATGCATCGTGAGAACTGTGGAGCGGCTGAAAAGCACACAAACAACAGCGAACCGTTGACAGTTCGTTTGAAGGGCATCACGTTCACTGCTGTAGAAAACTGTCACTGTCGGATCTTTAAATAAGGCACGCATGGACCTAGCACTTGTTTGTACCCTGAAATTTCAACAGAAAGGTCCAAACAGTCCCTTTTCCTGGTTTGGACCATTTATGTAACTTTAAACCAAAAACAGTACTCGATTGTACTTCAGGGTTGAATTGTGAAACGAAAAAGTACCTTGGAGAATGAAATTCGACACCTACAGTAAAATTGTGTTTGCAGTTTAGGCGACACTTGTTTTATCTCTTGGCCATAATTTACTATTTATTTATTATTTAATTGTTTTTGGACTCTTTATTTTATTTTTTATTTTTTTTTGCAAGAGGGCCCCACAGATATCCTTCCGGGCCCATGTGTGGCTCGCCAGCCACATGTTGCCCACCCCTGATGTTCCTCTGACAAAAAAATGACAAGGGCTGCTGCAGCATGACCAATTAGACAATCTATTTACGAAAGCCAGATCTTTGATTCAAAGCGTGAATTTGACCTCGAGGCCAATGTGATGCAATACGACTTTTCATACGCCGTCTGACTTTTTATTTTTTTTTTACAAGCGCCATTTGCAGAACGACTGCACTATTTGCTCGACATCGCGAGGAAAATTAGCCAGATGATTGCCATCGACCCACAAACAAGTAGCTCCCGAATGATACCTCCTGCAAAACACGTCTAATAATTCCGTAGCTAGTGTAATTTATTCATCTCAAACTCTCGACTTATTTGAATTTCTCTAATTTATACCACGCTAAATATGTTCATGCTTGTTTTTACTGTACAAACTTTACTGTCTTGTCACTGGGGAGACATTTTTCTACCTTAAGTCTTTTTATCCAAAGCAAAACATCTTTTTTTTTTTTTTTCCTTTTGACTGAGGAACACATTTTATTTGGATGGGCGTCTCGCTCAAGGTAGTCTTACTATTTTTTTGTTTATTATATTTGAACTGTAAACGAAAGGCGCCATATGGATGAGAAAAGGGACTAAAGATAGTAGCATAGAGTAGAAAAGTAGATTTACCATCATGCAGCATTCCTTTTGGATGACTTCCCTTCTAGATAATACAAATATTGTAGGTTTAGATACAAAACAAGAAATAAATAGACTTAACAAGTAATATACGTAAGGATTTAAATCGTTTTTGTTAACCCTGGCCAATATCCGAACATAAGGCACATTTTTGTATTTCATTCGTTGATGTGCTCAATGGAGACACTGAGACTGGATTCACATTGCATGATTCAAGTGGAACAATTGAGAAAAAAAAAAAGGCGTGGATTTGGATAGCTTGCCTTTGACAAACGTGATGACCTCTTCTGCCACACTAAGCTCCTCGTGTGGCTGCTAAACTTGAAGCTAAAGTCGAAAGAACCCAAATTTGCTCAAATTTCATAAAAAAAGCCTTACCATTTGCACCACTCCAAATACTACAAACTAGTAGCTAAAGGTTTTTTTTTTGTTTTTTTTTTAACTCATTTAACTACCATTGACGGCTCAAGACGTCTAAGATCCTTTTTTTTTTTTTTTTGCTCAGCTGGTAGTGAATGAGTTAATGACCTCAGGTGGATTTTGTTCCCTTGTGATGTCCGCGTGCTTCAATTTAAGCTGAGCTAGGCTAGCGTTAGCTTTAGACGCGAGAAGTTTCAAGATGCAGAAGGTGCTTTTAGCCCACGCTCAAAAGTTCCTGGAATTGTCATGAATGTTTTTTTTTTTTTTTGTTAAAGTATATACACTGACCTATCTTTATGTTTACCAAAATGAATGATGCACTGGATCAGAACAGTGGAAGACGAGTTTTAATCAATGTTGACGTCACTGCTCCCTACAGCCGTGCTAAGCTAACATTAGCAATGATGGCTTCGCCACAAATCAGAACTGCCAAAGGTTCACGTTTTACTAACCAATAAACTGTTGTCAAGATATTTGCCTTAATACACCACCACCACCACAATGGATTAACGACTTTAATACGGAAAATGTCTAAATTTTGCCCTTTTGTGTCGCGTTCCTCCATATCCAGGGGCTGTTTTCAAATAATTGTAAAAATAACTGAAAACCAATTTGTCTTTATTGAGTTTCAGCTTAGTATATGCCACATTCAACCACATTTTAGTTTACATTGATTGTGGTCTATAAAGGCAAAAGTATAAAAAAAAGTTTTATGCTAAGTGCTAAGCTAACATTAGCAACAAGCTCAATAAGTAAAGGATCTCGTTTTTAACCAATCAATGACTTAATAAAACAATATAAATAATTTGTCTTTGCATACCATTACAATGGATTTGAAAGTAAACAATCAAAATTGATGGCTTTGTTAATTCTTAAATGAAGTTGATCTGAGTTTCTCAAAGATACCGTAGTAAGACATTTTAGGTTTCGTTTTTGCCTTGCGTAAATGGCAAACGAGTTGAGACCCAGTCATAGCAGGAATATTCCTTTTATTTGCCTTCAAAAAGTCCGCAGTTGCATTTTTTTACAGTAATAGTCCTCGCGGTGGTGTATTAAGAGAAAATGATCAAAACTCAATCACGATCCAAATACCTGGACCTAACCGTAAAATATCCCAATGAGAATTTTAATGTGCTTTTGTTCTGGCAATATGCAAATGACTTTTGTGTTTTCTTGACATTGTGTAACGGCTGCACTTTGCACACAGGCGGTGGGTATATTTGTCCATATCAGCATCTTCTGTACATGAACACGTGTGTGTGTTCCTAGCCACAAAAAAAAAGGGATTTCTTGAATACAACAAAGCTGGGTTCAATCGTGGCATGTGGATTCTCAAAGGTGTTTTCTCTTCTTCTTTTCTCATTTATGGTTTGCTCATGGCTACTGTGCAACTTGAAACATTGTTTTATTGTTTGTTAATGATGCTGTATAATAATACATCTCTCCGGGGTCCACTTTTAATATATGTTGTTGGTTTTCACTTTATTTGTATCAGTTGCTTTATTTCACAGACACAACAAATAATACGAAACTTTTTATTGAACGTAAACACCCCTGTAATAAAGCGTGTTTAAAGATGCACATTCGGGTGACTCGCTGTCCATGAGGATGTCGGTGAACATCAGTTGGTCTTCATGAGGAGGCGCCGCGAAGTGGCAAACGGAAGCTTGCAGAGGCGGGGCCCAAAAAGACTGAGCCACGCCCCCAAATGACGACATCTTGTGTTGGCAGCTGGAGAGCGTGTGAAGTGTTTCGGGGATGACCAAGTCGTCATTTGCTTGGAGGTGGCTTACGATTGGTCCGTCGTCGCATCCATGTTCCTTGTCCTTGCTTTCTGGAAAGCGACCCGCGTGGCAAGTGGCTCCGGCGTCCTCCGAGAACAGATCCATAATGTCCGCCCAGTCGCTCTCGGTGATGTCGGCCAAGTTATGCGAGTCGCCGGGGCAGTCGACGAACATTTGCGTGGCATCAAAGGACAACGGCGACAGCAGTGGTGTGAAGGAAGGAGAGATGGGCATAATGTCTTCAGAAAAGTCTATATGGTAAAACGCTTCATCAGGCGGACATGTTGAGAGCGTGTCGTGTTTGCTTTTGTATTTCCCGCTTTCAAGTTCCTGGGCGTCGCTGTGGTCTTTGCCGCTGTTGGAATGGTCACGTGACTGCACTGGTGTCGATGACTCCACCACCTTCGGGTAGAGCGTGGACGCTAGTTGACGATTAGCCGCCTCGATATCAGCAAACCTCCTGTTAGCGTGGGAAAAGAAAGCAAAATACACCCAAAGCAAGGCTTAAATGGACACCTTAACCATGTAAACGCCACTGTCAAATGATTCTCTACCCCAATTAGTTGTGGCTGTGCCATACACTTAGGCTAAATAAACGCCCGCCCTTAAATATAAGCCATCCACCAATTACTTTCTGAGTGTGTCATCACCGTCTGATAAACACACTTTTAAATGAGTTGCCGTGCCCCAAATAGTGTGGATCATTATAAAAAAAAGAGTCCCTTCAAAAGGACATGGTCATGGGGTGCAGTTTTTCATACATAAACACCTTCCTCAAATAACTACGCAAATAATAACGAACACTTCCCTCCCTCTGGCTGGCGACCAGTTCAGGGTGTAGTGCGCCTTTCGCCCGTAGTCAGCTGGGATAGGCTCCAGCACCCTCCCGCGACCTTGTGCAGGATAAGCGGTGTGGATAATGACATGACACTTCCCTCCCCAAAAAATTTTGGGCCGACCCATTTTTGAGTGCCTTACTCCTAATTGACGCCTGCTTGCATGCAGTAAAACAAAAGCGGTGGTAAAGTGGCCCCCCGACTCCCCACCTACACACCTCTGTATCATGTTGTGCAGGAAGCGGCGGTGGTTGACCTGCCGCTTGGAGGGACGGTTCTTGCGGGGCTTCTGGAGGGTCCTCATCATGTGACCCGCCGCCGACGTCACAAACGTGTACAGGTCCCGACCCCAAGGAGCCCCTCGTTCAGGACCGGGCTCTTGTGGTACCGATGCAGAGACTTGCATGCTTGGGACAGCAAACACAAGAAAATATTGCGACTGTGCAATGAGAGACTGTGCTTATGGTCATGCTTGCCGCTTAATAGGAATTTAAAAGACGCAGTATTTCCAGTACCGGCTTTTCCAAACGTCACAAAAGAAATGCATGCTAAAATGGAATCAAGAAAATATAAGCACTAAAATATTGAAAAATAAAGATAAAGTTAAAATTATTTGTTTATTTTGTATTCTTTATTTTTAATAAACATTTTTATTTTTTAAACAGACACAAAAATACCTTCTTGTAAAATTCACGCATAAAACATTTTTTTTATATTAATGTTGTGAATTTTTTATTTCAGGTTATTGACATTTTTAAAATTAGTTTATATTATTTAAAACAAGATTGCACGAAATTTTGATTTTTTTTTTTTAATCAGGATTATACTAATTTCGAAACAATACAGAGTATAATACACGTACACGACAGCCCCAGAACATAAACTCAGTTTGCAATCGCGGCTTATCATCTCAAAGTCACCCTTTACAAAAAATGTTTTTTAAAAAATCCTGTTCATCTCCTTTAATCCCCATGAAAAGTTTCCAACTACAAAAATTCCCAAATGTTGCACCTCCAAATGAGAAGAACAATAAACCTGTCCTGTTGCCGTTGTGTCTTCTTCCTCCAAACGAGCGACGAGGTTTCCCCGTGGAAGGCGTCCGTCACTGTGAGCGCATGTTTCTGTTTCCTTAACCCGACCCAAGTGACATCAGTGCAAATGCCCCGCTTCCTTTTTCTGCGACCACCCCCCACTCTCGCACCCCTGGAATGGAATCCCACTTGCTAAGAGTCATACACCGACAGGCAATTATCTGAGAAGTCAAACCCCGGACACGCGTCCACCATTGTGTGACGCACAAAAGGCCGCTTGCCTGGAAAACGACGGCGCACTTCTTAATTGAACCGCTTAAACCGTGACCCGTCATTAGCACATTCTCCGAGGGAAGAGCCTCCGTGGTTGCTAGTGCCTTTAATTGACCCGTGCCGGACGTGCAAACAGCTTCCAAGTGATGCCTTGAACATATCTATGGCAGCAGCAGGTGCGACCATTTTGGACAAAGATGACGGAAATTGAAGGGCAATTACTTGATTGGAAGAAACTCGGCTTGAGTGGAAGGTACAGAGGAGACAAAAATTCTCCCACTGTTTGTGTGAAAAAGGACTGTGACCATACAAACAGTGAAGCACGGTGGTGGCAGCGTCATGCTTTTTTTTTTTTTAAATTAGCTGTAACTTTCGTGTCGGCACAAAAAAATAATCTGGCTTTAGTCACAAAAAGCCTACTAGAACATCTGAACTTTATTTGTGACACTTTGAATGGTGGCACTTCTGTGCCGATTCACTTTAAACATGATTTTGTGGTTGGCCGATATTTTTTTTTTACTCAAAAATGTTTCAATGGATTTGTACCGGTGATAGGTTACATTTATGGTGGAAAAGGTTTCTTTGGTCTAATTTTTATGATCACAAAACGTGTAATGTGAACAGGGGTGTGTAGACTTTTTAGATCTATGGTAAAAAAAAAATTTCCCATGTCATTATTTGCATGGGTTGAAGTTAAAGTAAGGGTGACTCGGTGGACGACTGGTTATCACGATGGCCTGGCAGTGCAGAGGTTGTGGGTTTGATTCCAGCTCTGGCCTTCCTGTGTGGAGTTTGCATGTTCTTCCCGTGCCTGCGTGGCTTTTCTCCGGGTACTCCGGTTTCCTCCCACATTCCAAAAACATGCAAGGTAAGTGGATTGGACACTCTAAATTGTCCCGAGGTGTGTTTGTGAGAGCCGATGGTTGTTCGTCTATATGTGCCTTGCGATTGGCTGGCAACCAGTTCAGGGTGTCACCCGCCTACTGGCCGAAGACAGCTGGAATTGGCTCCAGACCCTCGCGAGGAGAAACGGTACAAATAATGGATGGATGAAAAAAGTAATGAGCTTTTTTTTTTTAACATGGTCCAGAGTAGAAAGTAGAGATAGGAGACCTTGAAAAACTATCCGCAGTGGAATTCCTACCCCCCCCCCCCCCACTTCTTGGGATGGCCGAGTGGTCTAAGGCGCCGCGTTCAGGACCCAGTCTCCCCAGGAGGCCTGGGTTCGAATCTCGAATTTCCCCATTGTGGGACTAATAAAGGGCAAATTATTATTATAATTATTATTGTAATGTTTCCAGGTTCTAATGTGTCCAAATGAAATCCTGATACATTAAATTTCTCTTTGTGAATTTCATATAACAAATTTGAAATACAAAAGCTGTTTACCAAGTAGAAACAGCAGCCTTGGCTGGGTCGTAAATCCGTCTTGCGTGGGATGAGGAACTCAGGCAGAATCCCCCCCCCCTCTTCCCTGTGTGATAATGGGTTATAAATCAGTGGCAGCTCCTCCTTTCCAGGAAGAGTTTCTAATGTTTTTTTTTTCTAAAATTCTAAAGTCAATATCTAAAAGTCAGTTTTGCAAAAATGACACCACATTTAACTTCTTTAACGTCTCCTCTGACTTCTTTCACTTTACTGCTTGGTGGTGTATTTTTAGCGCCACACATGAGCTTGTGAGATGTGAATAGACGGCACTTGCTCAGAGACGAGAGCTCACTTTTGGTATGTCACTAAAGCGAAAATGTGTGTGCTTTGAATCACGGCAAACTTTGCAACAGGGATAAACGTTAAGCAGGTTGTGTTGTCCTTTTTTTTTTTTTAAATCTGATTCTTGTAGCAAGCTGATATCTTATCACCAGGAATCTTTAACGGGGAGTTTGAACTTTGACCCAGTGAGACGGGCCTCCAAGATTGATTTCAGCTCCTCCTTGTCCAGCAGAGCCAAATGGGGAGAGGAGCCGGCGTGTCTTTGGCCTGCGGGAGTTGGAAGACTGGTCACACTGGGAGGGAAGACAGCACAACTTGTGGAATTGAGATTCTTTTTAAATCTGGGGATTCATCTGTTTGATTTCAGTCAGTCACCTTCCACAAAACGCTCGCTGTTTGTAAGATTTCTACCATGAACAGGGCCTGGGTTGCGTTCAAGGCCCATCCGTATATCAGCAACGTGGTTGGCTACACGGCGCTGTTCGCCTCCGCCGACCTCTTCCAGCAGCGTGTGTTGGGGCGCCGAGACGTGCCCGAGGCCTCTGGCGGCGTGGACTGGCGCCAGACGGCCCGGGTGGCCACCGTGGGCTTCTGTTTCCACGCCAACTTTAACTACCAGTGGCTGCGCTGGCTGGAGAGGATGCTGCCGGGGGGCGGAGTCAAGGCGGTGATGGGGAAGGTGGTGACGGATCAGCTGGTGGCTGCACCGCTCACCATTAGTGCCTTTTATGTTGGTGAGTTGTGAATTGAATTCATGTTTTATTTTTTGTTGCTTCAATTCAATGGACATAGTACTGCTCCTGTTGGTGTGAACGCCTTGGCCACCAGGGGGCAGTATAATATGGACATAAGGATATACTGTACATAGAGCAGCGTTATTCATTGGCCAGTTGGATAGTAATGGTTACATCCGGTAAATTCTGCCTAGCAACAGCCTAATGGTGACTTGGAAAATGATTTAGATTTAATTAATCTTTACATTGTTCTTCAATTCTTACAATGTGTCACCCCTGTGTTGATTCTCCATCCTTTTAGGTTTGAGTTTACTAGAAAACAAAGATGATGTTTTTCAAGATTGGAGAGAAAAATTCTGGACGTCTTACAAGGTACACAATTCAATTTTGGTGTAGTCTAAAATGAATGCATGATGTTAATTGTTTGTTTCCTCAGACTGGTGTGGTGTTCTGGTCGACAATGCAGGTGAGCTCTCATTGGTGGCTCGCTTCCTGTGAAAGTTAGATTTAAAGCTTTAGCTTTAAATGGATTTTTTTCATCACAGGCTGTGAACTTTTCCCTGGTCCCTCCCGTGGCTCGGACTGTTTTCCTTGGAGGAGTCGCTCTTGTGTTCACCATTTTCCTGTGTCACCTCCGACAGCAGAAGAGCCACAAACAACTTGATTGAAATGAACACAACTTTTGTACTCAATCACAATTAACTGTACTGTTATTATTTTTATAATTATTGTACTAGCATTTTTTGTTCGTTTTCAGAACCATTCTTAGGCTACTAATGAGATGAATGTCATACGTGATTATATCTCAAATGTCATATGGGTTGTTAAGCAATAATGATTTATTCAGTGTTTGTCTTAAATAAGCGACCATATGCAAATGAGCACCAGAATAATGTGTCTAATATTATATTAATATTTATAGAGATATTAAAAATTATTCACATGTAATATTTCTCAAGAGTGTGGCTCTCGACTGTGACTCAATGTGTAAAGTGACTTGAGATCACTTCTGTTATGAATTGGTGCTGCATAAATACAATTGATTTGACTTAATTTTCGATGGTACGAGAGGCTGTTGTATAGAATAACTGTTTAGATAGAAATTCTAATACAGAATTTTCTTTGTCCTTTTTATGACATTTAAATAAACTAATTTAAGAGTAAACCACTGAATAAAGGCATATTTATAATATTGTCACAGCAATGCATAATTGTATATAGTTAACTGTAGTTAGTTTTTGGATTTCTGAGATAAAATAGATGGATAAAACTATATTATTGACAGATATTTACGCATATTAAAATTATTCAGCGGTTTGGAACATTCAGTAAGCGACTTGTTAATATATGCCTTAATTGATCCTGTCGCTAGAGGCGCCATTCAGAATCCCGCCCAGTTTTTACCCGTGGAAGCCAACCGGAAGCCGTGCATGTGTTTAACCAATCAGAGACGCGAGATTTCAGTGCACTGATATCGCGAGACCTATGCTCACCCTTTTCCCTTTTTCCCTTCGCGTCCAAGATGGTAGGTAGCGCTAGTTTAACTTTCATGATACGCCAGTTTGACTATCCACGGCCATCCTCTTAATTGCTATTGCGCAGCCTCTTCATTGCAACGCTTACCGATTATTGGGAAAGTTTACATTGCAAATTGAACGCCATTTCGTAGTATATGTGCCTGCAAATATATTAGCTTGGTCTCTTGCTGTCGACAGCTATAGCCATGACGTTGTACACAACACGTTCAAAAATGGCTCGGAATGTTAAACAATAAGGATCAATGTGGAAATTAAAATTGTCTCGGTGTTAGTTAGTGTGTCATGTTTCAGTGTTGTTGGTCAACTCCATGTTTGTGTTGTCGTGCTAATTAGCCGCTAGCCACAGCCAACGTGTGTACCAAGTTGCTAATAATGTACCTCCCGTAATTTGGTCCAACGTTATGTTAAATGCCTAAATTAAGGCACTGTTATATTCGTAGTTGTACAATAACTGCTCCCATTTTGTACCTAATTTTTCTAGTTAAAGTCAAGGTAATGAATGAAAGTGATGTAAATCCATGTTTGTTGTATTATTCCTAAAGGGAATTGACATCAGACATAACAAGGACCGTAAGGTGCACAGGAAGGAGCCAAAGAGCCAGGATATCTACCTGAGGCTCCTGGTCAAGGTGAGTGTGTCACTTTCAAATTTCTGACCGATCTGCGATTTCTTGTAGTTTTTTCCCCCCTTACATCCACTTGACACATTTTCACATATTATGGTGGAATTTACAATATTAAAAAACACTTTGTGTAGTATTTCCCAGCGCCTGGTCTCCCTCTCACTGTCAATAATGGGTGGTTATTGTCTAATGTCACTTTGCGATAAAAAAATGTGCGCGTTTCGCATCGTTATCCAAACAAGATGCAAGAGGTGTTTACGTCAAGCTGCTTGCACCCCACAGTTGAGTTTAACTGCATTACTGACACATAAAACAAGACAGAATTAATTGTATAATTCAATGAAAATTGGAGTTGGGCTAATGTCTTTATAGGGTTGCTACTGCTATTTAGTAGTCGAGGGGGCCGATAACCGATATCGGTGGCTATTAATTTGCTGTAAAATAGAAATATTGACAAAATAAAAAAAGTCACTTTGTTGAAAAAAAACAACAAATTTTCAAGATGTTTGAAGGTTTTTAATTGTATTGAGAATAGACAGGTCTTTTTTTTTTTTTATTCTATCAAAAGATGTAGGGAGCTTTCATAGTCTTCGGCGTGTCTCAAGCGAAGTGAAAAACTAAACCATTAAATAGCTCCTTTTCTGCACTAAAAGTTTTCTAAAATTAAAATAAAATAACTGAAGTCTTTCACTGACACATATTTTTGTTTTACTTTCTAACAAAAAGTGCTGAGTAGCATATCTTATAAAGCCTAAGTGAAAATTTTAAAAAGTTCATTGATGTTATCTGTCACGAATGCTTGCCATTGTGGGAAATTTTGAGTTTTCATCAGGTTTTGTAAAAGGTTGCTAAGATATTCCCAATACACAGTATACAAAAATAAATAGCATATTCTAAAGATGTCTTGCCTTGTAGCTGTACAGGTTCCTGGCCCGTCGCTCCAATGCGTCGTTCAACAGAGTTGTCCTGAAGAGGCTCTTCATGAGCAGGACCAACAGGCCTCCCATTTCCATTTCCCGCCTGGTCAGTCTCGCATGCCTGCAATTGGAAATATTCACTCTGATTATGATTTCATACCGACATCAGCGTTGGTTGGTGACTATGACTTGTTTTACTTGATATTGAGGACTCCCCGTATTGTTTTTGTCCAATTGTTGAGACTTGTGTTTACCCTGCTGATTTTCAAGTCAAAGATAAGTTGTCAATTTCTCCTCCACTGAACTTGCGTCTCATTGCAGATCTCTAAGATGAAGCTGGCCGGCCGCGACGGCAAAATCGCCGTCGTCGTGGGAACGATCACTGACGATGTCAGGATCCAGGAAGTGCCCAAGCTCAAGGTCAGGGGCCCCCTCGCACTTTCACGGCTTTCTGTGACACTTCCGGTCTCTGTGTGTCTATTGCAACCCTCTTGTGTTACCCTCTGAATGCGTTATGAAAGGAAAATGGATGGACTTTGAGCTCAAAGTGTCATGAGCTGACAGACAGATTGGAAAAGTCACAGAAAGCTGTCGAAGTTGAACATCGTTATTATGGATCAAATCCCCGACGCCAAATAGCTCCAACTTTTGGGGCATATCCACGCTTTTTCACTTAATGTGGCGACGCTCTCTCAAGGTGTGCGCTCTGAGGGTGACTGACGGTGCTCGCCGCAGGATCCTGCACGCCGGAGGACAGGTGATGACTTTCGACCAGCTGGCTATGGCTACACCTAAAGGACACGGCACCGTGTTGCTGTCTGGTAAGGACAACCACACACGTTCTTTGCTCTCGGCAGGAATGACTCTGTTCGATTTCCTCCTGTTGTGTGAATTGTCAGTGCGCAGATGTCGAACCCGGTTGACGAGTCATGTGGAATTTGCGCACTCGCTTTGTGCTGGCCAGACCTGAGCCAGCCGCTATCGTTCAATATCCAGATATGGATGTTCTTTTCTATAGCATGATTGACAAAACATTAACCGGCCGGCAGCTATGCCTCCTTGTTGTTGGAGTGGAAAGACTGCTTGAAACGAATTGAGACTTTTATCACGTCAAGTTATTTTTATAGCCCGGAGTCTCAAAGGGCTTCACAAGCCCTCAATTCACTAGAATTTGTAACACACCTGTTTTTGTAGCATAAACCTGCTGTTGATGTGGAGTGGGCAACTTTAATTGTGTATCCGACACAATGATAGTTAAAACAGTAGGAGAGTCCGTTTAATGGAATGAAGCACCACAGGTTGACGCCACCTGAGAAATGCAAAATGCGCCACAAACCACTTGTTATTCGGTAGAAGGTTGCTTCATTTTTTTTTTTTTGGATGAGTTGGATCAAACAGCAATCCCTTTACTAGTTGAATTGTCACCAGGTCGCATAATAGTAGTGGCAAAGCAAAAGATGAGAATATAAAATCACTTGTGAATTATTTCAAAAATGGATTTGTTTTTCAGGTCCTCGCAAGGGCAGAGAGGTCTACAGGCACTTTGGAAAAGCTCCTGGAACGCCTCACAGCCACGCCAAGTATGAACACACTTAGTCATTTATTATCATCATAAAATGGCTTGACTTATCTTAAAGTTGTATTTGTAAAATGTAGTTGCACGCGTATAA
Source organism: Idiotropiscis lumnitzeri (assembly GCF_059441095.1). Taxonomy (NCBI): domain Eukaryota; kingdom Metazoa; phylum Chordata; class Actinopteri; order Syngnathiformes; family Syngnathidae; genus Idiotropiscis; species Idiotropiscis lumnitzeri. Next base: position 4,230,189 of record NC_142400.1, read on the forward strand.
CAAAAACCTGTTGGTTGAAATTGCCTGCGAGTGTGAATGGTTGCTCTGTGATTGGCTGGCAACCCGTCCAGAGTGTGATAGAAAGTGGATGGATGATCCAGTTTATAATTATAAAAGGGGAAATAACAGAAATTGTCCCCAAAAATACCCAAACTTTCACTGCACGAAAAATTGGGGCTTAAAACAACGGCCCAAAAAAAAAAAGAAATATTTGAAAGAATTAAAAAAAAAAGACTATTAAGAATTGCTGCACATGGACAAATTCTGAAATTAGTGCTGATCACTGATTTTGAATCAAAACTGCAAAATACCTGAAGTCTCCTCTTAGGCCAATGAGCGTGCATCGAGAGTGACTTGTGCTGACGTCTTTTCTCTTTTCCAGGCCCTACATTCGTTCCAAGGGCAGGAAGTTCGAGAGAGCTCGTGGTCGCAGAGCCAGCCGTGGCTACAAGAATTAAAGTCTCGCTTTGTTTACCATGCTTTCGAGTTCAAATAAAAGACTGGCTGTACAAAACATCTCTTCTTCGTTTGTGTTCTATCCCCCCGCCCCCTCCTCTTCCCTCCTTATATGGTGCCACTGCAACAAACTGTGCAAATTCTTGGAACATGACCTTCAAACAATGATACATTCCTTTGAGCAGCTTTGCCATAAAAGCGTGAGGGCAAGTCATGCGCGGTTCTGTGTGGTGGAAATGATTGGCTGCCGAGGCATTTTGGTCCAAACAGGAAGTGAGCGATGGTCTGTCAATGATTGGAGAATGTCGGAGGGTGTTGCAATGTTTTCCATCTCGCCATTGGGCTTCCTTTGCGCCGCTCAACGCAGCAGCAGCACGCACACTTCCTGCAGCGCAACAACAGGAGCAGAAGCAGCACACCGCACTTGGCACGAGAACCAACCGCTGTCCACGGCAGGCATGATGAGGTACGGCGCTGTCTTATAGGTTTCTTTTCAATTCCATTTCGATTCAATTAGTAACACATTCTTTCATAAAAGGTGTCGGCGTTATAAAACCTTTGCTTTGAATCATAAACCAAACCTTGCTAGTGTCGTCTTCGCCAACTTCCATGCGACTGACACCTAGTTTGTCGCGACTATATTTTTAAAAAAAAAACGAGCTTTTGATGGTTTCCGTGTATATCCTATAGCCATTTAATTACAATTTTACACTAATTCGGTTGACGTCTTTGAAGACCGCCAGCAACCAGCTAGCTTCCAGTTGGGACTATCGTTACTTTAGCACGCTTAGCTAACGTCAAAACAAAGTCGCCGATAATTACAACGTAATAAACAAATTACAACATTTAGCATTCGGTGTCGTAGCTAGGACTTGGAAATTAATCTATCTTCTTATCTCGACCCTTCAAGCCTATCTAGCTAACATCCGCACAACACCGGCTAAAGTTCAACGGGCACGCGTAGTTTTCAATTTTACTCGAAATTCGGCTACCAAAAATGAGTCATTTTTTTAAAGATTTGTCAATTGTCAAAATTAATTATATGGTTCATCAAAGAACTAGTGAACGGTTGATTGATGCGTTTAACCAGGAATTATTATATATCGCTCGAGAAAGAAATATTGTCGTTGGTGCTGCCGTCGGTTAAAGCCCGTCCTCGCTCTTAATCAATCAATCAATCAATCAAAATATTTAACCAGAATCCAAAACTTTTGTCACAAGGGTGATCTGGCCAAGAGGACTCACATAATTAACGCCTCTATCATAAAAACAAAGTAGACATCAAAGCATTCATAAAGAGCATATAAGAACACAGTACAATTTCAAACAGCCAGACTTTAAACAGAAAAGTGTCCCCATCTATTCAATCCCGACCACCCTCAATGTGGAACATTAAATACTGAGCATATGTACATATTGCAAGGATAACAAAACCAAACTACACTCGAGCATATCTCAACACCATGAGGAAGATGACATGACTTGCACTTCATCAGGGCCCACAAGATGCCAGATGCCCTTTACGGATGTTTGTATATCACAAGATTACGGAAAGCAATCAAACGGTCCACTGCACCGAACATTGCCAATGCCAAAGATACGGTGCCCGTTTTTATGCACCAAAAGCAGTGATTAATCGGCATGTTGGAAAAGTTTGATTTCTGTGCTTCCAAACCTTTTTTGCAGAGGCCGCTTGGCCGTAACTGCACAATGCTAACAAAGACAGCAGTGGAGGCAATTCATCATTATTCTCGGACAACAGAGAAAAAGTTGAGTGATGTGTGTGCTTTAATTAATCCCTTAGCAGAGTCTACACAACATAATTGAAAACAATACTCTTCTTTCTCATTTGGATCTGGAGCTAAAAACTGGAATCCCGGCTCCAAACAAGACTGACAGCTTAATGTTACCGTTGAGCGTCTAACAATACGATGCCGTCAGGGGTTAAACGCAAGCGCTTGCCCACACATGCCCAAAAATACCCCCACAAGTCAGTTAACAACAGCTTCATTGTGCGGGAGTCCAAATTAGCCCGTTGCTTGTATTATTATTTGACGTGTCCACGCCCTGCTTCAAGGACCAAAGGTGCAACAATGGCCGTGGGGCTTGCTCCTATTGGAACGCGAGCCTTATCAAAACAGGACATCGGCCAGGCATTGATTCTGTCTGCGCCGCGGCTTGCATAATGTTTCCTGACTGTTGTAAAAGTTGAAAGTAAGAGATGAGCGCCTCGTAAAGTTAAGCGTTGTACTTTGACATATCAAAGCAGCGCTGGTTGAAACGTCACTGCGCTTTGATGCGTTTTGGACGTGACGGGTTCAAGTCTTCTCTCGGTGTGTCAAGATGTTTGTAGATTGATTCTATTGGCTGGAATTCAAATACAGTTGAGTCATTTCTCGCGAGTGTTTTTGTTTATTCAGCTAACGAACAATGAGCACATTTAACCACTTTTTTTTTTTGTTTTACATTCCATACATTTTTGGCAGATGGTCAGCAATTAAAACTGACTGCTCGCTTCAAGCTGTCTATTGTCACGCTCAGGTGAATTCAAAATATTGCCCGAGGGACGTTTGCAAGCGTAATACTAAAACAAAATGTATGGGGGAAAAGTCGTTATTAAAATATCAATATATGGTTTTATGAATTAATATCGTGCTATGAAAAGGAAAATCGATTAAAAAAAAAAAAACAGTCGGAAAATGTTCTTTTTTTGACCACAGTGCTTGCAATGCGTCAGCAAGCCGCCGGTGTGACTTTGACTCACAACGTGTCTCAGCAAAATCGAAACTCGCACATCACGCGTCCCTGATGGCCACATCTTCCGCTTGCCTCTTAATTCTGCATGGAGCTACGCTTTCGCCGACAAAATGGGAAAACTTCTCATTTCGTCTTTTCATCATCAAAGTATTGCCTTGTCGGCACTTTTTGATTGAAATGTTCAAGGTTCAACTTCTAAGCGCGCTAAATTCACAAAATGTTCATTGGAAGAACAAAATCTAGTTGACTTCCAATGTTGTCTTTTCTCCAGGAGCCGAGACCTCCGTGAGGGAACGTGACGCGTGGAGTTTTTTATTTATTTAATTTTATTTTTTTAATACCATGACAAGGAGCCACCTGGACCTGTCTCGCAGTTTTCCTTTTGTCTTTTGTGTGTGTGTCCGTTTTCTTGTTTGTTTTTTGTCTCTTGTCGTCCTGTCTCTCTGCTGTTGTCACCACTCAGATGGAGGACAGATAAAAAGAAAAAAAGACCCCCTGTCCCTTATATTTTTATTATTATGATTATTATCATCTCTTGTCCAAATCAAGAACAATCCTGCACTTTTCATGCCCGTCCAGTTCGTCCCAGGAATGCAAATGTTTATTTAATGACGCTTTTCTAGCCTCCTTGTGCAGTCAAGGTGTTGATTTTTTTTTTTTTTTTTTAGTCTTAACTCATTTGATCATTCTTCTCAGTGAAACTTGTTTAATTATTTAAAAATTATACCTTTTTTTATCTTGTAGCTGCTAAGTTGCCTTAAGTTGTGATGTTATCGGTTTACCTCGTGGATATGACTTGTTTTACATATTGACTGACGGAGAGTGAACTGTAGAGCTACACACTGGAAGCTTCCGTTTTTTTTTTCTTCTTTTTAAACTCTGACCTGGAAACTGTTGACGTTCTTCCTCAATGAAGACACTAAGAAGGACACATGGGAACAAAACCTTTTTTTTTTTTTTAACGTTTGAATTCCTGCCCGCCGCTTTTTAATCGTTCATTTGGTATTTATTTGCCCCGATAACGCTCGTCCACCTCCGGCGAGCGAGGATGCGCTCCCCAGAACCGTCGTCCTTCCCCCCATCGGAAGCCCTCCTGCACGGCCAGTTTGCCAGCTGGGGGTCCGGCAACAACAACAACAACAGCAGCGGCAGCAGTAACAACAACAGCTGCCCCAACAGCCCCGGCGGTCCGGGCGGGCTCTCCCCAGCCGCTTCACCCACGCTGGCGCCGGCCTCCAACTACGCCTTGACGCTCACCCACGTGCACATCCACATCCAGCGCCTGTCGCCACGGCCGGGCAAGGAGGACCGTCTGCTGCTGCCCCTGTCGGAGCTGGTGGGCTGCAGCTGCCCCCGAGCCCCCGCGCCGCCTCTCCTGGTGCTCTACTGGTACCCGCCGGGCAAACGGCGCAAAGGGGTGTCGCGCCGCCGCCAGGTGAGGGCCTACCTGGCCGAGAGCAGAACGGAGGCGGAGCGATGGTCGGCCGCCGTGCAGTGTTTACTCCGAGGGGTGCCGGTCACTGCTGAAACCGGTGAGCATGCTGAGCACACGCGTGTTTGCAGATGTCACATTCTTAGACCCGTCACTAATGTATTATGCAGTGAAATACGATATATATTATTTAACAACGGCAAACACCTCTTTATTAAAATATTTTGCAACCTGCTAGTTGTAGGATTTTGCCTGACTCATTTTCTGAGAATATGAGTACAATTTATGAAAAGCGATTACCGTATTGAAGTTTCCATTATTAAGTTATGAGCACTTTGTGACTCGGACTTATCTCCAAATGTCTTTTCTCCTTCCATTTGGATTCCTGTGTCCTTTGTAGATGCTTGCTAATTATAGCTTCATGTCATAGTGACCAAGACGTGCAAGCATTTTTGTGGCACGCAGAAAAGTCGTTCAAAACAACAAGCGGGCCGACACGCGAGAAATGGTTTGATGTCCCGTTTCATGTCAAATAGACGATTATTCACGTGAGATGTTTTCACTGTTACTTGTGTGTCGACCTTTTTCTCGGTCGGTTCTGCACTTCAGCAGCGTCTGACCTCCTTTCCTGTCTCCTTCCTCCCTCCGTTGCTTCTTTTTAATGTCTAATCTCCCTCTCTCCTTTTGTTTCCTGACCTCAACGAAAAGCTCCTCATCGCCATCGCTGTCCTCGCTTTAACCCAGCCGCCTTTTTCATCCCTCATCTCTGCTGCTTTTGTGTGCGACGTTTGTTGTTTGTCGGAGCGCTCGTAGCGACTTTTCCAAGCGACAAGCACCGGCGCTGCAGCTGTGTTGGTTTTCGGTTGATTTGTGCTCGTGTGCCAGTGGATTGTTGTTCCATAATCCAAGATTAATCCGCGCGTGTGGAAGAGTTGGGTGGAATATAGAGGGGTGGAACAAAGGGGGGAAAAAAGTAGAAAATCGTTTTTTTTTTTTTTTTAAATTTAAAGCAGGTGTGGGCAAACTACGGCCCGGGGGCCACATGCGGCCCGTTAAACGTTTTAATCCGGCCCGCCAAATTTTAAAAAAATGAAATGAATAAGCCTTGTTTTATTTTCTAAATACTGATTTTGTTGTAATGCTTTTTTTCATTTTCATTTAAAATTAAATGTTTTTTTTTTTTTTCTTCGATGAGGTGAGGTTACCAAAACACTCCATCCATCTGCTCCTGGTCCGGCCCCTCTGGCAAATTTTAGAACCCATTGTGTCCCGCCAATCAAAAAGTTTGCCCACTCCTGATTTAGAAGATGCTCGAATCGTTTCGCTTTGAAATATAATGATACGTCTCAAATAGCCTCATTATTGGAGGGACATTTACCAACGCGTTCAATTGTATGTAAAATTACAAAACGACTTCCAAGTGTCTTGATCAAATCGTAATCCCGCTGAGTCAAACTGAATCCAATCGTTCCACTTTAAAAATTAACCGTTGTTGAATCATTTCGCACCCCACATATCGAAAAGTGTATTGAATTGTCCTATGTGGGGGGGATGCACATTACTGATTTATATTTAAATATCAATATTTGATTTTTTGGGGGAGTATTTTTTGGGTAAATCATTCATATGCCCCCATTTTTTTTTTTTTACAGAATTTTCCAGAAGCCTGCTTCCTCGTCCCAGGCGACTACTGCTGCTGGTCAATCCCTTCAGCGGGCGAGGACAGGCAATGCAGTGGTGCCAGACGCACATCCTGCCGATGATCCGAGAGGCCAACATCAGCTACAACCTGATTCAGACAGGTAGCGCCGCTCATGACGACGACTTGCCGGTGCTGCTTTATGTAGAACGAGTGGCCCACTGCGTCTCATTGTGCCTCAGAGCGTCAGAACCACGCCAGAGAGCTCATCCGAGAGATATCGCTCCCCGAGTGGGACGGCGTCGTCATCATTTCCGGAGATGGCCTCCTACACGAGGTGAGAATCGAAAAGGGGACGTTGTTCTTGTTTGGCGCGTTGATGCTGATATGATGTGCTCTGATCTGGCAGGTTATAAACGGCTTAATGGAGCGTCCAGATTGGGAGCAAGCAATTAAAACGCCGGTTGGTATTCTGCCCTGCGGCTCTGGCAACGCGCTGGCTGGGTCCATCAACCACCATGCAGGGTAGGGAACGTTGATCGGCAGCCGTTCTGTTCGGATACGGCAAAGCGGCGGTGCAACCGTTAAGCGATTCGTCGATTTTTTTTTTTCTAAAATACTTTTAGGTTTGACATGTGCCTTCGGGAGCCTCTCCTTTTGAACTGCTGCTTCCTGCTGTGTCGCGGCGGCGTGCGGCCCATGGATCTGGTCTCCGTGACGACCAGCCCACCCGCCACCATCAACAGCCGAGCTGCTACGGCAGTGCCCAGGAGGCTCTTTTCATTCCTGTCCGTCGCCTGGGGATTTGTGTCGGATGTGGATATCGAAAGTGAGAGGTGAGCAGTACTGGGAAATTGCGATAAATGAACATCAGCGATACAAACAGACAATTACATTTTGGGGGATTTAGTTGTACCCCTCCTAATGCGTTGAACACGTCACAAGCAAAACCCGTTTAGAACGGGGATGGCCGAGTGGCCTCATGATTAATTTTCAGGAAAATATATTTTTTTACGAGCACCCAAAAATTCTTCAAAAATTGCTGAGGAACATTCAATTATCGGGGATAAAAAAGGGGAAACAAATCCTGGGGAAAAGAATTAAAAATCGGAAATATGAAAAAAAATTGTGAATCCACAGGGGTTGACTTTAATTTTAAGTTGTAATGACACCTGTCACCACCAGATGGCTGACTCTTATTATTCTGGCCAAAACAGCAACGTGAGTAGGCCTATTTTTTTTTTTTCTTCGGACTTTGAATGATATGCAGGCCAATCTTAGTACCTCAATAATATTTAAATGTTGAGTGAGTTAATATTTGCAAAAATACAGAAATAAAACAAAATGTGTTTCTTTTTAAGCATTTTCGTACCGTCCTTGTTTGGTAATTTATGTACAAGGGACCCCTTTGCACCGGGAAAAAAGATACTGTGCAGTGGAATAGTGGCGCGAGTTTTCTGAATTTTTTTTTTTTTTCTGAAGTCCTTTCCATGTGACGGCAGGTATCGAGGCCTGGGCTCCGCACGTTTCACTCTGGGCACTCTGGTGCGCATCGCGTCCCTCCGCTCCTACAAGGGGCGTCTATCCTACGTCCCCCCCTCCACTGTGGCCTCGTCGCCCGACGCCACGCCCCCCCCGCCGAGGAGGCCGCTCTCCCGAAGCATCACAGAGGGCCTGGAGAGCTTCTGCAAACCCCCCATCCATCGCACCTCCTCCGACATGGGCATCAGCGAACAGCGCAGTTTGCGGCGGGGCGAGGGCGAGCGGGAGAAGGAGGAGAGGCAGCGGGAAAGAGAGAGGAGACGGGAGCGAGCCCGAGGAGGCGGGACGGGCGTGGTGAGAGCCAGCAGCCTGATGGAGGACAGGGAGAAGGAGAACGAGGGGGAGGTTGAGATGGAGGAGGCCAGGCTGAAGGGGGAACGGGGTGACTGCTCCGTGGGAGGGGACGGCGGACTGGCGCAGATCGAAGATGAACGGGAGGATGAGGGACGAACGGAGGAGGACTCGAGTGAGATGGAGGAGGAGCATCATCAGGCTGGCAACGGGGTCGGCCGCGTGAAAGGCGAAGGGGCGCTGCATGCTCAAGAGCTTGGTGACGGCTCGGAGACAGGTGAAGGCTGTTTGACCTACCAAGATGGAGTCCAGCAAGCCCGACAGGCCCTCAGGAAGAACTCCGCTCCTTCCAGCCAGATCGCCAACACTCTGTTCGGTCAAGCCGACTGCAATTCCAGCCCCTCCTACGGGGCGGAAGACGAGGACTTGAATGAAAGCTACTACCAGAAAGAGGTGTACCCTCTGGACGTCGCCCGCGAACGAGCCCTCACCATCTCCTCCCCCTTTCGCCACGCCCCCTTCTCGTGCAAACCCAGAACTGTGGACCAGAACCAGAACTCCTCGCGGCCGAGGCCCCTGTCGCTGCTGCAGCACTCCCACTCCAACTCCCTGCCTCCTAAACTTCCCTCCTTGTCCCTCTCTCTGTCCCCCACACCTCCGTCTTCGCCTTCGTGTGCCTCCCCGCACTCCTCGTCCTACCTGGCGCCGCGCCCCAACACGCCCGGGTCGGCCTCGCCGTCGCCCTCCATACGCACGCCGTCCTCATCGTTTAACTTTGACATTGCCGAACCCGCCGGGCCCCAGAAGAACCGTCCTTACGTCACGCTGCCTTTAAATGTCCCGGGAGATGACTTGTTGCCCCCCCTGGACCAACCCCTTCCCACGCGAGACTGGGTCACGATAGAGGGGGACTTTGTCCTGGTTTTGGCGCTTTATCAGAGCCACCTGGGAGCCGACCTGCACGCCGCGCCGCAGGCCAAGTTCGATGACGGACTCATCCACCTGACCTTTGTGCGGGCGGGCATATCCAGAGCCACGTTACTCCGACTGTTCTTTGCCATGGAGAGAGGAACGCACCATACTGTCAGCTCGCCGTACGTCAGCCACGTTTCCTGTCGCGCCTTCAGGCTGCAGCCTCTGTCTGCACGCGGGACGCTCACTGTAGACGGAGAGCTGGTGCCGTATGGGCCCTTGCAAGCGCAGGTCAGTTGAATTAGAGGAGGCAACATTTTACTTTTTTTTTTTTTTAATCAAAGATGCAAGCAAACTTTTCCATATTTATTTGTTTAGTTTATTTTTTTTATTTATTTTATTTATTTATTTTTTTCCCAATCTGGCTTCATTTTTTTCTCCAGCACCTCGGGTGATTTTTTTTTCTTTAAATGTCATAGCTCTAAATTACAACGCATGGAAAAATTCTTATTGCTCAAGTTTTTATAGGTCAAATTAAAAAAAAATAAAGACCAAAAAAATATATATATATTTTTTTAAATCAGCATAAAAAAAGGATTAATCCATCTGATTAAAATTTGCTCTTGAGTCTTTATTATTGTTTGCTGCTTAACTGTCGTCATTCAAGATCATTTTGTGTGATTTGCAGGTTCATCCCTCCATGGCGCGCCTCATTGTTGGTGACTCGGGAGCGCAGGTCACCAGGTTCTAAATCAGGGATTGGTTGAAGCTGATCAAAAGCACTCACTTCTGAATTATGTCATTTCTGTTGACGCGTATGCTCTGAGAGACTGAAATAACCTGGATTGCACAGTCTGACGAAAAAAAGGGATTACCTGACCGAGCCATGCATCGTAAGAACAGGAATGCAGGGATTAATTGTGATGTTTTTTTTTTTGTTTTGTTTTTTTCTTTTAAATGGATGCAAACTGCACTGCATTGCACAGCTGTGAGATTACGCCAAGCGAATCCGCAGACGCATGAAAACTGCACAGCCTGGAATAACGAGGGAAGATCAATTGAATGTTTATTTTTTTTTATTTTTTGCGCAGACGGTGCATGATTTGAGTGTATGTATACATGAACGTATGCCTGCTCAGAAGCACTACCAGTATTTTTGCCTTACGGGGAAATAGGAACATTTAATTGACTTTGCAAAATGACACTAGACAACATGACAATGTTCGAGCTTGAGTGGTTAACAAAGTTAATTTCACTTACTTTACCTTCAACAGTATTTGATGTTGATATTTCGTTGCACTCAATAATCTTCTGGAGTGCATTTAATATTTTACGATAGCCTCTTTCACAGAGCCGTAACAGAAGGCATTATCCGCCTTTTACGCAGAACTCAGCAAGGCAAGAAATTGCCATCACCCTCCATGATCAAAATGTAAATGAAAAAGGGAATTTTTGCAAAGAGGTTCTTAATAATTTGCAAACACAGTAAAGTCCTACAATGCAGAACCCACTGGTGAGGCGGGCCCAGAACGAGGACTAGTTTGGCCAAGTTGTGCAAACATTACCTGGTTGTCCCTGGTTATTGAACAAAAGTCAAAGAATAAACGCAAGGCACTTTTTCACACACGTCCTGCCGTTCGCTTCAACTAAGGCAAGTCACGCAACACAAGAGTGGCTAATAACGGTTTTGAGCAGGGGTGGGCAAACTTTTTGATTGGCGGGCCACAATGGGTTCGAAAATTCGACAGAGGGGCCGGACCGGGAGTAGATGGATGGAGTGTTTTGGTCACCTCGCCTCATCGGAGGAAAAAAAATTTATTTAATTTTAAATGAAAGTGAACAAAAGCATTACAACAAAATATGTGTCTTTGAAAAACCACAGTATTTAGAAATTAAAACATTAACAAGGTTTATTTTATTTTTTTCAAGTTCGGCGGGCCGGATTAAAACGTTAAACGGGCCGCGTGTGGCCCCCGGGCCGTAGTTTGCCCACCATCCATTCATGGGTTCCAGTGTACTTCAGTGTGCCAGGCTTTGACTTTTGAAGTCGCACACATTCACAGTCACAAAACATCCCGTGAGGATTTTGTCTTCATGTTCAAATTTCCATTGCTTAAAGAGATCGAGCACCTCTTTTTCGTATAATTGTTCACCATTTATCAAAATTGTTTTCGTGGATGTTCTGCCTTTTTGATGTCTTGTGAAAGAGGCTAAAAATCACAACACTAGAATGCAAAGTTGGACTTTCTTAAGGTGCTGAGACATTTGCAGGACAGAAAGAAAGCACTAGGAAAAGTACCTTAGAGCAGATGCGACAATAACACATTACATTCGTTAGTTTCTTTTTTTTCTTTTTTTTTTTTTTAGCTGGGAAAGTTGAATGTAGAAAACAAACAAAATGAACATCTTTTTTTTTTGGTCACAATGATGAAGACTGAATCTGACTGTGCGCTGCCAACCGAAATCATGGTAATGTGTTGAGCTTTGCCTTAAATGACCTCACCAATATTTTTTAAATGATTTCAAAACAACAGGGAGTGACAAATGATGATAAATGTCATTTTGAGACCTGCTGATGAACCGGTCAAAATCAATAGCATGTGCACTGTATCAATCAGTCAAGATCGTGTGTGAACTATTTGGGTCCTTGTCAGCACAGAGCATGTTTGGGAAGATATCAATGCCTTTGTATTAGAACCCTGTTGAAAAAACTTGTTCATGCGTGACCGGAAAAAGTGGACGATAACTTTTCACTGCTCACCAGGCTGCTATTTCGCTTGTTGTATTTTCTGTTCTTTTTTTTATTTATGCACAGTACAGCTAGAGTCTACCACAATGACGTAGCAATCTAGGCTTGTAATAACACCTCGAAGAAGAAGAATCACAAATTACACTTTTTGCCCAAATGTACACTATCCAGAGATGTTAAGAATGACCTTCTATGGATGTTGGAACTGAATAAATGGATTTAAAGTTGAAATGTCCAGGTAGTGGCCCTGCTTGTAAGGAAATTGCATTTATTACTAAAATGATGGAAGAAAATACACATATGTTTGGAATAAATGTAACTGAAAAACTTGACTAGTTTTCCCTGATGTTACAGTGTGTGTGCTAATGGCGCGTTTTGCTTATCGAAAGTTTAGCACTGACGTTGAAACCTTTTATTAATTGCACAATGTTACATTTTGAAAGCCAAAACCATCTGAGCGGAATAACATTTACCATCTTATCTAAGCACTTATTTTGAAAAATAAAACTCTGACCGGAAATACTATCCTCGATCACCAGCCATCGCTTCCGGTTTGGGCACCGTCTTTGTCTCCGGCCCGACGTATCGAAACCACCAGTAGTCGTGGTTTTTTCCTCTTTCCTTTCACTTTTGAGGATATATTTGCATATATATCCACATTTTTCTGCTATTGAATGACAGTCGACTCGGAACTATTTATGCCTAAAAGTAAAGCGCCGAAAATGGATGACTTGGACTACAGTAAGTCGCTTAGCGGGGAGCTCGTTTTATGAAGACGTTATCTTTAAGCTAGCGGCGGCTAGCTCGAGTCGTTTTTTCGCATGTGTTTGATGAGGTGCGACGAACAGGCCGTTTACTACACTTTTGAACGCAAACGAGCTGAACATGCTCTTTAATGGTTGTTCAAATTGTCTAGCACGGTCTTGTTGTGGAACAGTTCGACTGACGCAGACGTTAGCTTCATATCGATCGATTTGAATATCGGCTAGTGTTTCCTTTCAGGTAAGGCCGACCGGTGGACATTTAAAAGCGTCAGTGGGCTTCACGTAACACCCCAACAATGCGTCTTATTCCTTAAAATACTTCTTAATCCTGGATTGTGTAAAGCCGCTTGTTTTTTTTGTGCTGGATCCGGTCTGTGGGCGTGGTTGTTGGGACTGGAGCTGGCGTTGCTGGTGGCGGCATTAATTTTTGTTTTGGATTCATGGTGTTGTTACTTGCACCATTTTGGTCTTGTGGTTTTAGCGGAAATCTGGGCATATTAACTTTTGGGTTGAAACCCACTCATACGTTAGTAGAAATTAAAACAAGGGTGCGGAATTCTGGTTCTCGAGGACTGCTTTCTTACCTGTTTTAGATGTCTCCCTCCCCCATCACCCCGGATTCAAATGATCACAATCATTTTCAGGCTTCTGAAGAGCTTTCTGATGAACTCATCATTTGAATCTGGTGTATTGGAGGATTGAGGCTACTGAAACATGTAGAAAAGCGGCCAGCCCTCAGGGACCGGAGTTAATTTTAGATCCTCTAAAAAAAAAAGTTTTTGTGGTGTGTCAGGAAACTGACGTAGTCAGCGAGAGTACACACAACCATTGAACCCCATAACGTTAAGGCTGATAAGCCCACCTCTTTGTCACTGTGAAGCCTAACATTATGTCCCAGTTAACCTGAACAGAATAAGTAGTACAGAAATGGATGGGTGGATGCCCTGTCCACACCATTGTATGTTTTATTTAATTCTGCCCCCCCCAAGCTTTTTAACTTCCTGATAACAATGGCAGTAATCTGTCATTCCTAATATGAATCACAATGCTGTTTGCGATTTATTTTAAGATAATAAAGAGACACCCCTTCTTTTATTGTAAGAGCTCTGTGTTTGTCATATCTGCAGCGGCAGAGCTAACGGACTCATTCTTCTCTGCTTCCACCCCCCCCCCCCCCCCCCCCCTCCCTGCCCGCAGTCCCAGTAGACCTGAGCCCAGAGGAGCGCTCGGAGCTGGAGGACATCCGCAGGAGGAAGGGGGTCCTGCTGCAAGAGATCCAGAGGCTCCGCGAGGAGCTCCGGGAGGCCATTTTGGAAGTGGAGGGGCTGGAGGCCAGCACAGAGGGCAGGTGGGGAGTGGCCACAGGATGCCCGTTTGTTGTTTTGCATTATGAATTAATGGTTCAAACAATTTTAGTAAGATCACACATGATTAGACTCATCCTTTAAACCACACAACCTATTGCCGTCAACATTCTTAAAACCGTAGAGCAGCCAATGTTGAATATAATCCATATGAGGACGCTGTTCAGGTTCCAATATTTACACAATGTGACGTCAATTCTGAGTTGTTGGACCTTTGACCTTACGCGTTCCACTGTTTACTTCAATTCCACTGCGCCAACAATCTTTCTATTGTAGTAATCACACCCTATCTTCTGTCAACTGTGCAGTAAAACCCTTCAGAAAAATAGGCATGTTGCAATGGGCAGGAAGAAGTTCAACATGGACCCTAAAAAGGTAGGAACGCTCAAATATTGCTTGGATAGTGTGTCTTTCGAAAGGGAGCGTAGATGGTGACGGAGTGTGTGTTTGTCTTTGCAGGGCATCGTGTTTCTCGTGGAAAATGAGCTGCTCAGACACACTCCGGAGGACATCGCCCAGTTCCTCTACAAAGGCGAAGGCCTCAACAAGACGGCGATAGGCGATTACCTCGGAGAAAGGTGGTGCATTTGAATCTACTGTGCATGTTTATCTCATTCTGCCCCTTATTTATGGTTCAGTCTCTGTTGTGCTGCAGGGACGACTTCAACATCAAAGTCCTCCAGGCTTTCGTCGACTTGCATGAGTTCACCGATCTCAACCTCGTCCAGGCCCTCAGGTAAGCGGCAACTCCATTTTGCAATCAACTGGATTTAACGTCGCGCTTAGCGCAAGCTTCCCATTCATATCGGTTTGCTCCATTTCGTCTACAATTCATGAAAATCGGATTCAATGACTCATGTGTCTTTTTGTCACGGAAATGTTTGCAGACAATTTTTGTGGAGTTTCCGTCTGCCCGGCGAAGCCCAGAAGATTGACAGAATGATGGAAGCCTTTGCTCAGAGATACTGCCGCTGTAACCCCGGCGTCTTCCAGAGCACTGGTACACACATGCGCTCACACGCACAAACCAAATATGTTTGTTTTTATTCTCTTATTCTTTTTTATTATGTATTGCGATATTTTTGCACAACAGAGCTATTTTACTTTCTTGAAAATCCATAAAGATTGTTGCCACTTTTTTTGCAGACACGTGTTACGTGCTGTCATTCGCCATCATCATGCTCAACACCAGCCTCCATAACCCCAACGTGAGGGACAAACCGGGCGTGGACCGCTTCATCTCCATGAACCGAGGCATCAACGACGGAGGCGACCTGCCCGAGGACCTCCTGCGAGTACGCTAATCCTCCGCACTGGCGAGCAGCGAAACATCAAACCGGAGCACTGACGCCTTTTCTTCTCTTCTCACTCGAGAACCTGTACGAAAGTATTAAAAACGAGCCCTTCAAGATCCCAGAGGATGACGGCAACGACCTCACGCACACCTTTTTCAACCCCGACAGAGAGGGCTGGCTGCTCAAGCTCGGTGAGAGAGCCAACACGGCCCACAAATGTTAGGACGTTTGCTGCTCTCTTCCGAGGCTTTTTTTTTTTTTTTGTTTTGTTTTTTGTGGTGGGCGTGTCCCCTCGGGTCTTTGTCTGTCGACCTGACAACAAAATGGCGACCGAGGGGCTCGCCGTGGAGCTGTTGTTGCATGGCGGGGCTTGTCATATGTGTCACTAATGTTTCATGTCCCTCTCTCTCTTTCTTCCTTTCTCGTCTCCCTCTAAATAAATCCGCTGGTCCCTTTTCGCCTTCCGCTTCTTCTCCTGCGAATTTCCGCCTTCCCCTGCCGCTGCTTGTTTTCTCAGGAGGTATGTACTGACCAAGTTACCGTTGCGATCACGCGTGTAGAAAGGTAGTCAGCCGCTAGAGGGTAAACTCTTGCGTCGGGCGACTCCATCTGACTGTCGTCGCTTCGTTTCAGGGGGACGAGTGAAAACCTGGAAAAGGCGGTGGTTCATCCTCACAGACAACTGTCTCTACTACTTTGAATACACAACAGTAAGTCTGCACCTGGTAGTGCCTAATTTCTGGAGCCGCTTTGATTTTTTTTATTGATTTTTTTTTAATAATTTTGATGATTATGAACTAATGCACTCATTCCAGTATATGAGAATATTGCATCAAGATTGTTTTAAATATTAAAAAGTAGATCGAAATTGTCCTTCGGAAAATTGTCTTGGTTGGAGGTTCCTTTTTATTTAAGCCATAAAACGATTCATTTGTTCATCTGAATGTTTTGAACACTTGAGAAGTGCAACTGGTTGGGCGACTTTTGCACTGCTTAAATCAATCCCAAACCTCACACGAGGCGACGTCTTAACGGATGACTTGAGCGAGGTTCTGCCTTTGGTTCTTTCACACGCAGCCGTCCATCCTGTGCTCTCAACGCGTGCGTGTTTGTGTGTGTGTTAAACTAACAGGATAAAGAACCTCGAGGCATCATCCCCTTGGAGAACCTCAGCATCCGTGAGGTGGAGGACCCACGCAAACCTGTAAGATCGCATTCCCCACAGATCATTGTTTATTGTGCCTGCGCTGGATTTAGCCTGCATGCTTGACACAATTCCAATTTTTATTTTTATTTTTATTGTGTTCAAGCGTCACAATTGGGATAGCAACGGAACAAATAGAATGAAGCCTGTTATTTATGTGGAACCAATTGAATAATAGCTGAAAATGTATTTTCATTGACTTTTGATTTTGATTGATCAGTTTGTGTGATGAGGTGATTTGATTACACATTTGCACTGGTACCTGTAAGGTAAGGAAGGTACCACCAGACATGGAAATACAATATGATGTGATCTAAGAATGAAATCAACATTGGGTACTTGTGTTTTGAGTTCATGCTGCGTCCTCCTCTTCTGGTCCCGACAGAACTGCTTCGAGTTGTACATCCCCAACAACCGCGGTCAGCTCATCAAGGCGTGCAAGACGGAAGCCGACGGCCGGGTGGTGGAGGGAAACCACATGGTGTACCGCATCTCCGCCCCCACGCCCGAAGAGAAGGACGAGTGGATCCACAGCATCAAGTACGGCAACAAAAACGGAAGACCATGCAAGAAATTAGAATAAGTGGAAAACTGAATTTAATTCCCGAAAGTCAAACTCACCTGTTTTGCCGCAAATGTGTGTCACGTCAGATCTGCGGTCAGCGTGGACCCCTTCTATGAAATGCTCGCCGCCAGGAAGAAACGTATATCGCTGAAGAAGAAAGAAGAGCAGCCCTAGAGTATTACCTCTGTTATCCTTTTTTTTTTTTGTATCCTCATCTTCCTCCCTCCAAACTCCTTCTTGATCCCGTGGCCGCCGTGTTGAACACGATTGTCATCACCACGCAATCCATGACGCCAGGGGCACCGAACCCTATACTGCCCTCTATGCCGTCCTCAAAACACCTTCTAAAACGCGCCCGTACGTTTAAACAGCAAATACTCATCATATACAGTTGGTCCCCCAATTACGTGCAATTTATTTTATTTTTTGGGGGGGAGGTGCTCTTTCTGAAACGCCTGAAATGCCGCAGTGTCACGTGTAAAAGTGGTGCTTTGGTGCCCTCTTGTGGCATTTTTGTGTCATGGAGCTATTTTTAAGTAAGGGGAGGAGCTTCTACTAGACAGGCCAATGTCGTGTCTAATAGGCCTAGTTGTGCCTGAGTTATGTTGGAGTGATTTGAGGCGCTTTATTGGTTGTGTTTTTCAGCCAACTTGCGGCAATTGCAAACCTTTTGGGTGGGCGTCCATTATTTTCTCAAAATGGCGGCAAAGGACTGCTCGTAAAGCTCCTCAACTCTCTTCAGCGTTTTCTATTTGTTTTTCTAGGAGAAGCTCATCCCCTCCATTCAACATAGTCCCTCGGCAAAAAAATGCCATCGGGTGGTGCCAAAGCGCTACTTTTTTGTGCTTCGCCGCCATCTTCTGGCACTTATGAGGTAGAATTTACGCAGTATTTTTTTTTATTAGCGATGGCTTTGAATACAAGCTCCTTCTCTCATTTTAGCAAACTGACTTGGATACCAAAACTCCTTGACTAATTGATGCCCCCGCCCCCCAAAGTTGTCTATTTGCCCTTAGGTTCCACTAGATGGCACCAAAACACTCCTGATAAAGCCCATTAACTCAATTCTTAATAGTTCTTTGGCACAAGTTGATGCACAAGTTGCGTCCAAAGCCGAACAGATGCGATGTATGGAATGTAACGTTGTAGTCGTTGTCGTTGTTGGGACCTTAATGGTGCCAAAGAACTGCTTTTCTATTAGACGCCGCCTTGGCACCTCCTTGTGGCATCCCATGACATTTCAGAAAAAGCACCAAAAAAGTGAATAATAGTGGATTAAAAAACAAAACATGAATTTGTAAGAAAAAAATCGTGACTAGGTAGGGCGAACACTATATGATAATAAGCAATTGTAGGATCCAGAGGCCCCGCCCCCTTCCCTCCAATTCCATCATTACACCAGCCTACAATATTGTCAAGTAGATGAAGACGTGACCACCTCCTTAACTGGCCTCTCGTCAAAGGCAGCTCATTATCACGTACGACTTTTTTTTTTGTGTTCTTGTAAATAGATTTGTTTATGGCACAACTTGTAGAGACCATTTAATTTATTGTACCGTTTTGTACGAGCTACTGTTTGGAGCGCACGTGGACGGGCGTTAAGTCGCCAAAGAAGTCTTTAGCCTGTGCCTCCTCGTTGCCTAGAAGAAGAGCTGCCAGGATATTTGCCGTTTAGCCTGGTTAAGCAAAAGCGTCCATGAAATGATCCGACACTTTTTCTCGCGTTTCTTCATTCCTTTGCTTCTCGATGTCCGCGGAACACAAAATATGCGCCCATCCAACCATCAAGATAAAACGCGTTCTGTGACCTTGTTCCGGATGAATCGGATTTGGCGCGTTAATGATTTTTTTGTAGACAAAACTAAAGCTATGTTGTTTTACTGCACTTTATTTGTTGTTGCGACTGCCGCGCGTCGGTGAACCGGCTCACCAATAAGTGAGAGCAGGGCTGGGGACCGAACTCAGAAGTATTTTCGAAACATATTTCGATGGCCCTTGTCCGAAAAAAAAAGGTTCCCCACTGCGCGGTGAAATTTAAAAACGCTATCACCTCCTCACTTTAAACTTCAGCAGTTCACAACCATCATGCGGGATAGTTGTTCTTTTTCCTTAATATTTTAGAAGCAGTATGAGGCTGAATGATGACGCTGATCGTATTTGGACCTTCAAAGCCGCGGCGGCGGCTAAGCTTACTAACAAAAACTACTTGAGTTGCCTTTACGTTCGTCGTTTTTCTCTCCCAAAGCTTCCAACGGCCCGGCCCTTCCGCCAGTCCCGTCCCGTTCATGCTTCTTCGTATTTGCTTGCTGGCCTTCTTCAACCTTCTGGAGATTCTTGAAGTGCAACGTTGCCAAAAAAAAAAAAGTCAAAACAGCAAAAGGTTACAAACAGTGCACACCGAAACTCTTTTGTTTCTGAGCCACCTCTTTTCTGTAAATGTCTTTATATTCTATTTATTTATTTACTTTCGGCGAGGTGAAGACGGAGCTAGATATGATGTAAATGTAGCAAACAGTGCAAAGCGCACACACACATTGGTGCCAGTAAACTACTGTGTAACAATAAAAAGGTGATGATTGACTGTTGATTGATGTGTGTTTCTATTCATTTTAAATTGAGAGGCCCCGAAATAACATACTGGTGAACAACCTTTTTTGTTAAATTAAGAATATTATTAATATTAGTTTAAATTCCAATTCAAGGGAAATTTAAGTTTTTTTTTTTTTTTTAAACCACCATGCCCGAGGAAAAATAACCTAGCAGACATAGAACGTGTCAATCACCAGTAGCTGGGCTCCGTAGCCTCGCGCAGACCTGCTCGCTTTGGGCTTCAGGAGCTTTTCTGGAACTATTTTGGAATTTTTATTTATTTTTTTAAGCCAATGTTTTGTCTGCTAGCAGCTGATCCTAAAATTAGGCAACAGCTCAAAGCGATGTCAGGCAGCTGAGAGGATTCAGAAGTGACATGGAATTAGCATTTCTGATGGACTGGTATGTTTATCGCCTCTTCTCAATTTTTAATTGTGCATTCCAAAATATAAAACTTCAAACGGATAGCTTTAGTCTTACAGTAAGACTATTATGAATAAATCAGAGCAGCTAACCAACATTTGCATATTTACAGTCCTGATGCTAACCTAGTATTATTAATGCTGCAATTTTGTTAAAAGCTGGACTGTTTTCTGACGATCACAACTTGTAATAATACTTTTGAGTATTTTGTGACAAATTGTCTTCATCGTATTGAGTTACGTTATATGAGGAAACACAATATGACAAAAAATTTATATACAGTACAATACAACCACAGACGGTTCAATTCTTACAGGACACTATTACAAAGATTGATTAAACAATACAAAGTCAAAAAAAGGAATTTCAGTAAAATCTATATAATTATGTGTAACTCTAACAAAACGATGACAATTTCTTTGGTTATTTAGCTGTATTTTATATGGAAATCTTCCATAAAATCAATTTGTCAACATATCGTTACAATAAGTGAACTATTAATCTAAATTATGAACAGCATGACAAAACTGACTTGACTAAAAAAAGACTTTACAAGTGACCCCAATTAAAAAGTTCAAATAAAGGCATTGATTTCCATTTTGGAGGCATTAAAAAAAGTCTTTGACCTCCATTTACAGTATTGCGGTCTTTTCTATTATCACCGTCAATTTTGATGACCGAGTCTTTTTCAGTGACAAGGTTCTAATCGGCCCTTCAACACGCCGCCGTGCAGCTCCACGTCGGCGTCCGACCACGAGATGACGTCGCCGGCCAGGTGACTGACGCACGACGCCAGGCCCTGGATGTCGGCCCCGTTCAGGACCGAGGACCACATCTGCACGTCAGCCAGCTCCCCCACAAAAGACTGCGTAGCGTCGAAACGACCCCCCAGAGTGTCCTGAAACCAGTGGAAGGAAAGTCAGCTCGTACAAATTCAAAGTCGTTCAATTTCGCTAAGTCATCGGAACACATTTTGCTAACACAAAAGCTAGCTAATGCTAGCTAACACGTTTAATTCCAAGTGACGATAAAAAAGCTTTACTTTTGTACGTGAGGGTTCTTTTTTTTTTTACTCCATCTATTTTTTATACTTAAAAGTTGGACCAGCACTATACTGACAGTTTATTTTTTTGTGTTTTTTTTAATGGTAGGGAACTATGTTGAAATGACTTGAGGAACTTCATTTCGATCAAATAAGTAGCTCGTGATTTTACACGAAGGAACTATGTTAACGTGAGTTTAATTTAGCTTTATTTAATTAAATATGGTACTTTGCTACCATCTTCTGGCAGCTTGGTGCCAGGAAACCACATTTGAGCAAGTTAAGAGATTAATTTAAACAAAAGTAGTGCTTTGACGCCATCTTGTGGCAGCTTGGTGCGAATGACCTATGTTGAAGTCAAATGAGGACCTTCGTTTCAACAAAAGTAGTGCTTTGCTGTCATCTTGGTGCTAAGGCATTAGTAGGCAATTATAAACCTTTTTTGGCAAGTGTACTGTTCTGACTTGCAATCCGTATGTCGACTAAACAGACCGTGGCTACTTTTTGCCACTTCTGTCTTTAAATCAACACATTCATTCTAAAATGCCTTCTTGACTTGTCTTCACCTGCTCCTGTCCCAGGACGAACACCCCTCCCGCTCTGACGGGATGCCAGGGGGCCAGGTCCTCGCCGGACCCCCGCAGGTCACCGTCCTGGTAGGCCTCCCAGTGTCCATCCCGCGTGGACCACGTCACACACACGTGGTGCCACTTGCCATCACTCAGCGTCACGGGCAAGGACACGGCCTACAAAAAAGGTCAGTCACATTTTGCAATAATTTCGGGAAAAAAAAAATTAAAGTACAAAAATATTGGGCCAGTTGGCTTTTACTATCAAAATGTCCCACAATGCATCACTCGACATTAGATTTGCGAGGTGGTTAAAATGAGACTGATGAGATGAGATTTTTTTTTTTTTTCAATACTTGAGTGCGTCCGAGCCCCCCCGTACCCCATCACCTGGTCATCAATCAGCAGTTCCACGGGGTTGCCCCCCCACTCGATCAGCACCAGCTCGTTGGCCTGACCCGGCGCCGAGTAGGAAAACGGCGTCCCCATGGCGGGCCCGGTGGCGGCCTTGAGCCGTAGACACAAAGTAAGCGCAAAGATCTCGCGCGGCAACGTCCTCTTGATGCGCGCGTGCATGTAGTTGGTGCGCATCGGGAAGCTCAGCTGGATGGAGTCGGTCTCGCTCTTCCTGTTGGATCCTAAAATTTAACGACAGTGGGACTTTTATGCGCAAATTTGCTTTGCTTTGCTGCCATCTTGGTGCCAGCATTTTTGCTTAAGTACTGGAGTTGACTCAGTACTTTTACTTTTACCAGCGTCTTTTCCCCCCACCACAAGTTTCTGTACTTGAGTACAGAGTGTGAGTGCATTCGACCACTCTTACATTTTACTTTAAGTACAGTAATTGAATCCGTATTTTTACACCAATAGCTGTACTTCTACTTAAACACAGTGTGTGGACTTTGCCATCACTGGTCCTTTTTTTTTTTTTTTACTTTTATTTAAGTAAAGTATTTGAACAAGTTCTACTTTTACCCAAGAATGTTTTTCCTCACAAGTATCTGTACTTCTACTTAAGTACAGAGTGTAAGTATTTTTTTTAAATCTCTGGCATTGTTTTATTTTTACTTTGTACTTTTGTACTTTACTTTTACTGGCGTATGTTTAACACAATTATCCGTACTTCTACTTGAGTATGGCGTGTGTTTACTTTGCCACATCAAGTCCTATTTTATTTATTTATTCATTTATTTTTTTTACTTTTGCTTAAGTAAAGAAATGGAATCAATGCTTATACTTTTACCAGAGTATTTTACACAGGTATCTGTGCTTCTACCTAAAATAAATATATATATATATTTTTAGCATTGTTTTATTTGTACTTAAATACTTGGGTTGAATCACTATTTTACTTTTACCTGATTATTTTTCCTACAGAAGTATCTGTACTTCTACGTAAGTACAGAGTCAAACTACTTTTACCAGCTCTGGTACATATTTACTTTTACTCGCATTAAGGAGTTGAATAAGCACTTCTACTTTTACTAGTTGACTTCAACTTGAGTACAGCGTGTGAGTACTTTCTCCTCCATTGAGTACCTGTCTGGTGAAGCTGGTTGAGCATGTTGTCCAATTTGTTGCCGTGGTATCCCCCACGTGGGTGGTAACCGTGACCGTCTGCTTCGTTGTCCTCACGACCGCCATCGAGGTTTTCCTCGCCGTCCCCGTGATGGCTTCCGTCGTTGTGCTCGTCAAAATGTCCCGTGTGGTTGGCGCCGCTGTTGTCATCCGTGTGGTCGTTCAGATGTTGGTGGTGGCGGTCGTGCGGGTGCAGCTGCTCCTCCAGAGTGTCGATCTTTCTCTGCAGAAGCTCCCTCAGAGAACTGGAGTAGGTCAAGGACGAGTTCCTCTTCTGCTTGGGAATTGCAACACACGGTGGTCGGGTGGTTAGAAGCGTTGTTTGAATGACACGTTTATGTCTCTCCAAAACTCAAATCGACAGGATTATTTTCCCGTGACAAGAAAATGAATGGATAGCTTGTGGAGAATGAATTTGTGTGTGATTGACAGGTGATCAGTCCCGTTTGTGTGGTCCACAAAACGGCCTGTCCGTGTGGTTCATTGTGGTTCATTGGACATCCCTGTCAGGTAATCCAGGCTTTGTGCAAGTGCGTGGTCCGATTACCTCAGTCAAGGCAGATCACCATAATTACTACTGATCTTCGAGCCATGCACCCCCCCCCCCGCTTTCCTCCCCCTCGTCCGTACTTCATCACTACAAGGCTCCTGACATCTGTCTGCGATCACAATTCAGCAGAGTGCCCGTGAAGAGATTCGATGTACAATCATGGTGGTCAGTGGTGGGATGTTAGCAAAACTATAAGACGTTAGGAACATGTTTGGGTGATAATGATTTTTTTTTTTCATTATGCAGTAAACAACTGCTTCTGCAAATTTGTCGACTTAATTGAAGTACTACTTTGGCGCCCTCTTGTGGGATCTTGGTACC
Source organism: Idiotropiscis lumnitzeri (assembly GCF_059441095.1). Classification (NCBI taxonomy): domain Eukaryota; kingdom Metazoa; phylum Chordata; class Actinopteri; order Syngnathiformes; family Syngnathidae; genus Idiotropiscis; species Idiotropiscis lumnitzeri. The sequence goes on from NC_142400.1 coordinate 4,254,231, forward strand.
AGAGAACCGTGTTCAAGTGAATTTGAGAAGCTTCATTTTGAGAAAAGTAGTGCTTTGCTGTCATTTTGTGGCATGTTGGTGCTAAGGAACTATGTAGAAGTAAGTTGAGGAGTTTCAAGTGAACGAAATCAATGCTTTGCCATCATCTTCTGGCATCTTGATAGCGCTACTTTCAAGTGAAGGAGTTTCATTTGGAGAAAAGTAGCGCCTTGCTGTCATCTTTGTGGCAAATTGGTGCCGAGCGATAATGTTGATGTGAGTTTCGGAGTTTCATGAGAACAAAAGTAGTACCTTGCCATCATCTTGTGGTATCTTGGTACCAGGGAACCATGTTCATGGGAACTGAGTAGCTTTTTTTTGAGAAAAGTAGTGCCTTGGCTTCACCTTGTGGCATATTGGTGCCAAGGAAGTACAAGCGTATTGAAGTGAGTTGAGGAGCTTCATTTAGACATAACTAGTGCTTTGCCACCATGCACCAGTACCATCATTGACTGTGGCATATCAAATTTCACCAAATATTGTTGCGCTTGATTTGTAATTTTTTTTTACTCTGTATTGAAAATAATTGGCAGTAAAAATTATACTAAATACTTTTGTGCTTCAGTACATGTCAGTATCTGTACTTTTTTCCTCCTTTTTTGTTTCCAATGATGTGTACTTGTCCTAAAATACAGATTTTGTGTACTTTTGCCACGTGTGCCTATGCCGCATCTCACCTGCAGGTTATCCAGCCTCTCTTTGAGCGCCTGCAGCATCCTCTCCATCTGCTCCGGTGAGGACGAGACGTCTTCCGAGTTCACGTGCTTGACGACGTCCTTCTCTTGGTGCTTTGCGCCGTCAGCTCCATCAGAACGCAGCGAGTCCGGTATGAGATTAACGTGCCGGTTGTCATGATAGGCTTGCCCCGATTGTTCGTCGTGAGCCGACCTGCCGAAGCCCTCGCACAAGGCGAGCTTGGCGGTCAGCTCCCTGATGGTCTCCCTCTGGTCCAGGATGGTCTCCTTCTGGCGCACGAGGCTCTCGCGGAGGTGCAGGATGGTGGTCTTGGCCTCGTCGCTTGCTCCCCACCAGCCGACGGGAGGCGCGCTTTGCTGGTGGGCCGCCCCCCCTGCGCCCGGACCCACTGTGGGGAAGCAGGCGGGGTCGGCGTCTGCCGGAATGGGTGTACAAACGAAGCGTGGCTGCACGGCGTGGAAGTCGTGCAAGTCCGAAGTGGAAGACGCAGGCAGGAAGAGCAGAGCGAGGAGGACAAGAAGTGGATGTGGAGTCTTCCTTATTGTCTCCATGCTACTCTCTTCGGATTAAGCATCAACGTTGAAAGTCCATTATCCAGGTGGGTGATTGAATTTGGTTCCGTCACTGATTTCTTGGATAGGAAACAAGATAGGTTTTATTTCTAAAATATATATTTAACGTTACTGTACACCAGTGTAACATTATGCACAGCTTTAACATTAACAAGTACTAAAATATTTAAAAAAAATACCCCAATTAAATAATGATTCATTATAAACACATAAAACCTCTACCAAAAGAAAACTCCTAAAATTCCTAAAGATTAAATGCAAATCTATTGGACATGCTAAAGTTACCTCAGCTGAACGATACTCAAGAAGTTATTCTTGGCCGTACCACTAAAGGAAGTTCGTGCCCGACACTTTGAGTATCGCCGTCCTAGATTATAGAAGGCAGAAGTTTTGAGGTTTGTTTTTTAAATTGACTTAGTTTAAATTGGTTTTCAGGGAGGCTTCGTTTGTTTTTATTCGTTTTAGTTCCGAATTAGTTAGTTTTAGTATTAGTTTTTGTTTTAAGGAAATTGGTGTTTTACTGGTGCGCAAAATTAGAAAAACACTGTGGCAAGTATTGTGTAGTAAAAATTCATTTTTAAAACATTTTGATAATCCAGGCGGGTACAGTTTAACAGTCCACAGATTTTTAATTATTATAAGTGCAGTGCATGTTGCGCTTCTAAAGTCGGATGCATGCATGCTCCCTAAATATAATAAAACTTTGATGACTTCTTTGCTAAGTTGCCATCTTCTAGAGTGGATTTGCGGTTTGAATTCAATTTGACAATTATTAAACCCAGTTGTACTGTGTACTATTTTTTTGTAAACTCAAATTTTTTTTTTTTTAAAATGAAAAGCACTTTTTACTTAGCGCATTGCATTTCCGACTGAGTTAAATTTCAAGAGCAGGTGTGCCGTTCGAGCCAAAGCCACACGCGAACTAATCTCCTTTGTAGCAACGTCGCTCGATGACGTCGCTTTTGTGCGACACACATTAAGAGCACTCCCAGAGGAGTATTCCACCTTCTCTACATTTAAAATCAACCCCATTTAATTGCCAAAGACGAAAAAGAAGGACATTTTCGCCATAATTATAGTTAGCTTTAGTTAATTATCTAAACCTAATAGATACTTTCCGTTCGTTCTATTTTTTTTTTTAAAGCATTTTTATTTGATTTCGTTTCATTCGTTCAATTTCAGTTCGAGTTATTTCCCTCGTCTTCCTTTACTAAAATATCCTTGGTGTGCGGTGACACTTTTCTAAATGCAATATTTATTTGCCTTAAGGGGGAAACTGATGGCCTGAAGTTTTTATGTCGCGAAATCAATCCCCATGTGCTTATTTATATTTGCAGTGATAAACAAAACGTTAAATATTGAACACGTCGAGCATTCTACCAGTTGGGCATTTTCAAATGGTTGCTGCTCGACCTCACCGACCACCTGTTGCTTGCAGTGACCTATGCACAGCGAATGTGGGTGTGAGTGTGTGTGCAGCATGAAATTGTAATCTTTTATTTTTGGATCACTTCATTTTTTACTGATAACAGGAAAGCGAACAAGGACGTTGCGGCGAACATTTGAATGCCGCTTGGCTTGCTTTTGTGAGTGGCGAGGCTTAGCGAGCCCGTAGACAGATGGTCCGAGCGGAGAAGCGTGTCAACACCAATCACGCCCGTTGAGCCTCCAGCCAGTTGATCATGTTCGAGCACGGGCGACCAACTCAATTAACCTAATTACCAGCAGTTGTTGTGCTACCTTAGCCTCAGATCACTGGGCTTCTTCGGCCTCCTCCTCCTCCTCCGTAGTCTGTGTGTGTGTTTGTGGTAATCCACGGCGAGGTCGCGGCGCCATATGGTCGAGGTGGATATTTAAGTAGCGCCATTAGATGTAAATTAAAACCTGACAAGTGTGGTTAGCTGTGTGATTAAAAGCTCGCCTACGAAATAAAGGCGCCAGTCACGTCGCGTAAATAATAAACGGCGAGCGGTATCAACGTCATCATTTTTGTGTGTGGTGGTTAATTGGTGGCTCACGCAAATTGTGTGTGAATGCGTTTAAGTGTTCGTGCTGAAGATGAAAATATCGTCTCATTTGACATTTTCAGAGGTCATCATGCTAACCCAAGGCGGTGATATCATGATATCATTTGCGTAAAATGATGACTTTTTCACTTTTTTACTTGCTTTATTCATTTTGTGTAAAAGTACAACGACAATGATTAGTTTTTCCATCATAAAATTACTTTAATAACTTTTCAGCAAAATATTTAGACCGGTGTAAAAGTTACCTTTTAATATATAAGTATATCTATTTAATTTTATTATATATATTAGTATTTAATATATCAAATATATCAAATAATATAAGTCTGACTTCTAAAATTGTAAATTGCTTTATTCATGTCAAACTATAATTTTATTTTGTGTACGTATGTAAAATAATGGATATGTTTTCCATAACATCATGACTTTGTTCTTTTTTTCTAGTCTGACTTTTTTCATGGCATCTTGCGGTAGCTCATAAATTGCGACTTTCCTCTTAATATTTTTCATATTCTGTTATTAATTCATGATTTTTTCCCCATAAACCTTTACATTAACTCTGGTTATATTCAAACTTTCTCCCTGTGATTCCTTTAAGATTTTTTTCTCGGAATATTGCATTTTTTTTTCTTGCAAAATTGCAGCTTCCCTCTTAGTGTATTCCGACTTTATTCTGACAATATTATGAATTTCTTTCTTGCATAAAGTCCAACTTTGATTCATTGTGAATTTTATTTCATGATTTTTTTTTCCTGACAAACAAAAGTGAGAATTTATTTTAGTAATATTATGACTCTACTAACATTATATTGTTATTGGAATATTTTGATTTAAGTCTCCAACAATTATGTATTCGTATCTATATAATTTGTCGATTATATCATGCGTGTTAAATCTGTAGTTCAACCTGATGTGGACGCTGACAGCCATAACACATCAAACTCCTTTTGATGTTGCTCACATTTTGTCTTGAGAAAATCAGAAGTGTTCTTACCTGATGATGCTTGAGCGTCCAAGCACACGCAGCCGAGTTGTACGCACACTGATCAGACTGCGAGGGATTTCCTCTTTCAATCCCTTCCCCATTGTCTCCCCCCTCCCTCCTCCTCCCCGTCACTTTGCAGACTCCGCCTCCAACGGGAGCACCGCTTACCTTCCGAGAACGTGACTCCCGCCGGTACCTGATGTCGCCGTCGTCGTGGCAACTACCGGACATGCCGGCACGCGAGCGACTGACCTGATTGGCGCCTCGCTAGACTGGCAGCCAACGAGGTGGCGGCAGGACACGGCGCCGCTTTAAAGGTGAAAGGTCAAGTACACATCACACGCAGATAGAAACGCTCCAGCTGACCTATTTCATCAATACAGGTGCGAGAAACATCATTTGCAATGACTGGAGTTAGAAACTCAAAAATCAAGAAACTTTCCAGAAATATTCCAAATTGAAAACTATGAGAATTGTGTGAGTGAATTTAGAATTTAGGATTATTCACTGGAATAATCTTATTCAGTGTAAATCTAAACATTTTATTTTGCATAAGCACATTTGCATCCAAATTAGATGGATGGGATTGACTCACCTGTCTTTTTATAGGTCAGTGTGAGCATCCTGATTTAGGCGCCAAAGGAAGACACACGGACAGAAAGACAGACAGTTTTAATGCTTACATTCAAGGACAGTAAACTACAGCTATAAGACTAAATAATAGGACTTGTCCATCCATTTTTTTATAGCACTTGTCCCCATTATTTATAATTTAACTTAAGGTCTGTTCTAGTAAACTCCATACTAGTAAACTAGTGAAGAGCTAGTTGTTTACATTTTTTGTGTTTTTTTTTTTAAACTGTAATAGGATTTTGAGTCATGTGTTAACGTAGATTAGTGGAAGACCATGACACATTCCCACTAAAAATGTTGGACTGACATGAACTTTAGTGTAGAACTGTACTATGTACTTAATTTGAAGAATCACTTGTATAATATTTTGCATTTTCAAAAATCTATAGCTAATGTTAAATATATTCGCCTTATACTACTTTGCCACAATTTGATGTCACTTTAGGTGAATTCAACGTCAGCAGGTGACTTTTATTATTATTATTTTTTTACCTCCATTAGGAATAGTAGCTTGGGGTCACTAAAACACGGAACGATTAGTTGCGATCTGCTTCCCTCTGCTGGCCAGAAAGGGGATTTGCGTTTTCAAGACAAAAAAAATGCCATCGAAGAAATGGTAAAAGTAATGGCGGCGTCTGGCAGCCATGTTAGTAGAGTTTTTGGTACCAAATATTAATATTTTTTGTAATGTTTTTGTTTAGTTTGAGGTCATGGCATTTTGTTTTCATGTAAAATATGTCCCCCAGCCAAATAATTGTCCGGAAACACTCATCTAGGCTATGCTGTTTAAAGTCACAACACACAATTGTACTGTACTACTGTGCGCGTGCGTGTATTTGTGGGTTCTATATAAACGCGTATGTGTGTGTTTATTTTCTTACATTCTCTTAATTTTTGTACTTATATTTTACAGTGATGTGTTCATTTTCTATATTAAAAATATTTAGCGAAATATTCGGTAATTAACGCCATTTCCATTCATTCAAATTGGGAAAGTTGATTTGGCATCCGGCTGATTTGCAAGGCGAAAACCGACATTGCTCATTTAATACCTCTAAAACACTATCAATTAAAATTTTTTTTGCAAACAAAAGCAGGATTAATGAAGTGTCCAGTGAGTATTTCTTCAGAACAAAAAGCGAAAGCCCGTTTAAACGAGGTAGGTAACAAAAGGCAGGGCCTCCTCAGCCTTGGATGTGCCAATCCCATGAAGAAGACGAGCCTGCAGCATGTTTGCATGCAGTGAGGCCTCGTCCGGCCCACCGTGTCCTTTAGGGAAAAGGAATGTGTGCTACACTTGATCTATGTAGGCCAGGCCCGTGCTACTTTGCATGGACTTCTTTTTTTTTTTTTTTTTTTGGCTTAAAAAGTTCAAGTCATTATTCTCCTGCTGCTATTCAGACCAGGTCCTGTCAGCTCATTGTTATTCAGGCCCAGTGAGGGAGAGCGAGCGAGCGGCAGGCCACTGGTTTGGAGGCTGACCGGGCTCTGGTGGGAAGCTGGGTGGACGTCGAGTGGAGGGTGAGCTGCGGTAAGAGCTCCTGGATAATAACCCCCCCCCCCCAACACGCACACACAATTTTTTCTTTTTTTTTTTTTTTTTGCATCCGTGAAGGCATGTTACTAATCGGCTCAGTAATGAGGAGAGGTACTGAACGGCACCAAATCTGACCTCCATTCTTGTGTGCAGGAGAGAGAGAGAATGAGAGAGAGAGAGAGCGCATGTGAAAAAGGGGTGGAGGGGAGTTGAGATTTAGTGGCCTGCCTGTTGAAACAACCCCCCACTCACTAAACCAAGAAAAGAGAGGACGGCTCATCAGGAAGTCTCGCTTGCTCGCTCGCCTCTTCCGACAATGAGATGAGAACAAGGTAACTACTTTCTTGATTTTTCTGTCTTTGTATTTTTTTTTTTTTTAATGCTGCTCCACTTGCTGCGCACATCAACAGGCTGCAAAAGGCCAGCCTCACACCCACCACCTAACATTATTACAAGACCATTTAGTGCGTTTTTTGTGTGTGTTGCAAGGTTCTTTAAGATAATTTGGCTTTGTAAGTGATCCATTTTGTAAAAACGTCGCTTGATTGTGTGGTGGTTGTATATTATTTTGTCAACTGTGCTTCCTGTTCTTTCCATCACCATGGCTCATCTTAACCCTTTAGTGTATAGGACACTCACTAAAATATTTTTAACTCCAGTAAAGTAACCCAGTACAGTGTTTCTCAAACTTTTCTTTTTGACACCACCTTTGAAACAAAACTTGCCATTTAATGTCATCCACTGGATAATTGTGCGATTTTAAAGGACTGTGCTTCAGTAACGATTCAATTGCGCATAAAAGTGAAATAAAAAATGTTGCTTCAATAAATGTTTCAAAACAACCTGTTCATGTAAATTAAATGTACGGAGTTAAGTTAAGCAACTTTTGCTTGGGCAGTGATACTTTTTCGTGTGGCTTTTAGAATCACTGAGCGGACTTATTATATTACTACAACATTCAAGATTTTTCAAGTAAATGTATTTCAATGTGTTTTTTGGTTTTGTTATTATAATTTTTTTGCACGATTCTATAGATTTTTAATTATTTTTTATTGTGTTTACGTTTTATTGTTCATCCTTTTATCTCAATATTTTTTTTTCTTTCATTATTATTTGTGGGAGTTAAAAAAAATCACGCAAATATATAAAATTTTACTGCCGTTTAATTAAGTTGCCACAAGGTTTTTTTTCCCCCCAAATTTAAATGAGACTCAACATTTTCACACCAGCCTCGACTTTTTGTTCGACTTAAATACAACTTGTTTATAGATGAGCAGACACTCTGTACATAGATGGATTTTAAATCCAGTTTGCATCGAATGTGTTTAAATGCATCAGTTGCCCCCCCCCCCCCCAGGCCCCGCCTCCGCCGCCTCCCATGCACATTTAAAGAGGCTAAACCACATGAATGCATCTTCTGTCAGCTCCCAACCACCTGCAGACTTTCCCCTCTTATATGCTAAAAACACTGCAACTCCTCGAGAATAAAATCTCTCTAGATATTCTCCACTTTAAAAGGATTTACAAGCACACACACAAAAAACCCGGGTGGCCCTAATGAGCAATAGTCTGGAATTGTTTTCTTTGTGTCGTGTAGCATTAGCTGATCTGGGTCAACGTCTTGCCTGTAATCTCACTCACATAATCAACCCCGTGGCTGCACATTTTTCGCCACCATGCAAAACCAGACTGGACATCCTCTTCTCTTGTGTCGCCTTCGTTCTGCCACCTGGGACTCGCCACCCACGCCACCCCCGTTCTTCTTATCTTGCGGAATATTTGGATTAGTGCGATAGTGCGGGAATTGGCCCGGGCGAGGAGACCCGTGTGAAAATATCTGCTTTTAGTCAAGGGCGTGCACTGCTATCTTGACGTGAGGTTGCGATGACCTCTAAACACCCTCCAGTGCCCCCCTTTTTTTTTTTTTTTTTTTTTATCACATACTTTCACCAATCACCTGCAATAATGTCACCCTTTTTAATAAATACAAAGACTCCCTTTCTTAAATTCAGCGTAATTGTATCCCTCTTCTCACAGTGGCCTATCATCTCCTCTAAATCAGAGCGTCTTGACCAAGAAGAACAAGTCCCATCAGTAAGAACATTCTCGGAAGCGGAAAAAAAGAGAAGCTCAAAATGTCGCGAACGGACGAGGTCAACAAGATGACGGAAAATGTTTATAAGGTACGATCGCTGAATATGACTTTGGTGGCGTAACGTGTGTGACAAGTTTGATGTTTGCCAACAGGGTATTCTGGACCACTTCAACCCCAGTTTGAAGAATTTTGTCACCATGGGCAAACACTACGAGAAAGCGCTCACAGGTTTGTCCAAAAAAAGTCTGCTTCATATTACAATCCTGTCTGGCGGAAAAAAAAAATCATTTGCACTGTTTGAGGACCCTCCCAAAGAATTATTTTTTTTTTCTTTTTAAATCACTGTCAGAAGCCCGTTTCCGCCAGTGCAAAAAAAAAAAATCACTGGCGGAAACAGGCTTAAAAAAAATAGTACGTCTATTAAATCCAATTTCAACTCAAACACACCTCTTAAATGCAACAGCCACTACATTTTAGTCATTAAAATTTGGACCACAGGTGTTGCAAGGTCTTATCACATGCCCTTTCACAACTAAAATGACGATTCTGAGTAGTAATGGGTAAATGAAGCTTCAAATCTGCTTCATGAAGCAGTTGTAGTATTTTTGGGCTCCTGTAGATGGCACTCTCCCATCAACAATGGGCTGAAAGCACGCTGACTTGCCATTTTTTAAATCCTTTAAACCAGTCAAAAAATACAACTGGTTCATGAAACCTCTTGAAGCTTCATTTTCCCATCACTAGTTCTGAGTAATGAGATAAAAAGTCTAGCGTAGTCACAGAACTACACAAGAGCAGTCACCTTTCCTCTCTTTTCATATTATAATAAAGCATTGCCCAGTGTGCGACGGTAGAGGAGGCGGAGCCTGTTGGGGTGGCTTGTGAAGTCAGTGGTGTGAGCTGTGGCCGACAGCAGCTTCCGCGTGACTGCGCTTTCTCCCGGCTGAAAAGTACAGCGGAGACTGTGGCTCTCCTTACCCGCATTCAAGGGCATGACACTTCAGTAGGAAAAACACGACGTAGCGTGGGTGGGAACGATGACCCGATTAGTCACTCACTGCCAAACCGGTGCACGTTCAAATCTATTGACATCCAAAACAAAAGCGATAACGGAACATTCTGTCTTTGCCTAGGTGGACTCGTTTTCATTCAGCAATATTTGTACGTTTTCATCATACCAAAAGCCCACCACCATCTAAGAAGTAAATAATTCTGCAACCACTTTGTCATATTGACACATCACTTGTCCGATATAATGTATAATAATTTCACCTTTCAGTCGACTAAAGCTGTCAGGTAAATAAATGTTGAGGGGGGTAGAAGCATCTGGTTCAAGGTTTCTCTTTATTTGTCTCTCCAAGGAGGAATTGTGTCTGGGAACATAAACCGATACAAACAATCATAAATCACATGTACAAAAACGACACTTACACATTATATTAGCTCTCGTCTTGCCCATGATGGGAATAAGCAGATCACAAAATGGATGGATGGTTACTTTTATCGCACGTTTGCCATGTCATCAGCAAAAAACAAAAAAAAAAGTGCTGAAACACACCTCCCGATCAATTAATTAAGCAATCAAAGATCTCATGCGTTCTTCCTATCAAGACATTTTGGACAACCGTATCCTTCCAAATTTGAGGGAGGCCCTTTTCTATTCTTCCCGAGGCATGAGGCAAGGTCCATAAAAGGCATGCTTGGAGGAGTTAAGCGTGGAAGAACCCCTCAAAAATGAAAAGAGATGGAGTGACCTCATGAAAAGGTTATAAATAACCTCAAACACAAAAGAAGAGATGAATTTGTTGCAGAATTTCAACTTTGCATTTTCATCCATTTTTTTTTTTCAGAATGGCGTCCAAATACTTTGAAGTTTAACTTGCAATGTCCTCTCCCTGCCTTAACTCCCCTTTGCTGTCCATTTTTGAAACGTCCTAAAAACTATTTAACTCCCTGGTGTTCAACAGGGCACGAGTCTTGAGCCCCTATTTATTTTCGTGTCTTATTTGCTCTGATTGTTTTCAACTATGTTACTGTTTTATGGATTCAAAATTACTGTTCCAAAAGGATTTTGAGCACACTCAAAGTGCTTTCATGACTCTGGGAGGTTGTACTGTATGAAAATGTGTTCTGTCTTCCTTAGGAGTGACAGTGGCGGCAAAGGGCTACTTCGATGCTCTGGTCAAGCTGGGAGAGCTAGCCAGCGACAGCCAAGGCTCCAAGGAGCTTGGTGAGTACATTCGTAAGTGCCACTGAAGGACATCATTGCGAAGGGGTAAATAAAAAAAATAAATAAAAAATCAGCCGCTTATAGACTCAAACGAGCTGAGAGGATTCGGGGCGTGGGGACATAGTCTGTGTGCTTCGTAGCTTTGTGTTTGTCCAGGGAGGAGATGAAGACACAAGAGGAAATGTAGAGAGCGAGGAAACACAGGGAAAGGGAGAGAGTGGACTCATTTTTGGGAGATTAACAACACCACATGATCTCATTGTGATGCCGAAAACAGCGGGGGAGGCGGGCAGGAGTGTCAAGAGGGCGAGATGCCAGCCGCTGCATACTACTGCGCTGTGTGGCCCATGCAGAGAGGGAGGCTCGCTCCACTTTGTCAAGCGAGGCCTGTGTGCAAACTACTAAAACGTATTTGAAGCCATTCGCAATATATTTGGACCACCTTAGACAATCTATTTTCTTTTTAATTTATTATTAGTTTTAGTATTTATACTCACTTTTGATTGACAATTTTAATTAACTTGTTTTTATTATTGAGCACTGATTTAAAACTGCACCACGTCATATACTGAAATTTGTTGGTAATGTTTTGGTTCATTTGCATCCAGACACGCATTCATAATATTAGAAAAAAAATCTCATTTGTGGATACAGTTTTTTTTTGTTTGTTTTTTTGATATGCAAGTGGCATGGTATAGTCATATTCGTATGATAAGAGGAATAATTTTATTCACAGGACCCCCCCACCACCACACCTAAAGTCCCGCTATAACTGATTTTTCTGTTGAACAGAAACTTTTTGGTGTTGAAAGGGCTTTACAATTGTATAAAAAGTGTGTTAAAATGTGTTTCAATATGGTTGCAGCTATCGAGACAGCGATTTAATGCGTAAAAATATAAAACAATTATTTGCATTTTTTTTTTAGGGCTTGAGCAACGACTACTGCGACTTCCCTATTGTCTTTATAGAAATTCATCTTCTTCTTCTCCACAATGAATCACATTTGTGAGCGCCTAATTATGAGCAAAAAAATCATCAACTTTGCACACACAATAGGCGTGGCGAAAAATTTAAGTTGTCATATACAATGACAAAGAAAAATAGGAGATCTACGAAAATTGGGTGGCATGTGACACATGAGGTTTCATACTTTTGAGCCCCTTTACTACAGATTTCATTATTCATTATTACGGTTGTTTTCAAAGCTTCTCAAAGTGGCATTAAATGATGCGTTCAGGAAAACCTGTTAAAATGTCTGTCTGAATGACACCTGAAATGAGATAGGAAGAAAGAAGACGTGTGTGTGTGTGTGTGTGTGTGTGTGTGTGTGTGTGTGTGTATTCATCATCACACTGTAAGTCAAATTGCTCTAGTGAGAAAGTCTTTATAATATGCTGTCAATGCTAGTGCTTTCATAGTGTTGTGACAATCGCAATAGACGATTCTGTTTTGTTCTGTTCCATCCCGTGTGACCCTGTTGCGCAGGAGACACATTGTTTCAGATGGCCGAGGTCCACAGACAGATCCAGGTGCAGCTGGAAGATGTGGTAAGATGTCTGGTGGGGGGGGATCGACATAGCGCAGACATCAATGAGACGTGATTGAACAACGATGTGCGTGTCTTTGGCCGTTCTTCAACAGCTCAAGTTGTTTCATTCCGAGCTGCTGGCCCAGCTGGAGCAGAAGCTGGAACTGGACATCAAATACCTCACAGTAAGTCAACTTGAGAACGCGAGGTTCTCCGGCAGTTCGACAACAAGGTTCAATGGTGGGGACGCCGCTTCTTGAAGGTTTGAAAGGGATGATCTCACGCTTGTTGATAACACCTAATTAAACCAGGCTTAGTTAGTTTTGAATTTTTCATTCTAATTATTATTTTTTATTTTCATTTTGACTTCTGTTTTTTTTCCAATTCAGTTCATTTTAATTTGCTTGCTAGCTGTTAGTTTGTCAGTTTTTATTTTGGGAAATGCTTCATTTTTATTATTTTTAGTATTAGTTTTAGTTTTTTTTTTTTTTTTTAAATAATGTCTGAAGTATTTGTTGAGTGAAAATTAACAAAAAAACTGTTTTACCTTCCTTCTTCATTGACAAAAATGATTTCCCATAAATATAGTTTCATACACGTACAATGTAGTTTTAAGTTAGTTTTATTTTTTGCTTTTCTGCTTTGAGCTATATTGAGGGGACAGTAAATTTACAACATTATAAAAGCTGTCTACTGACAGATTGCAGCAAAGCGTCATTACATCTTCGTTGTCCCATGATATCATAAAATATATTGATTAATTTTCTATCCACCTTTAGGCCACACTGAAGAAGTACCAGAACGAGCGGCGATCCAAAACCGATTCCATCGAGCGCTGCCAGGCCCAGCTGAAAAAGCTGCGCAGGAAGAGCTTGGGCAGTCGCCACCCGAACAAGTACGGAGACAGAGAGATGCAGGTGAGTACGCTCACCCCTTCCGCAGTCGGGCGTCCTAAACTAGCTCGCTGTGTCTCCGTATTGTTTATGAGAAATAAACAGGTCGCTCTCAATGAGCTTACGTGGCAATCTGCATCAGCTGATTGTTCAGAGGGTGAGCTCACAATGAGAAGATTGTGAGGGTTTATTTGCCTAAAAAGGAAGCCAAGGAGCAAGTGTTCCTTTATAGGAAAAGGTCAACAAGGCCATAAGTGCTGTTTTGGATTTATTTGTGACGCAGGAAGTGATGTCACATGTTATTCGTGATTTATAACAATGTACTCTAAAGGTCCCTCTGGCTCCCCGTGGGGGGCTCTAAATGAAGACTGTATGCTGGGCTATTAATGGCCATCCGTCTGATTCCGTTCTCAGTTTGTGGAGCTGATGAGTCGGCGCCAAGTGGAGCTGGACACGCTGGTCGCTACGGGTTACAGGTCGGCGCTAACTGAGGAGAGGCGGCGATACTGCTTCCTGGTGGATCGGCAGTGTTGTGTGACGAAGCTGCTCATCAACTACCACTGCAAGGTGCGATCGATTCTATACGTTATCAAAACATACAGCGATAGCATAATTTAAAAAAAATATATATGCTTATTAAGCTTGCTTGTTCAAATTCACTTACAATATGTTTATAAAGTTTAGTGAGTATAAACATGTGAGGGAGAGGTAACCTTGGCGTTCCACACAGCACGAGTTTTGAGCCCCTATTTTTTTTTTTTCAATTTTCTTGGGTTTTAATGTGCACTTTTTATTTTATTATTTACAGCACTTAATGTGCTCTGTGAATGAAATTTTTATATGGTCTAACTTTATTGCACATTTACACCTATTGCAGGTGGGCATGATAATAAATAATAATAATAATAAACAAGAGGTTCACTTTATTTAGTTTTGTTTAAATTTGAATTTTTTATTTTATTTTATTTTATTTTATTTTTTTTTACAGGTGAGAGAGCTCCTGTCACAGAAACTGTCGTCGTGGCAGCAGTCGTGTACTCAGCCGACCAAACTTCCAGAGCGCGCTCTCAACCTGCTGCGTCACACGGCACCACAGAGCTCCGGGGCTGCTGGCATCGCCGAGGTCCTCCGACACACCAAGTTGGGCTGCTCTCAGTCTGAGCAGGTCAGACCATGTTGGGAACGCATTTACGGCATTACAGGGTTTAGATGCTTTACTCATAACAGCCCTCCGAGAGAAACCAGAAATACGATGTGGCCAAAATTTGGCGGACACAAATGCAAATTGTCTGTAGGTGTGATCATGAAAATGGATAAATAGAGGTCACATGCTCAACATGGCCAAATGTTTAAACCATGGGGGACGTTTGTGGCTTCAAAGTAGCTTTTGTCTTATTTTTCAGAGGCTGTCAGTTCAAGAGGTCCCACCTTTGTTAAACGGTGACCGTTCCCAGCAGCAGCCACGCTCGCTCCCCTCCTCATCCTCCCAGAGCGACGCCTGTCCTCAGGGCTCTCCTCAGCCCTTCCGCCCACCGTCCGCCGCCGGAGGCTCATCGAGAGGAGCGTCCCCTCAGCACAGCTGCTCCCCGCTCACCGAGTCGGCGGCGAGCCCCCTGGTCGACAGCAGCACCAGCGGCAGCGCCAGCCCGGCCGCGTCCACGCCCCCCGGGGGCGCGGCGCAGCCCTCCTCACTCCTCATGGCCGCCAACACCAGCAACCTGTCGCCGAGCCTCATCCCCTCCACCGTCATGTCGCTCAACCAGGTGTCCCCGACCGAAAGCGCCTCGCAGGGCGTCACCCTCGCTATCCCTCACAGCGCCCCCCACAGCCCGACGCTGCCCCACAGCGCTCCGCTTTCCAGGGCCATGACTCCAGTGCAGCTGCTGCACCAACAGGTGGGTCCGGGAGGAAACAACACTCTACCGAGCGCTCATCCTTGGCTCATGAAGACTGCTGAGATGTGCGCCACGGCCACTCTTCCGCTACCCAAGAGGCCTGGCAGTGAAATGAGGCTGGGCGGCTTTCAAGGTGATGTAGACCTCAAAATTTCCAAAAAGGTTATCTCATCTGCGACCCTCATGACAATAAATGTTATCAAAAATGGATTTTAATCTAGCACGTCTGGCTTTCTTAAAAAAATCCAATGTGGCCTTTGAACACAAACATTTCCCCATTCCAATCCTTCCCTTTTTCACCCAGGTGCCAGGATGTTGCCTCTTTCGGGGCCGACACGGGTGGAGGCAATGTTCGCCCACTCGCCCGGCGTGTCGCACGGCGGAGGAGGAGGAGGAGTAGGCGGTGCTTCCTTGCTGCACTTCTTGCCCGGGGACAGCATCACCTTGCTGATTTCTGAGCCGAGAGACGGGTGGCACTACGGGCAGAATGATCGGACCGGACGGTATGTTACAAGTCTCTCTCAATGCCATCAGATTACAGCTGGAAACACGTCAAGGCTGCTCATTCCCAAACCTTGAAGGAGTTTTCTTTTCATGTACTGCATGAATATCCTGCCGATAGTACGGAAAACGAGTCACTGCTGAGATTTGATTGTTATCAATCTTTTGTGTTTTTTATTTTTTTGTGACTTTGACAGGAAAGGCTGGTTCCCTTTCTCCTACACTCAGCCACAACATAGCAGGATGGATCACCTGGAGAGGCGAGTCAGCCTTGACCATCCACCTAAAAGGTATAATCATATCTTACTACTTATATTGGCGAGCGAATGTAGCAATCGCCTTACAATGTGTGCACCCCACCTCACCCCCCCCCCCCATGCCCCGTTGCAGCTCCTTTTTCCTATCCAAGGCCAACAGCACCAGCATGAGCCAGCTAGATCAGCTGGTGTCTCCCACTCTCACCCCCGAGTCGGAGGAGGAGCGCTCGCTCCCTCCCCAGAGGATCAGCACCTTCCGGCCACGCCCGTACAGCATGGCCGACACCAACAAGGTCTGAGGGTGATCAAGCAAAACATAGATACTTAAATATGAGATGATTACGAACCATGGTCTTTGTTTCTCTTGTATGACAGATCTGTGCACAGTTGGCCTCCTCACCGCCATCTCCAACAAGGTATTTGGGGACACCTGCTTCTGTTTAATGTCTTAAAAAACAAACATCTCCAACTCATCCAGCATGTTAAAGGGGAAGTCAACCCCCAAAAAATCTTAGCAAGAATATCTTCTATGCAACCCCACTAGTCGAAACAAAGCATTCTGGTTTGCTACAGCTGTTTTGTGACGCTGAGCCATGAGCAACTTGTGATGTCATTTTTAGTCGACGAATGTGACAAAATGGCCGCCCCATCATATTCCACAAACGCGATATTAATTCGAATGCCACGTTGGGACTAGTGAAGGCACATTGAACATATTTTTGAAAATACTATTTTTGGGTTGACTTCCCCTTTAAGGGCTGGGTGATATCGCTTTAAAATAACATTTAGAAAATTTTATCCACAAAAATCAAATTATCCCCTTTGCCGAAAGGAAACACAAATGAGGTTTTGCTTTTTGTTTTTTCCTTCATGAGATTATTTTAAAAAAGCGCGGCAATTCAAGTTTTGTCATTTGAAAAATAGTCACGATACGGGTCGATAAAGTCATCATTTATGGAGTTCAGTCAATTATTTGCGGGGGGAAGCGCTTTGCGCCCGGCAAGATAAAATAAAATAAAATCAATCATGATGAATTTCTATGCATTCACTTTTTTTTTTTTGTGTATTTCAGGACCAACCCGTTTGCCCACGTTCGCCTCCGACGAACCGTCACCAACGATCGCTCAGCGCCAATCATCGAGTGAGCGCTCCATTTCTGAGGACGGAACAGATCATGACTTCAAGAGTACTCTTCTGTCTTACTTTCTTTTCAATCATTTAGTCTGAGACAAGTTAGCTTTGTTTTTTTTTTTCTAAAGGTGCATATGAGTGTGTAGGCGGAACTGATCTGTATCAAAATTGCTCAGTTAGACTAAAGCAGGGGGTGGGCCACCGCTTTCTGATCAGGGAAGTCAACCAAGGGCTATAGTAAAGTGAAAAATAAAATAGCGTTGAATAAATAATTATCGATTCAGAAAATTTAGTTTAGGCCCACCTCTGCTCTAGAGAAACACTAATATGCAAAATGGACATGATTTTTTTTTTTTTCCCATATATGATCAGTCAGCTGTAATCTCCATTTTTAGGCTTCTCTATAACAATGTAGCTATTGTTTACCTTTTGTTTGCTTTCTCGCCTCATTCACAGAAGTGCTTTTAGCTGAGTGTATTGCAGGACTGGCTCCTATTTTACAACTTGGCACATCTACAGCAGTATAGTCAAGTCTTGTGCTTTGGGAACAGGTTCCTACTCTAATTGGCTGAAAAATTCAGATTATTACCTTAGATCGCATACAGTTTTAGATTATTGTGCTTTTAGATGTACAGGTAGTTGTGTAAATTATATGGCTTTTCGTAAACTTACAATTTACAAAAAAAAAAGAGCAATCTACATTTTCCATTTCAATACAAACATGGAAAAAAGCTGTTACATTTTTAATATCCTTCTTCAGCTTGTTTTCAAATGCTAACATGAACGTTGAAAGTTAGTGAGTTTCCCCGCAACTTTTTTTTCCGGGCAGATGTTTCACAATAAAAGCAATATTAAGAAATGAATAGTGGAATCCCACTGAAATGATCGGGGTTTTCATCATTTTGAAATGAATGCAGATCATGTTAAATTTGTATTACAGCGTCATGGGCAAAAATGGGAGTGGGAGCTCTTGTAAAAATACAATGCTTTCGACGTGTGAAACAGAAGGAATTAGAGGGGGAAGTCCCCTTCCCCTCTGTTGTTTAGGTAGAAATAGATCTCAGTCACATTTGCATAAAATAACCCTAGTTCTTAAAAAAATGTTTATTTCCACGGACCCCTTGTAATCCCACTTCAGGCCACTAGGGGCCCCAAGTTGGGAAACACTGATAGTATGCTGTTGATTTCTTTTTTTTTTAAATTAAAAAGTGTAAAAAGCTAAAATACCAACAATAACTGTCATATTTTTACGTCAAATGTGAGGCACACTGAAATTTAATTAATCAATGAAAATAAAAAAAGTCTCCCAATAGAAGCCAGTTTTAAAGAATGCAAAAGAAGACTGTGTTACCATAAGAGTTAACATCTGGACTGCAGGTTGCTTTAATATGAAAAGTTTTTTTTTTCTATTGGATGAAGAAAGTTGTGGAGGGTGAGTTTTAAGAAAAGTCTATTTTACTTTTTGGAAGTTTTTGATCCCTTTTCAGTCCCCTATATAAAGCTCGTCATCATGAGGGTGGGCTCGACGATCATAGTTTGCGTTTACCCAGGAGACTCAGCAGGATTTTTGCGTGGATCGAAAGTTTATTGGAAAGTGCTGGAGAAAGTTTACAGGAAAGTTGACAAGAGCCAAGGAAGCGTTGAATGGTAAACTAGACGTCATCAAATGCCTTTTAGTAGGTCTGTAGCCACAAGTTTATGATTGTTTGTAAAGTTCTAACTGATCATGTGATATTTTTAGTCCCTCAAGGGAGATGACATCATCAAAAAAAATGTCCACGCAAATAATCAGGCAGATACTTTTGCGTTTGCATTTAATTTGCAATTGTAATTTAACAAGTGTTGTCTTTTCACTTTGGTATTAGAATATTTGTCATCATTTAAAAATAAGCAACATATCTCAAATTTTTGGGGGTGCTGTCCCATGAAATAATAGAAAATATTTAAGAAAATGTGAGGGGTGTTACCACTTATGTGAGATATCTTCTATCAAAGTGAAATGTTAACACTAAGCATATGTTTATACATATACATATATATATATATATATATATATACATATATATATATGTATATGTATGTAACTATGTGGCTACTATTTCCTAACATGAGATAACAATGAATACTGACATGTGAAATAAAGAAAAATCAGTGACGGAAATGTTCCCGTTTTCATTGTGTTCATTCAAGTTGGAGCTTTCTGGTTCTGATTAAATAATAATCACCGTTTAAGTAGTTTAACCGAAGACGTCTGTTCTCACAATTCCTCCAATTTTATTCCTTGTGCATGGCGAATATGATTGTGCGAAACAATGAACTCATTTCAAATTTTAATCAGCTTGAAGCTTGGTCAAAGCCCTCAAATGTGATCAGGCTGATGTTGAAACTTTCATGATCTCCTCGGGGTGGGGGGGGGGACGATACAACAAAATCTAAACCCATTGTTGTGTAATCCTGTTTTTCACAGGGAATGAGGTAAATACATTGAATTAAATAGACATTTTTTTAATTGTGGGATATTGACAAGTACGGAGAGACAGAACAAAGAATGAGAATGTGTTATAGGTTTTTCAGCCATTGAAGCCTGTCTCCCCTTTGCTCACACGGATGCACGGGAATGTCGGGCAGGTTTCCGTCATCTCGCACAGGAACTGCGATGGGGAACGAGGAAGATATTAGGCACAACGAACCCCTACTATTTCTTTTGCACAAGAAAAAGAGGCAGAGAAGCCCCCCCTCAACTACAACCATGTACAATATTTTTATTTGGTCATGTTTGTAACAGCAGTTAACAGGTTTACCATATTAACATATCGTCACCCGCATAGCGGAATTGCTTAAGTCATTTTTTAATTCTTATTAAACATGAGAAAAATAAAATACTTTTTTTGAGCTGACATTATTTTTTGTCTTTCTTTTTACAAAAACTTCAACCAGAGGGGTGAACAAGTAAGCAAAAGTAAAAAGCAACGCGTGGTCCAAAACTTGTGTTTTTTCTTGTCTTGCAAAAATATTAAAGAATGACTTGGGCCGTTATGCTCTGTGACCGACGAAATGTAATGACTGCAATTAGTAAATGAACCCATGAGCTGCTTCACGGTTGTCAAAAATCGCAGAGACAGAAATTTAATTTACCTGGGTAGTTGTACGGCACCGCCGAATTGATCATTCCTGCATACTTTGTGTACGGACTTATTAGTGGGAGCGCAAGACCTGACAAAAGAAATAATAATTGGTCATTTATTTTAAAATAAGCCCTTTGTGAATATTGTCTTGTTGTTGACTCACCCATTAGTCCGATCGCGCATGAGGCGAAGATGACAGGCTCCTTATTCCACACATTCTTTAAAAAGGCTGCAACGCCTGCACAAAGACACCGACGTTGATTATTATATTTTCCAAAGGAGTACATTTTAATGTGTAGTTAATCCCTGAAAAGGTAACTATATTAGCAACATTAGCAATACACCCAAGGTCACACTTGTGTTTTTTTAATCAATAAGTCATATTAAGTCTACACAACAATTCCCATTTCACTTAGTTTAAACACGGACTATTACACTATACATGAATAATATCAGGACTCTCAATATTTATTTCAAGCGATTGCCATTTCGAAAAAGACAATAATCACACGCACCCGCCATCTTGAATTGTGACGTAAAAACTGGTGTCTCATGGGAAATGTAGTTGTGTCGCTGTCGTGACGTTTAAGTCATGCGCCTGCTGCATGTAAACATAAGCGAGTCGATTCGACATGAGGAGTCACATTTAGTAATAATTTCTTCGCTATAGTGTGTTACTAAAGTATCTAGGAGTCTTTTTAAACAAATTACTTGATGTTTTTGAATCTCTTGTTTACAATGTTTGCTTCTTTACTTTGAAGAGACGCAACTACTCCCGCCGTGAACTTGACTGGACATCGATTGCTAAGTACGGTTAGTAAGTATTGCACATGAAGTTCTGTACGTACATTTATTACAATTGTTGGTTATTGGTTATTCATCCCTCACTGTTATCTAAACATTGGCAGTAGATTTACACTCATCAAAATTTGCCACCAAATGCACATATAATGGTCACGTCAGAAAACACCTTTCTGCATACTTTAACTTCACTGCCAAGAATTCGCTCAACGCAACCACTGTAAGAGTTATTGTACTCAACAACATTATATTACACTTCATCAACTTACTTCTAGCGCTGTGCTTGACGATTCATGACAATTGTAAAAGTGCAAGGATATTTAGATTTTTTTCCCACTTGGAGGATTCTTATGATGATTTACTACTTTGCAGTTGCAAGTGTCCTCATCTTCCAACCCCATCCCAGACAATGGAAGACTTCTCTGGTTTGGCCCTCCCTCCTCTATTTGGGGGTCACATCCTGGAAGCAGAACTGGAGCCAGGTGGTGTGGAGCTGGGACCCGGCGAGGTGTGTGTCAAATTAAACCTGAAACCAATTTCACATTTTGTATTTAAGATGACAATATATCTTAGCCTTTTAAGTCACAGTCTTAACGCTGACGCTAGAAAGCATCTGTGTTGCAGTGCTATAACCCCTTTAAGCAATGCTTGAACACAAATGGTACAGCAACATATGCAGATAGACAATAAAAGCGTACACACAGTCATTATCTAAATAATAATATGGATTTTCATGTTAATTTTTCTTTTTATGGGGTTGGTGGGGGCGGTGAAACGGATTAATTGCATTCATTTGAAGTTTAAATGCTTTTCACAGCGACAGTATTCCAAAAGAAACATTCTTCTAACAAACCTTCTTTACTGTTTGAAAATGGATCGTTTTTTTCGTGAGAGTGATTATTATCCGTCTGCAGGTGGAATTGGGTCCGGGAGGCAGTGAACTGCTGGAGAGCGCCGCCCCAGAGGACGAGGAGAGAAGAATTCTTGATAAGAGGAAATATCTGGCGCTGAACAGACGATGCAAAGAGATTGAACAGGTTGCGTCTGTGTTTCTCTTCAGGCACTGTGGAATATATTTTCAATTTGTTTCGATCATTTTGTGCCCCAAACTGTGTCCACTCCATAGTTTGCACTGTAAGAAAGAAAAATGAAAAAGATTTCTCCAAATCATGACAACCATTTTATGCGGATTACTTCCATTTGGAGGGGCTCGAAAATCTACAAAGCTCTTATCCAATCATAAGAATAAGCGGAAGTATGTCGCTTTACCATCCTCTCCACCGTTCCATCCGTCCCTTGCAGGTGAATCACAAGATCCTTGGCCGCCTTCACCAAGTCCAAAGACTGACACGACGTTTGAAGAAAGAAAGGCGGTAGGAAATGGTTTTATATTCATTGAATCCCATCTTAAATTTGTTGCAGCGCCCACTTTTTTTTTCTTTTCTCTACTTTTGTTCTGTTTCAGGTTCCTCATGAAGACCCTTGATGCTCATGGAGACGACTACAGGAATGCTCAGCTCACCATGCTGCTGGAGGTCAGCTGTTACACAATGAAAGCAAAAAAAAAAAAAAATCATCAGTTTGACTCTTTTCACGAGCTTGTCTGTTTTTAGAGAGAGTCTCAATAAAGCTGCATGATGTTTATTATTTA
The DNA here is from genome assembly GCF_059441095.1 of Idiotropiscis lumnitzeri. Taxonomy (NCBI): domain Eukaryota; kingdom Metazoa; phylum Chordata; class Actinopteri; order Syngnathiformes; family Syngnathidae; genus Idiotropiscis; species Idiotropiscis lumnitzeri. Next base: position 4,276,828 of record NC_142400.1, read on the forward strand.
TTTTTTTTCAAACTACAAACTAATATTTTTTTAATTTCTAAAATAACACAATTGCATGATATCTTGAATAAAAAAATGAATTAAAAAATAAGAAATACCGGTAGGTTGTAATTTGGAAATATTCAGAATGTATTATTTATTTTTTTATTTATTTTATTTAAAAAGTATGTGTTTTTTTGTACAAAATAGTGCAATATATTTTCTTGTAACATTCAACTTTTTCATTTTTTTTAACAATAAAAAAATGTGACAAATTAACTTTATTTTTTTATTTTTTTTGTTGCATTTTTAAAAAGTAATTTGGACCAAAGTGTTACATCTGGTAACATTTCATTGTTTTCCATTTTAAGAGATCACTCAACTGTTTTTTCATTTGTTATTTTTTTTTTAAATTGTGTGCAACATTAAAATATTTCTAATGTCATTCTTGAACCGTACACATCTTGGAACGGCAATTTTGTGTACACGTCTTCTTCGTTTCATGATATCGCACCGTTCCAGGATGAGCCTTCGGAAGCCACTGCCGGAGCTGCGGATGATCGCATAAACGGCGTGTCGAACTCCACCTTATCTCCCACATTTCACCATCCTTCAGGGCCCAAGAAGAGAAGACACGTGACGCCCAAGCAAGAGAAGGACAAAGATTTACAGGTAAGCTTCTGGCTCATTCAGATCACTCGCTTTGTTATGTTGTTTTCATAAGATTTTACAGTCTAGTACCTGTAACACCCTCGCATGTGGGGAAGGAGAGCCACAGTGGTGTTAAACTTTTCAGCCGAACACCCGGAGAAGAATAAAACACAGATCATGAGCACAGTCACGAAGAATCTACTGTGGGAGGCTCACATAGACTCGCCAACACATGCATTAGATTGATTGCTTAAACATTAGATAGTGCTCGTTTTTGGTTTTCGGGTTTTACCTGTGAAAACAGAATTTGCTGCTAAGCAAAAATGAAGAGCAGAAAGCTGTTGATGGGAGAAAAGAAAAACGTTTTGAAGCTGAAAGTAGAGGGAAAATTATTCAGAGCTATTGCACAAATATGTCAGGAAAAAGCCGTTGCAATACTTTTGGAGGGACTGCGTTTCAAATGGGACAGAAACATAGCAATTTTTTTTTTTTTTTCCCACAGAATGAAGCAGACATGTCGGTGCTGTCAGACACGCAGTTTGGAGAGATGCCCAGCCCAACGTCACTATCACATTGACAGAAATAAATATGTGTACATTAACAGGTACACAGTGTGACCCGATTCATTGGAAAATAATTTAGCGAACAGGTACTGTGTTACCACGTTTCAAAAATCTTATTTTTTTCAACACTTTTTGTATTACATTTATGTACATACATTATTTGCCAATTTGATTAGCTTGATCTGCTGTGAATATTTTGTATTAAATGTTGAACGATAGCCATTTTTGCGGGTTTTTGAATTGTGGATTACAACCGTTAAAAGCAGTAGAATGCGGTCGGTCAGCGGTCGCTCACCTTTTTGAAATTGAGAGTTACTTTGTGTGAAATCTTCTCAAATTCCCTTTAATTGTGTTATTAGTAATTAATAACATCCATCTATGTAATTACACTGATCGTGTGAATGATTTCTCATTGCCACGATATCGGCATTGTCATGTTACGATATTAGGGGCTCCATATCTCCATCATTCATCCATTACTTTTCACTCACTTTAGCCAACACAGCATTGTCATCAACATGGACCAGAATACTTTGCGCCGCTTAGACAATAGGAGGTCTTGAGAAGAAAATGATTGAAAATGAATTTCTGTGGCACTGGTTTTACTATTAAAAGACAATATTGTGTTTTTTTTCTTCTTCCAATATGAGCTTTTTTAGAAAAAAAATTCAATATCATGAGATTTTTTTTTCTCACCACAATAGTGTATTAATTGCTGCATTGTGAGGTTCATATTGTGATAATATTGAATCATGACATTTGGATGTCATTACATCTCTGTTTTACACCGAAGGGTGTAAAGATACACCAATTTAATTGGTCTGATGTATTGAAATCACCCTTACTGTATCGGTCCCAAAAAGCAATATAATGTTTTTTGTCCTCGAAATCTATAATATTGGTCAAAATAACATATCCTTACACCCCTATTCACCACTGTGTCCGAGTTGCTATATTAGAAGAGGGATAAATGTTGCTAATAAACTACTCAAATGTTATCGGGTAAAAAGTCGAATTTAGCTTGCGTAAAAATCAATATTCCTCCGTGTGTATGAATGTGGGGTCATAATTCATCACACATCTGAACCAATGGTTGGCCGTCGTCCCAGCGGAAGTCAGCCGTTGACAGACAGCGCATTCGCCCAATCACAGGTCGAAGATGGGATTTAGGGCGGGCTGCTAATGCAGAGGTGGGATCTTTTAGCAACCGTCCATCTTCACTTCAGCTATAGTCCAGTAAGCGAGCTTGTCGAAAAAGAAAACACTATTTGGAAGTAAAGAAGACTTTTTGGAATAAGTTTTGGCTGGTATTGACAAAAGACAAACGAAGGCCCATACCATAGGTAAATGTCGTAGAGAAAAAAGTGTGACTCTTGATGGTCGGCTCGACCCAGTTTCCCTTTTTCCTAAATATGGCTAGCCGAGCCGCTAGCTAGCATTTTTTGCCTTAGCTAGCCCGAAAGGCAAATTAGCTAGCAGCTTTGCGATGTGGACGCTTTCTGAAATATTGCGCATTTCACCACGCACAAACACTATGCATCTACGATTGCATGAATGCGATGTCCTTCCACCGATATGCATCGTGCTACGTGTTCAAAAGCGAGCTCGTACGTGCTCGAGCGAGGTGGACGAGCTTAGAAGCTGGCTAAGCACTAGCGTTAGCTGACTAGCTGCCAACCATATCTGTCATAGTTTCGCTAGTGGCAATTCTGTTTCTATGCATTTAGATCGAACGACCGTGCAGTTGTGTTTTGGTTTGCGGATTTCAATGTGCGCAGCTAATGAGCGCGAAGCGCCCGTTCACGCCAGTTCCAGTGTGGCGGGGCAACCGTGCAAGCTCATTTGATGAATTGTGTTCTGTTTGATGCTCCTGAGTGTTATGTGTTACATCTCCCCCCCCCACACACACACTTTGCTCACACAGCTAACTTTGTGACAGACGGAATGTGGACATCGTCGTAGTCAGAGCCATGGCTGACAAGAGAAAACTTCAAGGTAAGGACTTGTTTGTCGGGAGTGTCGCAAGTTTGTTGTTGGCCCAGACTCCCTCTCATGGTGTTGTATTCTCGGCCTGCCTCAATTGTGTGACATTGTTATGGATCGCAATGAATGAGGCGTCGAGGTCTGCTACACGTGTGTTTTAATTATATCCCTCTCCACCCAGGTGAGATTGACAGATGCTTGAAAAAAGTCGCAGAAGGCGTAGAACAGTTTGAAGACATTTGGCAAAAGGTCAGAACGTTTGTCTAGTGTATTTGCTCTGTCTCTCTTGGAAAAGAACACACCAGTTAACCGGGGAATATAAACCCCCACCCCCAACCCCTGTCTGTTTTAGCTTCACAATGCAGCAAATGCAAACCAGAAGGAAAAATACGAAGCTGACCTCAAGAAAGAGATTAAAAAATTACAGGTATGGCAGGTTTCTTGATTTATTTATTTTTTTCATTCACAGGTTGGCTTTATATCGCAGTAGCATGTACCGAATATTTTTCTGTTTATTGATTTATTTTTTTCCATGTCAATTTCAAGTGGCACGAACATGTGTGACAATGCCAAAATTGCCCTTCACAAATGTCGACACTGGGCAGCCACAACACAGACGTAAACAATAATATTTACATAATATGGGTTAACATATGTTGGAATTAAAGTTAATTAAATTACCTTTGTAATTGTTATTGTTGTTCAAGTGACACCAAGCGGATCGAAGGGTCCATATGAAATAATTGCATTGTACGCGGACATGCCCTTCTTAATCTTTGCGATACTCAGCTCGACTTTATTTATAGAGCGCTTTGAAAAACAAACGCAGCTGTACACGCAAAGTGTTCGCATAAAGATTGAACATAAATAGGTTCGAAAGCCTTTATTGTGATTGTATGGTGCGGATGCAATGAAATCAGGATTATGAAAACAAACGCAGCCCATAATAATCACGACGTATCAAAGGTAACATAGGTTTCGACATTAATGGCGGCGCGTGGCCACCACCCACCTTCAGACATCGGCCCAACATCGACATTTACTCCTTCCGTCATCTTGTCGCGTATTTGCTCCGCCTCAGCGCCGACTTCTGACGTACACGTGCAATTTATATGGACAACAACATTGGCTTTTAGTTTTATTTAACATTTAAATATTGATTATTAATACCACTAAATTGATGCAGAGTCTTTTCAATATGACAAACGTGATCAGTGTCCAAAATGGTGACAGTTCACAAGTAAGGAAATGTGATGATAGTATTTACCTCTCAGGGTGGAATAAATTGCATGGCTTCGAGACGGAAGGATTTCTTCAGACTTATTTTTTTTCTTTTATTACTGCCTATTGACGACTGACTCACCTCCAATTTATAATTTACATTTACAGTCGGGTTCGTTTGTGTTTAAGCAGACGCAGGGGTCGATGGCAAGGTGGCATTGGAAGTGCAAATTGTGTTGACTCGGCACTCGAACTAGTGTCAGATTTTCTTTGGGGAAGAATTCTCAATGGAGGATATCTGACTGATTCCATTTAAAAAAAAAAAAAATATTTTCACTTTCATCATGCATATCAGTTGTCGCATCTCACAGCAAAATGCATTCCAATTGTGTCACATGATCCATGCGTTGTCAATCCAGCGCCAAATAGTTTGCTCGTTCTCCTTGCAGCGATTGAGAGATCAGATAAAAACATGGGTGGCCTCCAACGAGATCAAAGACAAACGGCAGCTAGTGGACAACCGCAAGCTCATCGAGACGGTACGTTGCCGTGGTAACATCACATATATTCGCCACGCTAATGTTGCCATAATGACGTGCTTCCGTCGGCGCTGTCGCTCTTAGCAAATGGAGCGCTTCAAAGTGGTGGAGCGGGAAACCAAAACCAAAGCCTACTCCAAAGAAGGCTTGGGGCTCGCTCAGAAAGTGGATCCAGCTCAGAGGGAAAAGGAGGAGACGGGACAATGGCTGACAGTAATGCGACTTCCTACGCTTCATTTGACATTGAATTTTATTTTTTATTTTTTTTATCAAATCAAAGCTGCCACGTCCTTATTCCCTCTTCTCATCCCCCTCACAGAATACGATAGACACTCTAAATATGCAGGTCGATCAGTTTGAGAGCGAGGTGGAGTCTCTTTCCGTTCAAACACGAAAGAAGAAAGGTGACAAAGAGGTAAATCCAGTGTGATTTTTTTTTTTTTTTTTCTTCCCCCACATGAGTAAGTTGAAGTCACTCCGCTCAAGCCGCTGCAATTCTTGTTTCCAATTCAAATCCCCCCCGCAGAAGCAAGATCGCATCGACGAGCTCAAGCGCTTGATCGAGCGCCACCGGTTCCACATCCGCATGCTGGAGACCATTTTACGGATGCTGGACAACGACTCGGTGCCGGTGGACGCCATTCAGAAGATCAAAGACGACGTCGAGTATTACATTGATTCCTCACAAGACCCCGACTTTGAAGAGAACGAATTCCTCTACGATGACTTAGACCTCGAAGATATCCGTGAGTACAACAACGCCACGCCAATTTTTTAAATAATTTTTTTCTTCCCGCCTGCTCATGCTGTCCCACGTTTTCTCGAAGCTGCAGCATTAGTGGCCACGTCTCCGTCGGGTCAGGGCAACATGGAAGACGAGATGTACCTCCACTCGAGCAGCACTCCCACTTCCACCACGTCGTCGTCGCCCATCCCTCCGTCGCCGGCCACATGTGCTGCGGTGAGTTCCTCGGCTTTTGCCGGCTGCCATTTAAAGTCCACCTCCGGTTTACCGCGCTCAAAAGAATTGAGAATATTCGGCATTCCGATGAAATTTCAGGATGAGACTCAAATGCACTCGAACTTTTACGATGTGCTTCATCTTTTGCATTCAAAAGTTTCGAAAACGTCAAATTAAGTTCGGGACGTTTTAGTCATCCTGAAATTTCAATCGGATGCTGACTTTTTGTGAGTGATGTCAAATATTTTTTCCTCAAGTAGTGGCCACACAAATATGAAATAAATAGTTGCGGCGCGTCAAATGTATTTATTTATTTATTTTTGCACTCAGGAACCAAAAATAAGACATTCTGTGGCTGTCATCCCAAGTGTTGCTGTGACATCATGACCACACGATGTGGCTTTAGCGCAGCTGAAGTTTACGCAAATGTTTTATTCAAGCGAATGTCGCATTCCAAAGACATGACAAGAAAAATGCCTTGCTGGAGGACGGTCGCTGACATGTCAGATGTTTTATTTCCGTGTGGCACAAATCCTTAAATGATGACGCAAAAATGTGATTTCTCCAAAACGAAGGCCTTAAATCTCCTTCGTAGTGAATCTGAATCCTTAATTGCATCCTTCAGGGTTCTTAATAATTCCCCAGACATGATGCAAAGCGTGGCCATTTATTTTTGGGAACGGGTAAATTTGAGTTTTTTACTTTGTCGGTCTAAAATTTTTTGCATTGAATAAATGATGTTATAGTACTGCATAAAATTCTATGATACTTTTTTTTTTTTTTTTTTAAATAATGCAATACAATCTAACACTGTGTGTCGTTCAAACTGCCCTCGCAGCCACTATATGAGGAAATTTAGTTTGAGTGCTGTGCATCCCCTCTTTTACGCTATGCCCCCTCCCCCCCTTACCTCTTCTTAACCCCCCCCCGCCAACCCCCGTTGTGTTCTAATCCACTGGCTCGTGTGCTGACTCAACCTTTTGCCAAAAAGTGGATTGTCACATGAAGGTATCTCCTCCTATAGGAGAACTCAGAGGACGATAAGAAAAGGGGCCGGTCAACAGACAGTGAAGTTAGTCAGGTGAGAGGCGCTCATCTGTGCTGTGTGGCTAGATGAACAGTTTAGTGCCGCGCTCTTCACCCTTGGTCCCGAAGAGTCACAGTGGCTGAAGGCTTCCTGTCCGTGAAAAGCGGCACTTTTGTCTCTGTGGGACCACGGCTGGGGAATTCTGGTTTGGTTGTGTCGTATTCTGCTTATGTTGGGCCTCTTTAGTTCACACTACACTTTTCTGCGTGTGCTCTTGAGCCATGTCCACACGTACCTGGGTGTTTTTCCTCCGGGGATGAAGAGCTTTGGCCACACACAACGGGTTTTTAATGAAAACGCACATTGCACGTTATTGCCAGTCAGAAAACAGCGAGATAGCTCATATTTAGGAATCGTGCAATTTAGTTTCCTGGTCTTTGAAATATTTAAGCACTGCAATGCGTTTTTGACAAATGCTGTGCTGAGAAGGAGTTGTTGGTGTGAAAATATCTGAACAAAATGCTTTGTGTTTAATTTTTTAGTGAGTGTATTATCACAAAATATTGTGAATCAAAATTTTTTTCTCCAATATTTATGACAAAAAGGTACATTGTAATTGTGGAATTGCAACATTGTCATAAAAAAATATTGAAAATTTTGATGAGTTAATGTCATGTTGGTCCAACACAGTCATCGGTTTGTGTGTGGCCAAAAAGCTCCAACGCACTTTTTTTTTTTTTTTTTTTAAACGATCGTGTACGTGTAGAGATGACCTCAGTCCAGTTTTGATTTGAAACGACGGACATGAATGTCTGACATGTTCTTTGTGGTGCTTTCTGGCTTCCAGTCACCTGTTAAGAACGGCACGCCCTCCCTGCTCTCCTCCTTCTCGTCCTCCACCACGTCCGGCTCCTCCTCGTCCTCCTCTCTGGTGTCCATGGCGAGCGTGGTCGGGGGCGTCCCCATGGTTCCGACCAGCAGCGGCCTAATCGGAAGCTTCAGCAGCGCCGTGCAACAGCATCAGCATCTGCCGGCGCAACAACAGCAGCAGCAGCAGCAGCAACCTCAGCCGCAGAGCCAATCGCAGCAGCAGCCCCCCTTGCCCAAACCCTCGGCCCCCTCAAACAGCACCCCAAGTCCGCCCGGCAACCTGCTGCTCCCGGCATCCACCGCCTCGTCTCTGCCCGCGCCAAGCGCGCCCATTTCATCCGCTGCCAGCTCCCTAGCTCAGCCCTCGTCCGGGTCGGCTTCCGTGTCCAGCTTGGGACTCGGCCTCGGATTGGGTTTGGGCAAAGGGGGCATCACGGGGACCAGCGCTGCCAACCAGATGTCGGCTTTAGGCCTGGGGGTCCACTCCGCGCCTCTAAGCTCGATGGCGGGGCTCATTTCCGGGTCAACGCCGGCCCCTTACGCGCAGGCGGCGGCGGCGGGCGGCTTGGGCCTGAGCGGCAGCAGCAGCACGCCATCCAGCATTTCAGTGGAGAGCAGCACTTCCATCATCACCACCTCCGGCTCCAGTGGCGTCACCACCAACGGAGCGGCCACGGCGCTCGGCCTGCTGGGCTCCGGCCACGGCTCGCTCAGCGGCAGTATTTTGGGCCTGGTGTCGGGTCAGAACGCGTCGTCCGCCGCCTCTCAGGTGCCCCCCAGCTCCGTCGGCGCTTCTCCCGGAGTGGTCGGCATGATGGGGGGCAACGGCGGCGGCGTCGGGATTGTCGGAGGCGTGAGCGCCGCACCCGCCCGACCGCCCAGCGGACTCAAGCAGAACGGAAGCACAAGTATGTGGACTCGTGACCTGATTGTGTTCATCGGTGTTTCACAGAATTTGAAAAATACCGAAAATATGTGGCAGATGCACACATGATTTTTTTCCTATTTAATTTGAGTTTTAGGCTTGGTTTTTGTTCATATGGCAGCAACATAAACCAAATTTCTACGTAGGATGGAACATACTCTCGTCCATCTCTAACTTAAGCTAACACATTAGTCGAGTCATTTAGATTTATTTGATCTTCCGTCTACTGGAAGAGGAGGCAAATTATTCTGCTTGTCACTATACATCGCTGGCAGAGACAGATGCCCAAAAACACAGCAGTCGTCGTATCGTCGTTCCAGCGACTTAACAAATTTGTATTTAAGTTGGAAAGCGCTTGTTTTTGTGTGTCCAACCCATTTTTATCACGGGCCACATCAGTTATGGTGTCCCTTGGAGGGCCGTTATGACTGTGAAGCCAAAAACTGTAAATGCGCGTTACGTAGACACAACAACGAGTTCAACTTTTGATGTTTATTTGAAAGGACAGATTGATGTCAGAAAATGTCGTTTGCAAGTGAAGACGATTTGCAAGAAACGAGACATCAATGCACAGATTTCGACTTTGCAGACCATGCAAAAGGATGTCGTGGGCCTCATCTGGCCCCTGGGCCTTGAATTTGACAACAGTTAGCTACATCGGCATTGTTTATTTCTAAAACACGTGAAACAAATGTAGAAAGTCTGGTTAATTGCTCGCCATTTGTAACCTCCAAATCACGAATCTCGAGGACCACCGGCGATAAAACTTTAAGCGTTCCCGAAATACGTTTCCCGTGATCCCTGCTCAAAATATAAAGTCGCCGCCATTTCCCTCAGTATTCAATGACTCGCTGCGATGTCCTTCAGGTTACAGTGCCGTCGTGGCCGAAAGTTCCACCGAATCGGCTCTCAGCACGCCGAGCCAGTCTCAAAGCAGCCAACCGTCATCGCTCAGCTCCTCAGCCAGTCAGCCGTACGTCCACCTTTTCTCTTCCCTTCTTTTTGTTCCGCTCAGTGCGCCGAACGCTCAGCTTCTCTTCCCTCGCAGGTTGGACAACGGGCCCAGTTTAATCAGCTCCATCACCTTACCCCCCAGCTCGCCGTCGCCCTCCTTCTCGGACAGCACGCCCGGCGGGGGGAGCCTCCTCAACGGGCCGCACTCCTACACGCAGGCCTCCGAAGGCCTCAAGGTGAGACGCTAATTGATTTGGGAAAATGATTGAAAAAATATTTTTCAATCATTTGTTTATAGGGGGAAAAAGACTTGACTAATGACTCAATATGTAGTAAACACGTTAAATAAATGAAAACAAAGGGTTTTAAAATGTTAAGCGCAACTCTATTGTACTTCAAAGTTAAATACAACTAAACTGTGCTTAACGAGTTGACCGTACTGACTTGGAAAAAAAAAAACATGTCGCCGGTCTATGTCGACAAGCCTGCTTTCGGCCTCTAAACTCAAGGTGGTATTGATCTTCTATTTCTGCCCCGTCCTCGTCCCCTCTTCAGGCACCCGAGCCTCTTATCTCCCTGAAGGCCATGGCGGAGAGGGCGGCCCTGGGATCAGGCCTTGACGGCGAGATCCCCAACCTGCACCTAACAGAGCGAGGTCGGAACGCTCTCGTCTTTTCTTCTCTTCGGTCCTTCGTTATATTTCATCCGCCGCATTGCGTGGTTGAACTTTGAACTTTTTATTAGGGTGTACTTCCTCCACCTTAACCAAGTCCTCCGGTTCAATAATTTACTCGTTAACATTGAGGCGCTCTCCTTTCTCCTCTCGCTTCCGCAGACATCTTCTCATCGTCCTCGGCGCCCGGCACCCCGGCCGCGCCGCAGCCATCCGTGTCGGAGGTCAGCATCCCGCCGTCGCTCGGCGTCTGTCCGTTGGGGCCCACCCCCCTCCCCAAAGACCAGCTGTACCAGCAGGCCATGCAGGAGTCGGCGTGGACGCATATGCCGCACCCCTCGGACTCCGAAAGGATCAGGTGAGAGGGCCCGGTGTCATCGGCGTGGACCTCCGTTATTTTGTGGCTCCTTCGTCTTGTCCATTATTTTACAGCCCCAATTTCGAGTGCTTCTTCTCTGTTTCTATTCTTTTTAATCTGATCGTGTGGTTGCAGGCAATACCTGATGAGGAACCCGTGCCCCACCTTGCCCTTCCATTACCAGATGCCTCCGCACCACTCGGACTCCATCGAGTTCTACCAGCGACTGTCCACAGAAACACTGTTTTTCATCTTCTACTACCTGGAGGTGAGCGCGTGCATATTTGTCAATCTCACCCCCCCCTCCTTAATCGTGATGCGTCCTTCACGCTTTTTGTGGCCTCTCCCAGGGCACCAAGGCTCAGTACCTGTCGGCCAAGGCGCTGAAGAAGCAGTCATGGAGGTTTCACACCAAGTACATGATGTGGTTCCAGAGGCACGAGGAGCCCAAGACTATCACTGATGAGTTCGAACAGGTTGGCCTCGCTCTCCTCACACAATCTGTTGCACACTGTTACCCGCGTAAAAACTTTCAATGTGGAAAATTGATCGGATCACATTTTCATCCTTATTTTGAAGAATGATACCATGATTGTGAATGCACTCATTTTTTTTTTTGGTGTCCCACAGGGCACTTACATTTACTTTGACTATGAGAAATGGGGCCAGCGGAAGAAGGAGGGCTTCACGTTTGAGTACAGGTACCTGGAAGACCGAGACCTGCAGTGACTGCCCCTCCCGGAGGACACCGAGAGACACAAAATGTACTGCTGTCGACATTCCGAGACTGAACTCCAAACTGTGGATAGAGATTGTGATGTGTAGTAGAAAACGCTCTCCCCTCCCAAAAAAAAAAAAAAAAAAAACATTTAAAGAAAAAAAAAAAGTGGCGTCTGTATAGGCTGCGTCTCACGCGAAGCCCTCCTCGCTTAAGTAGCGCCTGGCCCTTGACCAAACGGAAAGCAACAACAAAAAAAAGCGCCCTATGGGCTCCTCTTCATCATCCCCTTCGATCAAACGTCCTCGCGCTGCCTGAGCCGAGAGGGTTGCCGCGCCAAGTGTGCGTTTGTGCCTGTTTGTGTGCGCACTCACTATGTGGCATTAAGAAAGCCCGACCCTCCCTCTAATGCATGTTTCTTCTTGTTTCTGTTCTTTCTTTCTTTAAAAAAAAAAAAACAACAACAGACATTCTGTGTACACGAGCCCGTACGCCTTTTTTGACTGGACACGAAAGAAACTCTTCATTGATAAACTGCCCATCTTGTATTTTACTGTAACTTTCTGGTCCAGAACAGGGGAGGTACAGTGGACATTTTAGTCGCGGTGCGTAGGATTGGCTTTGTTTTCAAACCCTGTGAATGCCTGTTGTCGTCACTATTAGACATAGTGAGCGGTTATCAATAGTTTTATTGATATTGTCGTGGTCCATTTAAACAACGAGCAAGACGAAAAGGTGACGGGAGAGCGACCACAGGGCCCTCTCCCTCTGTGACAGGGAGTGCGTCCACGTCGGACTTGGATTAAATTGCTATGCAATTGAACTGGTCTCTGACTCCCTCTCTTTACCAATAAAGTTTGTTTTTAAGTTAAAATGATTTGCATTATTATTATGATGACGATGATGGCTTTTCTGCTTGTGAGACGACGTTCAGTACATCTTTACACGAGCATCGGGATGATGATTCTTGGCGAGTGAACGGTAAAAGTCCTCGCGTCCGTTTTTAAAATGTTGAATTATAAAGCGAGGGTGGGGAACCGAGTCCATTTTTCCAGCCAGTTTCCTTTCATGGTGAAGTCGACAACCAATTTTTCTTTTTCAATGGCGCCCTGTGTAGGTTGCCCACCCCAGCTCTATAATAAATCCATTTTATCGTTAATTGAGCCGTAATCGCTGCCTCCACTCGGTCAAGTGAATGTGCACTGAAACTGTTTACATGCATCCTGTGTTGACAAAGGCAAATCCTAAAAAAAAAAAAAACGCTATCTTCTCCTGCCGTTGTTCCATCCCTCCTATGGCCAAGTGGAAAGTCACACCCGGCGGCTGTGTTAAGTTTTTTTTTTTTTTTTTTCCAAGCACTCATGTTGATCATGATGATGATCATTTCAGATGTGTACTACAGTGACAATATTTGTTGTGTGTAAAAGCAGCTGACTGGTGAGGGTGGGGGGGGGTGTTGACTGTGAAAAAAGGAAAATCTTGGAGAATATTTTTTTTTCGGGCAGGCGAGTGTATCTATTGTCTTGTCACAGCTCTGCATGGGAGATGTTACAGGGTTCTGCAGCAGGATTGTACACATTTCAATAAATACTTTTGACAAATCACATGGCTGTGTTGAGTCAACGTTAACAAAAGATGTACATTTATTGAAATTAAAAAGTCAACAACAAATGAAAAAAAAGGGGCGATTTCACTTTGCGGATTCCTTCTTGACTTTGAGGAATTCGGCCATGTTGGAGAAATACTTCTGGTTGGCCTCTGCCACCTTTTTCTCGGCAGCTTGCGGGTTGACGATTTCCAGCCCCTGACGATGAGACGAAATTGCGACAAGATTAAATTTAACGTTTCGCTCTGGGGGGGGTGAAGGACACTTTGGCGAATGTTTTCACCTGTAGAGGCGTGAAAGCCACGCTGGAGCTGGTCCCAGACGAGCGATCTCGCACTGTGGACTTGCCGCCGTACGTCATGCTCTGCTTCTGCAAAGTCCTCTGTTGCCAAAACACATTTTGGGTTGATCAATTAATTTAAACTTAACCCTAACCCTAGTTGGAAACCCTAACTAGGGCTGGGCAATAAACCAAAAATTTACCGTTACCGAAATTTATTACAGTGACCGAAATCATTTTGCCCATGTTGGTAAATTTGGTGTTTAAAAAAAAAAAAGAAAAAAGTCTTTTCTGTCTGCGGCAATGTTCATGCCCCTTTAAGACGGCTCCAGCACGTCTAGTCACGTGACTCCACCCATATGAACAAGAAAGTTGGTCAATAAAAAAAACAGTTAATATGCAGAGAGAGTGACAATAAACCAAACCAGGAGAGAAAAAAATCGTGAAAGCATCAAAAATGTGTTGGCCGTTTTTTTTTTTTTTTACCTGGAGGGATTTGGAGATCCTGGCCTTGGTGGCATCATTGACTTGCGCCTGCCTGACCCGACCGCTGCCGCTCTTCCCCAGCTGACCCAGACTGAAGCCCAGGTCCTCTTGGTACGCGTCGTCCTCGATCTGCCAGACAAAGAAAAGTTGTTTTTGTCCGGCATGCGTTGCAGAGTCATGACAGTTGGACTTGGAGTTATGTGGATAACTGACACGGGGGATCCGTGAGCTCATGTTAGCGTACCTCGGCAAAGGTCATCCTGTTGGCATGTTTCCTGATCTCGGTCAGGCCCAGACGCTCCTTCATCTTTCGATACCTTCGGAAAGGAAAAAGTGGCAATTGGCAACAGTTGGAAAAATGACTCTTCTATGTTTGCTTAGGGTTCTACGTACCTCCTGCCTCCTCTCTTTTTCCTCTGCCCGTCCAGAGGAGCGGGCAGCGGTTTGACTTGCTTGACAGGCGGCGGCTCTTGCCACTTGTCGAACTTCCTCTCGATTTCTTCTTTTAGGTCGTAACCCACCTGCGTCGACGCGGCAAACAATTTGGCTTTCAAACATCAGCTGACTTTTACGCAGTAACCGACGCCCCACCACAATCGGCGTCCGCTACTTGCGCCATCATCTTTACAAAGGGCGGAATTGCGTCGTCGTGACAACGCCCGCTCACCTTTCCGCCAGAGCTCTCGTGAAAACTGTCCACTCTTGAAGCCAACGTGCATTTGGCAGCCACCAGACGGGCCGCCTTCCTCCTAAGGTCCTGAATACCCAGAAAAAAAAAAAAATCATTTAGATAAAAGGAGTGCTTTGCCACTCACTGAGTGTACGCCGATACTGAGTACCGATACCTCTAGTTTTCAACAAATTGTGACACAAGACCTTTTTTCTGACAGATGTGATGATTCACTGATGTGTCAAACTGCTGCAACCATTTCTAAAACCTGCCGACAAAAAAAAGAGGAACTCACGGGTGGTAGCGTCTGCACCACGTCGCAGTGGTAGATGAAGCCAGTGTGAGGCAGCAGCGAGGTGCTGCTGAAGCCCGACAGCGTTCTCCTCTGCGCTCCCAACAGCATCAAGTTGCAGGCGGGCATCTTGGACAGGTTGGTCAGGCCGCCGGCGATACCTGAGGGCACGCCGGGGATAGTGAGCGGCGCCGAGAGGACGCAAGAAGAAGAAGGGGCGGAGTCGGGCCGCTCACCCATGATCTTGGCGGCTGTGGACGCCCCGACGATGATGGAGAGATTGGGCGCGATGAAAGACATCCTGGACTCCACGTACTCGTAGATCCTGTGCTTGGATTGGTTGAGCTCCAGAGCCATGTCGCACGACTCCTCCAGTTGCTTTAGCTCAACGTCGTTCAGTAGAGACCTGAACACACACACACACACACACGCAGACCCCCCAAAAAATTAACTACATTTATTAAAAAAAAAAAATTTTAATGGAATTTTACTCCATTGCGATGTTGATTTGAATTCGATTCATTGCAAAGACCAAACTGAGCCTGATGAATTCTGCCTAGCAACAAGTGACATATACCAATGAGAACATGAAAACAGTTATGCCAGTTCCAAACAATAAACAATAAATATTCTGCATGACGTTCGGGATTTCTAACATTGCTCGTTTCCTCAAAAGTAGGAAAGTAGTAGTTTGTCACGTATCTCACCCCTGTGTGGTGGAAGCTGTGACACTCACGACCATGATGGTGGCATTGGTGAGGATCTGCTGTAAAGTCTCGTTGTTTTTGCACTTCTCCAGGTTGTTGCCCAGCTCCTGAGCACAAACGCAAAGTAGAACATAAAAGTGTCTCGATAAATTAGAGCATCAAGAGAAATGAGAATTATTTCAGTAGAAAATTTCAATGAGTGAAAGGATTTTTTTTTTACTTAATTTTGCAGCTAACGCAAACCCAAAATTGCCCATTTTAATAATTCACAATATTTGATATGTAACAATCAATAATGATTTTTTAATAAGAGAAAATAGGTAAGAATTGGTTATTTGAAAAAAAAAAATATTTCAGTTCATGACTCTAAAAACAGTAAGAGTTTTATTTTTTAAATTCAACAACAGAAATAAAAATAAAAACTTTTCTACAAAACAGTGTTGTGTTGTTGCAATATTATTATTCTCGTGTCCACTTCATTGCTGTCAAATCAGAATTTCCTCATTGCGGGACTGAGAAAGTGTTGAATTCTCACCTTAACCGTGCGGATGTAATCCAAAGAATCAGGCACCAGCGATTCCAGCTCGGGGAACCTCTTGGAGTATTTGTCGCGTGTAAACTTGTGAATGATATCTGGAGGCAAAAACGAGGACTCGATTGAACACAACCGAACTGAGAACCTGAGCGACAGTCAAACTCACTGAGCTCATTGTCGATCTCCACCGTCAGGTTATTGGCCGCCACGATGAGTCGGTATTCTGGGTCGGCCTCCACGGGGCCTGACACTGTCGGGACCAAAAGAAATTAAAATAAATAAGGATTAGAATGTAGAGTAAACCCCCGTTTATCGCAAGGATAAAAAATAAATTAAAACAAAAGATCCACACCATGATCGGTGAAAAATTCACCAAAAACCAGAGACAATATTAACAAATATTTCATTTATAGGATTTTTGCTAACCCGAGTAAAACTGACACGAAACCATGGCAAGGTACCATGTTGTGGCATAACGTCATACGACACAAAAGGCGCGCGAGGGAAATTGAGGCTTGACTTAAAGGTATGCAGTAGAGTAACAAACCCGTTAGGAATGTTCATTTAAAAAAAAATGGTGGTGGTTCACTGTAAACGCTGACACTCACCCTCTGAATTCTTGCGCTGCTTTCCAACATAGCCTGATATCTTCTCCACGATATCTGAAAACTTCATTAAGAAACAAGCACAACAACAAACGTTTCAATCCAACCTCACATCAGGGCCGCAAATCTCAACTTCCTACAAATTCCAACGCAGAGATTCCAACTTGAAAAATTCCTGGAATTTTGCAGACCTTAGCTCACATCCTGAGACATACCTGTTTGCTGTTTCGGAGTTTCGCTATGGCCGCGACACTGTCCGCTTTACTGTAGTCCACTTCCATCTCCTCGGGGATGTCCTCCAGCCCGCCGTCGTTCCTCCCATGCGAGGCTTCGCCATCGCTGTCGCCATCCTCTCCTTCGGGATATAGGCCATCCTCACCCTCATCGCCCGCCTCCTCCAAGTCTGCCAGAAGCTCGTCTGCCAGAGACATCTGCGGGCAGAGGCAGAAATGGTTTCAGTTTACATTTGGAAAAAAAAATAAATAAATAAACACTTGGGACATTGGCCTTTCTGTGACTCTTCCAGTCCTCCTGCATCCTTGTAGTAAACTGTTAATGATTGACTCAATGCTTGGCCTATTAATGACAATTAAACAAACTGTCTGGGCCATTATAGATACGCGATGGTGTGTTTTCATATACTGCTCAATGCACTGCATGATTAGAGTATTTTGTGTGGGGACAAGCAGATCTAACATTTCTCAACTAAAAAAAGCAACAACAAGCTATGGACGCTTGAATTATTAACATCTAGGAATAACAATACAAAAATCGAATTAAAAATGAATTAAAATGTGAAAAAAGTACATGTGAGGCTAATGGAATGCGTTTAGTTTACGATAGCTTGCAAGGTAGCAAACGTTAGCTAAACGTAACGTAAATAAAGTCTCGCAAAGGCACATTCATTTACCTCGAATGTTCAGACAGGAAGTGGCAAAAGCAAACAAGCGTCCTTAGTTGGTTTCAAAGCCTTTAAAATTTTCAGGAAAAAAAGGCTTGAGTTTTGCCTTCTTTATAGAAAACGCTGCTGCCCGGACAGTGCTTGTCGCGTAATGAATACGTCACTAAACTGCGTGGCTTTATGGGAAACGAAGTCAGCGTACGCCGACCAGACATTTTAAGCGTTAAACTTGTAGATCAGGGGTGGGAAAATGACTATTTATTGTACCCAAGAATTAAATAATTTAATTTAATAACAACAGTTAGAGGAAAATCCAAGGTAAAATGAAGCATTCAAATGGAAATCCACATTTTGTAGTTTTTATTTTTCCCCATTGTTTTTACATTATCCCTTGAAATCAATTTCTTAAAACAATACAGGTTTTAAACAAACACTAAAACAGACTAAACAAACTATTTGAACCTTGACTCCATGATGGACTGTTATTTGTAGAAAATAAATTCAGAATATACACACACAGACACAATAAAAATGAAAATATTTACTGATGAAAATGTTTTTTTTTTCTTCCGTTTTTCATGCTAAGCTACACTGACCTGTCGTGAAAAGAATGATAACACTGCTAAACATACATAGACATTGGGGGAAATGAAATATTACAAGGCAAACTATCGTACATATTGTAATATATTGACAGGTAAAATTATACAAAATACTTTTTTTGGCGCAATTAAGACGTCTGGGAAAATATTTTGCTTTATTTGTGATGAAGATCTTACAGAAGATAAAACCCTAGATGTATTCTGTCCCAAATTATAAGTCAGTATGTGCTAACGGCATCAAATAAGTAACATAAATAAATGCATAAAGAATTGCTTGGCAACTGGCTTTACAAACATGAAAAATAAATAGCAAAAAGGAGACGAGACTGCTTTTTAGGAACTCAAAGTACAAATCATAACATTGGTTGTTTTGAATTTTTCATTAAGTCTGAGACTAAAACATCTAAAAGTAAACATTTCCAAAATGATATTCACTTTTGTATCAGGATGTTTTGTACAAATGTCAACGTATTCGAACGGGAGCTGAGCAAAATTACGTTTCAAACTGACTGCAATGAAAACGCGTCCGTGAAGAGAGGCCTGATAAAAAAAAAATGAAAACAACGATGCAGAAAAGAGAAGCTGGTACACAGCGAGAGTCCCACTGCATAGCTGTCAAAACACCTCACTGGTTCCTCCTTCCAAAGATGCTTGAATAAACTCTGTAAACAGTGTGGCTGGTCAGAACTGGATCGTGTCCGGCATTTCCAAACTGGAGTCGTCCTTTTTCCATTCGCCTATCCGGTAGAAAAATAGCCTCTGTGTGAATGGCTGGTTCAACCCGCGGCTCAGTCTCAGAGGGTTCATCTCTAAAGTGTTCCCAAAGTTCAAGCGGACGGACATCACGCCAAGTGAGGGTCCTTGGCCGGGCTGACAGTGAAGCGTGATGACGTCACGACATTGGCCCCGCCCACTGGGACTCTGGCTTCTTTGCGCTTGGAATCTTTGCTTTTGTTGCCAGAACCTGGTAGAGAGTGAGAGAGAGAGAGAGACACCACGATATTATTAGCGAAAAGGCCTCTATGAAACTGACACTGAGTCGATCCGTGGCGAGTCTTTTATTTTCTCCAATTTGTTCAGTCGGGGCCCAACCTTGAGTAAAAGGAACCCAATCTGCTCAAACTATACAGGTACCAAGTAAGCCACACGTGTCACAACAACACCAAACTCAATTTAAGATTGAATTTTTTCCCTAAATATAAAAATGAGAACTAAAATTGAAAACACACATTTGTTAAGAAAATGAAGTAAAAAGGAAAATGCTAAAAAAAATAAAATAAAATACTTTTCTAAAATAAACCAAAACTAACCATGATACTAGCGAAAATGTCTTTCATGTTCATCTCAGAGTTGATTTTAGATGATTTTATTGTTGCATTGTTGGATGTCCGTACAACAAAAAAAAAATACTTAGTGGACTCTTTCTCCAAAAAAAAAAAATCTTGAGTCATCAAACACTCCATATACGAAAACATAAAACTAATACTAAATCCTTTAAAAACTAAATTAAAACGCAGCACTTTCCCCAAAAAAATTAAAAGTAACAAAAACTAACAAACCTGCTCTGAAAAAACGCATTTAAAGTAACTGAATTTATTTATTTATTTATTTTAAAACTAAGTGAAATGAAAAATCCCAAACTTTAAGCAAATGAAACCCGGACAATCAAAATCACAATTGAGCTGTTGCAATGCGCAACGGATTGCGGTTAAAAATAACAACGTTCAAAGGCAACACTGGAGTATCTCCTCATCAAAGCGTCTAATTTAGTTTTTGTTCTGGCACGACCAGAAAGAACTCTTGAGCAAACGCTTTCATTATCCGGTCAAACAAGTCATCAGTGCGCAAGACGGACAAGGGAGGAAAAATATGTCGAGAAGAGCTCAGCTTAGGCTCGCATTGTTGAACGGCAGCTTTGCGATGCAGCTCAGTTGCACGTCACAACGTCGAGGCGGCTAATTATAGAGGATTAATGCCGGCTGCGCATCAAGGAAGCGTCTCGTTGAACGGAGGGTTTTCCTTTTTTTGGAGGGTGGAGATGAGTCAGAAAGGGTCTGATTTTTTTCTTGTCTAACAAAATGTGGTGACTAAAGCCTGTTTCTAACCAGAAGTGTCAAATGCAAATTTTAGCTGCAAGTAGGTGGCTACGTGGTTAAGGCAGGTTTACCATGGTGGATCGAAGGGTACGTAAGATTAGATATATGGAAAAAGTAGATCGATGAGAACCTAAGGTAGGTTGGTGAGGTAGGAAAGTAAGGGTGGGTGGGGTTTGTGCCTTTGCTTTTATGTAGGTTACATAGGTCAGATTGTTTCGTAGGAAAGGGAGCTCGGTAGGTAGGTTACATAGGTCAGAAGGGAGCTAAGTCGGTAGAAAGGTAGGTCTAAAGGTACGGTTGGCAAGAAGGTAAAGTAGGTAGGTAGGTTGATAAGACGATAAGAAGATAAGGTAGGCTGGTAGGGCAATTGGTAGATACATGCGCAGTAGGTAGGTTAGATAGTTCAGATAGTACCCTGTGACTAAGTAAGGTAGTAGGTAGGTAGGTTAGGCAGACCAGAAGGAAGTTAGGAAATGTAGGTTGGTAGGTAAAATAGGTAGTGAAGGTAGGTACTGCAGGTGCTGTAAATTGGTATGGTAGTACCAGAAATTGGTTGTTGGTTATCTAGTCATCTAGTCCAGGTGGTTGCTAGGAAGGTGGGATTGCTCAAAAGTTTAGTAGGAATAGTCGGTAGGTAGAGAAATACTGTAGGCCGGTAAAGCAGGATGGAAGATAAATAGGTAAAGTTGGTTGATGGATTACAAACCACGGTGAGATTAAGTCAACTTTACTGCTCGGTGAAAAAACTGTTTTGATATTCTCACCATGTAATGTGTTTTTGGCAGACACAGCAGCTGGACTAGTGGGCGCTGAAGTGCTCAAAGCATTGGTTGGAGTTTCCTAGCAGTGGAATAGAGAGGAACATCTCATTTAACAATCAACAATTACGGTAAGAACTAAATAGATACATGCAACATAACATACCTGATCAAAAAGATAAATGGTGACATCATCGAAGAAGGACACATTTCTCCCTCTGTCCCTCTCTCTGTCCAACGGTTCCTTGGGCGACTTGAGGAGGCTTCTCAGGCCAACTCGTTTCTCCACATCCGTCTCAGTGACAACGATGACCCTGCGGGAGCTTTCGTCTTCCGCCTCGTCTTCCTCCTCATCTTCGGGATCGCTTCCCGGAAGCAGGCCTCGCCGTCTGCCAATCCGACTGCCGATCGCCCCGTCCCCAAATCCTCCTTTGCCGGTCGGGTTGAGGGGCAGAGTCAGGGCGAGGGGTGGGAGGGCTAAAGACAGACGAGCGACTTTTGCTACCGGACAAAGAAGACAAAGTCGATTTTCTTTTTGTGGTTTAATTTTATAGATGACTAAGTTGGACCAAGCGAAGAGAACTACAGTAAACCCTCATAGCACCCGCACCCAGTGTGGGCGATAGCGCCCCCTGTCTGAGTGCGTTGATTGTTTCTGTGTTTCACTCATCAAATTTGCGGAGGGACATCATAACACAAACCTTTGATTGCCTGGTTTGCAGACGACTGAAGTGTCGTAACCTCAGGTTGTTCAATCACAGTGAGCGGCTCAGTTTCAGTTTTCTCACTCTCAACGTTGGCCTCAGTGCAGCTTTCCTGTTCTGTTTGGCTGAAACAACAAGAAGGAGTCATTTGGACAGTCTCGGGCCAGAGTTAGATATGACGTTAAACAATAAAAAAGATATCACTGAGGTATGGTCTTTGATGATTATTTTGCTTCAATACCTCTCGTCCTGGTTTTGTTGTTCCACAGCGATTGCGTCGCTATTGTCCTCGGCCGTTTGTTCCCCCCAGGGCCGAAGTGTGACTGTGTCCTTAACTGTACCTCCCCAAAGCACATTTGTTTTCACGTTTTCACTCAGGGAGAACTGCAGCCGTTCCTCACACACCTGAGGCGACAGAAAAACACCAGAGAGACAATTGAAACTCGGTTCCGGAGTGACACGATTTCTCCTTCACGGAAACGTTTCGTTTTCTGACCTGCATCATGAGGCCGTTCTTTGTGGTCATCTTGGAAAGAGAACTTTGGTCTTTAGCATCTGGAGTTTGCTCTGATGACCTCAACGCGTCATCCATGTCCTCTGTGCCCGAAGAATCTTCCAGTGTATTGCATTCATCAGGAGTTCCATCCAAAGTCATCCCGCCCTCCTTGGCAGCAGAATCACTTGCCTCTTCACCGCAAAGACTAGAACCCGTGCCTTTTTGATCAGGTGTTTTCTTCAGGGACTCCAAAAGCTCTAGGTTTTCCAAGAAAATGTCACCCAAGGTGCCCTCCTCATCCCCAGATATGCGACACAGTTGTTCCAGTTTCTCAAAATCCTCCAAGGCTTCCTCATCCATGTCTTTCCATTCGGAAATCAACAATTCTGGCAGGCTATTCACGGGAGTTTGTGATGAGTTAGCATCATTCCGACCTTCAATCTCAGAGGTGTCCCTTTTAGTGTCTAGTGTTTTATGCTCAGATGGGGGGTTCTGATTGGCCACGGCGCTTGTATTCTGAATAGTTGCTAGTTCACGCAGAGGTGTCTTCCTGGAATTGGATTCAGAAAATTCTACCTCAGTGTTAAAGTTGTCTAAATTTAGGGAACTATTGAATTCCTCAGACTCTGAAACGGAAGGTGGCGGACTGGGAAAAGAGTCATCTAAACTCTCCAGTTTATCATCCTGCATGTCAAGGTCAATGCTTGGAGGAGGACTGGGGAAGTCCACTGAACTGAAGTTGTCCGCCTGTGGATCAGCTACAGCTCCAAAATCCTCTTCTACATTGGGAGTGCTTTTGTTTTCTTCTGCGGCGTGCTTAGCATTGCACAAACTTCTTCTTTCAGCGTCATTCATGTCAGAGTCAAGACTTTCCTGGTCTGAGAAGTTCTCCTGAGGGGCTTCAGTGATGCAAATGGTTATTTTGGCACATTTACTCTCCAATGTGTGAGAGATGCAGTTGACTAAAACAGCGTTGTTGTTGTCAGTTTTTTGTCTTGCAGGTGGTGGTGGCTCCTCCTCCTGGAGCTCACAGAGCTCCCGCTGAGGCCAAGTGTTAAAATTCTGATTCTCCTCTGGCCCGGTAAGATGGTCATCCTTGATCACGTCCATGCTTAATGACTTGTGCTTCTCTCCTTTCTCAAAGTTCTCTTCATCAGGGATTTCTTTATTCTCCACTTCATCTGATATTTTCCCCAATGCATCACAACTCTCTATGTCCACAGGATTTTCCCGATTTTCAACTTGTTTAATGTCCATCCCCTCTTGTTGAGCTTCTTCGTTGACATTTTCCTTTCCAGATCGATTTTTGGTGAATCCCTGCCGTTCATCATTCCACAATTCCTCACAGCTGACCAGCACAGCAGGGTGGGGTTCACTTCCTGCAAGTTCATCATTTTCTTCGGCCTCCCAAAACTCCTGACCCACGACAAGACGCTCAGCCACCTCCCACGCTTCAGTCTGGAACCCGGAGAACAGTTCGGACCTCAGCTCATTATCCGGACACCTTTTTTCTGGAGAGGCCCACTGGTCGTTTTCATCAGGCCAAACAAGCAATTCGCCTGATTTTGAATAAGGCTGGCAGTCAAGCCAGTTTCTCTTCGTGTCATCCTTTACTTTCACCTCCTCACCATCATTAGCGACATTCTTAGTCCTGAGCTTTGCTTCATTCAGGGGTGACCTCTCCGTTGTGACATTACTCAACTCTGCTGCTGCCAGCTGTTTTTCTGTCTCTGTCCTGATCATTGCTGTCTCATTCTCACAGCCATCTGAGCAGTGCAGGTCTCTCAAGCCGAGCTGGTTGTGGTCTGCATGGTGCAGCTCGAGGTCGGGCATCTTGTTGCTTATCTTGGGTTTTTCAACGCCTTCTTCTCTCCAAGAGGCAACAGTGAGACCGATCACTTTATCCTCTATTGTTTTCCCAACGTCTGACTCCATTAATGACGGAGTTTCTTCGTTAAGTCTAGGGCACTTCAGAGAACCGTCACACAGGTAAGACAGTTTGGACTCCGTGCTGTCAATGAGAGAGTCTATAGTGGTATTTCCGCAGTGATGGTTTTCTATTATTGTGTAGTCTTTGGCTCCGTTGGCATGTTGATTTAAATCTTTCTTTTCAGAATCGATATATTTGTAGTCTGCTACATGAGAGATAACTTCATCAGTGCATTGTTGGTGTTTTGTATAACCGCTGTGCGTAAAGATCTTAAGTGGGGCATCTTCTAATTTAGAGAACAACTTATCAATAAAGTCAACACAGTCTTGGGTTGGGGGATCATCAATCAGTTGGGAGGATTTCTGACCGTTCAAGAAAATGCCAGAATCGTCTCGTTGCCCTGGCTCGAAACCTTTGATTGGATTATCTGTGGCATTGCCGAAATGAGAGACGTCATTTTCAGGTGTATTCTGACAAGATGTCCTCTTCTCAGATATCTGTATGCTGTTTCTTGAAGGGTTCTTGAGTTCCGCCTCACCCTCTTCGTCCGTTTCAGTTTTTTCCTCGATCCCAGTGAGTGTTCCCCTCTCACCCGCTCTTGGCCTGGAGCAGATAAATCCGTCGCTGCTCCTCCTGCTCATCCCATCCCCTTCCCAATCACTGTCTGAGAAGTAAGCCGAGTCACGATGGGGTGTTTCATTACCCAGAGCCCGCCACCCGCCACCTCCCACTGCCGTCCAGGAGTCGCTAGGAGTGATGCAGTCTGCGGAGCTGGATGTCAGAGGTGACAGGACAGAGTCGGTAGGGGTGACTAACGAGACGTCACCAGACGCATCCCAGTCTGGAGTGGTCGGAGTGGCGGCTTTTTCAGCAACATGTTTTTCTTGAACACTGTCATTGTGCTGTAACGGATGCTGATTGTCTACCTTTGTGCTCAGGCCACCGCAATCTTTTGAGTGATCCAAATCAGCTGCTTCAGACACCTTATCAGTGTTGCGCTTTTCACCGTCAAGATGGCACACTGTGATTTGGTCTCCTGTCTCCGGACTGCTGGCCCGTGGGTCATCTCTCAATAACTCGCCATTCTCAAAGAAAGAAGCGCTCAAACTATTATCTGTAATGAGTGATCTGACAGTGATGGAGTCTTCAACATCCTTGTTGCAAACTTCAGGTGAAAGCCTTGAAAGATCCGTGGCTTGTTCCACTCCTCTCGCAGGTAAGGCAGGTCCATCTGAATTCTCGTCCTCTTTCTGGCCAGCAAGTGTTTGGTTGTGCAGTAGGCCATTTTTAGGCATGATTTCGGAAAAGATGTAGTCACCAGACTGGCAGTGATCTGCATTGGTTCCTTGGTTCTCCGATTTAATGGTTGAGCCTATATAAAGGATCGGGATCTCAGGTCTGGTCGAAACTTTGAAGCTCTCAGTCTTTTTAGCACGTTTAGTGACTTGGGCATAGATGGCTTCAGTTTGCGTTTCATCTTTTCCTCTGTTAGATGAGCGTGTGGAGCTGTCTGATTGAAAGCGGATGGTCTGAGCTGAATTAGGATCAATACATATAGACTCGTACTCAGGCGAGAGAGGGGTAGGAGAAGAATCTGCTTCTTTCCTGTTTGAAGTTGTGTTTTGCCTCGATATGATTTCAGTTAGAAACGTCTCTGCCGACTGGATCTCTTTAAGGAATTCCTCCCTCGTCATTTCTGTTCTCTGTGGCTCTTTCTCGGTCTGCTGTGGTTGACACTCTGCTTTCCCAGTGATGATCTCAGAGAGGAGGGAGCGTGACCTTCTTATGCCTTTTGAATAGGAGTCTTCAGCTTCAGCGGATGACGGAAGGTCTGGGGCACAGACATATGGCTGCAACCTAGATCCACCCGGGTAGAGGTATTTTACCGGATCAGTTCCTGACCCTCCATTTAGATCTACGTCGGTATCAATCTCCGTCAGAAAAAGATCTCCCTGGTACGATTCTTTAGATGCTGTATAATTCTTCTCTGACGCAAACGACTGTCCTGCCGAGCCCAGCTCTGTAATCAGAGACTGGGAACGGCGCATTCCGTTGTTAGACAACACATTTTTTGATCTTTCTGCATCTCTCCTCTCCTTCTGCCCAGCCTCCCAGGAACTGTCGGACTTGCACTCAGTCTGCTCTGTCGCAGTAGATATCTCTGTAAGAAACAAGTGCATGGGGGATTTCTTGGCAGCGGCCAAACGTTCTGCTTGAAGTTCTGCATCTTCCTTCCAAATTGCAGGCAAGATGGTGTCGAGGCGCGACTGGGTCCGTTTCATTCCCCTGGAAAGGATCCCTCCTGAGGTCGGCTCTGCATCCTCGGACAGGCTCGAATGAGTGACAGAGGTGCTGCTTCTTGGTTTCTCAGGAGACATGAAGGGAGAATCATCCTCATCTGAGTAGGTGGGACTAGATGAGGACTGCCCGTCGGTCCCGGGCTGAGGGCGAGGTATATTGCGATAAATCGGGCGCAAAGGGTTATCTCTGCGAATGGGGGATTCAAAGTCTTTCACACGGGAGTGAGCGCCCTCCTTGGAGTTGTGCGTTGATGTTGTGTGTCTGGTGTCTCTATTGGCAAGGTCACAAGAGAGCGGGTCTCTCATAGATCTAGTAATGTATCTAGAATAAGAGTCAGTGCTGTAGCCAGGGCAAGTTCTTTGTTTTGAGTGAGGCGGGAGAGGCGGCGGACACATTTGAGTGGGTGGGTAAATGGGATGACTGGATGGCGGAAGGGAGGGGGAGAGGGAAGGAGATGGCGGCAAAGTTTGTCGAGCTCGGTGGAGCCCCAGGTGACCAAAGCTAGTAGGTGGGCAGCTGTTCATCTGAAGGGGATCGGTCTCAATTTTGCCACTCATGTTGTAATGAGGAAGTCCTCTGTATCCAAGTGGAGGTGCAGGGAGGGGGCGGGAGTGAAGGTGGTTGGCTGATGACGAAGACAGCGAGCGAGGTTTTGGAAGAAGAATTGGAGCTTGCGAACTTGAGGAAGGCTTTTTGTCAGGAGTCTTATCTTCTTCTTCATCTTCTCCTAAATTGATCACAGAGAAGTCGGTCACTCTGCTCGAAGTGTCTCTGAACTCAGCCATGCCCGTGTTGGGAACCTGGAGTTTCACCTCACTCGATTGCACAGTCTGGATGGCTTTTCCACCAGCACACTTGTCAGAGGAACAATAGGGCACTCGCTCTTTTCCCAGCATACCACTCCGGATTTCCACAAGCTCCATGTCTCCAGGACAAACGGAGTCTGACCGACAAGACTGGCTTTTCCCTTTAAGGGTCGGCGACTTATCCTGGGGAGTGTGCTCCTCCAGTCGGATGTAGTATTCGCTGGCAAGGGAAGGGCTGCGTGCACTGATCACCGGGACCACAGTGGGCGTGTCCAAGGACTGCCTGTGGTTGTTGTTGTTCACAGACGGAATAGGTTGAGCAGGAGGGAGAGGTTTATAGCCCCGTCGAGCGTGAGCCTTCTCCCAGAAATACTCAAAATTCAACCCTTTGCTGGTTTCCGTCACCGTCAGAATGTCGTCCAGTTCTGATGAGGAATGCGTGCCGCGGTTACCCACGGGGTCCAGCAGGGGGTAGGAGCTGTGCCGGCCCTCCCTGCCGCAGTCGCGCTCTCTCTGCCGCTCGTGCGCCGCCGCCTGGAAGGCCGGCGGGCGGAGCAAGTCCCACCGTCTTTCAAACGACTCCTCACTCTCGCCTCTCCTTCTTCGCCCATCGTCATACTCGTCTTCTTCCTCGTCGCCGACGTTCCCCCTCGCTGTTCCTCGCTCGGCAGCCAGAAGGGAGGAGAGGAGAAGGAATACCTCGGCCACCGATGGCCGCTGGGATGGAGGGAGCCAGCAGGACTGCATGATCTCATACCTTGAGAGAGGAGAGGAAAGAGCTCAATCAGTTTTTGGGTTTTTTATGTATTTTGAAAGCTGACATTCATGACATGAGCAATCTGTGAACGAGCCCACTGACCAGTAATCTGCATGGGAAAGTTTCAGTCTCGGCTGCGCCAGCGTGATCTGTCGCTCCCTGATTACAAACGTCAGAACCTCCTCGTCACTCAAGTGCCTGTGAGGCTGAGAGCCAAACTCAAATAGCTCCCATATGACCACACCCAGGGACCTGCAAGTCGGACATTGAGGAGAGGAGATTAGTCATGGCGGAAATAGACAACCCTATGAAAACAAAATCTAGCATCTACATTTACCTGTACACTCGAATGACACCCAATACAATAGATCGAAAAACAGGTATTTAATGAGAGGTAAGTAAACCAAATTATACGAAACGTTTTAGTTTACACCACTGCAAACTAGAATTTTTTAGATTTTTCAACATAGTTCATTTTTCTTTCAGTTTGTCTTTTTTTTTTTATTCACTCAGTTTTAATTAGTTTTTAATCCAGGTTTGTTATTTTTATTAGTTATATTTTCCCCCCAAATGCTTCATTTTAGTCGTGCTTCTATTAGTTTTAGTTTTTTTTGTTTTTGTTTTGTTTTTTTAATTATGAAAAGTGTCTTACGTCTGGTTGTACAGTAACAACGAAATAAATACATTTAGAATGAACCCCGAAAGCTCACATATGATATTAATTCACAAAGACGAAAATGAAAAAAACTTTTTGTTATTGTAATTAGTTGTTTTCTTAAACATACAATCCAATTTCAGTTTTTTTCCCCCTAAAATGTAAATATTTTTTTCATGTTCATTTTCATTATTTTTTTTTTTATACGTCTTGTAATGCTAGAAGAGTTCGATAGTTTTGTCCTTGCTGTCATTAATCACCTCATCAAGAAGTCCTCACCAAACTGAGATCCCAAAATTGTGTTTCAGGGGAAAAAAAAAAATAGGCACGCTGATTGTTACAGACAAGAATGCGGTTTAAATATTTATGGGCACCTCTCCTTGATATGCCTTTCACCGCCTAGTTTGTGTGTTTTGAGACTGTGTGGGTGTCGAATTCAACCGCTTAAAATGTAAAGTGTAAAATGGTACACGGTTCAGCTCTGTTTTTTTTGTTGTTGTTGTTCTTTTGAAGATTTGTTCTATATATGCTCGGGTGTATTTTTTTTATTTTTTTTTATAACAGAACTTACCACACATTGCTGGTCTTGGTTTGGTCAGTGACAATTAGAGAGCCTCGGTACTCTTCCAAGAGTTCTGGAGCGATCCATCGGAGAGGAATCCAAAGCTTGTCAGGAGTTAGGTAATAGTCCTCCTGCGCACATACATGACGGTACGTTGACGTTCAAGACTTTTCAAAGTTGTTTGAGCCCTTATCCGACACCCTTAAAATCCATTTTAAAGTTCCATGTACAAGGATTTAGGACTCTCACCCAACATTTTACTTATTCTTTTGGAACTGTAGTTCCAACCCTGAAGCCCTCTGGCGCCCTCTAGCAAAAAAAAAATAAAAATTGATCCACAACTCAACAAAACCAATTTGGCTTACCTTGTATTGATTGTGCGAGAGGCCGTAGTCGCCTATCCTCACGGTGAGGTCGGATGTCAGCAGGCAGTTCCTTAAAGCCAGATCACTGGAGACACAATCATTATTTCTCACATGGAACAACTGTAGATTTTTATCCAGGCAGTGAAACTTTATTCATCCCGAGCGATAAGTTCCAGAACCTTCGGCAAAATGTCAAAATTCACAAAATGCGTTGAATGTCTGTTTGTATGTGCTGCTGCACCATGTGTGCTACAGTAGCGGTGGTTTGATTCTACTGCTTTGCATTACGTCTTAGCATTAAGTAAGAAGACTTTCGTTAGATGAAATAAGAATTTATTTTCATATCAAGGTTACTATAGTTATCAAAAACTAACGAAATAATTAAAATTAAAATAAATTTTTTTTGAAATGAAATAAAATAAAAATGAAATTGTGAAATTGTTTGACAGTTTACTTAACTTTAGTCCACAATACTGGATTTTTTTTTTTTAAATTTTGAAGGGAGCCAATATGTCACATATAAAAAAAAATAAAACTAATACGAAAAATAATAAATCTAAACTACAAAGCATTTAAAAAAAAATAAAATAAAACTTTCCCAAAAGAATAATTAAATCTAGCTGAATTTTATAAAACCAAAAGTCCAAATTTAATAAAAACTAACTAGAATGAAAATAAAATACACACATGCAAAAGAGCCTTTTCATTTCCTCAAGTGATGTTATGCAATAGTCTACCATTTCTTGATAGTAAGAACAGGCTCGAAGGAATTCTCTAATTATCGCTAAAGTTATGCAAATAAATTGTACCCTTTTCACTGCGGGTAGTTCTGGAAAGTATACCCCACGATAATTGGAGCTTCACTGAAAAAATTAGATTGTGCGGAATGTCCGACCTGTGGATGTAGTTGTTCTCGTGAAGGTGAAGCAGGCCTGACGTGATCTCGAAGGCCATCCGCTGAAGAGTCAACAAGTCCCGTGTGGGAAGGTCCGGCGTCATCCCGTCGGACTTCCGTTGGGCTCGCAGGTAACGTTTCAGGTCACCCTGCCAGTACACAAAGATAAGTGTGTGTGTGTGTGTGTGTGAGGATGAAGAAAGCCAACAAGCACAAGATCCACTCCTGCTGCAAATATGTCCCCCTGTTTTTTTGTTTTTTTTTATGTTTTCCAGGGCGCCGCGGGAATTAATAATGAGCTGGCAGCCTTTGTGTCAAGTCATTAGGGCTGCGAGGAAGGATAAGAAACAAAGTGAGGGGGGGGGGTTATGTAAAAGGATCAAAAATAGCGGCAAAGAAAGGACATCGGGAAGGGGCGCGGACGGACGCCCCAGAAGAGCTCATCGAATGACTTGCAGTGGAGAATGGTCAGGGCCAGAAAGGCAATAATTTACGTTTAAAACATCAATTCTCAGATAGTATTTATTGAT
The DNA here is from genome assembly GCF_059441095.1 of Idiotropiscis lumnitzeri. Lineage (NCBI taxonomy): Eukaryota > Metazoa > Chordata > Actinopteri > Syngnathiformes > Syngnathidae > Idiotropiscis > Idiotropiscis lumnitzeri. The sequence goes on from NC_142400.1 coordinate 4,307,789, forward strand.
TCCATTTTTTGTCCAATCAGATTTCAGCCTCACAAGGCCAGTCGGCTGGCCTTTGAAAATTATTTTAGTATTTTTCCCGTCCTCTGATTGGCTGGACAGAGCAAAACTTTTTGGAGCCAATTAGGCTGCAAATAACGGTTATTTTAATCATTGAATAATCTGTTCATTATTTTATTGATAAATTAATTAATCGGATTTAAAAACATGTTTTAATTTCCATTCTTTTATAAAAAAAAAAATTGCCATTTGATTATATTGACAATGCAGAAAATGCACACAAAATTAGATTGTTGAGGATTTAGACCATTTTAAATAAAAAAGGCAACAAAAACGATTAATCAGTTTTCAAAATTAATTGTTTGTTGAATTATTATTAAAAAATAATTTTGTATTGAAAGTGACAAAAATCCGCAATTAATAGACGCCCTCCCCCAAAAAAAGTTTGTAGTTGCCTATAGATACCACTAGATGGCAACAAAGCACTCCTCTCCTCAACTCACATCAACATGAAGCCAACAGACGACGCCAAATCAATACTGGTACTACTTTGGCTTGAGCTCAAAAAACAGACACTGGTCTTTTTTTTTTCAATAAAAGATTGGCCCAAATTTTTAATTTGAATGTTTTTGTTCAATTTTACATTCTGATTGAGTTGGTGCAGTTCTGCGCATTTTTATTTAGTATTGATGGCGACTACTGGCGCTCTTAAATCCACACTTAAGCGCAACATACCAAATGCACGACCCACCACCAGTCCAAAATACAATTGATGCCCAACACGGAAATATTTGCTTCCCTACTCACCAGCTGACAGAATTCCATGACCAGGAGGAAAGGGATGCTTTCGCTACATTGGCCCAAACACTGAAGGATGTTGGGATGTTTCAGACTCCTGCATGTGGACACAAATCAGACTTTATTAAAAAAAAAAAAGATCTGGCAGCACGAAAGGTCAAATAGGTGTCCAAAAATAGAGTAGCAAAAAAGAAGTTTAGTGCATTTGGACACCGTGCAGTGAGGTGAAAAAGACATCAATTGTCATAAATGTCAACATGAGATTTCTCGGTGGCTTTCTTGCTTGCTTTTCTCAATCCAGCAGGTTTTGACCGTCACTTGTGTGCAACACAAGTTTTACTTCTGGAATGCACAGGCACTCTCCGGCCCGGATCGTCTCTAAGGACCCCCCCCACAGCACACACACACACACACACACACACACACCCTCCGTCCTTAAAAGCCCACTTTTCTCTGATTGGGCGAATTGCACACTCACTGTGGGTCAGCTCCCTGATGGATGCACCATGAGAACATTTCTTTTTTAGATGAATGCCACGTCTACACTTTACACAGTACTTTATATGTATTATGAATATACATAATTTTAGAAATTATTTCTTTTTTTTTTATTAGCACATTTCAGTGTCAGGAAATATTATTTAAAGAATAGTGAGAAAATATTAAAAGCAATTTTTTCGTATGAATGTCGTTTTTTTTTTTATCAATGGAATTTTAATAAATTCTGAAATCTTTCTTAATTAATTTGCAATAACATTGGTCAACACATTTTGATTAATTAATAATAAAATGCATGAAAAAATAGAAAAAATATTTAATAATAATTAATGAATCAAGGGTTCAGCAATAGGTGGATTTTTTTTTTTTCAAAGTATCAACCCTTAAATAGCAGTGAGCGGAGGCTCACCTGTACGGCTCCGACTCCGCCAAGAACTTCCTCTGCTCCAGAGGGCTGGCGCTGACTCGCAACTCCTTCACCACCACCTGCGAGGAGCTGCAGTCGCACAACACCTCGGCCAGGATCACCTGCCAGACGACCAGTTTGTCATTCAATTGACATAACGAGTGGAAGACATTTGAAAGGGCGATATCTTACTTTTCCAAACCAGCCGTTTCCAATCTCCTGCAGGTAGTTCAACGTGTGCCTTTTGAAGCACTGCGACTTGGAGTCTGGCAGAGAATAATACAGAAATTAATTTTATGACACCATAACTCACAAACATGTAATAGTGTGCTGAAAGCAATCCGAAAAAAGGCCTGGAAATGCTCGAGGCTCAAACCAGAAGTTGTTGTATAAAATGGCCCCACACAAAAAAAAAAAACTAATAAAAATAAGATGATCCAGTTACCTCCATCGTGCAGGACGGCGCAGTTGAGCCTCTCCCTGACGGGCAAAGTGTAGACCTCCGGGAGCGAGGGGCACGACGACAGGCTGTCCTCCTGGATGGGGCTTGAACCCCCAGAGCATTCCTCCCCGTCCGCATTGTCAAATTCCTACATGGAAGAAAAACAACTGCATGGTGAAAGAAATTACGCTTTCCTGCAGTGATGTCAAAAGAGACAACAAATCATTCAGGAGTCAACTGAAAAGAAATTATGAATCATTCACACGGCAATAACTATTTTTCGTTGTTAATTTGCAATTCGAATTCAATGGCACCATTTTAGGTATTTGCTCATCACTATGCAATGTACAACCACATACATTATACTGCAGCTGACTTGTGTGCGCGAGGCGAGGTACCCCATGGAATGGTTGTCAGCCCCTTGTGACGTGCTTTGAGTGTGACCAGAAAACCGCCGTATTATTATTATTATTTTTTTTTTGTTTATTATTATTGTTATTATAGTCTATGCAAAATGTGTTGTATGTACTATATTTGTATTACATCAAAAATAAAGATTCCTATAAATTTATTTTCTCATGAATTCTTTTATTTTTACATTATTTAAATGTATTAATCGTTTAGTCACATTTTTGCTCTCATTAATTACCAAAAATATACAACCTTTTTTTTTTACTTTCAGATTTAATTTTTGAGCAGCCTTATTTGAAATACTTTAATTATGCATCATTTTAAATGATTTATTTTATTATACTGCACATGATTATCTTTCTGTATTTATATCATTATTATTACTACTATTATTATTGATAAAAAATAATGATTTTAATAATACTGATAATATGTCAAATTTAATAATAATTTTAAAAAAATTATAATTTTGGATAGAATTCTGAGCATTTTCTTAAAGTTGTTTGTGGTTTTTATTTTACAATGAGTATTATAATTATAAATATTAATGATAAAAATTTTAATCCATGAAATTGAAATAATAAGACTAATAATTATTAGCATTCATAGTATTTTGATTCTGACTACAAATATGGTCATTTTAATCCTCTTGATCTAGTAAATGCAATATGCAATAAAATCTTAATAAGCTGTCCTTGAAACCTGTAAAGCCGACTCAAAGCACGTTGTACAACTTGTTGCAGTGAATGAGGCGGCCTTACATTGAATCCCACGCCTCCCCTCTTGCAGCACAGACAGGTGAGGAGCAGCAGAACAAAGGAGACCAGACCCGAGCACGAAATGAGGATGACCACGTAAGGCGGAGGAGACAGCGAGGCCGTCCTGCTCTGAGAAACTGAAAGGAGCACACATCAAGCAAAAAGGCGAGGTTTAGTTCGAGCTACTTCTTCATTTCTGCATTTTTTTTTTACAAGGAGGGTTGAAGAAACAAGACTTGGCGGAATCATAAAGGTGTGAAATCGTGTTACACGGCGCTTTTGTCTTGGAGGGGGGAATTAGCCATTGGAGCGTTGTCCTACAGCGGCAGGTTGAGGTCAACCCCAATGGACAGCTTGCATCAGGGGGATTCTTTTTTTTTTTTTTTTTTACTCAGGTGGGAAGCAGGAAAGTCCAAGGTTGGAAAAATAAAAATAAAAAAACAAGTAATAAAGAATTGAAGTTTGAAAGTAGCAGCTGCTCATTCCAGTTTAAGGACAAGAAGCACGAGGAGAGGGAAGTGTCAGCATTCCACTCACAGTTAAAAGAAGCAAAGGAAGGAGAAAGGAGGAGGTGGCTGGTGTTGCTAATCGGAGGGGGGAAAAGGGGGGGGGGTTGGAAACCGGAATAAAAGAAATGACGTCATAAAGGTTTACTAGTCAGGTGAGAGAGAAAAAAGAGGGAGGGGGCGGGACATGTGGACATTTGTACCTCAAAGTGGTCGTTTGTGGGGAGTGACCCATCTGTAGAAAAGAAAAGGGGGGCAGGGGGGGGCAGGCTGGTTAAACAACCTCAAGGTGACATCTGTAGACGGTGATCGTAAGAGCATACAGCGGGTCGGCAGTTTACGGACACATTCCATCACTGAACGACATCAATCGGATTTGAGAGCCTAAAGCAGCATTCAAGTCATTATTATAATACAATACATTCATTTATTTATTTATTTTTGTGTGTGCGTGCCCAATACGATTTCAGCCTCTTTGTGTTGCCGTGTCAATCTCATCTGCTCAAGGCGTTCAGAATCAGCAGAGCTGGCCCATGTAACTTTGATTATATACAATAAATTAGATACGATACAATACAACTATTTGTATAGCGCATTTCACGATGGGCCATTTAAATAAAAAAATTAAAACATTGAAGACGCAAAGTACGGCGTTAAGTGAGTGTGTCTTCATGTATTTTTATGACCACGGGCAAACCGGCTCATTGCGCACTATTTGTGACCTCTCAATGTCATATTGATGTTAGCTTAAAAGCTAACAATGCGAATAAAATTATCTTTCAGACAGCTTTTGATAATCCACAGATGTTGAATCGAGACTACTAGATTCCTCTTGTCTGTTGGTGTTTGTTGTCTTTTGTTTTTGTTTTCTATAAGTTATTTAAAAATAACTTCAGTAATTACGCTAATAGCCATGCTAACGGTATGTTGGTACCACCGAGGAGCCACTCTATTAGTTGAAAAACATCCATTCAAGTTTCATGAGGATATGGATACTATCCTACAAAAAAAAAAAAAAAAAAACACGACAAATGTTTGTACTTCCATTTCCTGTAGCACGTGTCCTCGTCGGGGTTGCTGGTCAACAGTTAGTCACAGAGAACATATAGACCAAGCTATCTATAGACAAATCTTTCCACACAGACATACTCACGTAGCATAAAAACATAAAAAAAAGAGAATGTCCAAAGTTTCAAATTCATACATACGTTACACAACTGCAAATCTACAGAAAAGTAAACATCGTTAGCTAATTGAATATAGCCCACCACTGCTAGCTAGAACCAATTGGAATCACACGCCCAGTGAGCCACTTTCAATCACTTTATCGAATCAACGGCAGTAAAAGTACACAACAAGCACATTCTTAGACGACCTGCTGAACGCCTCGACTGACGCCGTCACGATTCAACACGTAGAGCGGCTAACGCGTTAGCCTGTTAACAGCCCGCCAACTCAACATTCTCATTCCATGACTTCCACATCACTCAACAGGCCAAGCGCGAGATGTTAGCTAGTACAATTTTAAGATGCCACTAGTAGAACTAAAAGTTGTCAACAAGCACATAGTTTGGCCTAGTAGTCCATTTTTTTCCGTTACTAGTGCTATTTGTGGCCTATTAGTATGTAATTTAACCTTACTCATAAACTACTTACTATTACAACTATTAGGCCCGAGTCACGCACTAGTAGCGTCCTTATCAAGCATATTGAAAAATTAATCTATTATCCTCACAGCTGACTATTAGGAAACTTTGGAATACTAGTCGCAGAACTACATGTTACTAGCGAGGCAAAACGGTGCAAAACTTGAAAATTACATGCTACTAGTGCCACTATATGGTGACGATATAAAGTAGTATCACGCCTGCGGTTGCCAACCAGTGCAGTTTTGCCTCAATTAGAATATTTAGCTGTTCTACTAGTGTACAGAAATATTGCATTGCACTTTAATGAAAAAAAAAGCCTATTTTTTAGCAGAAAGAACTATGGTGGCCATTAAAGGTAAAAAATGCTCAACACTAGACTAGAGGACCCAGGAAACGTAGCAGGTCCACCGCGACTAATGCAGTTTACTGAGCAGTTGTCTTCTTTGTTTAGATACATAAAGTACATATATATTATACTGCCCCCTGGTGGCAGAGGGAGCAGCACAATGGCCATTAAAACAAAGCATGAAATCCGGACGTATAAACAGTTTAATTGTCAACATGTACTCAGTTTTATTGTAACTTTACGTTTTCTTAACAGCACCGCTGTGAGTGCATTTTTATGAACCCAGTCACCGGCAAGGTCGTCTCACTGTCAACACTGCATGCATAAATTCCAGAGTACATTTAAAAATGCATGACCCTCCCAAAATAGTGTCAGAGTAAGGCTGCTGAGCTAAACGTGTGACACGTCAAGTGACGCTTGTTGCGTGCGCGTCGCTTTCCATGCAAAGTTGCCACTTCTCAGTGGAAGTGGACGACGACAACCTGCTGAGTTGGGAGGAAGTCGCATTGGAAATAAATCTCAGGTTATTTTTGCATCAAGGTAAATCATAGTGCATCTTGCCGCCCCCGCAGGAAAGCTGTACACAAGCATCAGAAAACAATAGCTCGGAGTTTTTCTATTTTTTTTACGTTAGACAGATAAACAGCATACAAAAAGGAACCTAACCTAACCTAACAGGGCCTTTTCCATCAGGCCACAGCAATGTCTTATCAAAACAACACAAAGACATGCACATATTGCACAAGTCTGCCAAACCTTGAAGGGGCGTGTGGGTGGGGGTGTGTATAAATTCATAAAAATAGAAGCTAGCCAGCATCAAAGGCCGAATAATACGAGTTTTTTTTTATGCCATCGATGTGAGGCCCAACATTGACCACCCCCCCCACCCCCGAATCAGTTGTATTTGCATCACTGCATGCATGCACCATTCTCCTGCTGCAATCATCATTGGCATTATCTGACGGCCACGTTGATAATAAAGCATAATAAAGAGTCCCCCCCCCTCCCACACCAACCCCCCTCCTCTTCCTTTCTCTAGTCTCACTGACAGCTACACAATTCAAACCCCCTCCATCCTTCATCCTCGCAGCGACTCGACTCACCTTCCCTCTGCGGGGCTCCGAGCGCTCTCTCCGGGCTGATGTACGACATGACCCCCGCCAGAGCCACCATCAGCCAGCAGTGGGGCCGCATCGTCGCCGCCACAACAACAACAGCATCGGTGTCCTCCGGTCCCGGGCTGTCTCCTTGCTTCCTTCCTCACCCTCGCGCTTTTTTTTTTTTTTTTTTTTTGCTGGTGGGATAAAAGAGCCTTCCTCCCTCCCTCCTCCTCCTCTAATCCGCAATTCAGCTCGGTGATCTCGACCCGCTATTGTGCATCCTCAGGCTGCTCATACATGACAACATCCAACCAACCACAGTCACTCCCCCTCCCTCTCCTCTTTTCCCTTCTACGTATGCACCTCCCGTGCGCGACCCCCCCCCGCCCCTCCCTCCCAAAAATATACCCACATCCTCCGTCTGATGACGTCACAGCCACATTGTCGCGCATTGTCATGACTCCCGCCGTTCGATAAATAAATGGGACTCGACTTTTATGTTTTAGATCATGCACATATTAAGAGTGCGTCGGCATTTTGGAATACAATAATATATGAGAGGGATGGTTTTATGAAATATGCTAATAAAGTACTGCTGTTATTTGGACACGCCCACAAGACGTATAGCGCTGTCATAATCCAAATGAATTGTGGGATTTTCAAGATCTATCGTTAAATCCAAAGCATATCAGGGAAATACATGGATTTGGTGAAAATATAAGGCAAAAAGGCACACAAAAACAATGAAATGTTTAAAGAGAAATTGGACAAAGACACGAGAAGCATACCAAATTAAACATGTTTTTCAATAAAATTGCTGATTATGGAAAAATACGGATTTATAAGAGTTATTTTTTTTAGAGTAAAAAAAAAAATATCTTCGTTGGTGACCGCAAATCATATGCCAAAAAGAAATATGCATACAAAAGTTGGACTTTGACAGGACACACCTCAGCTTACTTTGAAATTGTGGGAGTCAAGATGTCAAGTTAAAATGAGAAGGGCTGTTAATATTTTCTGGCTGCATAGCAAACTGCGTATTATAATACTATGATTATATTACTTATTATATTGATTGTTATGTATATATTTCAAACTTTGATTGTGACATCTAAAAAAATATTTAAATATTGCATAAAAAAAATCAGCAACGAGTCGGTCCTCCTTGCAACTCATTTTTATGTTCATTTTACATAAATAAAGGTTAACAACACAGTAGTAATTCAACTTGTGAGTTTAATCCTATCAATCTCATATTAATATTCCCGATTGAAGTGAATGGAAATACCACTAATGCTTTCCACGCCATAAGGGGTGTGGCCTAATGATGGACAGGAGTCAGTGTCGGTTTGACCCGTTATTTCAGTGTGAGCGTCTGAACGTGAGTTGTTGTCAACAGAATTGCATGTTCTCATTTCATATTTGTTTTACTGGTTGTCCCATAATTTAATAATGCCTTTATTAGTCCCACAATGGGGAAATTCGAGATTCAAACCCAGGCCTCCTGGGGAGACTGGGTCCGGAACGCGGCGCCTTAGACCACTCGGCCAGGGAGCACAACAACAAAAGGCAACTCACAGTCACTGGTTTCTTACATACCACACGAGAATTATTTTAAACTTACTCAGACGCATTTTTAATAAACAAAATATTTACATAATACCTAGTGCGTCAAACGCCGCTCACAATCTTTCCGGGTACACACCAAAAATTCATAATTTTAGAATCTCGTCCCTCCAGCTGTCTCTGTCGCGCCGTTGCCGCTTGCGTGCCAGCTCTGGGAAGTAGGCGCTGTTGTACGGCCGATCTCGCTCGTTCACCTCCCGGCCCGACTCCTTGTCCTTGCCGTTGCGCTGAGCCAGCAGGGCTTGGGCCCGCCGCCGTTCCTCCGCCTCACGCTGCAAACGCTCTGCTCGGAGTCTCTCTACTGAGCTGGCGAGTCGAAGCAACAACACGGGTTATTGATTGTTCAATTAGAAGCATTTTTGAAAAATAATCGAATTGCCATTGTTTTACTAAATATTGTGATGGCAAAAAAAACACAAAAAAAACAACGTCCAGCAGGTGGCAGCATCTCCTTTGGAGGAACTCTGTGTATCACAACATCTAAGCTCCTAAAACGTGGCGAACCCTTGAAAATGCGACCGTTACAAGCAGCTTGTGATTTATCCAAGAGTCCCGTTAAAGCTACGACAAGGAATGTCACAAAACGACCGAAAAGACGACGGGGATTATTTAACGTTCGACGTAGAAGTACACACACATAAATGGCACATATACATGTACACACACTACACAATACCACGACGACTAATAATAAATAGTTTTTTAAATTGATTTCTAAAAAATGGAATAATGTAGAAACAAACTTTTTGTGATGCAAGGAGAGACTAATCTGTCATTTCGAAGTTTGTGTTTACATCGTCTTGAAAATGCCTTGGCATTACTAGTTGCAATTCACACCTACTTGCAATCTCATAAGTGTTCTCTATGACAACTGAAAAGTATTAAGTCATCGGGAATATAAATAATCAAGTCAATTGTAGATACCTAAAAAATATTTAAAAAAACAAAATAAAAAGAGTCTACAGTATTTGTACTTTTTTTACTTTTCACCTCTATTACACAGTAATTAACTTTCTTACCTTTCCCCACTGCTCCTCTTTTCCCCTCGGTCTCGCTTGTCCTTTTTCTTGGTCTTGTGCGTCTTGGTGGCCGTCTCGCCCAAAGCTTTCTTCATCTCCTTCAACGGGTCCAAACTGTCCTTCAGCCGCCGATCCTTCTTCTCCCGCTCCTCCTCGGTTAATTCCTTTCTCTTATCGTTCCTCACCTCGCTCGGCTTTTCCTTTTCTTTCTTCTCCTCTTCCTTCTCCTGACCGGTTTTCATGTACCACGGCGTGACCTCGGTCCCCGGCTGGGGTCCGAGGGACACCAGTAAGCCGATGGCGCGCTCCTGTTTCTCCTGGAAAGAGAAAGAATATCATTGGCCGGGAAAAGGTCTCATTTAATGAACACATTAAAGCCGGTACTGTAGTATCTGTGAAATGGACTGTGTTATGACTTTAAAAGGCGGCGCCTGATCTGGTGAGTGACGTGGGGGTCAGAGAACGAGAGTGTCAAGCTGGCGCATCAATTAGAAAAATTGTCCTGATTTGAAATGTAGGGATAGAAATTTGAAAAAAAAATGTCCAATTCGATCGACAGATTAATCGATTATTAAAATAATCATAAATTGCAGCCCGATGAAGTAGTACCTTCTCCTCTTTCTTTTCTTTGAGATACTCCTCGTTGTCCTTCTTCTCCACAGACTCCTCGAGGGGGAAGAGGTTGAGATGCTCCACGACTCCACTCTGTTCTTCATCTTTCAGCTCCTGGCTTCCTCCTGCTTCCGACTGTAGAGCTGCTCGGGATTTCCTTCGCAGAAATTCCGTGCGCGCCTGAGGTGCGTGCGAAAGGACATTGTGTAATCGCAGGGAAAAGTGAGAGCACTTAACAGAGCATGGACCTCTGCCAAAAACCGGGCACCGGGAGGTCAAAATAGGTAAAAAAAAAAAAAAAAGATTCTGACCTTCCTGTCCCTCTTTGTGTATGCCGAACAATGAGACCCACCTCTTGCTCTGCCCGCTCTACTCTCCGCTTGGCCTCTCGCTCTTCCGCAGCTGCCTGAGCTTCATCTCTCCTCACTCGGGCGACGTTGTCCTTGTTGCGGACGTGCCAGCTCTTCTTGGGGAGAATATTCATGGTATCCCCGCAGGATGCTGCGTAGCACGCTAGCTGAACATCGACTGTGGTGGAAAGGAAGAAATTTAACTTTTCATTGAAACAAAAAACAAGTCAAAGAAGAGTGTTGATGAATATATAACAGTACATAAGCTCCAATAAACACTTACCTTGGTACTTTTCTTCACACTAATAGGTGAACTTTGACATACCAGTAGGGCAACTACATGTTACTAGTGAGGCTGAGGTCAGGCTACTACCTCGATGTGCTACTAGTGCAGCACAGTAGTGCATGAGGTTTAATTGTGTACGAGTAGGTCAAAAGTGGCACTAGAAGTGGAAGAACATGTACTATTAAGACAGCCGTTCTACTAGTGCGTCCAATTGTCTCAATCGTGCAGACGTTGATCTATCATCCAGGTTCAGGTCCTTGTACAAGTGCGCACATTGTCCTTACGAGAGACAATTCAATACATTAGTAGAACGACGGTGTCTTTCTAGAAACGTTTTTTTGCCACTAGTGCAGCTTTTAAAATTCTCAAACGGCTCTCGCTTGTGATCGTTGCACTAGTACGCGTTTTGTCCTCGTTCCAATAAATACTCAGGCGACTTTGCAAAGGCTACAACGGGCGAAAAAAAATTAGCATTAGCTCACTGTTCGTGAGGATTTGCTAGTAGATATTAACTCATTTTAAAGTTTGTCAAAGGCCGTCAGACACACAAAAGGACACGTTTAATAGACTAACGCTGAAAAAGAAGATAAAATAAATGGAAGTAACATACCAGGAGGAAAGTTGCTTTAGCTAGAGCCACCGGAAGACAACACCGGAAGTAAACATTATATGTCAGTGCAACGACAGCTTTTGGACACAAGATGGCGCTGTAGGCCGTTGAATTTCTTACTATGAACCAAGCTGTACACGAACGACGCAAACACACGCAACGCCATGAAATCATTACATTTATTTACACCTTCCATTGGCAATCGCAAAGTAAAACACCTGCATTTGTTTTAAACTACAGCATGGTCAAATAGTGGTTAGCGCATCTGCCCAGCAGTTATGCGGCTCAAGACTTAAACTTTGGATGTGGCCTTCTTGTGTGGTTTTTGCATGTTCTCCAAGTGCTTGAATGGATTTTCCCCTGAAATGCTGACTTCCTCCCACTACCCCAAAACACAGTCACGCAAAATCTCTTGTTGGAATCTGAAGTTGACGACCCAGATTCTCAATCTGTTTGACCAAGAACTGCTTGTCACGCCCCTCCTGTAATAAAAACGTAGGAGGATCAAACATAAAGGGAAAAAATAGACAAACCGATCAAGACAAAAATGCAGATCCACCACAGCTTACCTGTTTGAGTTGAGCTCTGAGCAAAGTAACACTTTTTCCATAAACAGCAGCCAGAGCGATGAAATAACACATCACTACGCTGTTTGGGAGAATACAAGGAAGGATTATATAACACGCATAGGAATATAAGAGGAAAATCATTTGTTGAAGGCCATTTCTGACCTAACTTCTGAGATGGTGATTTTTTGGGGGGATTTTTTTTCATCAAATTTTTAATTAATTAAATTTCACTCTTTGGGTACACAATCATGAACCCATGTTACATTAATAATAAACTTTTCAAAACAAACAAACCACCTTAACATCAACCTCATCAGTGTCATGGTGCAACTTCACTGACCAAGACAAGGCAAACAGAGGGATGGAGAAGGACTGGGATCCAATGAAGAAGAGAAACTCCCGCGTGACTCCCGAGAGGCGGTTGAAAGATGTCGGAACGATGGCCCACATGTAGGGGAACAAGCGGAAGGGCCCGCAGCCCATAGATGGGCGGATCCTGAAGAACCAAACATCAACATCCATTTGACACGCTTTGACAACATGACACTAGGAGAGAATCTACTCACGCAGCCACACTGTAGATCATAACCAGCGTGGCCATTGCCCACCCGAAGAGCAGCACCACCAGGAAGACGAAGGTGGAGGTGGTGGAGCGGAAAGTCTTCAGCGCGGGGCGACAGTTGTAGAAGAGTGTGACCTGAGGGGATACGACGCAGACGGTCGGAGCTTGATGAGTACGAAAACCCTTCAGAGCACAAGTGTCAAAATAAAGCGGCACTGCCTCACTTGCCTACCCTGACCGCACATCCCTAAATTGAACAAACCATTTTTTTTTTTTTACATCTGACTTCAAAGTTATCCATCAATTTAATAAATATATAAATAAATAAATTACATGAGAAGGTGATTAAACATTTGCATGGTTTCACAGTCATATTGGCTGTCCAAAGAAAACCGGAACAAAAATTACTTTGACACCCACCCCTGTTTTTAAAGCCATCCTTTTTAACTCATTCACTACCAGCCGAGTAAAAAAAAAAAAAAGGATCTCGAATGAATGCTTAAATGGCTTTGCATAGACGAAATAAATCCGGTTACCTTCTTGCAGTAGAAGAGGATGACAAACTTGGCAGTATTAATAACGGGCAGCAGGGGGCAGAAGAGAGCCCCCGTCCACACCACCGTCTGACCGTACACGAGGTCCAGCACGTTGGCAGACACCACAAACGTCTGCCGACCGACCCATCGGGCCGCCTTGTTGGACGAGTTGTCCACAAGAATCCTGACAACCACAAGCAAAAGGATTTCTCCCAAAAATGTAAACGTGAGTCAGACAGCATTTCCATTTTTTTTAAAAAATGCACCTGCGTGGAAACTCAACCAACAGGAGCACGCCGAGGGTGACGATGAGGTCGAATAGCGTCAATTTGTACATTTCTTGCCCCACTCGCGTTTCCCAGCACTGAGACAAACATGGAAAGAAAACAAAATGACAATGTTGACATACAAGCACAAATACAGTTTACAAATTAGGGGAAGTGCTAAAATCTTAATCTTAAAAATATCTGCTATCGTCACCTTACTAAAGAAAATGACTTAAGTTTTTTTTTTAAACACAAACAAAAGTGAACAAATACCTTTTATGTTATATTTATTAATAATTTAATTTCAAGGGTAGAATTAGATTAATGATCTGTTTAATTAAGGACATAGCCAATTTTAGCAGAGCATCCGGTGGATGTAAAAATATATATTTTTTGTAAAAAAAATAAATAAATAATGACTTCAGCCATTATTTTAAGACTGTGACGATATATACCCATGAAGAAAAGTTACATTTATTTTACTGTCAATTACATACAACACCTAATTTGGTCAACTTAGTCCGCACACAAAATACATTTACACAGCATGCAGAAAAAGAAAAAATGATTCAGTCACAGCGTTGGCTAGCATTGGCTCAGTCTTTTACGTCATCAAAACGATATGTTCCCAAACAGTCGCTTTACTAACATTGTCAACGAGGTGACAAAAATGCTAAATTAGCTAAAATAAAGGTATGAATGTACTTTTTGGCTTCTATATCCGTCAATGGGAGTGGACTTTGCCTCTTTGAGAATATCTTTTATATCTGTTATATTATAGTTATATTTTATTTTATTTATGCTTACCGGGTACTCGTCGTGGTTGTAATGGCACACGTCACACTTCTTCATGTCCGCCTGGCACGTGATCTGACCCCAAAGGGTGAAGAGCAGAACTCCCAAGCTCACCAAGCGCAAGAACACTGACCTGAACAACAAAGAATGCGATTATGCAAAACTGTTTGGGAATTTGTCATCCTGAATGCTTGAAAGAATGCAAGTCAAGTTACAAAGTAATTCATCGGTCATTTGCCTGTAATTTAGTGTAAGCCTAACCTGTCAAACTAAAACATGTAATGAATGCAAAATCAATTTGATATTACACATTGTAATTTAAATTAATGTATCGCGCATTAAATCACAATTGAGGGGAAAACTACATCACAATTAGATACAATTCCCCTTGTAATTAGCTCTCCACATCCACAACAACTCCACCAATGTGCTAATCGAACCTCAACAGGGCCAGGATGACTGTGGTGCTGGGTGGATATCGCTCGACGAGGGCGATCTGGTCGCACAGGAGAGGCACCAGGAAGTTGCCAGCAGTGATCACAATGGAGGGCAGATACTCAAAAATCAAACCCACAATCCCGTTCTGGCCACTCCTCCCCTGTGGGAGGAAGACCCAAAAAAAATCAATTACCGGTCCACTTGCTACGTTTAACAACGTGCGGCAGTCGTGAGTGCTCACCTGACTGAAAACAGTGGCGGCAAAGATGCCGAAGCAGGCGGCCATGATGAGGCCCAAAGCAACGAAACACATGAAGATGCGGAGGGAGTACAAGGTTATCTTTTGACACAAGGTCAGAGCGGCTGCTTTCTTCTTCATAAGTTGCTCCTCCAGATCCACCTGAGAGGAGCAAAAAAAAAAAAAAAAAAAAACTCATGACACGCATGCAAGTGGCACAACATTGTAAAATGTAAGTCATCAATAAATTGTTGTAAATTACTTTAAAATAAAAGTTTGTTCACAATTAGACAAGCATTACAATTGGTTAATTACCTAAGCCAGGCGTGGGCAAACTACGGCCCGGGGGCCACATGCGGCCCGTTAAACGTTTTAATCCGGCCCGCCGAACTTGAAAAAAATTAAATGAATAAATTATTGTATTTTCTAAATACTGTGGTGTGTCAAAGACATACATTTTGTTGTAATGCTTTTGTTCACTTTCATTTAAAATTAAATGTATTTTTTTTTTCTCCGATGAGGTGAGGTGACCAAAACACCCCATCCATCTGCTCCTGGTCCGGCCCCTCTGGCAAATTTCAGAACCCATTGTGGCCCGCCAATGAAAACGTTTGCCCAACCCTGATCTAAGCGGTCTATCAGTTTTGCATTAATATATATTCATGAAGACAAAAACAAAAAAAAAATGAATTTCACCACTACTGTAAGTGATTCATGAGTGACAGTAATTTGTCATTTTTTTGCAGAGGATAAAGAATATATGCACGTGACCGTTGCTCTAAAATCTGTCAAAGTTTGTTATCATTAAGCTAATTGGACATTTTCTAAGCGTGGCGTTTTAAAATTCTCTTTTTTGTCATGTTTATTTAGACAGTAAACTATTCATGAACCCGAAAAGTATTCCGAGTGTCCCGATCTGACCTGCAGCCGGTAGTGGATGTTCTTCTGCTTCAGCTTGGTCGCTCGGTCTCCAAGGCAACCGTAGTCCCAGCCCGTGAACACGATCATGCTGTAGTTGCCCACAGCGCTGCCTCCGGTCGCCACGGCGACTCGAGCCGCTGTCCCCATCCTGCGTGGCAACGGCCGGGGAAGCCGGGAAGAGTTCAAGAGGAAAATGTAACGCACAAAGCGACGTTGTTCGATGACTGACCGTGCCATGATGCAGATGAGGCAAAATGCAAAGTAGAAGACGGCGGTGAAGAGATAGGCCAGCGGGATGTTGTACGAGAAGTTGTTGTCAAACACCAGCGTGTTGCTGTAGTAGCCATAAAACAGGTACGAGTACTCCATGAAGCCCTGAACACAAGAAGAACAGTGTGTCTAAAAGCATATAAAGTCATTCACACGATTCATTCGAGTTTCCAAATCTCCGG
Source organism: Idiotropiscis lumnitzeri (assembly GCF_059441095.1). NCBI lineage: Eukaryota > Metazoa > Chordata > Actinopteri > Syngnathiformes > Syngnathidae > Idiotropiscis > Idiotropiscis lumnitzeri. The sequence goes on from NC_142400.1 coordinate 4,323,980, forward strand.
TACTCCGATTTCCTCTCACATTCCGAGGACATGCATGGCAGGTCAATTGGAGACTCTAACTCGGGGGTGGGCAAACGTTTTGATTGGCGAGCCACAATAAGTTCTAAAATTTGACAGAGGGGCCGGACCAGGAGCAGATGGATGGAGTGTTTTGGTCACCTCACCTCATCGGAGAAAAAAAAATACATTTAATTTTAAATGAAAAATGTAAACGTCTTTGAAAAGCCACAGTATTTAGAAAATAAAACATTAACAAAGTTTATTCATTTAATTGTTTTCAAGTTCGACGGGCCGCATTAAAACGTTTAACGGGCCGCATGTGGCCCCCGGGCCGTAGTTTGCCTACGCCTTCTCTAAATTGCCACCAGGTGTGATTGTGAGCGTGGATGGTTTTTCATCTTTGTGTGCCCTGTGATTGGCTGGCAACCCGTTCAGGGTGTACTGCCCGGAGACACCTCTGATCGGCTCCAGCATGCCCGCGACCCTCACGAGGAGAAGCGGATCAGATAATGAATGGATGGATGTCCTAAAATACTTGTATCCAATAAGTACATGAGAATTACCAACAGTCAAAATGATCTCAATAATTGATTAACGAGGAGTTGTCATTTCAGCAACTTGTGTTGGGTCACTTAAGTTTCTCACCGTTCCCGAGAGGAAGTCGAGGATGTAATTATAGAACACCACCAAGCCTTGAGGATTGGGATCGTATTTCATGCATTCCTCGGGCCCTGCAAAACACACACACACACACGCGTGCGGTGCAAAGCCCGACTTGTCCGTCGGTGTGTACGCAACACACGCACGCACACACACACACACACCGCAGTGTTGACTGTAGCGGCTACCTGTGTTGTTCGCAGGGCTGCTGCCCCCAGCTCGGAAGACGATGCTGGGGATGAAGACGAACCCGGCGATGAGTAAAAAAGAGACAAAATTAAGTACCACCAGGAAACGCAGGAACAGGAAGTACGACTGGACGCCACCACCAAAGTTCCCTGAAGGGGGCGAAGGAGCACAAAGTTGGCTTTAAACTTATGCAAATGAGAAAGGTTGAAAAGCGTGGAACAATAGTAAATGTCAAAATGTAGAAAGTAAGACTTGATATGCTTCAAATCCGTCAAGAAATGTGGAAGGTGGCGGTAATTTTTGTCCCAAAGATGTCCTGAATGAGCGCAAAATGGTAATTAATGGTCAATAAATGAGGAATAAGCCAATTATGTAAAAACATTTCTCAAATATGCAGATTTTTTTTTTTTTATTTAAAAAAAAACAAGTATTTTATGCAGAAAAAGAATTCTTTAAATGTAGGAATTTTTGACAATCATGAATTAAATTAATAGTTGTTGTCGCCTACCTCCAATTTGTTGCAAAGACTTCCTCCACAGCATAAACAAGTTCAGGAACTCTCTGGCATTAGTTTGGATTTTCTTCAGGACTTTGCGCTTCTTTTGTTTCCAGGACATCATCCTGGACGACACGACGGGCACCTGCATTTCCTGCACCTGCCTGGACACGCAAAACAATGCACATGGGCACGTGCATTTGAACGGGGGAGTTTTCTGCATGTGAAGGTAAAGGTTGAACATAATATTTTTTCTTCCCTTTTTGGATCAATAAAATAAAAATACATTTTCCGACCTCACAGCCCTTTTCAGCGTCATGGGCAGAGGGATGGTGCGGAGCTCCCGAAGCTCCTGGCCCGATTCTCTGTAGCCATCCAATTCATCCTCATCATCGTCATCCTCAACTTCCGTGGCCGCCGGGTTCCAGTTGAATCGAGGGTAGTTCCGATTGGACCCTCGAGATGAAGGACGTCTTGATCTTAGCGACTCCCCGCCGTTGGCGTATACGTAATCTCCGACTGTGAGACAATGACGGCGTTTAGACAGGGTAAGATGATCATATTTAGCGTCTGGGGAAAAAAAAATAAATAATGACACACCTTCGGCATATTCACAGTCATTTGATCCTTGTTGCCGTGGGTCCATTCCTCCTGAAACAAGTCAGAAGAAGAATGAAAGGAAAAAAAAAAGGAGCTCGTCTTGAGGAAGCTGTGTATTTCCTGGATTTTCTCTCTCCCCTCATCTGATGGACTTTACTCTCTTTGCAGGTGGACGCACTTCCTTGTATTGTATTGTATGCTTTAACCCGTTATAAACCATAATTACAAGAGGTAGAAAAAGTAGAAAAATGCTCACAGTCCTTCGAATATAAAAAAAGATATATTTGAAACTTTGTATATTGCGCAGGTGATTGTATGAAAAGTCAACACACCCCTGTTTAATTTAAAATTGATTTTAATTTAAAGTTAATCAAAAACTCAATTGGGCAGGATATTAATTCTGGAAATCCAGAGTAGAACAGCTGAACTTTATTTGGGGTTAATGAGTGGCACTCGAAAACGCGGCAGGTGCGCACGGACTCATTTTTTAAAATGAAATGAAATGTGATTAAGTCTGAACATGGTCACATTACCAGAGAGGCGAGGGTGTGCACACTTATGCAATCACCTTATCTCAGTGGATTTTTTTTTTTTTTAAATAATTTGAAATGATTTTGATGATCTTGATTTTTTTTTTTTAATCACAAAAACCTGTCAATTGAAAAAAGGGTTGCGAATACGTTTTATTCCAAATGCAATTTAAGTTGAGACCTTAAAAAAATGCAAGCATCAGAACAGGGGAAGTTAAAAAAATGGTTGTGAGGTAACAGGCAGGTGTGTTTGTGTTGTCAAGGTGCAGTTGACAGTGACAGCTAAAGCAATGTCGCATTGAAAGACATTCATCAGGGCAGGATAATCTTTTGCCATAAAAAAAGACAAGTAACATATAAACGGAACATGACATGGTTCGGAGTGAATTTCAAAACAGGGAGCACGACAGTAAGGAAAGACAACCTAATACACTCAGTCATCTCAGGTCATGTGACCAAAACAGGCAAGAGGAAAAGTAACATTTGCAATCCAAACAAATTGCAGAACTTGATCACAGAAAAGTCTGGCTGTGCAACATGCAACCTTTCTTTGGACTTTGTGATCAATTGAAGACTTGAACAATACACACCAGTCGGAATGTAGGGGTGATTCGGCACGTATGTCGATACGTGGGGTGCGAGTCAATTCAAGGACGATACATTTTGAAAGGGGAAGGATTTGATTCCGATTCCGCCAGTGGGGTTGTTGCTCATTTCGATATGTTACGGTTTATATTATATGTTGTAAATCAAAATAAAATTTTCAGTTTAAATTTGGTTTTAAATTCATATTATTAGTATAATAATAATAATGATTGTACCAAATTGCAGATTTTTTTTTTCTTTCAGCTGCATGAGTTCACAATCTGCAAAGTTACTTTCATGTTTGTTGCAGACAAGGTGGTAAAAAAAAGAAAAAGCAGGTATACAAGCTCACTAAGAGGCCGCCATCAAGACAAATTTATCATTCGGACGTTTGCATTTTACAAATACTTCCATGTAAATGATCTGCTGGAATGTCTTGGCAGTTTGTAACTTTCGATGTTTTCACTTTCATGCCCTGTGGAAAAGTGCTTCCCAAATGACAGCGTATCGTTTTCGAGTCGATGGTGGTGTCTTGAGATACAAGTTGATGCAAGTTTGTTCCGTAAACCATGGTTGTAACTCAAAACACTTACAGTATATCTCAAAATATTTTTTCCCATGAATGCCACAAACCCAAAAATGTATTTTTGGAGAAGAAAAATAGTAAAATATTTTACTTTTCTAAACGCATACAGTAATTTAATAACTAAACAAAAAGTAAAGAATAATATCAGTTCTATGGACATTGTGCTGCTTCTTCTGCTATGCACGCTTCGGCCACATGGGGGCAGTTTAATACAGACAGAGATTTACACGAAGAAACATGCGTAATAATTAGGAATTGACCGATAGTTAATTTTTTTTTGAGGCAGTGCTGATTCTGATATTTGGCAGAAAAAAAATTCTGATAAACGATCACTCGGACGATTCATTTAAAAATTATATAATTAATAACATAATTTTGTCTTTGGTCCCTTGATGTTTGCAGCAATAAAGATATGAATTACAAGCAGGAACGGGGAGAATAATCTGCAAAACTCGACGTCTTTTTCCTCATTTTGTAATCTGCTCATGTGAAAAATAAATTTAAAGTTAAAAAAATATATATATATAGTTATAAATCAGCTGAATTTTGCCGATTTTAAAAGAACTAATATTAGCCGATCGGCCCCCACTTTTATTATTATGATTCAGTCATGACTGGAAATGATGTCATTCTCGTTGTTTCATGTATAGTTTGTTTGTTTTTATATTTAAATGAAACCGCTGCTTGTTGTGAAGTTGTTGAGTTGAGTTCCCTGCAAGCTACCAAAATCAGCCCAACGACAGCTCGTATCTTGAAAAACTCATCAAGTGGATCACTTGTATCTCAAGGCACCACTGAACACGTAAACAATGTGTGATGCACGGTTGTCAACAAAAGTCTTGAGCAAACCCCACCTCACGTCCCTCCAGTTCAGCCAAGCGACATCACATTCAGTCGTGTTTTTCAGTTTTATCGCCGTTTGTGATTTTCGACTTATCTGTCTTCTCCTTGTCTCCTCGCCTTCCTCCCTTGAGGGCCACGCCCACAATTATACAGCCGACAGCCAGCACGTGCATGGCGAAGTAGATGGACGACCAGTAGCTGATGGTGTCGGAGGCTTTGAGCAGCACGAAGCCCATGCACATGTAATCGTAAGCTCGCATCTTCAGGAACCAGTGGATCCAGTCGAAGACTTTCTGACCGCGCGGGCCCAGCCGGGCTCGGACCGACGCCTCCATGGCCGACTCGGCGGCGATGCAAAGCGGGATGGTGAGGAAAGAGAGGTAATATCCGGCGTGCAGGCCGTGCCAGTAGGCGCTGATGAACATGGTCCAGCCCGCCCTGAATATAGAACACAGTTGTCATTTTAAATCTGAAGATGCTTCAAACCAGCGTTTGCTATATGTTACCAAGCTCAGTCAACGAATGCCTGGTCAGGAAAACAAAGCATTTTCCTCCCTCACCTGAGCGTGTAGGACTTGAAGGGAGCGTTGGGGTAGATGTAGTTATGCAGCCACCACTGCACTGTCATGTTCCAGTAACGCATGCCGTGCCGCACCTTCACGCAGAAGTCCGTGTTGTAGCAGTCGATGTTCTGGATGGTGATAAAGTCGTATGTCTCCTCGGCCAATGACTCGGGGCTTGAGAACAAGAAAAAAAAAAGTTTTTAATTAGGGCCTGTCAGATATGGATTTTTTTTTGTAGGCTGGTGCCAATTTTTATTGCAGGAAAAAAAAATCCAGATTACCGATTAATCGTCCGATTAATTTAAAAAATCAGGCCCCGTATTGTAAAATAAATAAATACTTCTTCTTTGGTTCCCTATATATATTTGCCAATATAGCAATTTCTTTACAAATGCATGAAATGAATGTCAATTTTGTATGAGCTTTTTTCCCATTTCCTCAAAAAAATATAAAACACACAATTAAATGAACTAAAAACTAAATGTATAAATACAATGAAACACAAATGTCCAGTGACAGGGAAAAACATCTAATTAATGGAGTTAAAAGGACCTAAACAGTTGTCATACGTATGTTTGGGTGACCAGTAGTTGAATATGTGTCATATTTATATAACCGTATTTGCCGGATTTTCAGGCACACTTAAAATCCATTAATTTGCTTTAAAAAAAAAAAGAGAGAGCCTTATAACCCAGTGAGCCTTATATATGGAAATGTCTTAAAAAAAATATACACCAGTTCATTAGGATTGCAACCTTATAATCCACAAATATGTATTTATAGATTTGATCCATGTTTGACTATGTTTTGCTTTATTTGAACAACTTGCATTGCTCACCTAAGCATTGCTTATCAAAATGAAGATTTTTGTTGTTGTTGTTGTGAACGGGAGCATTGAGTGAACTTCTCAACAAATTTCATATATTTTATGTTAAAAGGTTATGGTACACAATATAAAATTCTGTTTTAATAAATAATGAGAGCAATGTTACTATATGGTTAGAGTGCATCGAGGTAAAAACAATCAGCGATTTGGATGATGTTTGAAGTGAAATAATCGACCGATGAATCAGTCGCGTTCTAATTTCAATACATGCCGACTACACATTCAAGTGTGATCAATCCACTTTCGGGGACCTGTAGCGGACGGTGGGTCCCCCGCCGGGCTTGGATTGAGCCCGTTCTGGATAGCAGCCCAAACCGGCGCTGATGCATCCGGCCTCAGCGCCGCACCACGCGGCGTAGAAACGCATCCTGAACACGAAGAACACCACCATCATGTAGAAAAACCTGACGTGAGGAAGACAGAGAAGAACAAGTGTGCTTAAGAACGGTATTTCTCAACAACATAACTTCAGAGATAGGACGTTCGGTGCAAAACCCAACAAATGGGCTATTAAGGACTAAAGTAAACAGTGGCACGGGTCATGCTGTGCGGTCACCTGAAAAAGAAATTGTGATCCAGGAACTGGTCGGTGCGGACGTAAGCCAGAGGGAAGGCGGAGTTGACAGCCAGGAAGAGCGCACCGAAGACGGGCACCAGCTTCAGCCGCTGCAGGCACGGCGCCCAGCCGGGCAGGACCAGAGGTTTGGGCTGCTCCAGCCAGTCGGTGTAAGTTTGGAAGCGAAAGAACGGGCCTTTGGAGGGGGAATTAACGAGCAGGACAGGAAAAGGCAGTTATGAGGGGGAAATGACAGATGAAAATAAACAGTGGATACATCGGACAAAGAAAACACAAATGGGGAAAATTGAGGACGAGATGGCATTGGATAAGGGAAAAGCATGACAAGAGAGTAGAGCTACGTTAAGTAGGGCTGAAGCAATTTGAAAAATAATAACTGCCATAATAAATAGGAAAGATAGTTATCGATTGCCATTAAATTTTTGGAGTTTCCATGCTTTCGAAAATCTTGTTCTTGAACTTTAATTCTGTTTTTATTTGCTTTTAAATGTTGCAGCGTTATTTAATTTACAGTGTGTGAAGTTTATTGAGTGTCGCTGTGTATGAAATGGATTATTGTATAAATCTGAATTTTTTTTTTTTTTTTTTTACTGCCATGGTATTGTGAAAAATGTTTCTTATCAAGCCCGCTGTACTATGAAATTCTGATCTTTTATTTATTTTATTTTATTTTCCAAAAAATAATAAATAAATAGATAAATAAATATTATATGCACGGGGGTTTACAGCACAAACAAAAATGAACTGAGCCACTGCCAGTTTTGCACAAAAAGAAAACAAAAAAATTGGGTCATTTTGTATCGAAAAAAAAAAAAAGACACCGGGCTGTTGTGCAAAAAACAACCCAGAAAGTTGGCTCAATTTGACGCAAGAGTAGCAGATCGGTCAAGTTTTGACCAAATGGCAGCCACGCCATTTTGAAATTTGTCTTTTACTACATCACCTCAATTTGAATTTGTTCAGCCTTATACATGAGTGCAAGTTCTACTATTTAACTACACTAGCAAGACGTATATAGACTCACACGATGTTGGACAAGCGGTAGAATGAGACAAAAAAAAAAGAGAGACAAAGGTGAACAGTCATGCAAAAGTGAAGTCCTTTCAACAAGACAACATGAAAATGTTTCCACATATCCTCGGAGAAGTGACACAACTTGGTCCTCGTGACTCACCTGTCATGACACCCACGTAACAGTAGCTATAGGACAAGATATCATACAGCGACGGCTCCCGAGCCAGACCACCAACGACAGAAGACCTGGTGAAGGAGCTCACTTCCTTTTTCTTCTCCATGTGGAAGTTGTGCACCTCATTGGCCAGGCTCACCATCTAAGTTATATCACAGAGCAGAAAGTGAAAAAAAAAATAATAATAACTGCTTGGATTCTGATTGACAGATAATCGTGTACCTTGAGAGTGAGAAGCAGTTGGACGGCATTGGCGAAAGGTGTCGGCGCTGACAAACCGAACCATGTGACCAGCCGGAAGAAGAGGAGGTAGAGAAAGGTCCAGGCGAGACTCAACGCAGGTGCGAGCCTTCGGACACAGAAGAGAATGTGTTCAGTCGGAGCGAAAAATGTCATTAAAACAAAGTTGCAGTGGATATAAAACGTCTAAATGAAAAAAAAAAAAAAGGTAGGAAAATCCTGCTAGAACACCTGAACTTTATTTAACGTTTAATCAGAGGAATTTTGAAGTATAGCAGGGGTGTGCTGACTCCAAATTAAGGTGAGCTTGAATGTTATTGGTTAATTCTGAACGCAGCCACAACACAATTATACCACAAGAATGTGCGGGGAAGAAAATAAATAAATAAATAAATAAAAAAACAACTACCTCCAGTTGCTCTTGATAATAATCCATGTTCCAATCACCGTCACCAGCGAATGGAGTGTGTGCAGCTGACAGGTGGTCATTGTAATGGAGAGGCCCAGAAGCATTGCGGCACCCTGCTTTACGGGAGGACCTGAGACCAAAACATGACATAATCAAGACCCCAACTCCCACCCACTGACAAGCAGTAAACAACGGTATCATTTGAATTATACAAATTACAACTGGCCAAATCGTGGGAGGACTCAAAAGGACACTCACTGAGGTAACGGAAAAGGAATCCAAGCGGGATGGACGCTGCGAGGACTCCCAAGTATACCAGCTCATCGGGAGACATTGTTGCCCTGCAAGTAAAAAAAAAAAAAATTATAATAATAATAATTTAATTCATGCAGATGGTGTATCAGAAGGATTCAAGGACTGGTGTCACAAAAGAACTCGGACAATGACTTTGTCTCCCCTCGTGTGGGCAAGACGGACAGCCGATGTGTGGTTCAGTGCACGAGAAGAGGAGCAAGTTGTGTGGCCGGACAGCATGCTTGAGCATATTGCAGTTCTCCGCAGATGAGACAATTATGCAATCATACTATACTCACCTAACCAAGTGATTTTTTGTTCAAGACGTGAACAATAAGATGGTCGTGATGACTGAACAATTCTTCCAGGAGTGTATGAAGGTGTGGCAGAGAAGGCTGAGAAAATCAACAGACTCCAGGAAGATTACTTTGAAGTGGAAAACTTTCCGTTTGGATGTAGGACTACATCTTGTGTGGCAGAACTTTTCTGACATGTCTCGTGCACTTATTGTAAGATTGACATTAAATGCTGTGGGAAGAAAACGCCTGGCACTGTGTCAAAAAAAATTAAAATGCAACAATAAAACACTCAGTGTGATACGACTAACTACACTTATTGTAGGCTATTTATAGTTCAATTAATACTCTTTACCTAGATGATAAAGAGAACTCGTCATGCTTCCAAATGGAGTGGTTTTAGTGATTTGTATGTACGAGGAAATTGTAGATTCGGATAGTCAGCAATATGGCACATTGTAAGAAAGATAGGATAAATACATTTATATCGCAAATTTGGGAATTTAGAATCAAGCTTGTTTCAGTGCACGACTGCACGTTATACATTTGCCACCTTTGAGAATGCACTCAGGATCCAAATTATTAAGAGCTCCGCGTAAATTTTCTTCGCCTTAGTCAACGTAGCCTGGGCTTGGTTTAGGTTAACAATGATTTAAAAATCGGGTTTACCGAAAAACAAATAATCCACCCACATGGACGGAGCGGGGTGAACAAGTTTGAAGTGAAAGTCAGCACCCGGGCGGGATTAGCCGTTCGTCAATGCTAACAGCACGACACCGTAAACATTTAAGTTGTTTAAACAGCTAGTGTAATTACAGTTTACACAAGAGTTGTGCGACACGAAGCCAACATACTTACACGGATGATTGCTGTTAGGTGGAGACGCACCCAGCCCTGTTGAGCCATTCACGAACTCGACTACAAATTTGGAAAGGACTTCCGGGTTGTGACGTATTAACTTCATGATTGGCCGCGGCCATTTTAGCTTTGCGGTCGGTTCTACCATCAAGATAGCAGTAAATGTTGCTTTTCTTTTATTTCTTTAAAGGTCCAAGAACATAATTGTCACAATTTCACAAGTGTCATCAATTGAACAAAAATACAAAAACACCCAACAAGTCAAGTCAGTTTGTTGGTCAAACCAAACATTTATTTGAACATATGACAGAATAGGAAGTTTTATCGCTTCCGAATTTGACATCGTTCTTAATCCTCCTCCTCCTCATCAGCTCCGCCAGCGCCTCCCTGGCCCTTCTTGGAGTTCTTTCTCTTGACGCGGCCTGGACGTCCACCGCCGTACGGGGACCTGAGGGAGAAGTCGATGTGCTTCTGGCTGTCCAAGCGCACCACGAAGGAGGGGATGTTCACCACCTGCTTGCGCACACTGTAGAGATTGACGGGGAACTTTAGAATACGTCAATTAATTTAAACTCACATTCAAGGCGTTTATCTGAACATAGGTGATCTACATTACTCACAAGAAGTTTGTCACTCAGGTGATACATTAGAACAACCTGAGAATGCACTTTGCTAACTTAATTTAAACTCTAAAATATTCAAAGGCACATAAAAAGGTGAAAATGAGCATTTTAAGTTTATCAAATTAATTTTCAATGAATCTGGAAATTTCACCTCAAATACTTTGTGTGAGTAGCGAAGTTTTATACAGGCTTCATTTACGAGGAATTCTTGACACCACAGAAAATCTGCACATTTACAATCTTAATCATCAGCCTGAAGAGTTGCCAGAACCGACTGCTACCATTGCCCGAGGTGCAACCCATGCCTTACCTAAAACAGCCCCCGGCGTCAGTCCGAGCGCCCGCTGGCAGGATTGGCTCTGGGCAATTCTTTACTGACAAGGTATACGGCTTCAATACCGAATTGACCTTGATGATATAGTTAACGCATTTCAGCGGAGGGTGTTAAAAGCCAGCGGTCCTCTGATGGAAGAGGAAGCATCGGGCATCGCGTAAGACTCGTTGCCCTTTTTCCAATGTGTAGATTTGGTCTTGTCATCAACGTACCGGATGTGCCTCTGGCGGATAAGCACGCGGGCATGGTGGATGCTCTTGGCGAGTCCGAGCTTGAAAACCTGAGTCTGCAGCCTCCTCTCCAAGAAGTCCTCAACCTTCAGACCCAGGATGTAATCAAGCTTCATCTTGGCCTCGTCCAACACGCCAATACGCACCAGACGCCTGAGCAAGGCATTACCTATGTGACAAAAGCAATTTAGTTTGCCAAAAAACAACACAAGTTCCATCATCCAGGGGAGCAATGGGCCTCATTTACGAGGAATTCACGACCACACTGGAAATTCAGACGATTGAGAATTAAATCACTGGCTCAACAAATGTCAAAGTGGCATTAAACAAGTAGATTGAATACCTTCAAACAGACGCTTGGGTTCCTTCTCATCCAGAGTGAGCAGCTCTCTGGCAGCTTTACGAATCTTGGCCAGGGTGAACTTGACCCTCCATACCTCACGCTTGTTTCTCAAGCCATACTCGCCTAAAAGACAGAAGACCACAGTCCATGACTGTCATATGAGCCAAAAGGTCATTATTTAACATACAAAGATGCCCTGCCCTTTATTTTTTTATAATTCAGAATCCAACCTCATTTTTTACGAAATAAAATGTTCCAACAAAAATGCAGTAACCTTGTTACAGCCCAACCAAAAACGTAAGTCAACGAAACAGTGGATAGCAATAAGCTCTTACACACCAATGAGTTTCAACTCCTGGTCGAGACGGGACTTCTCGAAGGGACGGCGGGGGGTGACATACGTCTTGCGACAGACCCAACTCCGGGCAACGGGCATGGCTGCTTATAAGTGCCTGTATCACAGAACACAATTTATTCAACAACACTTATAACACACCATGTTGAAAACCGCGATGGTGTGCCTGCTACTATTTGACAAACTCAAGATTGAAAGACACATATATATAAATATATATAAAAATTACGCTTGAAATATACGAGGGTATTTCACGAGAGAATACGAGTAGGCCGCACATTGGCCACGTTGCTTCACGAGACTTGTTAGCATTAGCATCTACGTTAGCATTTCCAAACATACATACAACACCATGTTACGGTAATAAATGACTCAAATAGGCAAATGGGGACTTCTTAAATAAATATAGTTGACATCAAACACGCGTATTTTTTATTTACTGCGTGGAAGTTAAGTACGAGAAGCCAGAGGACGACAAGCCGTACCTGCTTCGCCCAGGCTCGCGTAGTAAAGAGGACGTCAATGGCGGCCCTGAGCATTTTATATAGCGTTCAACACTACATATCCCGTCATACCTTTCGTCACACGAGCGGAAAGGAGGGTTTTTGGCTTGTCGCCCCCTGTTGCCGGAAAACAATATCCACTTGCAAACGCTGAAACAAATGTACAGTAAGGCATTTATTCATTTCTTTTTTCGGGTTTTCTTATAGACTTTTAACAATATAGTTCCCTTTTGTAACAACTGTACAAATGCCATTTTACAATATGCTACCTTGAAGACGAAGACTGAAATTAATTTTAGTAATTCCTCATAGATGATTTTTTGTTTGACAGCAGAATCAGTGCCAATCCCAAAAAGACTAAAAAAAAAACTTCAATTGAGGTTATGCTCATGTTAATGTTGGAAAAAGTTTCGAAATTATTTTGCGTGGTCTTATTTTGTTACATGACAAAAACCTGGCATTTGAATAGGGGGTGTGTATACTTTCCATATCGACTGTATCTACCTAATACGTAAGTAGCAGTAGTTTTAATTTCGTTACGTTTTTGCCAGTCATTATCCAAATAGAAAAGGTGAGACTGGAGACTTGTTATTATGTCAAAAGTGGTCAAACAACCTGTCGGGTGTTTTGCAGCCTCCACAACTGGATACTAGTTGAATGTGCATTTAATTGGATAAAAACATGGCAGAAGTTGTGAGAAACCTCGCTTGCCAATGTGTGTCAGAGTGAGCGAGGGTGGTAAGGCGGTAAACACGTAAGGAAGGACATGAGGGACTATTTATAATACTCTGAAATGGGAGCCCCGAGCATGTGTTTCTGTCTGTCAGGCTGCATGATCGCCTCATGGACACACAGAAAGCTCTTTTCACTGCTCGAAATCCTGTCTTGACCGGACAGGACGCTGCTTGTTTTGTGTGTGGGGGTCGACTCACCTCCACATTTTGGGTTCACAAACTTTAAGCCTTCCTTCACCAAACCCCTTTTGGATCTTTCCCTCTATTTGGATTTCTCCTTTCTTTTCCAGACTGACTCTCCTGAGTTCAACTTCACTTTTTTTTTTTCCCACCCCTTGTCCTCCACTCTCCCTCATTCTCCTCGTGTGAGGCTTTTTGAGGCTATGCTGTCCTCACCCACTGTCATCCTCCAGCCTTATGGACTGCCTGTCTATCCGCAGACTACCACCTGCTACCCCAGCATAGTACAGGTAAACGCTCAAGTGTTTCTTTCGGGGATGTTTTGTTAAAAAGTGAACAAATGAGTCCGGTGTGAGGGTGTTTTTATTTATATTTATATTTATTTATTTTAGGCCGGGGTAGAAAATGAGAAATACCGAAAAAAAATGTTATGACTCTTCTCACCAATCACAATGATTGTTACTCCTTTCGAGTTCAATCAAGGCTCAACTTCGTTCTTCGGTTTTAACAGACATTTAATGTTGTCGACATGTCTTTTTACATGTTAAAACAACACTCCAACAATGCCGTCAGAACTAAGAAAACAGCAATATAAACAATATTAGCACACAAATAAGGATGGCTCACAAAAACAAAGAAAGTAAATAGCACAATATTCACCTCATTGGCCAAATTCACTCAAAAGGAATAAAGGTTAAATGTTCACACAAACGTGACTTGTCGTCTTGCCTTCTCTTCAGAGTACATTGCCTCTTCTGGCCATTGTGTGCATCTATGCCTATGTCCCTAAACAACAGTTATACATGTGGAACAAAAAACAAGTTCCCCCCTTTATTACAATATTAAACCAAAACAACTGAAAATTATAACTTACTTTACATTTTAAACACAAAATAATGTCTTTATTCAGTGTACTTTTAAACCACATTAAAACTATTAAATAAAGGAATGAAATAAATGAGATTTGCCTTTGACGGCAGCTACAATCATGATCACGATTGCTTACAAAGCCCAACAAAATGCTAAAGATGTATCGCTATCGGTAGCTAAAATAAATACGTTAGAAATAATTCTAACAAATTTTGGATCATTTATCGAGGAAAATGTGGTTCTGCAGAGGCTAGTCTTCAGGAGAGCGACAACATACTAATCTTTAGACCACTCGTTTCTGTGGCGCTAGCAAGTAAAGCAACAGTGGTGAACTAACAGCCTTGTAAGCCCGTCGAACTATTCTAAAAACGGATAAAACCTCAGAACAATTGTTACAAAAAGAACCAAAACGATTAAAAGAAAATTTACCGCTTTGTTTCTAAATATGTGATACATGTCTCAAGATAGTTGCTAAAAACAAGCAAAGTCTGAGAACCAAGATAGAGTATAGCGTTAAAGTCATTTTCACCATTTCTGGCTGAAACGATGTCTAGGGAAGTATTTTGAAGTTATCACCCCCCCAAAAGTAACAACTTGAATGCCTTCGTTCAATTCAGCGGTTCGTCAATGTAATTGCTATGTGTGGTTAGCTAGCAAGCTATACCTCTTCCTCAAAAATGCATCTTCTCTTCGACTAACGCACTGTCGCAGCTGTTTTGGTGTGATTTGTTGTCGCCTGTGAGTGTGCGCACTTCATGGAAGAGAAGGTGTAAAAGGAAGGGAAACAATTTTATTCACATAGGCGTAGCGGCTGGAGAGTGCCTCTTTGTCACTGCCGCGAGTGCACGTATTTCACAGAGGGGAATCTTTTTTTTTTTTATTTGTATTTTTTTTTAAAGCCTTATGTGACAACCAGCATGTGGACTGGGGCTTCACTGGTGTGGTCAACTTAGAGGGCCTCGTTGTTAGCTGCGAGTGTGCGCACACCACGGAGAGAAAGCTGAAGAGCAAGGGATTTTTTTTCCCGACACTGGTGTGGTTGCTTTCGAGCGCCTCATTGTGAGCTGTGAGTGCGTGCATGTCACAAAGAGAAGGATTTAGTTATTCTTTTTAAAGTCTGACAACGTGTAGACTGGGACTCATTGGAGCGCCTCGTTGTCACGGCCTGGGAAAACCCTGTGATGACCTGGTGGGATATATTCCAACCACTGGAGACTTTACATGGTTGTGTTATATAACTCAAATATGTAATTAGGTGTTAGCAAAGTTGCATTTATTTTTCCAGGTTGCAGCAGTGGTATTTGAGTGACAATTGAGCGCATTCAGCGGACACACCCCCAATGTTTGAAAACGGAGCTTAATTTTTCACTTATTTTGAAACCTCATTTTATATACTATAAAAGTGCGTATGTATGTGTATGTGTGCGTGCGTGTCCCTGACATGCCATCAACGCCACAATGCATCTGGCGCGGCTCCACCTTGTCAGCTGTATTTTTAGGCTCACTCTCCTGAGCAGAAAATCACAGGAGGAGATTCTGTCACCTATCTGGTTTTCGGCAATCAGCTCCTCTTAAAATAGAGGGTGGGAGGGCCTGCATGTCGGTAGGGCAACCGACGGTCTTAAAATAATATTGACAGAATGCGTGTGATGATGGCGTTCACTCGAATGTGGCCGGTGTGAATGTATTGCGTGTTGGAGTGCTATAGTGTGCTATAAAATGAGCAGACAGATGAAATGCTACGATGGTGTAAACACAGCACGACCACAACAGGTGCCCAATTATCGGATTGTTCTTCCATACAATGGATTTTGGACTTTAGATTTAAATATAGCTTTAGCAATTTTAAATAATTAATTTGAAAAAATAGCTGAAGCTCCAAGTGAATATATTGGATTTTCTTTTCTTTTTTTTTTTTAATTTCATTACATTTAATACACTTTAATTGAATCATTTGATCTTACTAATTGCGATGTATTTTTTACAGTGTGTTGCTTTTTATACAGTTTTTTACTTTAATTGAATTTCATTCTGAGACACCTGACTAAATACGCTGGCATATTGAGGATTTTTTTTTTTTTTTGTTTTTAGAAATTGTTTTGTTGTTTTACTTTTATTGATAAACGACTGATAGATGCAAACAATAGTGTCATATACTGATGACAGTTGTGTACAGTAGTGGTTCTCAACCACCGGACGGCGGGCCGCACAGATGAAAGAAAAATACCCAAAAAAAAAAAAAGTAGTACTTCCGGTTAATTTATTATTCAAGGTTGAAACCTTTTATTTTGGAGTGACCGTTTTCTCTCTGTTACATCCATCCATGATGGATTCTTGATGTATGTCAAGATGCTAATTGTTTCAAAATTTGCAAAAAAAAAAAAAACATACAAGGCCCCCTTTGCAAAATATACGGCGAGCACGATTTTCCCTTTAAACTTAGATTTTAGTTTTCTAATATAAAATTTTTTTAAAGCACTCTCATTTGAATTTGATTTTGTAAACGAACATGTTCTTTCAATTGTAATTTTAGTTGTTTTGTAAGTGGTAAAACGAATCCCTGAATTATGTCCCGATCGGGCTCTTACACTCGAGCATGTCGCTCGCCACATCTGCAGTGGAAATGTCGCGACAGCTGTCCTGGCAGGCACCTGGCCCCCTGAGCTTTTGACCTGTGAACCCCGAGCTGACAGCTGAAGTGCTATGAGAGGACACAAGACAGACAAGAGACGAGGGGGGTGGATAACATATCTGCATGACTGCTAACTCCAGTCGGTGGGAATAAAACAAAGTAGGGTGTCATATGATGATGTTATCGTGTGAGTATTTATTTTCCTGATGGCTCTCGACTTTTACTTCTTAAATTTGAAACTTTTTATATTATAACCCCTGTGACCGTGTTGGTCAAAATAAAGCATGCGCGTGTATATGAATTAAAACATACATTGCAGTGATTGACAGTCACAGATGAGCACATGTGGTGCGGCAGCCCCCTCGGCCCCCTTCTCCTCCCCTTGTCGTTGTGGCGATCATTTGAGGGGATTGGTGGAGGGTTAGCACTTATGGCGCAGTGGGCGGGTGATGGGGCGCCATTAAAACATGCACCAGTTGATGTTGAGGGACTCAGAGATCCCGGGGTGTGCTGAAGGGGTAAGACAACGCTTTCTCACTGTGTTACTATTGTTGAAAAATGATCCCAAAAAATTGAAGATGATCATTCAGTCTTTATTGGTAACTTTGTGATTCTCTAATACAAGATTTGAACAGGGTTTAGTCCCTCCATTGACTAAATGACTTTTGATTGATCTCATAAAATGTTTTTACAGGGAAAATAGAAAAAATGTCGACATTTTGTAGACTCACATAACCACTAAATAGCTTATACAATTAAATGCTCCAAAAGAATGTGGAAGAGTCAATTTAGCGTTGACTAATCATCAAATTTGCTGCTCAGCATTTGCATCTAATTTTGCTTAAATGTAAATTAAAGCTTGTCCCAAAATAGGTTTATCATCAAATTATGGCATTCCTGTACATTTTTATTTTCTGTTTTAATGGATGCATTTGTGGAATTGTATTGCTTTGCATTCCTTCCTATCTATCTAGCTAGCTAGCTAGAGCTAGCTAACCATCAAGCTAGATAACTAGCTCACAAGCTAGATAGCTAGCGCTGCCAGTCCGTCTGTCTTTCTATCTATCTATCTACCATCAAGCTAGCTCGCTAGCTAGCTAGCTCGCTAGCTAGCTAGCTCGCTAGCAAGCTAGCCACCAAGCTAGATAGCTAGCGCTGTCAGTCCGTCTGTCCTTCTATCTATCTATCTTAATAATATTCCAACGTCCTCCCTGTTCTTTCCAGGGGGGCCCCACGCAGGAGGCGGGCCCGGGTGGCGTCGACCCCGCCCTGCCCCAGGTGTTTGCCGCGCCCCCTTCCTACGCGGCCGCGGGTCAAGGGCCATCGACGTCCGCGGGCAGGTTGCCACCGCTGGAATTTAGCTCGGCACACCCCAGTTCCGAATACCCCGAGCACGCCCAGCTGAGGGTCTACCAGGGCCCTCAGCTGGAGGGCGCTGAGCCTCTGGCGACCGCCAACACGGTAAGAACCGCAAGGAAAGAAAGTCACATGATAACAATATTATTTAAAGTCCGATTGAAATGTCATATTGCGACGGAAGGCAGGAGTGGGGGGAAAAAAACAGTACTCGTGTTCTGAATTTTCGTGCAAGTGAGGACTCAGAGCAAACCAGTACGTGGAATTTAAGGTGCATATCAAGGAAATGGAAAAAAATACTTAAACAGCTTTCCATTTTGTGGCTTCTAGAGACAATTATAGAAGTCCACTTTGTACTTTAGGTGCCCCCTTCCTCTGTTATGTCTCTTTATGGCAACACCATATCAATGACACTCAGGAAGGGGTGGGGGGGGGGGCAGCTGAGAGTGTTGTTGAAAATAAATCTCCATTTTTGCCGTGGCTCTTTTCAAACGGGCAATAAACAAGATTAGCTTTCATAGATTAAAGAGGTGAATGTGTGTGTTGATATTGTGTGAAGGTCTTTTCATACATAGACTACCGTGGGAAAGACGTGATCTCCACCTGTCGTCTTCTTTTAGAAATGGAGCGAAAAAGACAAGATGAGTTGTATTTTGTGAGGTTAACAATGAGGCGTCTACTTTTTGGACAATGATTTAATTCTTACAAACGACCTTTTTTCTTGTATTTGTATCCACATGTTTCGCCAATGTACAGTTTTCATCATGAGATCCAACACAAGAGTTTCTGTCTTCATACAGTGAACTCCAAGCATAAGGGGGGGGGGGGGAGGGGGCGAAAGGGGAAGGCAGACCAGATGACCCCCCCCCCAGCATCTCTCCCACTCTGAAATATCACGATACAGGTCCAGAACGCTATTCTGCATCGTGACATGTCACCACCAAACCAGCGCAACCCTCCGCTCCTCCCCCCACCTTTGCCTCACGACTGTAGTGTGTGCGCGCGCGTGTGTGTGTGCGCGCGTGTGCGTGTGTGTCCGCCCCACCCCTCCTCTCCACCCCATGCATATTAATGATGACACTTTCCCTTTAACACTTGGCAGAAAAGCAGCACCTTGACTTCAGACTGCCTTGTTTGGAACGTTTTTTTTTTAATTTTTTTTATTTGTGTCTCTTTTTTTTTTTGGTGTTTTGTTCGTTCAAGCTTTCTGCCGCCTCATTTCTCCTGTCCTACATTCAAGCCTCACTGGAAAGCTAATAATACCCTCTTGTGCCTATATTTCGTTCTTTCTTCTATTTATTTGCAATGCGCAAGTTTGAACTCATTCACTTTGTTTTCATGGAAATTATTTAACACGCTGGTCCTATCCACCCCCCCCCCCACACACACACACACACAGATTGATGCACACATTTCATATGAGCGCACATTAGCATCGTGGTGCATTGTGAGACTGAATGTGAATTTTGTTTCCTTTCTTTTGGCGCATTACTTCTGGAATTGTTGTGCATGGGACGGTTCAAAGCAGATGGATTTCGTCAGCATTGCTGCAGTTGTTTGCGTTTCACTTTGTTACAGCTGCTTGGGTGATAAGCTGTTTTGATTTGTTTTTTTTTCAATTTTGGGGCCAAATAGAAGGCGAGACAGAAGGGAGACAGTTTCTTATAGGTAGACCCACAAAAAAGTCTCTAAAACACAATCCTGAAAAGACACAGGGATTCTCCTACAGTGGATTAAAGTGACCAATTTAGCTAGCTAATGCCCGACATATTTTTTAAAAGAATTCAGCCCCTGAATTGGATAAATAAAATTTGGTAGACAAGTATATCATGAGTAAACCCACAAAAAAAGTCCTGATAACAAACGCTTGAAAAGACAGGAAGCCATTTTGGTTGCAAGTGGCCATTTTGGCCTATGAAATTTAAAAAAATAATTCAGTGTCCAAAATTAGGGGTGTGGAGGAAGTCTAAGCCCAAAAAAGTCTCAAGAACTCATGTCCAAAAAGAAACAGGAAGTCCGCCATTTTCGTCCGAAGAACCCATTTTGGCGCAGTCGCGCCATTCGAAATCTTAAAAAGAATAAAATCACCGACGCTTGTTTCACTTAGCGAGCTGAAATTCTCTCGATATGTTCATAATGAATCGTCCCACAACAAAATCTCATCCCTGAAAAGATGAAATTTTGTATCATTTTTGCATTTCTGGGGTTGATTCACAAATTGAGTTGTCCTAGAAATGTTGTCGTTCATAAATTTTATCCATGGATACCAGACAGCAGGACGGCACTAAATTCCAAAACATATTATTTTTTTGTCATGATGCGTGCAACAAAATTTAATGACTCATCATAAAATCCAAAAGTATAATAATGACCAAGCTAAAAAAAGTTAAAAGGTGAGCAAAAGTCGCTATTTTCTGAAAAATCAGCACCATGACAGTTTCGCTGAGCAACAAGAAATTTGATCGGTAAATCTTTCAGAAAAAGAGCCACAAATTTTTTTTTTGGGCCAATTGCTACCAAATTCAAACCAGCAGCTGAATCACACAAAATTACGTTTTTTGTCCCTGTGTGTCAGTAGAGCACGGCGTCAAAGTTCGATTCAAGTATTATCTCATTTGCAATCCGGCCAATTTGCAGTTTATCAGCCGTACAGTTGGTTGTTGTCGTTTCCTACAGGCATGTCTTGGGGCACCCCTTTCCCTCGCAATACTTTCACACCTCCTCACATTTGCCTGAGAAGGATCACTGGTTGCGGAATGCTCTTTGGTTTGGATCACCTGACCTGGTGGCATTGTCTTGTTTAATGTTATGTGATGCCTTGTACACAACCAGGAAGTGATCTGATGTCCATCACCCTCATCCGGACTTGCACTTTGTCTCACAATCTCTCTCTCTCTCTTTCTTTCTGATTCTTTTTTTTTTTTTGGGACGGTCATTCGTCTTTGGCCATTAGGAGGATGCTTTGGCCCCTGTAACCTCGGACCCCCAAGCTCTGAGCGCGTCTGTGACATCCAGCGGCGGTGGGGGGAGCGGAAGTGATGACGAAGGGTCTGGGAAGGGCCAGCCTAAACGCCTCCACGTGTCAAACATCCCGTTCCGCTTTCGGGACCCAGACCTCCGGCAGATGTTTGGGGTACGGATTTATGCATATTAATATAGTAGAGCTGTGAAAAAGTATGTCGCCACTTCCTGATTTCATTTTTTTCTTTTATCTCGTGTACATTTTTCGGCTCCTCAAGATGAAAATCATCACAGACAAAAAAAAAAAAAAGGCTTTTGGAGAATTGTTCTGTAGACTGACGAGACAAAGGTTGAAACTTTTGAATTTTGTGCAGCTAGTTTAAAAAAATAACACGTGGTGGATAAGTGATGCTCTGGGGCTGCTCTGCTCCTTCACGACCTGGACGACTTATTTTGAGTCATGCAACAATGAATTCTGCTGCCTACCACAAAGCCAGAACATACCAGCGAGTCCACAACTAAATGTCTAAAGAGGTGGTACAAGGTGGCCAAGTAAAAGTCGGCACTGAAATCCTTTTGTGATTTTTGGACGTGACCCATGGTTAAAAAAAAATCTTGAATATCAATGAAGAAACAGCCAAAAATCCAAAAGACACTTCACGTGTTATCACAAACGCTTGACTTCAGTTTCAAGTGCGATAATATGCAAAAAAAAAAAACAAATCTGAGTGATATTTTTTTGTGCATATTATCAAAAAAATTATTATGAAAAAAAAATTATCATGGAGGGAGTACTTTTTCACGTACTGTGATTATCACCAATCAACTTTACACACGGTATCATTATAAGACAAAGGGAAAATCTCTTTTCCAGCAATTTGGAAAGATCCTGGATGTCGAGATTATCTTCAATGAAAGGGGGTCAAAGGTCAGCGTCGCCCAGTTTGCAGTTAATCAAAACGTGAATTGGAGATATTAACAAAAACGGATTCTGCATACCCTCATGCAGGGATTCGGGTTCGTCACCTTCGAGAGCGCAGCCGAGGCAGACAGAGCACGGGAGAAATTGAACGGGACCATCGTGGAAGGGAGGAAGATTGAGGTGAGACACGCACATCGGTTTCCATGGCGACAAGTGTTACGTTCTTTACCTTTACAGGTTAATAATGCCACTGCGAGGGTCGTTACCAAAAAGCCGCAAACGCCGCTTGTGAATAGTGACCTTTCAGGTAAGACGCGACTTCATCAGTCATCGCTGCTATATCTTGGCTTTGAATTATTTGTTCTTTTCTGCGTAGCTTCTGGGTGGAAGATCAACCCCGTCATGGGGGCCATGTACGCACCAGAACTTTACACGGGTCAGTAAATGCAACATAACGCAACACAATTGCCCGGTTTCTAATCCATTTGTCTGCTTTCGTTGTAAAGTGGCTGGTTTCCCGTACCCGGTGGCGGCGCCCGCACTGGCCTACCGGGGCTCGGCTTTGAGGGGGCGAGGCCGGACTGTCTATAACACTATCCGCTCCGCCGCAACACCCGCTGCTGTGCCTGCCTACCCCGGGTAAAGCGCTGAGTGTTTATGATGTGGACGAATCTGTTTGGTACAGGTCGTCATGTAAATTTGTGTCGGAGTTATGTTTCTGTCCTCAACGTCAGCTATGAAACAGTGGCTGTGTTCAGAATCCAATCCATTATGCAGCTGAGTTTTGTAGTGCTGCTTAATTGTGTAGTAAATATAGGTTTTCCCCAATAGAGAGCCCGCTACACTTTATTAAACGTAGCTGGACTGAATTTAAGTGGATGAAATAATGGACAGGATGACGCTGGGCCAAAATTTAAATGAATTGGACTAAGTTGTAGAAAAGGAAACTAAACTTCACTGGACTGAGCAAGACTAAGATCAACTCAATTCAACTGAGTTGAGGTAAGATGATCTGAACAAACTGAGCAGAACGAGATTGAACTAGACAGGATTTGACTGAGTGGGACTAAACTACATTTAACTGGATTGGATTGGACTAAGCGGGACTAAATTTAACTGGATTGGATTGGACTAGCTGGGCTCGATATGATGAAGTAGGACTAAACTCAATTTAACTGAGCTGAGTTGGAGTAAATTGGACTGAACTGGATTCAATGGAGCTGTACTTAGATTTGTTGAATGGACTGTAAAGGATTGGACTAAATTGAAGTGAACTGGGGTGCGCTTAAAACTGATCTGAGCTATACTGGCAACCTGGTGCAACAATTTCCGAATGTTTTCATCTCTCATAATCAGGGTGGTGTATCAGGACGGTCTCTATGGAGCGGAAGTCTATGTAAGTGACTTTACCTACTTGGTCGGTGTCCGTTCAACTTTTTCTGCTATCATTGGTCAGCGGTAACATGATGCAATCCCACGCAGGGAGGTTATCCCGCTGCGTACAGGGTGGCCCAGACAGCATCGGCGGCTGCTGCTGCTGCAACATACAGTGACGGGTAAGGCAGACCTGTCAGGGAAAATATCTTCACCTGGAACTCCCATTCTAATAACTGATTGATTGATTGCGATGATGTCACCAGATATGGCCGTGTGTACGCCACAGCTGCAGACCCCTATCACCACTCGGTGGGACCAACAACCACGTATGGCGTCGGCACCGTGGTGGGTTAACACACACGCAGGCCGTTAATGATATAATTATGCTAGCTTAATGCTAACACACAATGCAAAACGCCATATATGAGCTAATGAAACTAGCATTGATTCATTATTGTCGTTGTGTTATGGGACCGAAGAAATTATTTTAATCATTCCACATTTTACATGCTATGATCCTCATTTAAAAAAACAACAACACTTTGTGTGTGTGTGTGTGTTGCATTTGCCTTGATTTCATTTCATTTGCAGGCTAGTTTGTACCGAGGAGGATACAACCGCTTCACTCCCTACTGATACACCCCCACTGTGACCCGGATGCTGCACACGGAAAGTGACCGGACGGACTGAAGTTGTAAATATTGTGCACTGTACTGTTCTCCATATTCAGCACACGCGTTGCATTATTTATGTATTTTACAAGTGAACTTTAAAGGAGGACTCATGATGCTAGAACGCCACAGTCTGTGACATCACGATCTTTTATCGAACTGTACAACATTTTCATACGTTCTTTGGATGATGTGCTGAATCTTTATTTAAGTGTGCGTGTGTTTGAGTGTGCGTGTGTGTGTGGAAGTCAAGTGTGACCCTACGAGATACTTTTTGTCCTGTTGCAGAGTTGACTGGATTTTATTGGGGTTTCATTTGTGTTTCTTACTAACTAACTACCTCTTTTCTTTTGGCTTTTCCTCCTGATCTCGCTGTGTGTGATGTTTACCTCGAAATAAAACTCTTTTCATCTGGCTTTCTTGTATTACTCATTTTCCTCGCTCATAATTTTCTTGTGTGGCTGTCTTTTGGTTTCTAGTGCTTAAAAAAATGGGGCCTTGTTTTCCTTTCAGTCAACAGGCCTCAGATGAAAACTGAAGCATTTGATTTTCTTAGCTTTGTAATTGTCTAGCCAACATATTATAATTTCTATCATCGCTTCTTCTTTCCTTTCTAGAAAATAGATTATTGTTGAACTGCTATTTTTCTTCTCCTTTACCACTCTTGCCTTATTTTTCCTAGATATTTCATCTGTTTTGCTTGACCTTGCATCTGCTTAATGTCTTTTGCATGATTCATTCTTCTTTTCTCGCATTCTGTCTTCTGCTTATAGCTGCTTTCTATTTATTTTTATTTTTTTGCTCAAAAAGCAGCAAGCATCTCTGTTCTCTCTGACTTGCATGGTTTCTAGATTTCTAAGCTTGTTTTGCAGCCTTTGTTTTTCCTCTCTGCTTTCCTTGTACTTCACACTATTTAAATCTTATGGACTGATGATCACATGCGTCAATGTGCACTTCCAGTCTAATGGGTTGGACACTTTCTAATAATACCGAATGAGAAATTGTGTTCAAAGCTTTGACTGGTCGAGTTTCCTTGTTGGAGTGGTGCCTTGAGATACGAGTGCCCAAATTACGTGGTTGTGAACTCGTAAACTCACGTCACAACAAGGAGTTTAGCATATCGCGAATAAACTTTTCAAAACGGGTTTCAAGCTGTTTAATGCCACTTCCCGTTTAAATTTACCGTGAAACTACACACAGAGCAGACAATTACAAATCATGTGAATGTAAAACAATCAAATGGACGCCTTTAAATCAGATAGCTTAATGCTAAATGTGAAACGACATAGGGCCGCTCATGAATAGCTTCCGGTAGTATATGGCGGTGTTCAACGAATGAGCATTTAAACACAATCAGTGGGGCAAGTAATGTAAATAAAGGATTGCAAATAAAGATATTTCTGCATATTATTGAGCCACTTACAGTAGATGAGTGAAACACGTCGTGACTCTATTTATACTGCCCCCCGGTGGCCGACACGCGCACACGACCGTAATTAACAATTAACCGTAAAAAAAAATCTAAATATTTTTCATACGGTACAATATTACAGTATTTACCATATTAAAAACACGTTACAAAATGTATATTTTAATTACGCACGTGCTCACAGAACGAATTACACTCATTACTAAAGGCACTACAGAATGTATATATTCAGTCGAGACGGATTCCTTTTGTAATTGTATTAACTATTGTTGCTTTGTTTTCCTTCTTGCTAACGGCATGTTTGTTTTTTTGAGTGGCTTTCTTATTTACGTCTTTCCCATTTTTAGACTTGCCCCAAAAAATCCATTCAACTCCATCAGGTTAAAATGTCAACACGTAAAGTCAGAAAACGCACGTGGAGTGTCACATGATTCCCGCAGCATTTTACAATAAACATTTGATGCCAAAACTCCAATTAAGCCTCTTTGTGTAATAGCATGCACAACATAAAAAAAGCACACCTCTTTTGCTTCATATTTTTTATTAGATTCTTCAAAAAGAGAGAATATGTACACAATATTCATACAGACGCTGGTGCTTTCAAAATCTGTTCATGGGAGGGAAAAAACCCCAATAGGAACTGGAAATAACCTTCAACTACAGATGTTAGTGAGCTGCAATGTTCATACTTACTACCGTGACTATGTGCGAGTGCAACATTCTCAACACAAAATGAATGACATCTATGCGAGCAGAAAGAGGAGCGACAGAGAGCATGCATAGGGGAAGAAGGAAAAGTGAGGAAGAAAAGATGAGAGGGAGAGGTGGTGGCTGGGAGCAGATGGCGTTGGGAAGGGAAGGGCTATGCTAGGAGAGGCAGCTATCAAGGAGGAAGTGACAAAAGACTGATGAGGAATCAATAGTACATGGGAGCAAAAACACACTTTTTAGGCTTCAGGGGGAAGAACAAAAATATTCGTAATTATGTTAAAACCTGGCTGGGATTTCGACTTTGTTGGTTAACATACAACAGCGGATGACTTGAGTTCACGACGCGGGCGGGACTACTGAACAGAAAACAATCCGTCTCCATTTAAAAACGCAACCGGACAAGCAGAAATCAACTCGATACCATTGGCTAACATGTTAAAGTAAAGTTACGTAATGTCAGAAAAGGGCGGGGGGGGGAATAAAACAATTGACTAGTTAGCAGCACATTAGTTGCACACGAGGCTCACACCGCTCGATCTTGGCTTTCGAATGGCGTGAAACTGGACTTGCTCACAAGTGATTTTCTTCCCCCAGCTTGCCGTCCGGAGGAGGTTCGCCCACTCGGCGTCCTCGTCATCCTCATGTTCCCTCCTGCAATGCAGCAAGCCGTGTGAGACGGCTGAAGGGGGGGAGGGTTGAGCAGTGGTGCGACTCCCCAGGGAAGGATTGGGTTTGGGGGGTGGGGTCAGGGGTGAGGAGAACAGGTCAAACAAAAGGGGAAGAAAGGAGACATGTTGAGATCAATTGTCATGACAAATAACCACGTCAAAAAGCACATCAGGGAAGTTGTCGTCGCTGGGTAAAAATGTTTTTGATCAGGGGCGGGGAACCTTTGTGGTTTTTGTGTTTCGGGAGCTTTTTGTCATTACACCTACATGGAGACCAGGTCAAATATTCTGTTAGGCCGCAATTGGCGGAGCAGGTTCCGCACCCCTACATGAGATCTTTGGCAGCTGGCATCATTTAGCGTTGACGGAGAACACAAATATACTGCTATGTACATCTGCAATAGAAAACTAAACACACTTACCATGTGTGGGTACTTCTAGTCTACAAAACCACTGCAGAATGAACCACAGCAATCATGATACAATATTTACATTACATAGGAAAAAAAAAAAAAATCATAGCTCAGTTTCTAAAAATGCCTCTCAACATAAACAATTTGCAAATAAACAGAAACATCTATTAACAACTACGTGCTCTCTTCCAGCATGTTTTAACAAGAGCTACTTTTCTGGCATATCTGACTAAACAGTAATGACCAATTTCAAGGATTTTATCGATAAATTACTAACTCAAGTTAAAAGTTCTGACACTCCGACAGCAGTGAGTGTGAAATTTAGACTGATGGTTTGGACACTAAATTCACTTTAAAGCCTTTAAAACCATCACACTGTAGACGCAGACTTCTTCCCTGACATCAATTTAAGGGCCAAATACTGCTGTCCGGAACCTGGAGAACATCTAACGGGGAAGGGAGGAGGCCTCGTGACGTTTTGCGGGCATCCGTCTCGTTCAGGAGAGTCCTTCTCTTACCAGCCTCAGATGCAAACAAGAGCCGCTGACACAGCATACAAACCGGACGACGTCATCGCTCTTCCGTCCTGACGACCATCTGCAGAGCGACGGCGAGGGAAGAAGGGGAGACGAGCACCGTCGATGAAGAGCCAGGGTGGGAGGGGAGCTTGCAGCCGAGGTTGACAGCGGACTCCTTCCAGCGGAGATGGAGCTTGTCGCGAAACCCTCAATGAAGAAAACGCTTCCATCTCGAGAGTCATTGCTTCCTGACTTGATGCCACTTGACCAGTGACTAAAACTTCGAAAGTGAACCAGAGTCCCAAACTCTCCTCCCTCAGGCGATTGTGGACGAAGGCATGGACCAGAAGCCGAAGACCTTCAGGAACCAAGACGTCGCGGTCGCAGTGGAAGACGCGGACATACAAACCACAGCTTCCTCTTCTTCTTGATAACCTTGCCAGCGATCTTCACTTCTTTTTTTTTTTTCTTTTTGGGCCACAAGTCTCTATGGAACTGAACGTGCTTGCGAGATCTTCAAACGTGACTCGGACCAGATGAGTCTCTTCTTCTTGACACTTGAGATCTTGAAGCTGTTGACTTGGGGAAGGAAGAAAACATAACAGGACACTGTTAGCGTTGACATCTGACAGGGCTAATGGAACAGGAAGCATCGCGCGAGTGCCCTCCCTCATGTGGCTTGTGTGACTTTTTGGCCGCTAAAGTGTTGAGCGAATGGAAGCAGCTGGGGAGAACCTAAAGTGAAAGTGGGAGTTTTCTGCCTCCCCGACTGGAATGAGAGGAACTTTGTGTGTTTGTATGCATGTGTGTGTAGCCCATAGTGTCTACCGCTGCTAAATGACTCCTGGAAGCTGAACTCATCTGACATGGGACTCCTAAGTCATGTTCTACAAGAGTCCTATATGGGTGCTGGTCTGCCTCGCTGAACTGGCTGAGGTATCAAACAAAAAAGGTGCACTGCATTAGTCAATACTCTGGATCTGTAGCGCGTCCACCCTTTTAAATGCGCTAAGCCCACCCTCTCAGGAGGCAGCCAGTGCGGTGGTGCTGTTTTTGCAGTCTATCCTTAGGGGGTCTGAGGGGGTAAACGTGACACCCAACCCAGTAAGAAATTCCATACAGGAGTCTAAACTAGTGAAGCCTAGCGTGGACTGCACATACTCCACCGGCAAGTCAGGCCGAAACCTGTGGACAAGAAGAGAAAGTCAGAAATGCAGGATTTTGGATTCATGATTAAAAATACAGAGAGCTCCCGCTGAATCGGTTTATCCATCCAAGATCTTTCATTCAGTGACTACCGTGGATATTCATATATTGCTGTATAAAGCACACATCCCTACAGGAAGACGTGGAGGAGGGTCTGACTATCAGGCGATGATCAGTGACTGTTTAAAAAGTCAAGGTTGTAATAACCGCCAATACTGGCCGTCATTGGTAAATTACATTTTTTTTTAAGGGTGTCTAATCAGAGCGCAAAATGATTGGCCAATGACCGGCCAATTAACTTAGGTGGCGTGAGCAAGATGAGATGCTGTCTTTACAAATGTCTTTTTGCTCTCATCATTTTTACTTCCAGCGGGTACTTGTTAGCCCCAACGGTACCATGAATAGCCATGTGTCTATTTTTATTTAAACTAAACATGATTTGTTTTTTTCTGTACAAATAAAATCGATTATGTTCAATGAAAAAAAAACACGTTCTGTTGATTAGGAAGGGGGGGGGGGCTATGTGCCGTTAGATCTGGAATGTATAAGCCACAATTAATGGGGGTTCCCTGTATATTCTTCATGATAGAAATGTCTTACGTTTTAACAATGGCCCGAAGTGCAACCTTTCTTTCCCTTTCGACAAACTTGTCGATGAGGTATGCAGCCATGCGTGGAGCTTCCTGATACAACTTGAAGAAACGGCGGTAGTTCCCGAGAGCCCAAGCAGCACGGAGAGCGAGTGCGTGAGCAACACACATGTCCGCTTTCAGTGCTGGAGTCAAGTACACCAGCTCAGTGATGAGATCTGCGGTTGGGAGGAAACACGATTAAAAAGAGGCAATCAAAAGGAATCAAGTGCGTTCATGTTACGAGCATACCTCCAGAGTTTTTTGTGAAGATGTAGTACAACAAGCGATAAGCAGTAAATTCTCCGATGTTCTCTGACGGGTTGTCCTTGTAGAGGGCCTTCAGCTGCGTCTGGCACTGGTTGAATTCCTCATGGTCACCCTGGAACACAAAATTCTCGTCTTCAAGTTTCCATTGGGCAGTCTCGGAAAACCGAAAGCTAACATTCCAACGCGCGAGCAGTCTCACCTTCTCCAGGGCTATGCGCGCATGACACTCGTACACTTCCACGGTGAATTCCGTACGAACTCCTTGAACCTGTGGTGAGATTTGGTTGAACTTTTATTTGGGAGGACAAATGAGAAACAAAGAGCTTGTTAAATCCGAGTCGTACTAACCGTGAGGTCCTGTCGTATGGACTTCATCTGTTCACAAGCGTATGGATAGTCCTGTTTGGTTTTCCAGTCTGCTTTCACGGCCTGTAAAGATTTTTTTAACACCTGCACAGCAAAGAAAAGTTGACATGTTATCATTTATTTTTCTGACGCAAACATCTCCATTATTTCCTACTACAGTGTTTCCCCATCATATTTTTAATACAATTTAAGAACTTTGACTTTTGTCTGGAAAGAATCAAACACGAAAAACAGGGGTTGCCTTTACTGTATTTAAGAGAAGATGACAACTCACGTGAATAGGGCGAACAGTGGCGGGGTCTGGGGCACAGGTGAGCCTCAGGTAACACTTTGTGATATCCTGACACGTCCCAACTATGGGACAGTCTTCCCAGCTGAGGCCCTCCTGTGTCCCATCAGGCATGTCCAGATGGTTAACAGACAACACCAGGGGCTCCGAACGAAGCTGCTTCTGGAAGCGCGCTGCTCTGCTCTGCTTTTTGGCTTCTCTGTCCGGGTCATGGAAGTCCAAACCAGCGTTGCCACCTTTTCTTTTCTTACTACCGGGTGCATTGGAGTCATCCGTGTTTCTAAGGAATGGAATGGGAGGTTATTAACTCATTCACTACCAGCAGAGTAAAAAAAAAAAAAATTAATTAATCTTTGACATCTTTAGCCTTCAATGGCAGTAAATGAGATAAAAATGTTCCAAAAGGCAGAAAATCATAATCAAGCAAGGTTTTGCTATTACCTCCTGCCCCTCGCTTTTCCACCTCTTCCTCGTCCCCTCTCTCCACCATGTCCTCGATCCCTGTCGTTGCCACGCCCGCGACCACCTTTCTGATTTCGTCTCGACAGCTGAGGTCGGAGATCGCTGGAAAGGCTGTTGTCTGACTGAGAGCCAGAATCGCTGGTAGAAGAAAAAAGAGAATTGCGGTGACAAAAAAATAAATAAATAAAATTGCTGCAGTGCAACAAATTACGTGTGCCATGCAAGATCATCCAGTGTACCTCTAAAAATGATTCTATTTCAATTATTATCTTACTTCAACTCATTTTTAGTCATCATCTATGCTAGCAACAGAATCTACAATTATATGTACCCACTTACCAGCATGAGCCTTCGCTTAATAAAGGTTCGGAAACTGAAATAGGATGTGTTAAACGAGTCTACCTGCGCCGGTGTCTTTGGTTGCTACGGTCTCGGTTTCTGCCATGGTTTGGTGAGGGAGAGCGCGAGGAAGAGTGTGAGGAACTGGATGACGGACTGCGCTGAGAAAAGATATTCCTATAGTGACCCAATCGGTGACCTCCACCCCTGCCGCGCGTCGCAGCAGCTGTGCTACCACCTCGACTCGCCGTGTGTGTCTCCACACTCCTCGGGACCGCATGCCAGCGAGACTGCTTACCCTTCAAACTACATATGAAAAAGAAAAAAAAAACAAAACAAGGTGAGAGTTACATCAAATGTAGTAAAATGAAAAAACAACAACAATTCGGCTTACTCTGGCAGTGCTTCACGGTCCCAATCGATGGTGTAAGCGGATCCATCCTTTAAGCGGTCTTGCAGAACCTCTTTCAAGACCTTCTCTGTGCGATCTTTGTCGTCTTCCGTCTCGCAGGCTGTGAAACAGCGCTGCACGTACTCCTTCATGGCTGGCGGCCAGTCCTGGGGTCTGCGGATGCAAGTTAGCAGGTCAGGCCGCCGTCCCACAAAGAATAACAACAGTTCTGAACATTGTGTTACCGTGTCTGAGGAGTAGCGCTAGCATTCACAGGGGAGGATGGGGCAGGATTGAGCGCAGCTGGCTGCTCGACTGGTGAGAAGGCCTGGTTCGAAGTAGTCACCTGATAAGGCCTCTTGGGAATGTTGAACTTCATCGGGGCAGTGCCAGGTGACTCTGTTGAGAAAAATATTAAAAGCACTAAGTGATACTCCCTTATCGCAGTTCACCATTAACGCCTGCGCTATAATAATTTTTTTTAAGCAAACTTTTTTTTATATGTGTTCAATGGAAGCAGATTTGTATAAATGAAAGTATTGAATGAAATCTTCCGAATTTGTGTTATAAAGATCACTTTTATGACTGGCAGAACTCTTACGTTTCATGCGATGCCAAAGTTGCTGTCCTTGATTTTGGTTTTTGGCGTTATTATTCTCTCCTCTGCCCGCGCCCACGCCGTACGGCCCTGCTTGCTGCTGGGGTGGACCCTGTGGGGGCTGATAGTTGTTCTGAGCCTGAAAGCCCGCTCCGTAGTTGGGCCGACCCGGGCAAGAATTGTAAACCTGCATCTGGTTGGGGTCCCCGTGTGGATATGGCACGGAACTGTTGGAATTGTAAGCAGTATGTGGGGGAGGAGGGGGGTATTGGGACGTGGGTGGAGGAGGCAAGGGCGGCGGTGGAGGGGCAGCAGGTTTTTCTGAGGTCGGGCTTTGGGGTGGCTGAGGAGTGGAGGCGGGTTGAGGTTGAGAGGGGTAGTTTGGGGTCTGGTCTTCCATTCCAGGCACTGGAGGAGGCTTGGGAAAGAAACAAGATCATTTTAGGCACAAAGGGGTGCCAGCTATGACAAAATATGGTTGTGTAACACTTCCTGTGTACTCCCACTTTCATTTAGTTGGACCAGATTTGTTTTTATTGCTGTCACAATAAAACAGTCAGCCACACCGTAAAAATTGGGGGGGGGGGGGGGGGGGGGGTAACACAACACGAAAAGCATTGCTGTTGATAATGTATCCGGCCATCATGCTTTAGAGAACACACGAGGAGTGAAATGGATCTACCTTGAGGTTAGGTTAATATAATAAAGTTTTACCAAAAGCCCTTTGACAAAAACGCAATTGAACGACATGTTTATTCAAATCTGACCTACCATGTGAACAAATATGAGCTATATTTGGTTTGGAATACTCAAGAATAAAAATCTTTTTTTTCCCGTCTAGGCCTGTTATTTTATTGTGATAATTGTGACTAGACTAAGCAGTATTCAAAACGGATGGATGAATGGCAGACACTAAGTAATCACAAAAAGTAGGAAATAAGGCATTGGTGAGAAAACAGGGTTTAGTTCAGCCCTCAAGCGCCCCTTCCTTGCCCATTTTACATGTTCCTCCAACACATCTGATTCAAATGATCAGGCTCTGCAAAGCTTGCTGATGAACTGATTATTTGAATCAGACGTCTTGGAGGAGGGAAACATGTAAAACAGACTGGATGCGGGCTCTCGAGGTCCAGACTTGGGCACCCCTGCTTTCCATGATCAGGATTTTGGGGCCGATCACTGATTAGCGGGACCAAGATTGTGTTTGCTGTCGTGCCTTCTTTCGCAGATCTGATCGATCATGTCACTTATCAATCAACCAATTATGACATTACAGCCGATCAGATTTTGCATAGAATGCAACTATCTGCTGATCAAATCGGTGTAGTCTAAAAATTAATCTAATAGATAAAAAAAAAAAACATTCTTCAACATACCTGCCCATTTGAGGTTGGTGGTGTTTGGTAAGGAGTTGGGGGAACAGCATACTGATTTTGTGTATATCCAACTCCATACTGTAAAGTAGGTTTAGTATGTTATTCGCTTGCATAAGGGGAAAATTTTTCTTTTTATTGAAATGTAGGTCTGTACGTACCGGATTCATGGGGTAGTAGTAGCTGTACGGGTACGTGTACCCGGGATACTGAGGCTGATTTTGCTGGTACCACTGATAATATTGCTGGTGTTGTATGGCGGCGTCATTGACTCCTGCCTGAAACTGACAAGTAGGATTTACCTTTTGGTTTAGTGCGGTTTGTTATAGATGTCACAGCAAAATAGAGGCAAAATGAGGCTGTCTTACCTCCGCTGCAGCATGATTGGCAAGTGCAGCCTTGGCATTGCTTTGACTCTTGCTAATAGAAGCAAGTGCTTGTCTTGCTTTCTCCCATTCTGGGTTTTCTGCAACATGGTTCTCTGCAGCACCACCAACATAAGACCTAATATTTAAATGAGATCTTGTCAGTTGTAGTTGCGTTTAATGCTATGTCTTTGACTAAAAAGAAACCATGGGGTGTAAAATCACTTCACAGTTTATTGAAAGCAATTGAATATATATTTCTGCGGAATTTGCCTCATTCAAGACATATCTACACTGGTACCATTAGTTGCATTTAGGACATCAAGGCTGCTGTTGAGTTTATTTGCAATGTTTTCTGGCTTCAGTGATATTTAGCTCTGAGTCGATCTTCATGTGTTATCCCTACCCATACCCTATATTACGCGAGATGGCCAAGAAATTGGGCCATCCTCATCTGATCTCCATCAATATGGAAATGTTAAATTTAGGACCCATGAACATCCACGTTTTCAACAGAATTAAAAACGTTAAAAGTTAATAAGAACAAAGACCAATTTGACTAGAGTCTCACTAACTACTTTCATTAAAAAGTAAAACCACCTTCAAAGTAACTGTGAGCACAGGTTACATTTAAAAATTACATGCAATTCTTTTAGTGACAAGGTAAATTCTGAATGTCTTTGATTTATTTTTCCA
This sequence comes from Idiotropiscis lumnitzeri, assembly GCF_059441095.1. Lineage (NCBI taxonomy): Eukaryota > Metazoa > Chordata > Actinopteri > Syngnathiformes > Syngnathidae > Idiotropiscis > Idiotropiscis lumnitzeri. The sequence continues at coordinate 4,358,595 of NC_142400.1, forward strand.
ACTTCCGTGTAATAATTGAAATGTGCTCGTAAACATCGCCGCGGTCCACAACCTTTATCCGAGTTAAAATAACGACACGTCTCGCGTCTACATGTCCGCAAACAAAATACAGTTTAATATAATACATCAATGTGTGTTATTTTATGGACAAGTGCTACATACCAGTTATTTTTCGGGGCAGCTTGTGCCGCGTTGGCCGCCATTTCGCCTCAGTGCTAGCGCGACGCTAAGTGGGACGGATTAATTTTTCGCTAGCTCGAAGGCTAGCACAGAAGCTAGGCTAACACTGTTAGCTTTGTACTGGTGCTAAACCTAAAAGTGAAAAAAAAACAGGGTTTTACCCGTCGGTGAATTACACTACGTGTATTGGAACGCAAGCGTAGCTTTACTCTATCTCGATTCAATGTTTAAATCTTGCTGATAGGACCATACGGAAAGTCATGAAACGATCTGTTCGTCTTCAACAACTTTGGACGGACTTGCTGAGGGGATACAAAATGGCAGTTGGGTGAAACGCCAAGCCCTGTGACGTTTACCGACAGGAAGTGCGTCACTGTTTCGGCTCTGCTTAATATACTTAGCACTTCAAAACGCTGTAAAAAACGCAAGAACGTGACCAAAATGATGTGTTAAATTATGTAATATTTCGTCATTCGTTCACGTTTTATCACCAGTTTTATGAACGGAGGCTCTGAAAACTATAAATATTGTAAAACTTTTGAATGCATGAGAAACTCCTGGCATTATATTGTTTATTTTTTATTTTCATTATTTTATGTTATGGATTATGTACATGAAACCCTTGGCATTGTATATATTTTTTTATTTTTTCCTCTTTGTGGTACAGTAATACATTGATATTTCCTCTTTCAAAAAAAAGTGTGGGTTTTCCCTTCTTCCCATAAGAAACATACAAGTGAGATTATTGTAAGACTTGAAATTATCGACAGATGTGAATGGGTTGTATAAATTTGCCCTGGCCTTGATTGACCGGCTCCCAGTCCAATCTAGTGCCCTGCCTTTCACCCATTCAGCCGAGAGAGACTCAACCTCATCCATGACCCTAACGAGGACAAGCACTATAGAATTTAATGGATGCAGTAATCATTATATTTTTCCACTGTCGATCAAGGAAATATAACCCATGTGTAATATCTCTCTACAAATAGTTTATTGAAATGAAATAAAATCCCAGATGGGAATAATATCACATTGTTTAAATTGTTGTTATTGTCTAAAAGTGTCCCATAATATCCACAAGTGGCTCCAGGCCAGCTCACCTAGAAGTAACCCCAATGAGGACCTGCACTCTAACACCCCCATTCACATGTTTACATCATGCAGCTGGAGGCAGAACATGTGACATAAAGGCATGCTCTGTCCTCTATACGATTTACCGAAAATGTGGCCTTCCCATTTGCACAAATGCATCGATTCTCCCCCATGGTCACATCAGCTGATGGGCTTTAATTGCAGAACATCCAGTTCCTCCAGTCAGTCTCTGGACAAAAACAAAACAATGCGTCAGAATAATGTTCAAAATCCATGCACAAAACAAGCGGTGGGAAAGAGAATCGTGAACTCGTTCACAACCAGCCGAGTAAAAAAAAAAAAAAAAAACGATCTTTGACGTTTTTAGCCGTCAATGGTGGTAAATGAGTTGAACAGTCAGAGACAATGGATTATAAATTTGGCACTATTTTCTTTCCGCTGAATAATAATGGAACAATATTTATGGACAATGGACAGTAAAATTAATAAATTATAGTATTATTTGTAATATAAATATGTTTAACTCATTCACTACCAGCCAATTAAAAAAAAATGGATCTTTGACGTCTTTAGTCGTCACTGGCAGTAAATGATTAATAGTCAATATCCCTTGTAGGTGTAATGCATTATTTTTTTCACGTTGTCAGATAAATATAGATTCCGAACTCTTCCTGAGTGAACTTACATTGTGTTTTTTTTTACAGTATTGATAGTTTCGAGTTTTAGAATTCCATTTTTCCTCAACCGCATTAAGACGCGATAAATCAATTGTCCATAATTCACAATAATTATGGCCATCCCTAGTCAAAATGTTTTTACTATATATTTAAATTCTTAATTAATTGATGAGTGACATCAACAGTCTTAAAGACGCCAGTGACCACATCATCTTTCGTAATCATTTGGAATGATGAAACATTCCAGTCATGGACAGAAATGGTTGGCGACACTTTTGAGATTTTTTTTTTTCCATCGACAAAAAAAAAGGGGGGAGCTTGAGGAGGGGGGCGGTGGTGGTGGGTGGGTGGGTGGCTTAGACGGAAATGTAATCATCATGATGTTCTCATGATGACCATATCCAAAAAGGATGTGTGTGTGTGTGTGTGTGTGTCTAAGCATGTGTGAGTTTACCGAAAGGAGAGTCATTTCCTGTCCGCTAGTCCCTCTCTCTTCATCATCCATGATATTTTTATCCTTGCTATTTCATTTTGAAGTTTAGACTTGGATAATCTATTATTAAAACTTGATATTTAGCTGTATGTTTTCCCAATTCTTAAAGGAGTTCCAAGTTTTTATCAATATACAATACCCATCTGCGATGAATAATTTCTTCCCGTTGTAAAGTTGTTGCGACCTCATCGCTCAAATATGTTGACCATTTGTGATCCAAAACAATGACTCACCCACACTCATTGTTGCTTTTTTTTTTTTTTTTTTTTTACCCTTTGGAAGGAAGCAGAATGAGACAAATGCCATACATACATCACAAGTGGGAATTTTACAATCTGTGAGCATTTGAAGTTAAAAGTCATGCAAGTAATTCAATTTAATACAATAAGAAGTAGCGTTGTGAAAGAATTTTGACCCAAAGTCACATCTTTTTTTTTTTTTTTTTGGGGCCATTATTTTAATGATGTATGACTGATGATACGTTAACTATTTTCCCTGTCAACAACTTTAAGTGGCACCTTCCAAAAGTACAGTATGTTAAATAACAGTTGCTGTCGGCTAACTCCCTTGACTGCCTTGTTGAAACAACACAATAATTACAGTGAGTTCATACTCAAATGCCTGACATTTTTCAGCATCCCAAGAGAATTCAGAATAAAATAAAATGATGTGTTATAAATACTTTGACTGGCCGTGCCAGCAGTCCTGGCTGTACCTTGTCTCTCGCCCGTTGTCGATAGGGATGGGCTGCATCTCGATCAAAATTCCTGTTCCATTTCCAGATTTTTTTTAGATTTAAAATATAAATGAGACAAAGTGGAATAATTTTAAAACATTTCCCACACATAATGTGACCTATAACAAAAACATAATTTCAATTGGAGAAGTAAAACAATAAATAAATAAAATAATGAGGTTGCAAAACTGTACACACCCTTGTTTAATTGGAATCTTGGAATGTGGCCATGTTCAGAATAGACCAATCACATTCAAACTCATTTTAAATGGGAGTTCTGCCCACATCTGCTACCATTAAAACCGCATCTTCTTATTGCTAAATAAAGTTCAGCTGTTCTAGTAAGTTTTCCCCGACAATGTTTGTACTAGGACCCGAACAAAACCATTGCAAAATCACAAGCACATGGATGTGAAAACGTGTTATGGTCCAATGAAAACAAAGTGGAGCTTTTTATCCATAATTCACCAAAAAAAGAAGGCTTGTTCAAACGCAAAATACAAAACGATTTATGTATTTATTTAGTTTGATGAAGGGAATTGTGAACAGTTTGAAATGTCAGAATCAGTTAATACAAACGCTCCAGGCATCTACATGAAAAAAATGTGTATAAACTGAGTATTTCTGCCTGTTTGTTTTTAATCTAATTAATTTTTCCCTTGTGAGTGATCAACAATATAGTCTCATCTTTTCATAGTGATAGTCATAATTATACCTTGACCTCAAAAGCAGTAAATGAACTCAGTTGCATAGTATTCATAGGAAAGATTATGGCTTTCCTACTACTTTAGAGGTACATATTGCACTCATTTACTCATGATCCCCCAAATCCCACAAGAAAACTCAGAACCAGCTGTCACCGTCACAGTGCGTGTGTGTGGAGCCAAAGTGTGATGCAGCTTTTCCCCTCCGTGTCATCTCATTGTCCAAAAACACTTTCAGTCAAGATGTTGCATTGGTGCACTGATTTCTTTTTTGGAATGTGGTGACTTTCAGTTTATTTTGAGTCAAAACCACATAAACCATCGATGCTTTCAAGACCAAGCCCCTTTCTCATTCCAGAGCACAAAAGCCACAGAAGAAAAGATGTGAAAAATCCCCCCAAATACTCACTGTTAGGGCAACGTCATGAATTCATGGCTATTATTATCCAATGTGGAAAATAAATCGATAGCTCACTACTCACTAGAATCAATGCCGCTAGAATCACTTGGATAAGGATAATAATAAAAAATGGACACAATACAAGTAAAAAAATATGACACGGTTCTGCACAAATACAAACCTGCTTTATCAACGATTAAACCCGAACAGCGTGGGGTTCAAGTAAAACGTCGTTTAATCGGTAGCTGCGAAAGTTTTGGGGGGTAAAAGTTGCGTCCCAACTCCCCACGTCGCGTCACTTCCTCGGCTAGCGCCCATCCCTTTGGAAGAAGAAAAAAAACGACGGCGAGGGAAAAGAAGAACGAAGGGAAAAAGACACTCGAAAGTCGAGAGGGGAAAAAAATATCCAGATGTAAAAGAAAGTCGGATGTACGGACGAGAGAGGGTGACGCAAACAGCAGACTATAAACCATTTTATAAGTAAGTAATTTTACGGTCAAAACTTCACGTGTTGTTGTGTGTGGCGCGCGATTAGCATTTTGATTTGGCGAGTAGCGTTGCTAGCTTAAAGTTAATACAGCTGCGATATTGAAGACTTTTAAAAACTCTAATTTAAGTTGGAAAATATTGGACGGGTTAACGCCTGTAATGCCACCTTGCCCTTTTTAAGATAAGCAAAGGTAAATTATTTACTTGTGTTTGACGAAGTTAATATTCAATTACCATCTATCTATCTAACTAAAAATCTACTAAAACCTGTTGGACTTGTGTTATAAACTTCTATAGTTTCTATTAAGATATTAACCCTTAAGGATTGGATTTTTTTGCACACATCTCAAAATTCGCAATTTATTTGACTTTTAAAGTGGTCTTTGCTTTTGTGTGAGGGTGATGTAGCACCACGCAAAAGCTTGTATATTTGGTGATTTGACTGTAAAAGCACTGTAGTCTTGTTTTCATCCACATGGATTCCCTTAGGGCAGACAAAAATATGCGCTGAGTGTGTTTAAGTGCAAGCCTGAGCATGGCCTTCGTCTTAGTGGCAAAATGATCACTCTATTGCACAACACTGTTTGCTTTCTAATCAAGGTTATTTTCTTCCTGTACCGTGTATATTCGCTTTTTGTTGCCTCAAGTGATTTGTGTCATCTTTTAGGCAGTCATGCCGTTCCACAAATCAACCCGGGCGTCCCGCTTGGATCCCACCATGATCTCAGCCCCTCTGGGTGACTTCCGCCACACCATGCACATTGGCAGAGGCGGCGACGCCTTTGGGGACACCTCCTTTCTATCCACGCTGGGTCCAAGTCCACCCAGCTCCGATCTGGGGAGTCCGGGGTCTTCGTCGGTGGAGTACCCGGCATCTCTGAACCACAATGATGTGCGTCAAGAGCCTATGGGGAGCCTCCAAAATGATGAGGTTGAGTACTCAGAGTCGGCGTCGTCATTCACCCTGGATTTGGATCTGGATTTGGGCCCTTCCATGCTGGGGGACGTACTAGGGGTGATGGATGGATTGGGACTGGACTCCAACGAAGAGGACGTCTTCAGTCCCAAAAGCATTACGTCCCCAGTGGAAATAAAGGAGATGTCCGTTGTAAACAGGCACAATGAGGTTAACGGGAAAAACCTTGATGAGAACCAGATGGGCGACGGCAGAATACCAGAGGGGATCAAACCAAAAGGGCTGCGACCAAAGGTGAGATTCAGCGACAAGCGGGAAGAGATCATCCGCCAGCCCTCCGAGGAGGAAGACGGTCATGGGTTCGACTTCCCGGAGGAAGACCTGACGGCGAGTCCGACGAGGGGAGAGAGGGTTGAAACGGAGTTCGCTGCTCACAAAGATCTGCCCCCCAGCCCGGCTTCGTCTCATAGCTCCGACTACGAAGGGGTGAGCGCGCTGGACCGGAGGAGGGTCGGCAGCAGCCACTCGGAAACTGACTCAGAGGAAGAGGAAGTAGGGCGGGGCTATACCTTTGAAGACGAATTTGATGATGAGATTGGACTATAGGTCCGTTGGCTACCAAGTGTGTATTAGTCACCACGTACCGAGAGGGTGGAATTTCAGGATGAACCTAGAATGCACGAGAATTTTTACACAGCTGTGAGATGGTCTAAAAGGAGCAAAATATTAAAAAATGTGCATCGTCAAGTTAAAAGGTTAAATTCAATTCAGCTGGAAAGGTTCTAAAGCAGGGGTGCCCAAGTCCGGTCCTCGAGAGCCCCTATCCAGCCTGTTTTTACACGATTCCCTCGTCCAACACACCTGATTCAAATGATCACGATCATTATCAAGCTTCTGCAAAGTTTGCTCTTGAGCATTTGGATGGATGGAAACAAGTAAAACAAGCTGGTAGGGGCTCTCGAGGACCAGATTTGGTTCTGGAGCATTTTAGGTCCACCGGCAAAGTTTCACTTGAAAGTCAAAATGTCCCTCAACTTTTCGTGAGTAGTGTATGTCTTAATTCACATCACAGAGGGACAAACGGATGGATTCAAACTTGATTTTTGTTGTTTCCTGAAAGCTGTTCATTGTGAAGACGATGTTGCTCTGCTGGAAAAAGACAGTTTTATCTACAAGGGTAACAGATATGCCAAGGACCCTTTTTTTTTTATTACAAGCAGCATTTGTTTTTCTACAGAGAAAAAGTTGTAGCACTTTTTTTTTCTCCCCATTCACCTGGAGGCCTTTTAATCTCAACGTAATTCTTCTTTTACCAAATGTGCCATCTGTGTTTTTTACGTGCCTTAAATTGAGCAAATATTATTGTAGTATTTTGTTGTTGTCTACTTTTGCATGTTTATGTCTCCATGTCTGTCGTTCTTTCAGAATGTCGCCGGAGCAGAGTTTGTGAACGTGTAACATTCCATGTCTTGACAATGTGAGTTTCTCTGGATCAGATCTTATTAGATCTAATTACAGAGTACAGTTGTTTTTTGTTTTTTTTGTGTTCACGCATGTTTTCATACACTACCAAAGCTTTTTCCTCTTTGGGCTGCAGGGCTGGAAAATGAGACAAATGCTGAGACAATCAAATATTACTTTTTTTTTAATTTCCACATCATCATGCTGTAAAATGAAGAGACCAAAGTGTTTCTCCATTGAGCTTGCTGGCATTTAATGTCTTGTGGTTTACAGTGGAACAATAAAACAAAACTATTTGGGATTTTAAATAAGTGCATGATTTTCATTCTATTTTTTTGTGTCTCCTCCATTCAGAAGAATTGCTTTATATTAAGGCTAATATTTTTTTTCAATCAATTATTCGTTTAAAATTGTTTGCATTTAAGTGTGGATCACAGAAGCATTTTTTCCCACTGATTATTTATTAACCGATTATTAGTAGGTATTAAGCGATTAAAAAAAACAAGTCAGAACAATTAATCACACCTTTTCGACACCGCAAGTTACTAGTTTCAAAGTAAAATGTTGGCAAATGTCTTCCTTAGAATAAACACAAAAGATCACAAGTCTGCTTTTATTAAGGACGAGAGAATAATTCCCTGTTGAGAAGTTGAAATAAGATGATTTGGATTATTCAAAGTAAAACAATACCACTAAATGATTACTTGATTGAATTTGGACTTTCTATTTCATATTTTATTTTAAGAACAGAATAGTACATAGTAGAAAAACTGATACAGGGCAACTACATTTGCATGTATCCGTCCACCCCCCGCTCCCCAAAAAAATAATTTCACGATAGAGCATTTCGTAATCAGAAGGCTGGATGCTTTTGGGTGACAGAAAAGTGACCGACTAAATATCCATCATTAAAGCAAATCGCAACTGGACTGTTTTCTTCGATGTTTCACCTCTCATGTGAGCCGGCTTCATCAGTTTATTTGGAAAGATGAGCTAGGACAGTGCTCGTCTCATGGGATGGTGAAGGATGCAAGTATTTGTCCTCTGATGTTCCCCCAGGGCAATTCTGCTCATTTATCCAATTCAGAATTCGTAACACACACACACACACACACACTCACACACACACTACACGGATATCGTCCTGAACACGTTGAATCCCGACAGCGCCGTGGAGATCATGACTCCGGGAATCTGCGGGTGCCAGTGGATCTCCTTGATCTCCGACTGGCCCTGGTGCAGGAAGAGCAGCTGCGGGGGCAGGTCCTTCATCCCCTCCGCCCTGGCGCCGGCGTCGCACGACTCCACCGACAGATCCCACTGGCTGACCACGTCGTCCGCCCCGGACGCGGCGAATACGCTCGAGTCCGCCGGGTTCCACTCCACCGAGGTGATGGGGGCGCAGTGCTGCTTGAAGTTGGCCACGGGCCGCCCGCTCTGAATAGAAACACCCACCGAGGAGATTAGGTTAGATGGGCAAATGGATTCTGGAATAATAACTAACATTCCTAAATAATAAGTATAAAAAAAGAATGAATACATATTTAATTCTCATCATAGAATAATTCACATCTGTCTAAAAAGACAGCACAACCTGATCTGATTGGCAATCATATTGACGTTAAATGTGTTTGGTTTACATTGTTACAAACTTCTACATCCAGATCAGATCGGGATTATGTCCCATTTTAAAAGAATATTCAATTTTTTTCTTACTCACATTTACATTGACTAGGATTTTATATTAATTGGCCGCTGAATCGGATCTGTATTAAGTCTGGTTTGACGCACCAACTTCCATTTTGCAACGAAATTCAGTTCATACATTTAATGTGAAATGGAATTTTCTTTATTACATTCTGGCAAATGCGCAATTTGAATCAGAAGACACATAAACATTGTTTGACACTACCGTCTGATTTTACACACAGCTAATTTTGTTTCAGCGTCAAATGGGATTTTTCATGTCAAATGAGGAAATCTGGATCAGATCTGGATTAAATTTCGCTTTTAAACCACAGCTCCAAACACTGCATAAGAATGAATTTGCTCAAATATTTGATCAAGTAATTTGGAGGTGAGATATTTTTATTATATTATAGATTAGATCAAGTTAGATTTTTTTTATTAGGATTTTCGTTATGGATATAATCTAACAGTTTATTTTTCTAACTCATCCCCACAATAACGGTTAACCAAATATTTTTTTATGTGGTAAACTGTAGATTCTCACCATAACCGTGAATGAAAATCGCTGGAAGAGTCCACATTTTTCCATAATAAATTCATGTTGATGTAAAAATACCTTAATGTAGCCGTGACAGGCGAAAAAAAAAAAAAATCCTTGTGATAACACACTTATCTTATCAATGTGTGTTCAAGAAAAAAAGCCCAGTCACCAGATGACATCATACTTTTAAGCCCTCAACATGGTTGCCGTGGTAACGCTTCACTGTTTTGTCGTGACTCACGGTTACTAATAGAGCTGTCCGTCACGATGGCCAAAACAGACGATGACGAAGCCTCGCAGCCAAAGTGTTACCTTGAACTGCCGCAGGTCCCACACTTTGAGAAGCCCGTCGTCCCCCCCTGAGATGAGGAACGGTTCCGTTCGGTTCCAGCTGATGACGTTGATGTCTGACTCGTGGGCTTGGTTGGCTGACAGCATAGAGTTTGGCGGGGCTCTGATATCCCAAACACGGATGGACTGATCTACTGAGCATGACGCAAAAACCTGGAACGGACGACAAGAATGAATTCAGGTCTGTTTGTCATTTTACTAGTGTGCCAAATCTTCTTACAAGTGAGGAGCAAACAAATACTAGCTGGATAGCGGATAAATGTTGAAAAAGAATTTCCTGTTAGTTGGCTATTCTGTTTACAGAAAAAAAATTGAAGTTGCCCATCTCTCAGAATATATAAAAAAAAAAAAAAGTACCGTAGCTTCAGTCGGCGACCACTGCAGGTCCTCGACGGACTTGCTGTGAGAGCTGAAAGGCCGCTGGTCGACCCGCCAAGAGGCTCCGCCCTCCCGTGGCTCCCACACGTGGATGTTCTTCTTGCAGTCGCCACTGACCAGACGACCTGTGAGTACAAGCGCAGCATGCTCACACTGACTCGCATACTGAACATCACAGAACTGAGTTGAAATGCAAGTTGCAGCCCCCCGAAAAATGTGAAAGTTTTTTTTTTTATAAGAGAAAAATAGCACTATGGTGCAAAAAACACGAGCGCAGCGGTCACTAACGGTAGCTAGCCTCCAAGAACCACATGAATAGCCAACGGCCTCTCCGGTGAAGTGGCTATTTGAAAATGTTAATATTTGCAAATATTGATAGAATTTAAGTATTGCATAACTTATATTTAACTGCTTCCTACTATGTATAACAACACACATTTCGATGGTGAGAAAGTTTCAACAGTTTTACGGAAATTAGATGAATTTAAAAATGACAACATTTTTCTGAATGGGGGCATTCGGAATTCAAGATGCCAGTGTCAGCAGCGGACTGAAAACTTTCCGTCACAAATAGAAACTCCACCTACCAGGAACAACGGGCGACCAGTCAATGGCAAAGCCCTCGGTCATGTGACCTGAGAAGCTGAAGAGCGCCGGCACTTCCTTCTGCTGCTGCATGAACGTCGCCATGGCTGCAGAACTGTGGACGGCCACCAGCTGAGGCTGGAGATCAAATATTTCCACCTGTCCCTTCTCGGACCATACGGCCGCCAGTGCCTGGTCTTCACGCCGGGTCACCTGAAAATTAATAACAATAATAAAAAAAAATAATTAATAATTACAATTTCCTGGCCCAGGAAATATTAAAGTTTGCATAAAAAGTCAACACACTCGAACTCTGTTAATGCCTCCGAAATGAGGCATCATGGCCAGTTCCAGCTGTGGCTTTTTACTTTGATCCTCTTCCTCCTCGTCACTATCTTCATCGCTGCTTTCCTCCTCTTCCTCTTTTTCTTTCTCTGTTCCGTGAAGATTGTGCATGCGTATGACCAGCAGTCTGCAAGGAAAGTCAAAGACATGGCCTAACATTTTTTTTTTCACCGCCTTTTCTTTCTGCTGTTGCAGATGCTCTTTGAGCAGGAAAGCGCAAAAGACAGATGACAAGAACAAGAAACGAGAGCCCAGGGGCTCCCTCGCTGACATGATTTACTCGGACAGCTCGTGGAATGAAGCCATCATTAAAATTAGTTATTGTTTCCATCTGTGCTTCTGCTGCCTTGCCAACTCTTGCCGGCTGTGAAAAGTAAAACTTGCGCGAATAAAGCAAACGACTTCATGAGTTAGCCTAGATGTTATTGCTTCGGGATGAAATATGGAGAGCAGAATGAATTGACATTTATCGAGTGCAAGGGCGGGGGGGGGGGCAACTTCGGTCCTCGAGGACCCCTAAACTATGTTAGATGTTTCCCCTCCACCAACACACCTGATTCGAATGATCAGGATCGATATCAGACTTCGCAGGTTAGAGGAGGGAAACATCTAAAACATGTATGATTGCCAGCCTCGCGCCAGAAATGGCCACCCCTGCCACCTAAAAAAACGACCTGTACTTAAATACTTATTTCATTGAAATGTACCGCACTCAAAAGTTAAATAGAAAAAAAAGCATGTGAATAATATTTTAACAACAAACAGTTCTAGTATTTTTTTTTAACTTGAGTTAAACACAACTGAACTGAATCTAGGTAGCGATTCTTTCTCGTACCACCAGGGGGAGCTTGAGTTCAACTACCTATCGTTTTTTTTCAGGCATGTTTGAGTTGTGTTCATGAGTCAACACCAACCTGTTGGCCATGGCTGTGTCAGCCTGTGTGCCGGCACACAGCAACATTGACAGAGGGAACTCTTTCCTGCCATCTCCTTCGTTGTCCATCAAGACGTCGAAGCTCAAACACGGCGCGCCTGCACGTGTTGGATGAAAAATTTGAGAATGACATTTCTGTAGAAATTGCGTGTAAATGCTGAACAGCTGACATTGACAAAGAGTACTAGATTCCAGCAGCTGACCATACGTAATCATGTGGAACGGAAAGTACAAAATGTAACGGGAGAATTTAAGAACACATTGCAAAAGAGCAAATCAAATGAGAAAAAGGGAGGGCAAATATCAGGAATGAGCTTCAGTTGGAACAGTGTAATTCAGTACAAAAGAGATAAATATGCTTGCGATTTTTTTGTGCAAATTTGTATTTCAGAAAAATTGCAAATGTGAGAAATATGTTTAAGTCATAAATGAGCTGAAGAGTTTAAAGTTGGTTTGAATTTCATCACGCAAAATGCGAACATTGGAAATTTGGGGGTTGCAAAACATACCATACAGTGCGGTTTTCATTACTACTGAAAAACACGAGAACGATAGAAAGATCTGTTAAATTTGGAAACCATCTCGATTTAGCGGTATTTTTGTTTTAATGGGAAATTTTAGAGTGTTCAATTAACCTAACATGCATAGTTTTGGAATGTGGGAGGAAACAGAGTACCCGGAGAAAACCCACACAGGCACGGGGGAGAAACATGCAAACTCCACACAGGAAGGCCGGAGCCGGAATCTAACCCTACCACCTCTGCACTGTGAGGCCATCATGCTAACCCGTCGTCCATCGTGCCACCTGAGCGGAATATTTTGACCAGAATTCGTTGAACAATCACAACAGGGTTTTGTTCCATAAACCGGACTTCCTGATTCAATTACAATAAGCATAAAAACAGCCCTCTTTATCATGCTGTTTACATTTTAACAAAAGACACCACTCACAGGTGTCATCAGCAGCAGGTTGCAACAAAGAGACTGGAAGAGTCACTGAAAGGCATCGTGGACACCCTTGGAAGAATACGTGGTTCATCTTGGTTGTTGAGAAAAATAAAGTGCATTTAAGATAAGATAAGATGAGATAAGATGTCCTTTATTAGTCCCACAATGGGGAAATTTGAGGTGTTACAGCAGCAAAGATATAGGTATAGATTTAGGGTTCATCGTGTGTGAATGCTTAAGAACATTGACACGTTATTTTGCACACACAAAAGTAATACATTCTCCTGACGTTTTCTTGTCTCCCACTCGCCTGTTTGACACTCGTGGTACATGCGGTAGGCAGACTGGTCCATCTGCAGCACCTCTCCCGGCTTAAGCGGCTCGAGTCCGGGCACGTAAACTTTCTTGTCGCCGTCTCCGTCCTCCCCTTCTCCCTCCTCCATGTCAACTCCCTCGTCGTCGTCGTCGCTGGCGGCTTCGTTCTGTTCTTGCTCCTCCATGCCGTCTGCTTCTTCGGCAAACGTGTCTTCGTTGGAGGCGGACATGTTGGCAGACAACAAGATGACGAATACGGAGAAGAAGAAAAAGAAAAAGAAGAAGAAGGCGCACTTCCGGTCACGCGTGTTAAACCCCTCCCGTCCCCGTTCGCTGTTGCTCCCCTCATTTCTGGTTTCCTCCCACTTTCTCGTCTCCCACTCCTGGTTTACTGGAACTCAGCTGGTCCCAAGCACATTAATGACTGTCGGCCCGGAAATGTAAAATGTTGAATAACACTTACTTTGACGGAACATTTATTGTAAGGCGCATTGTTAATGCTCACGTGTAGCACAGATAACTTGTGTTTTTTTTTGGGGGGGGGGGCATTATTTTAAATACAGTTATCAGTACTTAAAATAATTAAATGGAAAAAAGTATTTCTTTGCCGAGCAATTTTGCTGATCGATTGCATCATTTGAGGAGCAACTTTCTCATTTTGTGGAGCGATTTTTTTTTTTTTGCAGGTGAATTCCAGGGACTTGAAGCAAAGGTTTTACTAAACAAAATAAATATAATACAAAAATATGACGAATGAACTATTGCTTTTCTTTTTTTAGACAATCCCCTGTTTTAATATACAACGTGTTATTCTAAATGTAGTAATTCTGGATGGGATGTTTTGTATTTCAAAAAACCCCAACCCAAGTGATTTTTTTTTTAAAGATCTACTGAATCAAAACTCAATTCAGGGTGTACCTCGCCAACTGCCCATAGGTAGCTGGCATAGTCTCCAGAAGCGGCTCCGATGATGGATGGATGCAAATTACTGAGATTATAAAATTTCATATAATACAATTAATATTTAAAGCATTTTTGGGACGTCTTGGTGATCGATTCTGAGTTTTGCTATTCAAATTTCAAACTTTACCTGACGAACTGCGATTCTTGTTCATGATGGACATCAATTGCACAGCGATTTTTGCTGTTCACAGCCTATTCTTTTATGAATGACATATAGTCGTAACATTTCAACTAAAAAGTCTCATAAAAAATAAAATCTTCACAATATCTCAGAGGCCCCTCCAAAAAAAATACAAAAATGGCCCCCGGGCCAGACTTTGTTCAACCCAAAGACTCCATCCCTCAAAAGTTTAGCTTCCCAGCTCCAAGTTGATTGCATTTACTCTGATGTTGTAATATGTCTGACTCCTCCTTGGCCAAAAAAACAAAACAAATCAATGAAAATTTAGCTACCACAGTGTCCACGGCAACATGCCTCTGCATTGTAAGGCTTGCGAAACAACAAGGAGGGGTCTTGTCAGGACAAGGGCGCACATTACACGTGTGGGTGTGTGCAAGCAGGGGCAAGTACCAGCGTTTTGAAATGCAGCTGCAAGATCTTTTCACGTGAAGATTCAGACACTCACACAAAAAGTCTCATCCACAGCACATTCCTCTCTTGGTTGTGATTATTTTTTGGCAGTTTTATTTATTTCTCTTTCCCAGAGTTACAAAAAAAAAAAAAAAAACGAGCTGTGAAACTATTTCTGTCTTGGAAGGACTTTTTTTTTTCAGCATGGATTGATGTGGACTTTGTATCCTGGAAACAGCCATGTCAAATCATTAACAATCCTCTTCAATTTGGGATTAAACAAACAAACCAAATAAATCACTGATACAGGGCACGCCACTGTAACTCCAACCACATTCTGGCGCCGCAGTTTTCCTGCAGGCCTGTTTACAGACAGAACAATGAACAAGGGGTGGCTCGTGGAGCCGCCGAAAGTCCAATGTCCCAAAAATGGTACAACTAAGAAAATGAGTTCAATCCAATTTACTCGACAAATCTGCCGCAAAAGAAAGTCGCCATTGAATGTTTTGTACCTGATTGAAATGAATTGAAATAGCAGCCAAAATTGTTTTGTTCATTTAAAAAAAAAAGAGCACTGCATTGTAAAATATAAATCTAAAAAATAATATGAATGTAAAGGAAAAAAAGCAGAAAATTACACGCAACATCGTTTTCACCTGTCGACATGTGCCTTTAAGGGGCGTGGCATAGCGAGTTAAAAAAAAAAAAATTAAGTTTTTTTTTTTTTTATCCAGAGGCCATTTTCAGTTGTTTGGCAGACTAAAATTCCGCCCCCAAAAATAAATAATGAATCAAACTTCTTCAGTACACTATGAACATTCCAAAAACACATTAACTTTATTTACGTAACTCGCATGAAAATAAGTCAACAAATTTGCAAACTGCAAGAAGCGCACGCCACACCAGCCTCTAACAATTTAAGACGCAAGTAAATTTAGTTTCGAGTTGAGTCATTTGTATGTCGAGGCACCACACGTGCCTTTGCATGTGCTGTTATTTCTAATTAGAGGATAGGGAAAAAAGTGACTTCATTTTACTTTGTAGATGATTTCCGACAGGTTTTGCAATTTTTTAAATGACTGTCTTACTCAAGGGTGGGCAAACTTTTTGATTGGCGGGCCACAATGGGTTCTAAAATTTGACAGAGGGGCCGGACCAAGAGGAGATGGATGGATTGTTTTGGTAACCTCACTTCATCTGAGAAAAAAAAATATTTAATTTGAAAAGAAAGTGAACAAAAGCATTACAACAACATATATGTCTTTGAAAAACCACAGTATTTAGAAAAGAAAACATTCACAAGGTTTATTCATTTCATTTTTTTCAAGTTCGGCGGGCCGGATTAAAACGTTTAACGGGCCGCATGTGGCCCCCGGGCCGTAGTTTTCCCACGCCTGGTCTTACTCGTAATGCTTTATTTTTGAGTGCCTCTTTTGGCCGACTAGTACACAATTAAACATTACTAGTAAACTACCGTACTGCACTAGTAACATAGCCAGGCCCAACTAGTAGCTCTGCGTTTTGCAATAGTAACCTACAAGTACCACCAAAATGTACAACTAGTGCACCAAAGTTGCGCTAGTATACGAATTCAAGATGAATATCAAGGCTTTCCATAGTTTGACCTTCAGACGCCTCGTCCTGAAAAATCACTGCACAAATATATCTAAATGGCTTTAATTCACATTTTTTTATACAAAAGTAAACGTCTATAGATGTCATATTTTTACAGTTACGAAAACAGTCATTGTAAACAAATGTGACAGATTCCACCTCAGACACACGTGAAGGCTTATTGGCTTGGTCAGTATGTATGGTTTGTTAGCACAAAGAGCTTAGCTAGCTGGAGCTCGGCGGCATGTTGTACCTCGGAAGGCAAGTGATGCGCTATGCTTATATGTAAGGTGCGTTCGCACCTTTGGAAAGCGTTCAAGGCCTTCTCGGCTAACAGAAGCAATGGCTTACATTTGCAATCTAAAATTCTAACATTTATTCTATGAAATGGTATTATGTATGTGAATGTCGAATTTCTTTTTTTGGTCCAATTAGATTTCAGGGGTCGACATGTTGCCATGTCATAGTCGTCCCCCAGGGCCTTCAGAGTCAGTAGTGTTGGCCTTGAAACTTAAACTGTTAGCCAATGGGATTTTGACTTAAAAAAAAAAAAAAAATCAGATTTCAAATTCAGCATTTTCCATCCTCTAGTTCACGGGGTGGGCAAACATTTTGATTGGTGGGCCACAATGGGTTTTAAAATTTGACAGAGGGGCCAGAACAGGAGCAGATGGATGCAGTGTTTTGGTAACCTCACCTCATCAGAGAAAAAAAAATACATTTAATTTTAAATGAAAATGAATAAAAGCAATAAAACAAAATATCTCTTTTTTACACACCACAATATTTAGGAAATAAAACATGAACACGGTTTATTCATTTAATTTTTTTCAACGTCGACGGGCCGGATTAAAACCTTTAATGTGCCGCATGTGGCCCCCGGGCCTTAGTTTGCCCACGCCTGCTCTAGTTGGTTGGGTGGAGCCAAATTTGTTACAGCCAACTTCGACTAGCAAAACATGTCTGTAGCGATCTGTACACATGAATACATTTGATAATCAACATTTCTGGTAAATATGATGTATTTTATTCCATTTTTTGGTATTTATTATATAAATACTGATCCAGAACAGAACTGTACTTGCAATTTTGTATAGCAGTGACGGTTTCTACAATTGTGACTTGAAGTTGCGGCATAGGTCCTCAGGCTTTCTGTCCAGGCAGTGAATGTAGCAACAAAAAAAAACAAAAAACTTTGGAAGTTCCAAAAAAAAATGCAACCTGCGCATGTCACTTCATAAGGTAACGCCAGCATACTGCCTCACAACACAACAAAAATTAGAAAGGAAATAATCATTCAGTGCCAGGAAATGTCTTGCATTTTGTGTGCATCGTCGGAGAAAAAAAAAGAAAAGATCCTTTTAGGTTCCTATGGCAACAACCACCAGTAGAGTCTGAACAGGAGGAGGCTCCACGCAGAGGCGGGATGCACGGAGCGGGAGGCGGGACCGCAGCTGGAAGGTGACTGGGTAACGTCTCTCATCCGGGCCAGCTCGGCCTCCTCCATTTTGCTGCTGATGGCCCGGGTGGTCAAGAGTCGGACCCTGGACGGACTGGACTCCTTCTTGTCGGCCGCGGGCGGCAGAGTAGGGGGCTCGCAGATTTCCATGGAGGGCGAGCATCCGACCTCCAGCCACTGGGTGAACAACTCGGACGTGAGCTTAAGGAGCTCCTCGGGAGAGGAGAAGAGTGGGGAAAACTGGGATGGGTCCATCTCCTCCCGCAACCTCTACAGCAGACAGATGCAGTCATACATTTAGAGTAGCACTTTTGAAAATGAGAGATGCTGTTGCTTGAAAAAAAAAATCAAGAAAAGGAGACTCTTGGTACAAAAAAAAAAAAAATGTTGGTTTAATGGTGAGATATAAAAAAGCAGCTTTGCATAGTGGCCATTGGTGAAGTATTGTTGTTTTGTATTTTAATGTTTATTATTTTAGTATCAGATGCAGAACCACAACAATTCTCTGACTTGAAATTTCACAAAGGCAAAGGCTGAAAGAAAAAAAAAATTGTATGGCAATATAAAAAGCCACATTTCGTCCAGCGTGCAAAATGAATTTGCTGACAGACACACTTTGATTTTGAATGGAAAAAAATATTCTGATTTGAAATTTCAGCAAAGCAAGGACTGATAATTGAGCTGATTTAAAAAATATATATATTTAGAAGGAAAGATGAAAATTTGCATTATACCCAACGGACAGGAAAATTATTTTAGTGTGAGATTCCGACCCACAAAAATTCACTTTGCAGAGAATTCAGTAACTTGAAATTAAACCTATTCGAGGACTCATATTGAAATGATTTAAATATGATTTTGTTATCGCTTGTATAAATAAATATTCCCTGACTTGAAATTTCGCAATGGGAATGGCTGAAAAGGATTTACAATTTCATATGGCGGTACAAAAATCAGCACTCTTCACAACTATAAATCATTTTAAAAAACTTTAAAAAAAAAAGATATGTCTTGAAATTTCACAAATTCCGCTCTAGATATTTAAAAGATTTACATACAATGTTGTGTCGTGATTAAATTTTTTGTGTTGAACCTACTGTAAAGAAAAAAAATGTGATTTGAAATTTCACCAAAACGTAGCCTGAAGCTGACATTTTATGGATTTTACATGCGATGTTGACACAGCATGACACGAAAGCAGCGCTTTTCCAAATGCACATGGATGAGTTACCAAACCTCCTATGATGTTAAAAAAGATTCTCACACCTGAAATTTCACTGGCGCTTTTGACTTTGTACATTGTTGCTTTAAATCTTCCATCAAATTTAGTCTTTTTCTCAATGCTTTTGGTGATTTTCTCCCAAAATCTCACTTTTGTTTCAAAGCAAAGGTCAAAAGAAATCCTACCTCTGTGTTTTTATTCTTTCTGATGATTATATCCAGTGTCTGCTTTAGGTCAAAGATCAAAGACTGATTTAGATGCTCATCCCAGAGGTTTCTCAAAAGTACATTCCAGGATTCGAGGAGGACGATTGCAGCAGGGAACACGCAACACTGCAGGGAAAAACACGGGCAGCACCACAACAACAACAACAACAATAAGTTAGTGTTTGGTGTGCAAAAATATGCCACAAATCTCCACAGGATGTGCTCAGTTTGAGTCAACTTCTGGTAAGTGGTTAACTGAAATGCGACTCACCGGATCAGTGTCACACAACATGCTTTTTGTGTAGTGGTGCAACACATAATAATCTTTGGGAAATACGGTCCGCTGAAAAGAGAGGAGAAAGAAAAAAGAGATGGGAAAGATGATGACACGTGCTGCAGTAATCAGTTTGGTGGAGCTGCACAGTGTTGTTATTTTCAGACTGCTTTGTCATGTGGTTACATCACGGCTGATCAATTGCTCCGCTTGGTTGCGATGACATCATTTATTTTGCACAGTTAATCCAAACAAAATACTTGTTTTTTATTTATATGATTAGTTATGGGCAATATATTTCCTATCAGAGGTCTTTTTTTTTAAGTCCTCGTAACTCAGCACTTCTCAAATAGTGGGGCGGTCGCCCACTGCGGGGGCGAAGTGTGCTTTCCCCCCCCCGCCGTACTACAATAACGTGTAATTGCACCTCCACTCCACTAGTTGGCAGTGGCGCTCTCATTGCCCACTGTGCGCAGCGAGTATTAACTCTATGGTGTAGGTTTGTTTTGCTAAGAAAATGCTATTTTTTTTTATCGTTGCGGCGGAGAGTGGGTGGTGGGGTACGAATTGTTTCCTTCTTACTGGGGACGTAACAGAAAATAATTGAAAAGCACTGTGGTAAGTGAATGTGTATATAATAAGATGGTATGCTTAGGGTTTTCCAAAATTAATTTGAGCAAGTCAGAAACTATATTAGGCTAACTCAATTTTCTTTTTTTAGTTTAACTTCATCTTTTGGACAAAGACTGGTCTTAAAATCCAATTTTTAAATGCAGGTGTGAGAACTTTATTCCATTCAAAATGTTTCCTGCTTCATCAGAGCAACACTATGACATAACCTCTGTACATTTCAAAAAGTGAGGTCCAGAGATTGATAAAAAGCTTTACTTGAGCTCAGGTGCCAACACATTTGCATGTTTGAATTGATAAACTTAGTATATTTCATATTTTATATAAAAATGACAATTTAGACCGCTCTTGCTCACAGTCTGGCATGCTTATATTTTTTCTTTCTTTCAGGAAACGTCAATGAGTCTGACCAGGATTCAACTTATGCCTCACTTGTTGATAAAGATGAAACCTGCTTTCACCTTCCTTAAAAACATCCCCAGCAAGTAAGGTTCACCGATTCAAGGATGCAACAATTTTAAGTCGTTGCATCCTTGAATCGTATCACACCCTGTACACACATCGAATTGTCTTTTATGATAGACGTTACACCAGATATAAATCGGTTTCACCATGCTGGTGTTTTGTTGTTTCTAACTTGGATAGTTTCGGAATTGGAGAGTTGTTGTGTAATATTAACTCATTCACTACAAGCCCAGGTGAAAATAATGCACTTTCTGACTTTTATATCCGTCAATGGCAGAAACATGACCAATGTTACAACCGTGCCCTATCAGATGCTTTCAACTTACAAATCCGGTCGGGTTTGTGTCGATAGCTGTCTTAACGTTCTTCACCACCTCCCAGTCACATCCACCACATTGGACAGTCAAGAGTGATAGCAAGAGCAAAACTGAAAGAGAACACACGAAAAACGGACTTACATAACTGTCTGGAAACTTTTTGTGGTTTGACACCTTTTTCTGCTGAATAACCAGAGGTGGCAAACACACTTAGACTCTGCCTTTAAAGAGAAGTACAGTATCTGAAATGAAATTCAAAATAGCAACGATACTTTTTTGCCTTATGGTTTTTTAAATGTCAGGATGACCTGACAATAATACATGATTGAAATGATCTTTGAAAACAAATCAACCCTCTCTATTGCCATCTTGTGCCACAAATTTAATTTGCAAGAAACCACCGCACCTGAGGAAAAACAACCAATCAGAAATACGTCACTTGCTTGTGTTTATTTTTTTTTTCCGCATCCTTCCATTATTTACCGCTGATCATATCTAGTTTTTTTATTTAATTGATGATTTTTTTTATTTTTAGTTTAAACATTTTTAGGTTATTTTTAGGCTGGTGGTTTTCAGGCAACACTTTCACCAAAAATAATTTTTGGAACCAATGACACCAAATAAAAATCACTTCTAAATTATTTCATAAATGGAGAACAACTTGGTTCTCCGAATCTGGAGCAACATTTATGTTTCATTGTTAACAGTCCTCCATGTAAATAAAATCTTCCGTTTTTTTTTTTCAGATCTCAATCAAGTGTTAGCCATGATTGAGTATTTAAGACAAAACTAGGCAATCCTATAATGATTCAAAAATAATATCTTGTATCTTTTTTATTTGACATTGTATTATCATCTGTAAAGGTTTTTCTTTTTTTTTTTTTAAAGAACCTATTTTGTAAAGCAAAAAGTAGAAAATAATTGTTTTCCAGTGTAGGGAATAAAAGTAAAAATAAATACTCGGGTAAAGTCCAGCTACCAGGAATACTGTAACTTCATCAAGTGTATTCCGTTTCAAAGACAGTTCTAATAGCTTTCTTTGATCCTTGAATACAATTCTGCACACTTCAGTCTTTATAGGCTGTCACAGCAAGTAAATAAAACTGTGTTAAGTGAGTAAAAATATTTTTAAATAATTTTAATAATGCTGAAATAATGCTTTAAATCGTTCAAATTAATTTATATAATATTCAAATTAATTTTTATTGTCTATCGAAAAATTCTGTGATTAAAAAGTGTCCACATTCCATTGTTCCATGAAACATGAAAAGATCAAGTGATTTGTTTGTAATATTGTTCGAATCAGATTTTTGACTTATGACTGACGTATGTTGACACCGCAGTTGTTCAGTCAAAATTTTGTGAGGTTGTCATGATGAACGCTACCGACTGTCAGTGTTGAGTTAGTTAACAGCTGTAATTGAAGTGGATAGATAAACTTTCTCTCATATTATTTCATGGTTCATTGCCTTTATTTTAGCATAAGACTAACATATAAGACCAAAAATTTACATCTAATAAATCTGATTGTTTTTAATGTACAATATTATAAATGATATATTTTATATATATTTAAAAAAAAAAACACAGGATGAGGACCTCGAACAAAAAAAAATCACATATTAATATTTTTAAAATTGTTCATGCTTACTTTATGATCACTTCATGCCGCAACATGAAACTCAAGTAGATTATTTCACAGAAAGTTCCGTACACACTGCATCGTCATAAACATGTAAAAGTGCTCACCTGGCAGTGACATCCTTTTATCTTTCTGAAAATGGACACTTCTCCATTTCTCTGGTTGACAGGAATCCCTCACATGCCCCCCCACACACGCAGACAGACAGACGGGCCTTTCTGTGTCAGTCAGTGAAAGGCAAACTTTCCTCGTCTGTGCCTTGTGGCGGGGTCTTTGACACCGAGTCCGTTGCTGCGTGCTTCTCCCTCCTTCTTTCCTCTTCAGCGTCCCGTTGACATCCCCTATATAGTAGTATTCCTTGCTTTGGTACTTTCCAGCATGGATCCTCTCACGCCATCCTTTCCTCTCACTTTGGATTTCCCCCAGTGCAGCCTTGTCAGAGCTTTTGTTTAAATTGCAGTTTCTCTCTTTCACTTGCACCCCCCCCCTTTTCCCCTGCTGACCTAGAAGCTTCCCCGAGCAGCCTAATTTCAATCCACCCCCCCCAGCCTTTTGGAAAGTGCCTAATGGATGAGGCAGTGGCCTCTTGTGCCTGTGGCCTTCCTCAACTCGGCTGCTGCGTATCCTCCGTCAGACAGCTCAAAGTGAAAGTGCTAGGCTGAAGCTGCTCGTCTGCTCCCTTTAAGTGGCCGCCCCTCCCACCGCGCACACGTTTTACCTCACTATTGACCGACCCGGCTCCCTCCCCCTGCTCCCCACATTGCCTGACCCCCCCATTCTCCTCCTCCTCCTCCTCCTGTGAGGCTTAGTCATGCTGTTGGATCGTATGGTTTTCATTTGGACCCCCCCCCCCACCACCACCCCACCCGACTCCGACACCTCTTAGCATTTCTATCCCAGCGGGGCCTGCGTGTGTGCAATGTTCCGCCTGCTTCATCATCCTCACATGATCCAAGGATGAAAATTTGAGATATTTATTCCAAAAGAAAAATGTTGCGACACAGCCCAAACTTACAAGTCATCACGTGACTGCTTTCGAGTGTTTTCAATGAAGTGGCATGTATTGAAAGCCATTTGGGCGTTTAGTCGATATCCAGTCCTCACTAGTAAAACACTCAAGAACAACATGTAGGATAACTTGGGAAGACGAGTAGAATTATTGCATCTTACCAACAATGTTTTTCCACTTTGGTGGAGCTTTAGACCACCAGTAGTGGTAGTAAGAGTATGACCTTACGGTACACTCTTGAAACTGCTTTGTTAACTCATTCAATCCATAAGATGTGTATATACATTTTCAAAATTGTAGTCCCCGCCTCCCAAAGACGTATTTATACGTCTTAGACTTTTTTTTTTTTTTTTGGGGCGTTATAGCTCCATGTTTTGAAATTTTTAGAACACAATATTCTGTAGGCCTTGCAAAATCAGTCAAAATCCAGAAAAAAGCGCTGTGATTGAGGTGTTTCCTCTTGTGAAAACGGCTGGGATTAAATGATTTAAAAGTGACCCAAATTGGTTGAAATAGCTAACACAGGACTTGGTCCAAAGGAGACATATACAATACTGGATTATTTATTCCCAGCACATTGGGTTGAGGATTTGACCCAGCACATTGGGTCATGTCAAGTTAAATTTAAATATTTTTATCGGCCTTAATCACAAGCAAGTCTCAAAGGGCTTCACATGCCCACAGTTCACAAATAAGATGACACGACATCCTTTGAAACAGCTGATTTAAAAGTAATCCCAAAATGGGTGAATAGTAATGCTAAACTAGCACAGAGTCCAAAAGATGGGTAAATTATGCCCAACACACTGGGTTGAGGATTTGACCCAGCATGTTGGGGCAAGAGTTTACACTTAAATCCGTTTGATTAAATTGGGTGAAATATTTAACCCAGCACTGGGTCCGAAAGCGATCGAGCCAATGCTGGGTTATTCATACTCAGCACATTGGGTTGATGATTTGACTCAGGATGATGAGGTAAAGAGTATACTTTTGAAACCATTGGGTTAAAATGAACCCAAATTGAGTGAAATTGCTAACCCAGCACTGAGGTCAAAAGAGATAAAGACTAAGAGGGATTATTCATACCCAACACATTGGTCTGAAGATTTGACCCAGCACATTGGGTCAAGATTTTACTATTGGACTAAAAGTAACTCAAATTTGGATATAGTCAATATTGAGTTATTTATACCCAGCAATTTGGGTTGAGGAATTTACCCAGCATGTTGGGTCAAGAGTTAACTCTTGAAACCATTGGGTAAAATGTAACCCAATTTGGATGACATAGTTAACGCAGCACTGGGTCCAAAAAGGACTGAGCCAATGCTTCCTTTTAAAAATAATAAAACCTCCCAAAGAAAAAAAAGAAACATGGAAAAATCTCCCGAAGGAATTATTACAGTGCGACCTTTGCACCTACGCTGCATTTAAATCATGTGTGTAAAATATCCTGTTGGATCCACGACTGCATATTTGTGGAGTAAATATGTAACTGATTAGCGGAACCAGCGCAAATCGCGACCCGGCTTCTTCTTATGGACCTTGTTAAACAGAAACAGATTCATTATGGGCTCACTTTCGCCGGGTGTTTACATGTGACATGCAATTTACACAGGTACCCCCCCACACCCCGCCCTTGCTTGTAATTTCAACAGCCTTATGTTTTGACTTATTTTTATTGACTAAATGTGCACACGTCAGCACATGCGATAAAGCATTATTTAAAAGAAAAAGAAAATCCAAGATGGGGATCATTAAGACCATGGCTGCTGGGGGTCATTTAGATGGAAATTCTTAACATGCAAACAATGTGCTCCCTCCAAGAGTCAAGTGGAACCAGACAATGCTTAAAACACTTTTGATTTGTGGTGCGCAAAGCCTAAGAAAAAAAAGTGCGTGGAAGCAGCCTTTCTCCATCTTTGTCCTTTTTGTCTCTGTTTGCCACAAGAGGCCACCAATTGTTGAAAAAAACAAAAAAAAAAACGTCATGCACGTGGGCCAGCGTAGTTGCCACTACATCCATAGATGATTTCCTGCCACATGTTAGGTTCACCCTGTGATTACCAGATTTTTACTTTAGATTTTTTTTGTTTCATACTTCAGCTTTACAAATGCCGTACTGTATATGCCGCGGGGTATCAATCATTACATATTCCGACGATATCTATATTCTTAGAATATGTTAGCTTAATTGAAACAAAAATACTGTGAATTTAATACACACTTATGAAATAACACTTGGCTCAAAATAATATTATAATAAATAATAAAATAATATTAATTATATCCTACTAATAATAATATGTATCTCTGTGACGACACTGATCAAGTTAATAATTGATCACAGGAATTACACTGGTCAACATAAATTTTTAACCTGAAATGGCTTTATGTGTCACTAAATGTATATTTGATAAAACAAAAAAAAACTTTTTCTCCCCAGCACATTTTTTTTAAGATATTTTTTTCATTTTTTTGTTTTAAGTTTGACCTATAACAGCTTGCGCGATACAGATTTTTAGCATGCATTATAATTTATAGCTTTAACTCTTCAATAAAAAATCCACCTGATGCTGAAGTTAACCTTTAATTCGTATACTATAAAGAAAATTGATTTCAAAGAGAAAAACGAGGGCCGATTCCAAATCAGTGCAAAAAAACCCCAAAGCTAGTCAGATTTACTTGGATCTCAGATTTAGAAGAATTAGTAAAAAATGTGTTGACCAGTGTTCGCATTTAACAAGGTCAGACGTATAACATGCAACACGTGTTCACATTATCAAAAGGATAACTTCGACAACATTCCAAAATGCTTCGTAGGCCGAACATCTGAGTCTTCAGGCCACCCATGTGGTTCTTTGGTGCTACACGTGACTCCTTTTCTAAACTATCCAAAATCTAAGGAATGCTCGTTTGTCTTCATGTGAGTACCCCGCCTCGTGCTCCCAACCTCTACTGCGATACATTCAAGCTTATCAGTTACCCGAACGAGGATAAGTGCTACAGAAAAAAGGATGGAATGATGTCATTCAAGTCCGTTCAATCATTTTATTACCAAAGCAATAAACAATCATTTTGTAATAAATTAAAATGGACGTATTAGTATATTTGCGATAGAAAAATACACAAGTCCAATCTCAGTTGCACAATAATCAAATAGAATTCTTGTTAATTGGGAGGAGGAAACCAGGATGTCCCTTCATTCGGTTCCAGTAAAGAGAAGCAAATAGTGAAAACCACAGGCCATGAAAGGATTCTTGCTTTCGCTTTCCTTTCTCCAGTACAATACTTCTTTGAGGCTTTCAGTCTTGGTCACTGGCTGGGGCTCCTCTCCCCTCCCCGGACGGCGCTCATCAGGTGGCTCTTGTAGGTTTTGCTGAGTCCCGTCATCCAAAACTTGAGCAGCCTCACGTTGTCCTCCTCGCCGGGCCCCGTGGTGCCGAGCAGAGCCAGAACCTTCTGGGTGTCCTCCCTCCCTCGTCCGTCCACTTTGGAGAACTTAAAGAGCACTTTGACCTTGCTGAAAATGGGGAGTGAGAACATGAATGAGCGGAGGGCTGACATGTGTGAACGAGAGTCAAAAGCAACTCGGGGGGGGGGGGGTCTCACTTCATCCATTCCTCCTTCAGACACAGCAGACAGTGAGACACCACGTCCACAGATAAGTTCTCGTTGGACAGCGCCACCTCTAGTTTGTTGAGTAACGTCGGGCCTGGATGAAAAAAAAAAAAGAATGTTGCACATGACAGTTTTTGGAATTTTAAAACATTTTTTTTTTTTTCGGACAAGGATCAAATTTTTCATTTTATTTTTTACATATTAAAAATGCACAATATTTATATTACATTATGGTAATTGTTTGTTTTTTTTACTTATTCAAAAACATTTTATAAATAAATACACAGCAAATAATAAACAGTAAACCCCAGTGCAGGGCTGTGCAAGGGGGGGGGGTCGACGGGGCGGAGGCCCCCCGGGCATTCCCTGTTTTTAGTTTTTGCTACGATTATTCATCATTATGTGGTAGTTAGTCCACAGAATTCCACAAATGGGGCTGAAGAACATGTCAGTGTTGGTCGGTGTGCACTGCTAAGCTATGTGCAAGTTGTCGTAGTCTCACCGTGGCTGCAGCTGTGAGCGCACGTGACACCTGACCCAGGCTATTATTGTCACAACGCGGTATGCTCACCTCTGTCTGTGGGTTGTGTGTTGGCACTGCTCAGGCTGAACTGATAAAGCGAGCAGATATTGTCTTCTGTCGTGGGGCTTTGACAGCCTGTGTCTGAACTGACGTCCACCAGCACTGAAAATTCTACAGGGACCAAACGCAAGAAAGATGTTTCGTTAAACTTGTCCATTTGGTACCTGGGCTTGCAATCAGGACTTAACCGACTTTTTAATATCAACACGATTTCATCATCATGACTATGCAAAATCGGAAAATTAACAGCTTGCAACTATGCCACATATATCTTTTGGAGTAGTTCAGGAAAAAAATGCTGGTAATAATGAAAGAAAATACATCATACTTTGCATAGATGCTGAATATCAACTGTAAAAATGTGTGAAGATTGCTACAGATGTGATTAGCTAGTCAAAGTTTGCTATAACAAGTTTTGCTCTGACCAACCAATCAGGGGACAGAAAAAGGCTGACATCATCGAGGGCCAAATTTGAAATCTGATTGGTTAAAGAAACATTTAGATTACTGATATAGTTAAAGATATTTCAGACAAATTCTGGATTCACATACTAAGCTGTTTTTTTTTTTTTTTTTTAAATTCAACAAGTCGAGTTGCCTTTGACTAGTCGATTATATTTATTCAGAACCTAACATGGAAGGAAAAAAAATCATTTGTGCTTGTCAATGGGACAAGATTACAAAATTAAGATAATACTATATTGGAAATAAAATAATACAACTTCATGAAACAAATTTGGATTAAAAATGCATGTCAATGGTTATGTCAGCTTTTAAGACCAGCGAAGAGGGCCCACCAAACAACTTGCAGACACGTCAAACAACTGAACCACCCGTGCTTGTGTTTTACCTGATGCGATAACATGGGCTGGAATAGCCACATCTGGGCTTAGACCCAAAAAGTTGCACTTGTAGGCCTCTTCATAGTGAGCGCTGTATGGTACGGAACGCACACAGCCGACCGGGAGCAACGTCTGACGGGAGAGACAGGGAGACACTTTGCTTGAATGGCCTTTTTTTTTTCATTATGATACAACAAAAAAATTCCAAGCGGAAGAAACGCATCACAAAGATGTGAATTCGTAAATGTCTACTCATATCATAAGCACACAACGGGCCAACAACACTCATATGAGGTCATCGAGATACCCGGAAAGTCACATGACTTAGGAAGAACATACTGGAAGTGATTAATTGCCTTGTGTGGTTTTAAATCTCGATAGTTCAAACTCACTGAATACGTCACATGAGATCGCACAGGTGCAGATTCATTTAACTTCTGTTCAGATATTTGGGATACAATGCCCCCGCAAAATTGTTGCTTGTGCTTTTTCTAAAAAAAAAACAAAAAAACACTGAGCTGATAACAGCTGCGTGCTCTGGCTTGACGCTGGAAGAAGCAGGTCAGCGACACAAGTAGGAGCAAGTAACACATCAGGGTGCGGAACGGTAACTCAGTAATAATAATAATCTTATACCCACAGGCGGGAATTAAAAACAACGTTCATAACAAATGCTATCTTATGTGATTATCTGAGTGGGTGAGGTGTAAGCTTTAATCACATTTTTTGGACCAACCACCTTCACAAATGAAATACAATTTTCCAGAGAGGAATCTGAACGTGCCCCTTTGTGAGACATGTTTTTAGTAAGATCATTGCACAGTTTAAGTTTAACATTTTTTTTTTAAATGAAGCACTTCATAGTAGAGTAGTGTGACAACCTTAAGAAAAAAGACTTTTACAAAAATCCAATTTCTAATTTGTATCAATTTTTTTCCCGCTGCTTTCAGAAAATGCAAATGAGAATTGGATTATTTAAAATAAGTTCTTCTGATGTTTTTCCTCTTCTAAATCTCCTTCAGGTATTTTCTTTTTTTTCCCAGAATTAAAAAGAAAAACAACAAAAAAACACAATGAAAGTAGGGTAGGACCGATCCAGTCATGATTATTAATTGGGGCCCATCACATTATTTTCAGATGATCAGTATCAGCTGAAAAAGATCAGATTGATTACTAAACGCAGGTTAAAAAAAAATAATAATAAATGAACCACTGTTGACTTATCACAATAGAAAAGGTATCAAGTTGAGATACCTTAATTCAAATTTTAAAAAGAATTCTTCATGCATTACCAAATTATCGGGTCTTGGTAGGAAAAAAAAAATCAAGTGACTTGGACAGGATGAAAAAAAAAAAAAAAAAAAACATTATCAGAACATGCCTATTTGAAAAAAATCTTCCCCCCCCCCAAATTTCCCCCCACATCAACTCCCACGGAAATAATCAAAGCAATGACTCAGTGCGCACACTTGGCTACCTTAAGTACTGTGAAAGCAGACTGGATGAGCTTGGGGTCGCTGCCTCTCCATATGACCTGATTTCCCATGAGCACATGCCACGCCACCTGCCGGAACTCGACAGCCCCGAGCACCTGCGTGGACGACACAAACCAGACTGTGACTCACAAAAAGCTCACGGCCAAGACTCATGTGGCAGTTCTCCGCAAACATTTTTATTCATCTTCACCTGTCTCAAATGCCTCAGTGACCTAAACCTGGGACCAGGCAACTCATCGTCATGACCCACTTTGTTGTCTAATTGGTGCCCCTGTGGCTTGGAAATGCCTCCTTCAGCTCCTTCCCAGCAGCTCATCTCCTCCTCTTGTTCTTGGGAAGCAGATAAAATGGAGATTGCGAATGCATTCTTACGACAGAGGGGGATTGTTCCACAGTAAAAGCCGTGTGAGCTTTTATTAAATATTCCACAATATGAGTGAAAAGTGGAGGCTACTAGTGGGAGACAGTGAGAAGTAGTACCCCTCCATGCCACCGGAGGCGATAGCAAATACAGCGGTCTTTCGTGAATGAGAGTGATTACTTCGTCTTCGCGCTCTTGTGTCCAGCCAGCCGTTATATGTCCATAGAAAAGATGTGAAAATGAGCAAAGTTCATTTAGTTTGTGAGAAATAGCTTCAATGTTCACAATTTTTCCGCTTTCGTCACTTTTGTCTAGTGCACTGATTTTGCTCGGTCCCGGCAGCTATTGGAAGCTGCCTGTGACACGCCGATCCCATCTTACATTGTGACATTGAAAATATGGCGCCAGAAAAGCTCCGCTTCTTCTACCGGCAAGACTACATTTCTCATGTTTCTTAGACACAAAAGCAGGAAGTAGTTCTAGTTCCAGTATGACCAAACAGACACCTGATGGCGATGAGATACGGATTGAGAATGCAAACATGAATGTGAAAGTAAATAGGAAGGAATTTAACTTTATTTTTATCACTCGCTCCTACAGACTGCAATATTATCCCACATTGTAAAATAGAAAACGTGCAGCCAGAAATTCTCAGCTGACCATGATTTCTTATGCAATTATATTGATCTATTTTAATATTCTTGGGTTGGATTGACATGTTTTTTTTTTTAACCAAAGTTTTTTTTTAATTTATTAATTATTATTATTAATTTAACCCAATTTCAACATTTCTCTAATATTACAACAACCATAATAGTCTGTTGCAAACGAGCAAGAACAGAGAAAAAGAAAGAAATAAAAAAACAAAAATTACAAAAATAAATAAATAATAAAAATGAATCCATAAAATAAAACTCTTGGCGATCGTAAATAAAATTATCCAATTTTTTTTTATGGTTAATTTAACTACATTGTGTCCAACTTATTTTACTTGGGTTGAATAAACTTAATTCAGGGTAGTGCAGTTGCCATAGCGTCGGTCTATCAAAACTTGCCGAGGTCAAATTTAGGCTGCCTGACAATTTAGTTTCTATTCTTCTCATGTGCAGTTGGCTTTCTATTGAGGACAAAGTGCGTACAAGAAGAAGGACCTTAAGCTGGATTGGAGGGCTATTGAATAAATGCTCCAACAGTTTTCCATCATTTGCATGTTCATCGACTGTTTTTCCAAAAAAGACTCTGCATTATGACGGATGGCAAGACATATTAAGTCCTGAACTTTAGGCACCTGTCTGTCTCTCGATGAGTACTAAAGTGTCTTCCGTTGGGGCTCCTTCCAGCAGCTTTTCTGTCAGACGACTACCGCTGGCCTTCAGCAGCCTGCAAAGCCACAAGTTTTACGATTAATCACAGCTCGGTCTCAGGATGACAATAATGATGAGCTGACGTGTCATTTTCAAAATGCGGTTTTGGCTGTTTAACAAAATACAAATGCAATTTATGGTCACTGAATACTGACTTTCTGGAAGCGTGTGCGGTCATCTCTTTACAAGAGCTTATTTTGTTAACTCTTTACTGAAGTGGGACATTCAGGAGTAACTTTGCTGAACTACTAGTTTGCATTTTGGATTTTACAAAATAGTATTAGGAGAAGCTATAAGCATATAAAAAAAATGCTATTTTTTATGGCAATGTTGCCTGAATGTAGGAAAAATGGGCGAATGATGGTTTTGTTACAATTGTATTGTTGTTAATGTTTTAATGTCATGTGCTCTGGAAAGTGTTTTGTTACAGCTGCAGCTGTTGCATAAGCGCTATACAAAAGAAGTTGAGCTAAATAAGCCAGGAAAACTGGGATACTATTTTTTACAAAAACTAAAAAAAATTAAATCTAGGAAAAAAAAAAAACCAATACAATATATTTTATATTATGTGAAATATAACAATAATAAATTTTGAATTTTTAAAATCTGGAAAATTCCCACACAAACTTAAGTACCTTTTTAATCGTCAATTTAAACATAATTTATTTTCTGCTTTATTTTCATAAATACTAAACAATCACATACTTAATTTGAATACTTTAATAGAATTATTTTTCTACTTTTCAGTCTGGCCCTTTTGTATAATTCCTGTTATCCTCGATCGCTATTACCGACCTTCAAATTGGCTAATTTGGCCAACAAAAAAATAATGCTGACATCATCAAGGGCAAGCGGTCTGGAACGGTGAGGAGCAATTTAAAATTTAACTGCTAAAAGAAAATGGTACCATTTCTCATAGAGTCTAAATTACATGGGACAGCACATGATATCCTGAAGGCCCAAGGCAGATTTGATTAGCATGGCAACACACTGAGGCTGAACTCTGATTGGACAAAAAAAAAAAATCTAAGATCCACAACCATTCACTGGAAGCAGTAAAGGCACGATAAATGCGATCAAATTAAGAGAATAAACTGCTCAGAATAAATTGACACAAATTCATGGAACAAATATTACAATTTAGGTTGTGATTCTAGGTCAGTGCTGGTGTTTGTGGTTAGGCGTTGCGATATGTGCATGGCTGACTGACCAGCTGAAGGAAGAGTGCAGGCTGGCCCATAGATTGGGATGCTGCGTGAGAGACGTTAGGGAGCGGGCTGCGTTGCCGCTTCTCTGGTGCGGGAACACGGCGGGCGAGAAGACGCTGTTCATCCTCGCAGCTCGCTGGGGGCAAATGCCTTGCTCATTGTCAAACACCTGATGGAGTCACACAAAAGTCATTTAATTGTGTTTGGAATTACAAGTTTTGCAGCCGATACCGATCAGCAGAAAATTGGATTGGGACAAATGATTCCAAAGAAAGTTGTCTGCCCCAGTAGACATTTGAAGTTTGTCAACTAATGGCCCCAGTAACTGTTTGTGAAAACATGGCGGGTGAAAATCAGGAGATAGAAAACGCAGGCTAACCTTCAGGGCGGTGCTTTGCAGACTTTGTATAGTCAGTCGGAGGTGGCGTAACAGAAAAGGCCAGGAATTAATGAGGTAAATCCGGTCCATGGCCACCATGACGATGCTGTACCAGCGCTGAAAGCCTCTGGCGAGACTATCCTTGATGAAGAATGTGTGCGAGAACACAAAACCGTGTTGCTCGTCCCCAAAGAAAATTGGCCCTTCACGCCCGGGACACACCTTTTAAACACAATACATGAGGACGCATGAGAACACACAGAGGTGACAGTTCAACGTTGTGGTGCATGAGATGTGTGACTCACACACACATATACCAGTAGACATACGTCACCAGTTACCTCACAGCTGAGGCTGCGTACGCAAGCCTGCCGCACGACGATAAAGAGCTGCGGCTCTCTGGGATGCTGGTGGCTCACAAAGCGAATGCCCGTCTCGCTGTCGATGCTCATGAAGCCTGGGTGGGATGCAGGGAGGGAGCGACACCCCTGTGAGACAACAGGAGAGAGGAACACTGTGAGACACAAGACAAACTAACACAGTCACAATCACTTAACTTTTTAATGGCAAATCTTTATTAAAAACCTTCTGGTAACATTACACATGTTTTTTTTTCATTTGTTTAAAATCCATCATGCATGATGAGCAAAAATCTCCGCGCTGACTGAGCTCACCTCACACATTTCTCCCCTTTGTGTGGCCGAGCAATTGGCCCTCATAGTGAGTCCTTCACCGTCCCGATCAAAATCTCTGTCCCCGGGCACTGTAACACCTGCCTGGGACGAAGGCGACGGGGACGGAGGGTGCAACGCCTCGGTGCAGAACAGCGTCCTCGGTCCATGGAGCTCACAGAAATGACAGAGAGCCACCAGCGCGTTCATCTAAACGGACAAGGAGTTCGAATTAGAAATTAGACATTATTGCTTCAGTAGAATTAAATTAGAAATTAAAATTAGCACTGGCATAAGACAGGGTGGTTGACAGATGACCTCACCTTCGATATAGGAAAGTTCACAAGAGACAGCTGGCGACTTTACAAAAATACATCCATTATTCGCCCTATCGCCAATATGCATCGCATAATAATCAGCATTTTGAGTAGGTTGAACCAAAAATAAGTGCTTTAATGCCGGCAGCACCGCTAGCTTCTTTTGTGTTTACCTCCGTACTGTTTTGCTAACGCTGCATGACGTCATTTGAGTGACACAGAGTCACGCGCTCGAACTCAGCACATTGCGGTTTTCCTTTTTTCCCCTTTCTTTAATAGTTATGAATGCTGCATAATCATATATTATCATTACTACATTGTACCATCATGGTTGTCTGCCTGTAAAATGTGTATAAGACCACGTTTACAACCCAAATTTTCGACCTGAACAAATGAATACTACATTACCCACAATCCCTCACGGTTCGACAGACTGGGGTCAAGGGTGAGTTTAGGCGAAACTACGACGTTAAGGTTAGTAATGCAGCGAAAACATTGTTTTATATTTGTCTTTAAAGCTTTCAACGCTATCCTAGCGGCATTATTATGTATTATATGACTTATTAATTATACAATAGCCTCGTTTTGTTTCACGCCACTTCCGCGTTAGGCACTCCGCTCTTATTAGCGTTAGGCGTGACATTTTCAGATTGCCTACTGTTAAAAAAGAAAAGTTACAAGACTGCGACTCGACATTTAACTAAGTCTTATCTTTGAAATCGACAGCATGGCGACAGGACGTACAGGAGATTTCTCAAGCACAAAGAATGCTGCTGTGCGAATAGACACAATCCAAACAGAGCATAGAGGAGACTCACAAGATGTCAAAACAGGTAAAGTAGCGGTGGGGGAAGCTTTCCCACACTGTAAGTAGAAATACAGATAAAAAAAACAACTCCGGAATAAAGTTTAGTCCAAATTTAAAAATAACGTTTATTTATTTATTTATTTATTTTGTCCTTCTGAAGTTCTTAATGGCTTTACATATTATAGTTCTGAAAACCCATTTTCATACTTGTATGTTTCAAAACAGAATTTGTGATAACAATTAAACATTTGTGATAAATGTCATATTTTGTCATAGCAAAGCCTCAGGAGGGCAGACATGGGTAGTTTTTAAAAGATTGGCTGGAATTTGGAGATGAATCGAGAAATATAACTCGAGTGTCACTCTGTGTCAGTGTCTGCTTATCTGACTATCTGACTGGGCTTAATTACAAAAAAAAAACACCCAAGAGATGTCTCCTCACTTCAGCCAGAATAACTTCAGAATGTATCATAGACTGAGTAAGTTCCATGAACTTTTCGCCTTCTGAATAGTTGATTCAAGTTGTGGGTCATCTTCACTTTTTTCTCTGGAATTTGCTTTGCAGGATTTATGCGTTACGTACTGTAATTGTTTACAGACAGTCATGCCCGACCGACTTGGCTGTTATAGTGACATCAAAGACCACATCTTTCACCAGACGTCGTACCACTCTCTTGCAATAGTACAGAAATAGTGAGGACAATTCCTTCATTTATTTGTTTTTTTTTGTTCCAAGTGTTTTAGACTGGATCTGATACAAAATTTAGACAATGTGAAATGCACTATATAAATAAAGTTGTATTGTATTGTTTGAGCCCAAATTTGGTTTTGCCTGAGAAGTCTAATTTTATACCAGAGGTGTAACCATCATAAAAAACCAGAGCGCTATGTATGGGAGAAAAAAAAAGCCGCATGTTGCTCTTGCTTGCGTTTCACGTTTATTTCACCTGATTTGTTTGTGTTCTTTTTCTTCCCCATGAACAAATCAATCAATCAATCAATCAAGCAGATATCCTGACACGTCTCTTAACGTCTGTGTGGTCTCTCCTTGTATGGCTCTGACAGATGAGAAAGGCGTCGACGTGTGCCCGTACTTCCTGGAGGGGAAATGTCACTTTGGTGTCAGATGTCGTATGTCTCATCCGTCAACCCGACTGATCTCTGACGTAACCGCCAGCTCAGTGTAAGATTTACTATTGTCATTTGGTTTCTTTTCTAACTTTCATGGGCTCTTAAATAACTTTGCCTTGTTAAGTCTTGCCTGATCACTGTTCTTTTTTATTTAAGTCTTAAAAATGCCATACAAAGACTTTTGGAATCTATTACAGCAGTACCTTTTTTTTCAAACCAGTGCAACATTTTGCATTTGTGTGTATAGAGTTTTTTTCTTAATTTTCTATATCTCCTTTGTGACCAGTGACCCAGCAATAACGATTGCAGATGCAATTCTTCCTGACCAGGAGAACAAACATGATGAAGAAATACAAAAGAAGAAGAAAGCCAACAGAAACAAAGCAGCAAAACCCAAAGAAGATGACGGAAAAGGTCATTTTTATTTGACATTTTCCTTCAATGTTGTTATTCTCACAACCTAATGACCCTCTCCGTACCTCGTTCTCCCCTCAGATATTTCCAAAAAGCCGCGCATGCGGACAGCCGACGACGTAATCTCTCGTATCCTCTGGGACTCCTCGGTGGACGCGTCCCAATTCGTTGTGGGCTATGTGGACCGTTTCCTGGGCGTGCTGGAGCGCCCCTTTTGTGATTTTAACTGGGACACCAACCCATGTGACTGCGACTACGGCATCGAGCTTGCCCTCCCCAGACACAGGATCCAGTACTTCACCTACAGAGGGCACCGCGTCTGGGACCGCCACAGCCGGACGGACAAAGTGTTTGGCTCCACTGGTCAATCTCTGGCTCCCCCCTTTGGAGCGGAAGAGGAAGTAGGTAAGCGAGCACTGCAGGATCCCTTTATTGATGCATGCAAAAAGTAAGTACGCCGACCCATTGCGATTTATTTTTTTTTCTCTGCAAAGAAACACAGTCTGACAACCAAGAGCAACAAGTGAGAGTAACTTTGGATCAGCCAGAAACGGCAAGAGAGCAACCACCTGCTGCTGTCGGCCTGAGAATGGAGTGTACTGGCGCTGAGAGCGCACATCTGGAGGACGACAAGCACAATGAGATGAACGCTCGCACCTCTGAGTCAGCACAAGCCGCTCAGGCGTCGGCAAGCGTTGGGAAGGAGGCTCCAAATAGGTCTGCTTTTCATCCTCACTGAAAATAGATGACAAATCCCATCCAGCTCCCTTCTCCTCATCCCACGTCCTTTTGCAAAGCGTGCCAAGTTAAAGTCACCAAATGAATTTTTACTTTTGTTGAAACAACACACAGACACATACCCTGTTTCTCATTTGACTGAGGATGTTATGCAATTTGTAAAACAACCACAACGTTCATGATGAAATAGAGAACTAAATCACCTTTTATCCAAATATAAATTAACTTGAAATGTATTTAGGCCCGTAGATTGTTTTGAAAACAAAATGTTTTCTATTGGTGTGATGTGTAAAAAAGATCTGAGCTCCTGTTTTACTTGGATCATGAAATGCATTTGCGAATCCTTGTTTGGAAACGTTTTCAAGCACAGCCTCCACAAGCAGGATGTAGCGGAACAGGCAAGAGGTCAATCTTCTTGTTATATAATGAGCGCCTTGCTATGAATTGTGAATTGTTGCACAGCCTGAAAGGCTCTCTTGAGTTATCTTGTTCATGTTCTGTTTTTTTTTGTTTTTTTTTAGCATGGCAGATAAAGACGGACAGAGCTTAATAGATGGAGACACAAATGAATGGGAAGAAAGTTTTGAAGGCCACAACAATATGGTAGGTACAATACTGCTTACCTCCTTGTGTCTCTTCGTGGCCTCTCTAATAGATGCCTCGCCCGCATTAATTCCTGGGTGTGATTTCCACTTGAACGCATAAGAGCGGTAGACACTTCAGGTAAAATAACAAATGGAGTGCCACAAAGAGACACTTTTAATGTGAGATTCTATAAAGGTCAGCACGATGGCCTACTGGTCACAGTCGAGATGTTCTGGGTTCGAATCTCACCTCTGACTTTCATTGGAGTTTTCAAGTGCTTGGTTAAGTTTTCTTAGAGTCCTCTGGAATCCTTCCATAAAACATACATTTTAAGTTAAGTCCGCCTCTCGCTCAGTGTGAGCTGGAATGAACTCCCACAACCCTAATGAAGAAAATGTCCAAATTGCAATCAAAGTGTCAAGATTCAGTGTGGCCACCATTATTTTTACAACACTGGCTTCATTCTCTTGGATATGGAGGGGTGTCGTCACTTTTGTTGCCAGCGATTTAGAAATTAGTGGTTGTGTTGACTAAGTGGTATACAAGCTGTAGATTGGGGCGGGCGGAGCAATCAATTTAATTCATAGAATTGTTGTAGAAGGCAATTTCAAATTGTAAAGGCTGTAGTTAAAAAAAAAAAAAAGCTTAGTTTCGGTCGGTCAGTAAATTTTATATGCTGTAGATGGATATATTTACGTGTATAGTGTCTAGATAAGTTTAGTGCTGACAGTCCACATGTTTCTATATAATTGTTTCATGAAAAGTTGAAGCGATAAAGCCACAAATTTCTTTTCATTATTTTTTAATTATGATTTACTGGCTTATGTTTACCCCACACTTGTTTTCTTGTGAAGTCGTCGCAGTAAACACTGAAAAGGCACTTGAAAAAAAGAATTGTTTATTAAATCGGGATCACAATCATAACTATTACAAAATAATTCTGTCCTACTTTAAACTGTCTACCTTTTTGCAAAGTACCATTCCTGCAGTGTAGCCTCATTAAAAAAAAAAAAAAAGTCTGACAGGTGTACTCACTTTTTTGAAATATTGTTTAAAAGCAATATGGTAATCAACTTGTGTTGCCATGAATTCCAGCTGACATTCGGTTGTTTTCCATTTTTATGCCCCAGAATCTCTCAGAACCTCTCGAACAGCGAGACGAGAACCACGGTCGTCGTCCCCCTAAAAAGAAACCCACCCACTTCATCACGTTCAGGGCCAACACTCCTGCCATCCTCTCCTCTTTCCAGCAACTTCAGGAAGAGCTCAGCGCCCTTCTCCCATCGTCCGCCCCTCACTGGCAGGCCTCGGCCAGCCTGCACGTCACCCTTTGCCTCCTGGTGCTACCGGGCCCGGCTCAAGTGGAGGCCGCCGTGGAGATCCTCCGACGTTTTGCCCATTTGGATCGTAACCCCCCGGTGGCGGTGAGTTTTCCTGTCAAGCTGAAGCATTTCAACGGCAGGGTGCTGTACCTGAGCCCCCAGCCTCAGCTTCCGCTCCAGCAGCTCAATGGTGGCCTGCAGGAAGCCTACAAGAGCGAGGGTCTGCTCCACAGGGACTCCTACAACCCACGCTATCATCTCACCCTGGCTAAGGTAACGGAAAAGGATGGCGAACGCATCTTTGATGGCGTGGGCGACCTGAAGGTGGGCAAAGGTTTACATTTTGGCCGTTTGCCTGTAAACTCCTTGCACCTTTGTGTCATCGGGGGTGTGGATGTGGACGGTTTTTATGAGACTGTATGCACAGTAGCTCTTCGATAATTGGTATTTCATGTGGTATTACTTCACAATGTGTGGGTTAGTTTTTTAACTAATGTATATCATTTGATCAATCCTATTTGGGCACATGATTTTTATGAGCTGTAATTTTTAAAGTGTTTTTTAAAAAAGGTCTTAATGAAGGGTGGAAATGCGTAAACATGCGCAAAGCTGCAGGACGGCTGCATACAAACTACAGTTGCTTGTGCTTTGTGAATGAATACTTTTTATTCTGTGTCAAATTAATATCTGAAGATGAAACATGAATGTAGTTGGATAAATTATACAGGGAATTTATGCTCTTTTTAATTGGGCTTAAAAAAATATATTATTTTGGGAATGTTGATTGTATCATTAATTACTTACATAATTGTTTTATGCAAGTAGACAAACTAGACCAGG
Organism: Idiotropiscis lumnitzeri; assembly: GCF_059441095.1. Classification (NCBI taxonomy): domain Eukaryota; kingdom Metazoa; phylum Chordata; class Actinopteri; order Syngnathiformes; family Syngnathidae; genus Idiotropiscis; species Idiotropiscis lumnitzeri. The sequence continues at coordinate 4,398,878 of NC_142400.1, forward strand.
GATGGCAATTGAAATGATGGAGGGTGGCAACATTTTCCATCAGTTTTTCTTGTAACAATGCAAATCAGAGTATCTTAATAGATTTTTATTTTTCATAAAACATTTCTCAGTGGCTGTATAAAAGTAAACAGCAAAAGGTTTACCCTGAACAATCACAAAATAACCACATGTAATCTTTTTTTTTTTCAAGTGCAAAAGGCTCTCATGCAAAAGAGTAGACTAACATTAAGTAAATGATTCGGCCTCTTCTTGTTGTAATGCAGGACAGTATGAAATCCGGTGACCGTACAACTGAGTGATGTCTGCCATCTATTGGTGAATGGTGATATTACAACTTAAAACTATAACGCAAACCCCTACTATTCTTTGGTGATAGTGACAGGGCAAGCTCTCTAATAGCGAAAATCCAAAAAATGGTTGACATTTATTGTGATGCATTGGGGATTTATTTTGTAACCCCCGACCCCAATTTTTTCCCCCCCAAAATTCTAATAATCTGCCAATATGCAAAAAAAAAAAAAAACACTAATAGGTGACTCAGTGTGGGCACAAACTGGCCGTTGCTCATCCCTGAACTACACAAACCAGTCACAGAATTAGGTACACCTTTAATGCACATGTTCGTTGCCATAGTAGTCATTTGATATACATCGTTTTTTCTGCTAATAACCATAGTGCATCTATCAAATACTTAACGGCGCAATGTACAATCAACACACTGTTTTGACACGAAATATACACCTGCTATAAATGTTTATGTGCGGCTCATAAATAGTTTATGAGGCAAAGAGATCGCGTTTACTTTACATCGACTTCGCCAAAGTGCTTGTATTGTGCGGCTCATTATTCCAGCTTTTATACAATCTGTTTTCAATGAATATTGAATGGGCTGTGTTCCACAAGTGCAATTCTTGTCTTTTTTTTTGTTTTTGGGGAGGGTGCAATTAAAATCTACATATCATCCATTATTAAGTTGTGAGTGGACATGATGTGCTGTATGGCCTTGATTGGGTGGTGCCGTGGTCGAGCTTGTGGAGCAGCTCTTGCATACGTAACGACATTTTCTGTCTTTGCCCTCGTTCTCCTGGAGACACACTTGTGCACTATACATAGGCTCCATATGAGTCAGTGGGCATGCTCCGTGGCTCGCCACTGTTTGCTCCCTCGCTCGCATTATCTCCCTTCCCCCACTCTTTTTCAGTGACACAGAAAACCAGTCCCCCTCTGCCTCCCCAAATTCTTTTTTCCCTTCTTTGCTAGTTCGCTTTTCGCCACCTTTTCAGTGCCCCCTCCTCAATTCTCCCATCTCATCACTTCACCCGTGTGGTCACATGTTCTCCTTCTTGTCACTCTTGTGCAATCTCCATGCCAAACTGCTTTCATTGTTCACTCCATCGCCTCTCAGCATCACTGCCTGGGAATCCCCCCCCCCCTCCTCATTCCTCGCTGCCTTTTCCAACATCCCACCCCTCCCCTGCATGCACAAGAGCGCTTAGCTGCCACTTACACTCATTTAATGTGCATCTCTCGAGTACATTAGCTCTCCTCCTTGGCCAGGAGCGCACTGTTTTGCATCTCACATGTGAGCGGATTGCTAAAATTGTCCCGCACGGTTCCTGCTGTAATCTGGTCAAGGTTCATTCCGCTGCTCCGGATGGAGATTGGTCAGGTTGATGAGGGGCGGCGGGTCGGAATGAGAAGCAGTCCGCCCGCCATGACCCCCTTCCGTTAAATCCCCGTTAACAGATTAATTATCTTTGGGCGACATCGTCGTGTTGGGTGTTAAGATACGGTGGGCAACAATGAATTATAAAAAGTCCCAGAGGGGTGTCTCCTCAATCTTAATCCCCCATTCCCTCTCTCGCTCTCACTCTCTCTCTCATTCTCCTCTCTTGCTCTCTCCCTCACTCGCCCTCACTGAGAGCTCCTCTCCCATCCATCAACACGAGCGGCTCTCTACTGTCACCCGACAAGCATACAATTATCGGCTATTTAATATTTCAACAGCTGTAAGAATTACTCGCGCTTTCTCTCCACACAATTGCTCTCCCACCCCTCCGGCCACATTTTGACTAATTCTTTGGCATGTCCCCGAGCTTTTTTTTTTTTTTTTTTCCCCTTTTTTTAAAAAAATCTCAGCAGGATGTTTTTGCAAGAGCATCAAGCGTTGATTGCTGGCAGTATACGTCTTTGAGTGGGTAAATATTTCACGAGTGGTGGCGACAAGCGGCTGAACACCAAGCGAGAAGCCTTCCAGCGCAACTGTCAGAGGTAAGAAATGGATCAATCTTGCCGTCAGCCCCCTTTTTTTTATGGATTTTTGTGTCTGTCGTGGATGCAATGAATATAAAATCTGTTGTAAGATCACGCAGTCATGCATATTTTGCACCCGTCACGTCTAATACACGGCTCCTTATATCAGTGGAATGAGATGCAGTAAATGCTGCATTGATGCTGATGCTTTCATTGCATCCACTCTTCTTTTTTTTTTCTTTTTTTTTTTTTGGTGGGGAGGTGGCGACTATTTTGTGTCCGTCAACTTGCCGTGTCGTACTCTTGCGCACTGATTTGCACGGACTTACTGACTGCACTCACTTACCTTCGGTCAGCTGCACTCACTTTTAGAGGAGAGCGCGCGCTGTCAAGAGTGGACGTTAATCACAGAGATGAATGTCGACTGAAAATGGACGTGGAGGTATTTGGATTCCAGGGAGGCTTTGCGTACGAGATAAAGCATGTAAACACACAAGATGTTAATGAATTTCCCTCAGCTGATGGAGTGTGTCATAAGCCTTTAATGCCCTCCTGTAAATTCCGGTCGTTAAAGGTTGTTGTTAAGTGCTGGTTACTATTTCTCAGCGTTTGGTAATGTGAATGTGAGGTCAATGGCGTGCACGTCATTACTGCTGGAAATTTAGATCTAAAAAAAAAATAAATGAAAATAAAAAATACATATTTTGTCATAGTTGCAAGTGTAGTAGACATACACACATTTGTTAAAGGCCGTTTTCCATGTTGCATTCCCCTGTCCTCATTAGCTGCATCACAAAATGGCCCCCCCCCAATACCAGCTGCACATTCAGACATCATGGAGTCTCTCAGTCTCCAACCGTGGATTTTTGAGTGCACGATTCCTTAGGCCGTCGCCGTCGGTCAGAGAGCGGGCTCCAAATCACATTGATTCGTCTTCACTTATGCAAGAGGCAAGATAACAAGCTGGCAGGGGACATCACATCAACGTGAGGCTATTGGTGTGTGACAAGCGTTGAGTAATTGCCGCTACCCACCACCCACTTCCACCTCTCGCTTCCATCATCACCTTGTTAGGTTGGCCCAAGAACTTTCCTAAATGCAGCAAACAGGTGATTCCTATTTCCTGATTGGCGCGCAGTATGTGCAAAATGTTGTCATCCATCGCCGGAAATGAAATGCTTGTTTGCGCATTTCGCTTGGGAGTCATGTAGACAGACAGACAGACAGCAGCCTCCGTTTTAGTTAGTGACTCATTCGTTTAGCTCATAAACGAGCGGTGGGCAAACATTTTGATTGGCGGGCCACAACGGGTTCTAAAATTTGACAGAGGGGCCGGACCAGGAACAGATGGATGGAGTGTTTTGGTAAAAAAAAAAAAAAAAACTTTAATTTTAAAAGAAAGTGAACAAAAGCATTACAACAATATATATGTCTTTGAAAAACCACAGTATTTCAAAAATAAAACATTAACATGGTTTATTCATTTAATTTTTTTCAAGTACGGCGGGCCGCTTTAAAACGTTTAACGGGCCGTAGTTTGCCCACGCCTGATCTAAACAGATTTTCTCAATGGGATTCCTAATCATGTAGTGTGCATAAGAATGTTAATATCCTGCTGCACATCAGTGGATGCAAAGCTTCTTGTTATGGATGCAGACAATATGCAATACATTTATAGATCACAGGTACACATTGGGATTGCAAATGTTACAAACTGACCAGATGAAAAATAGACATGCAAAATAAAAACTGCGTTGTATTTATTAGATTAGGCTTCTTTAGGACATTGTTAGGCGACTTGAAGTAAGCCGTTGTGTCGCTGTGACTTTTTCTCCTTGCTTTGCATCTTTCTACCTATGATGCACCCTTGCACACTTACCAGTGAAGACCATCGAGTCCCACACGTCACATGCGCTCGGCAGATAGTATACGAGTAGGAACCGTTTTGGACAGATTAGATGTGCTTCTGCATCTGGCAGAGAAGGGCTTCACAGCTGTGCACTCAATCTTTCTGGCATCCATTAAATAGTTCAACTGCGACTATAAAGTCTTCTAGAATTTCCTCTTAGTATATAGTATTGCAAACACGAAAGATAAAAGCACCGAGTAAAAGTTCCCGCTGAACTTTTCAATTCGTGCCGTGACCCGGATAGGTTCGCTGAGAACTTTTCATATCTCACTGAGCATTTGTCCTCTTGCTTGGACCATAAAAGTTGCTCAACACAATCAGGTACTAAAAAGCTCAAACAAAACTTGTCAGTCTAAGTGTTAAAAATCCATCCATCCATTTTCTCTGGCACTTATCCAGTTCAGGGTCATAGACAAGATAAAGCCAATCACCTGGACTGGTTGCCGGGGCACATATAGTGACAGACAACCGTTAACATCCACACAGCTTGGAGTTCAACAAGCGGGTTGTTACACCATCCGTGCCTTAAGAGAAGAAATGTCAGAACTAATTCAAAATAAAAGATAGATACACTTATATAATTCAAATAACACTGTGACTTGACTCTTTGTGGGGAGGGTTGTGGACACACAGCCATAATAAATTCCATGTTTTAGGAAGATTTCCCCTGTTAGATACAATAGTATTGCAAAGCATGTCTACAAAAATCACTTTTAACAATGAAATGAGTAGTAACAGTTTTTCACTGTAAAAGGTGAAAAACGCTGAAATGGGATTTCCCGGAGACCAGTCCAGGCCTTGGCCGCCCTCTCAGTGCGTCTCCAACGAGCCTGTAGAACTAAGCCGCTCGCATAAAAGTTTTGCAGCGTGTGTGTGCAAAAATGATTTTTCAGCTTCCATTTTAATAAGTGAAATGGAGCGTTGGCAACAATTTGATTTGTAACAGTTGGGCTGCCGTAACCATTAGGACCAACGAGCTTATTGAGATGTGCTTAACGCCGGCCCCATCCGGCCTGCGAGCGAGCTTTTAAACTCATCATTGAATTTGAATAAGGAAATTGTTTGGCCTTGACGTTTGGTTGAATGCAAACTTTTATCTTGGACTGTGTTTAACACAATGACGTGCTGTGTGGACCAGCGGGGAGGGGTGAAAAAGCATTCTGTGTTGAATATCGAGTGTTGTGTCGAATGCATAATAGCCGTGTTATTTAGTTTGACATAAAATTCTAAAATTCAGAGTTGCATGCACGCTTTGTACGTCGGCGTCATTAGCGCTTTGTGCTGTCCTAAAATGTGCCTTTTCATACACGGCGACGCTCGTATCAGACGCTAACCAGGCTGTGTCTCAGCCCCTGTCCCCCATCTCCTCCCCTCATTGGATCCCAGTGTGTGTTTTGCATAACCGGATTTGCCTTTTGTATTTACCCTACATTCTAGCCCACTTGGGCGGCTTTAAAGACACCAAGCACTGAGCAGTAGGCAACAAGAGAGTCGAAACTCTCTCTTCTGGTATCATGCTCTGGTTGCATAAAATAATGTTCTTCCCCTTGTTAATATATTTGCCGTGGCCCCTTCCAAGATCCCGTATAGCCCCTATATAAGCCATGCTGGTCCATATGGCATACAGTCTGCAAAAATAACAAAAGCTGTCGTGTATTGTATTGGAATACGATTCTGCAGCTTACTATTAATTTCCTCATCTACTAAGTTCATCATGTGTTTCATAAACCACAAATATGTTATCCGTTCTTACTTAACTGGAGCCATGTTTGGTTATATGTCAGGGAAAGCCAACGAGAACAGCGGAGCGTTATTTTATTACGATAATTGGAGGGGCTTTCAAAAGTGGTGCTGACTCCTTTTTAATGAGTTTCAATGTAATTGGTTAATTCTAAATGCAGTCACATCCCTGTTTTGAGAGGGTGTGCCCACTTTTGCAACCATGTTAGTTTTACATCCTCTCGAAAATATTAAAAAAAAAATGGAATTGAGTTGGACATGGTATAGGCCACATTTATGCTGGAAAAAGTTTTTAATTAATCTAACTTGGTCTCCTTTGTTTTGCAAAAATTTGAATAGGGGTGTGTAGACTTTTTATATCCACAATATGTACAGTACGCAATTTTTTTATATACTATATGGGCGTATTAATCAATTGTTTGTATGTAATTGATCAATTGCATTAGAAGTGAGGCTAAATGGAGTGCATCACTTCGCTACAAGCAGCTGTCACAGCTCATTTGTAGTCTAAAGAAGATTAACATGGAAAGTTGAACGACAGCCACTCAACATTCACAATGAAAACCGGAGTACGGTACATTCCATCCCCTTAGGAGATACCGTTAGAAATGTGAGTACAGAACTCGGGGTTTAGCTGATGTAAAAGTGGCTCAATTGGCGGTAATACATTTTATCTGTACATTTATTTTAATTGTATTGTTTAACAGTATTGAAATTATTGTGTACAAGAACTACAGGTACTCTTGGACAAAATGATTTAAAAAGATGATACACGCCAAGTATATTACTGAGGAGCCATTAAGAATTCTGTCCATTATGTTGAAGCAATTGATTACTCAATTGAGGAAAACTGTAGTGCACTACTTGGCTGCAACTGGCAGGAACATTGATTGAGTCTTGTTGTCTAAAGAATATATTTATTTATTTATTTATATATTTATTTATTTATATATATATATATATATATATATATATATATATATTTTAAATCTGTGAATAATGCAAGTATAAATCACGGGTGCAAAAAAACAAAGAGTGTGGCCAAATTGTTTAATAATTTACCTTCTTTTTAACTCCCCTATATGGTTTTATTCCGCCTTAATAATCACTAATTCAACTTAGTGTTGCCGTGAGCAACATTGAAGCTGAAATTGAACATCTCACCAAACTCCAATCTTGGGCTGTGCACCCCCCACACCCCCACCAGTTACTTCTGTGTAACTACAGGTGACATGTTGACCCTGGCATCTCTCAGGTGATGCCGCTCTTAAATTATCCTCACCGTGCGCCGCATGGAGGCGGGGAAGCAGCTGCCGTAAAAGTTCGCCTCTGACCTTGTCGTCCTCTGGGCTCGCCGGTGCCCTCGGCAGAACCTTCAGCTCCAACTCGCGCAGCTCGTACTTCACGTCGCAGCGACCATGACTCGTCTTTCTCTCCCTTGCAGAGGGTGGAGGAGGGGATCCACTGACGGTGGACAATGGCTGCCATGACGACTGTGCCCAGCTATAGCCCTTCGCTGTGGGTGCGGATGTGTCACGCTCTCCCTCGGCTGGACCTCACCATGCAGATGAGGGACAACCTTTTTGCCCCTGACAGCTGGGAGTACCAGCAGGTAGCGCACACACACTTGCCACTAAGTCACACACTCAAGGGTGCAGTGAAATCATCAAGTTTGCACACATTGCGCTTTTAGTGATGGCATGCAATTGTGTTTTCACGATGTGCCACGTAGTAAATTCATTTCGTCTTACTCCGCTATATCGCAGATCATCATTTGCGCCATCGCTACCTTTTTTTCATTCAAGTGTTTAATTTTTTTATGGGTCTTAACATAATATAGAGAACTGGGCACTTGACCCTTTTTTGCCGGTCAGTCCCCCGCCCTCAGGCCGCGATCTCTGTACCATTCCGGCCTCAACCTTCCAGCCTTATTCATAAAAATTGCCGCCCCCCTTGCAGTCAGCTAGGTTAACGCGAGCACAGAATTCAAAACGCCATGGTTGGGCTTACAAAATTAGCATCAATGTTGCACTGTAACTCTTAGTGACAGATGTTTGAACACAAATGGTGTAGCAACACACATCGACAGACAGAGCAATACCCACAGGCATATATTCTTTATCCTCTGTGGAAAAAAATGACTACTTTTACTGCAGCTTACTGAAGTTCTTCGTTTTTATCCTTATGTTTAATAATTTGCACTGTTGGCCAAAGTGTGCACACCGGAAAGAACTGCACAATAAATTAATCATAATGCACAAACTGTTTAAATCTTTACATTCTATTTAAATATGTTGGATATATTTATTATGTACAATTCTGGAGAGTGATATTTTTCTAAAACATTTTACAAAAAATGTTATATGACAATGCAATCTATGAGATTGAACATATGAGATCTACGTCATAATCAATCTCATGAGTTATGCCTTGACTCATTCTCCATCTTGCGTCAGATTTTTTGTTATTTATTTTTTTTATTTTTTTTTTTTTAGTGCTTTTCTACTAGGTCACTTCGTTGCACCTGCTCCTGTGCGTGCACGCACTCTGCTATCAACTTGCGCGGAAATATCCAAATTGCCGCTGGCTGCACGGATTGGAATTTCTGCACTTTGCCATGCAAAATGGAAGGTCTTGCCCGTTTTAAACAAACTGTCTCACAGTGCGTGCTTGTGACTTTTCTGTGGCACAAAAGGGAGGATGTGGGTGGTGGTGAGAAGGAGTGCAAAAAAGACAGCAAGAGAGAGAGGGAGTGTGCAAATTATCCTGCAGAACACAAAGACAAAAGCGACTTAAAGTGCTCTGAGAAGGCAGGGAATGAGTAATGCGAGGAGGTTGCTGAGGAGAAGTCCGGGGCTGGGGGAGGCTCACAGCGAGTCAGCCAGCGGCTGCAGTGAGCGAGAGTCGCACTGAATGTATTTAAGTAGGTCACAGATTATTAATAGAGATTCAGGCGCTGTGGATAGATAGAAAGAAACGAGAGGGTAGAGTGGGGGAGAGAGAAAGGCGGCGGGAGTGTGGGGAAAGCGGGATGCTGGGGAAGAAGAGGAGGAGAGGTTGAGACGGAGGGAGCGGATGCAGAGGAGTGGGTGGGAGTGACAGACGGCCAGATGGATGAGAGGATAATACGGGGAGATGCGAGCTGAAAAATGCATTTCAGTAATGTTGACTTGACACAAGGCCCGATCAGATGCCTGATATGGCTTAGTGACATCAGCCGTCGCCGTGTGATAGCCGACTGCTGCGGAGTGAGCCGCTGGTCACGAGCAAGACTTGCTTGTTGGCATTTCATGGTGGGGGCAGCAAACACTTTGGCAGGAAAACCGCGGCAACTCTCTCTTAATGTGATTTTGCTCTACTTCCTGTTTTCTCTTCTAGCGCAACTGAAAATCAGCCAGTGGCCGCAGTAATGGCTACATTAGCACGTCAAATTTTTGGGGAGGTGGCTTCATGTGGCCCTAACCGTATTTTTGATGCTGATTAAAAAAAATCTTTGAGGCACATCAGGTTTTTGAGATATGCTCATTTTTTTGCCTTTAAGTTTGCTCTTGACAGCTAAAATTAAGTCTCTAAAGTGTAAAGTTTCAGAAAAAGAAAATCCACCTGTTGCTGAACCTAACCCTTGAGTCATAAATTTGACTAAATTGATTACTTCATTGCATATTATATTATTGTTTTATTACTAATCAAGACAAATGTGGGGAATTTTGGAGTCAGTGCAAAAATATCTTATTGACTTTGCTTGCATCGCAGATTGAAAAATAACCTAATTGTCTTTTTTTTTTTTTTTTACTCTCACTAGTACCATTTCAATTTAAATTGCAATTATTTTTTCAAGTTTAGATAGTTTGTTGTTAGCCTGCATGGAATCATATTGAAGAAACGGCAATAGGACATAATTCTGAGCCGTTGAAAAGGGCCCAAATCAGTCTGGCCTTAGTAAATACAGTGCATAAATGGCGTTTTACATGAGTTCTTTCCTATATTTATAATTAAAATGTATCTGAGGCTGAAAAGCAAAGCGCGGAGAGTCTCTGGTGCCAAACTGCACGATTGCAATCAGTGAATGGACCGATCGATCATTCCCAATACCTGTTCAAAATATCCACACTCTCTTGACTCTTTGTGGCAAACCTCCTCTTCCTTAATAATTGCACCATGTTTTTATGGTTCAGTGAAGAACTATCACAGTACAATGTATCGCGAGTGGAACCCTAAAACACCATACAGGGTAGCAGTTTCTCAGTTGCAGCGCTCTAGTGCGGTACTCAATTTCTTGATGTATGGCCAAGAATTGCAGAGTGTAATTTATTTCATAACTCAGTTCAGTAATGTTCAGTTTCAATATTTAATTCTGGTATTCTTCATGTACTCTTAGAGGAAGAAAATCAATTATTATGATCATGGAGGGATTCGAGAGCTAGTTTATTAATACATGAGTGTGATTGTTGAGTGTGTTAAATCACAGAGAATGATGTTCTCTTAAATCTGTCGTGCATGCTGCTAATGAGGGCCATACATTACATTGTCGGAAAAGCAAGATGACTCAATACTTGAATATCTTTTGAAAACTTAATTAAAGGGAAATTTTTCAGAGCCACCCCGCTAACGTATTCCGTCCCTCTCTTATCAGACTCTGCTGGTTTTGTCCAGTTTATCGGCCATCGCCCTCGTTATCTCCCTCTTGGTGGTTCTGTCCTTCCTCATACACTACTGCTGCTGTCACCGCGGCGACCGCGGCGAGGGATCCGAGGAGGAGGAGGAGGACGAAGATGGCAGCACGGGTCACGGCTACAGCGGCAAAAAGGGCCGAGGGATCTGCTGCGTCACGTGGGTGGCCGTGGCGTCTGTCACGCTTTGCTGGTGAGGAGGCGGATGCATGTGTCATTTTGAAAACAGTGTTGCCGTGGCAACGCGCTCCCTTGGCCGCTGAGATGGGGAGGAAATTTTAATGTGGTGGTCTGATCAATTTGGGCGGGTAGCTGGTTGAAGACAATCCAAAGTGTGACAAACAAAGAAATCTTCTTATCTCTTATCTCTCATACTGTACACCAGTGCTTCTCAATTATTACGCCCACCCCCCCCTTCCCCAACAAGAAGAAAAAAGCGCCACTGCCAACTACTGGAGTGGATGTGCAATTACACTTTATTGTAGTTCGGTGGAAAAAAAGCATGTCCCCCCCGGGGTCACATGCGCCGCCCTCAGCATTGCACCGCCGCCCCCCCTCCCTGAGCACCCCCCCCCCCCCCCCCAGCGGGGCCAGCCCCACTATTTGAGAAGCACTGCTGTACACCAATATTCGTTCCCAAAGATGTACATGACATTATAAAACGAACCTATAGCATTTTTTATTGTACCACAAAAATATTTGACCAAGGCTGTGTTGACTTTTATATTTATGAATATTTTTCAGAATTCTGTGATACAGTATATACACTGTATCGTATGTTGAATTATTTATTCAAAATCACTTTTAAAAGGCCTTCTTCTAAATGTTAGGAAAAGCCTTTACTCGTCACTAGTATTTTAACCTTCCACAATGCTACTGTTTTTCATAATCCTGTCCTTGGAAAAAAAAGCCCCATAATTGGTGACTAAGTGCAGTTTGCTGTTTGCCTATAAAAAGAATCCAAAGCAGGAAGTGACATCAATATGATATAGTGGCACGTTGAGGTCACCAACCATGACGCATTTACTTAAGGTTGAGCGGCAGCAGCAAAGCTGTGAATCACATGCTGTCATCGCCTTCATCATCATCGCCATCATGTGCTTTTTTTTTGTCACCAATGTCACCAGAACTACTTGACATCTGACTGACATGTTGTGCTACTGTTTGCTAACTTCGACCCGTGATGCGAAGACACAGTCTATTTATTTGCCTATTCTTACTTCTGTTTTAAAAGGAAGACAAATTCACATCAGTGAAATGTCATGAGCAGAATTGTGTAGTAATAAGTCTGTAATTAATTGTGTTAATCCTCTCGGCTCCACGCTGGCCATATGTATGCAACTTGCACGTTTTAGCTGGCACTTGGGCTCATCATTCTATAGTTCCTGGCTACAGTAGTCGTGTCCAGCTAAAAGATACCAATTCAGCAAATGCAAATTCACTTGAATTTGCATGCATCATTTTTGGCTTTAAACGTCTAACAATTACACAGCTTGATGACGTGTAATGATTGCAGTTTGCAGTTGGCGTACGACTGTGCCACAACAATGCAATCTTGCTCTTCTCGCCTGGCCCATCGCCTTGACATGCGTGTCAATTGATTGAGCGCATCGCAGAACATAATGCACAGTACATGCCCGATCCTGATGATGTCATCATATTTAAACGAAACATGCGGTCCGTGTCTCCCCCTTATGGAGCGTCCTGTAATTGTCAATTATTACATACACTGTACAATTAATGTCCGTGTTTTAAATAAATCTGGCTTCCTTATGCAGATTGTGGCCTTTTCGCTTCTGCTAAAAACAAAAAAAAAAAAAAAAATCAGGCAATGTGCTTTGAAGTGACGTTCACTTTGGGCAGCTTCCAATGCACAAAACACACACACAAACCCCCCTCACCCCCCTCCACTTTCTAATCTGGGTCACATTATATGGGAGATTGGGTCATACCATTCGTCTCTGGTCGGAGGGGATTTGATGAACATCTGGCCCGAGCCTTAAGCTGAATATTTGAATAACAGAATGATGTGTAAACATGTTGCAAAAGTTAGCATTTCCGTTGCTTTCCTTCAAGGGTCGGCTTTTTATCCTCGCCCTGTCTGTTCTGTTGCTGTTATCATCCGCGCTTTCACCAAGGCCATATCTCATTCTTGCCATCTCATTCGTTTCAAATGTACAGTCAAACATTACACTTCACGCCTCTGCTATCTGCCGTCGTATGCGCGCACACCTCCCACAGTCTTTTCACGTTTCCTCTCCCCCCCCCTCCACCTTCTCCTCTGCCTCCCTCTTTTGCAGTGTTGCCATAGGCATCGGTTTCTATGGCAACAGCGAGGCTAATGATGGGATGTATCAGTTGACCTCGTCTCTTCTCACAGCCAATTACACGCTAGCTTCCATCGATTTGCTGGTGAGTGGTGCTCTCCGCAAGTAAAATGTCATGCAGAATCCCTACCCGGCTTGACGCTGCTTGCGTGTGCGTGTCTGCGTGCGTGTGTGTGAGAGAAAATGGCATACAAATGTCTCTCTGATTGATTTTCCCCCCTTTGGTCAAACAGTGGTTAGTGTGTCACTCTGCTAATTGTCCTCCTCTGTTAATGTTACAGGTCAGTCAAATCCAATGGTGGGTGGTGGATTTGGGGACTTACGTGACTGAACCCAATTCTTAATACCACCACTATCACGTCGCATTGAGAGACATAGTGACAATCAATATTGTGATATAATATCGGTGATACGACAAAAAATATATCATCATTTAGATATTCAGGACTATTCTGAGATTTTAATTTATGGTCCGGTAAATACGGTAATTAAATGTGTAAAAAAATTAAACGAGTTGAAATAACTTTTCAAAGAAAAGCTATTTAAAAAAAAAAAAAAAAAATCCACCTTAAACTACATCCCAACCACAATAATAATTGTTACATTAACGCCCCTCAGATAGTGTCAGTCAAAAGTGAATATGACACACCGAATCAATATTTAGATAATTTATTGCGATAAAAGCCGTTGTCAAAATATTGAGTAAGGTAAAGTACGAATGAGCTACTTTCAAGAGCAGTTGCACGGCAAGAAAGAAATGGAACTACGCTGAATGTTTTATGACCTTCAGGACCACTGAGTACAGGTGCTGCTGATCTGATCTGAGCGGCACTATTAGGAAGATGGTCTGCTCCACATAAAGACACAAAAGTTGACTTGTTCATTAACTCTGTTATATAAACGCCTCAATGCACCCGCACGTAAAGAGAGATTTCAGATAAAGGGGTAAAAAAAAAAATCCCCAACAATTTTGAATTTGCATTATACTGTCACAGTCCTGATCCTACACTGTGAATTATTTAATCCAAAAGTAGAGTTGACATGAAATAAATGTTTCGAAATAACACTCACTTGTGTGTCAATGTTTCGAAAAGAAGAATATTTTGAGGTTTGGCTTGACTTTGTGAGAAAGTGTGTCCTTTAGTGACATACAGGGGTTGCAAAATTACGCACACCCTGTGCTTCAGGACGCTGCAAAGTGAATTTAAAGATTTGTTTCAAAATGCATTATACATGTTTGAAGATATTTGATGAAAATATGACTAATAGATTGTGGAGATATTGCGTTAAACATTTGTTTGCCATTTAAGTTTTTCAGATTTTTTTAAAAAACTTTTTTAGAGTGCATCTTAAACAGTCCCCAGTGACACACTTGGGTATGGGGCAAAGAACTTGAACGCCTGCGTTAACAATTGTGGCGTGCAGTTAATTAGCTAGCTAGCCTTCCGACACGCCGAAAATGCATCTCCCTTTAAATCAGGGGTGGGCAAACATTTTGATTGGCGAGCCACAATGGGTTCTAAAATTTGACAGAGGGGCTGTACCAGGAGCAGATGGATGAAATGTTTTGGTAACCTCACCTCATCGGAGGAAAAAAAATTAATTTTAAATGAAAGTGAATAAAAGCATTACAACAATATATATGTATTTGAAAAACCACAGTATTTAGAAAAAACATTAACGAGGTTTATTCATTTAATTTTTTTTTCAAGTTCGGCTGGCCGGATTAAAACGTTAAATGGGCCGCATGTGGCCCCCAGGCCATAGTTTGCCTACACCTGCTTTAAATAGTCCACTAATGTGGCTGGTTTAGAGCACTTCGTTGTTGGCCCTGAGTGCACACACGTCACAAAGAGAGAAGATTTAGAGTGCCTCGTTGTTCGAGCTTGGAAAAGCTGCCTTAACGATCCGGTGGGATATATTCCAGCCACCGTAGAATTTAAATCAGGTGTATCCAATCTATAGGCCGTAGGAGCATTTGTGGCTTGCCTTCCATTTTTAAACTTTGTGTCTCAAGACTTTTGTGCGGAGTGAATGTGTAAGGCAACTTACTGAATTACTACAGACATACTTGCGGTTCAGACAAAGGAGGATCTTCACAAATCCGACCACAATTTGAGAGCGTCCCAAATGTGTGGTTTACTCACATCCTCTTCCTCCTCCTCCCTCTCCAGATTTCGGACACAATCAACGGTCTGCAGCTGTCCGTCTCGGGCCCGCTGACCACAATGGAGGAGATGTTTACGGGCAGCAAACCCTTCCTGGTTTCTACGCGGAACTGCCGGAGGTTATCTGAGAACGTCATCAACCTCCTCTCTTCCATCTCCGTGGCTCGGTCCGGCTTGGAGGCGGGGCTGGGGAACGATAGCGGTGTCAGCGGGGCCTCCATCATACCGCTGACCCCGGTGCCGCCCTCGGTGGCCCCCACGGTGGCGCCCTCGGGTGGCCTGCTACCTGGCCCCTTTTCACCTGGCTGGGCGGCCAATACATTAATGATGAATGAGGACTACAGGTGAGGGGTGGTGGTTTGTTTTGACTTTTAATTCTTTCAAATTGAGTTAGTTTTAATTTATTATATTATTATAATTAATTTTAATTCATTTTCTAAATCTAGAATGAAATTAAGTCCTTTTTATTTTAAACTCTTGTTTTTAATTAAGTCCCCAGTGTTTGAGAGCAAAGACAGCGGCTTGATTTTTGTTGACGTTAACTCAAATAATCTTAATAAACCCTCTTAAAAGTCTTAATAGAATTTTTTTCTTTTTTTAAAGAAGTCCATTAAAAACTTTACTTTTAATGGTAGCAGAACGCTTTTAACCGCATACTACTTCATCTGAATCGTTTAACAAATGTCGCTCGATGTATTGCGAGATTTATCCATCTCACAACAGCCGGACTTGAGTGCGTCTTTACATAAACAAACCACACACACACACACACACACACACACACACACCGAGGCGAAATGATGCACTTGAACAGCCTTTCCCCACCACATCCTAACCACACATTCCTGTCCCCAGGAAGCAAAGTGATGTGTTTGCATGCCTGAGCTAAACCTCGAAGAAGAAACCCCAAAAAAGGAAACTCATTTTTTCCCCCTTGTTTTTTAGGTGGTTGTCATACGTCATGCTGCTGCTGCTTGACCTCATCGTGTGTCTGTTCATTCTGCTCGGCCTGGCCAAGCAAGCACGATGGCTGCTCATTTTGTGCGTAAGCGCACATATTTGCGTCTTCATCCACACACGTGTCCTCCTGATGTGTTTACGTTATTCCCTACAGGATGACGGTGCTGGCCTGGCTGGCTCTCTTCCTAAGCTGGGGCTCTCTGGGTTTGGAGACGGCCACTGTGGTGGTGAGTGGGCCCAGTTAAACCGAACCAATGAAAAGACGAGTTGAGAGTACGGAAAGTATTTTTGCTGTTCTAGAATAAAGTGTAATTGAGCATCCAGGACAGTAGGTGGCAGTGGTGCTCTCATTGTGCAGGGAGTATAAACCCAAGTTTATATTTATTTTTTGTTTTATTTAACGTTAGCAAGGATGCAATTGTATGCAGAGGTGTAGTTATAACAAATTTAGTGACAAATGATACTATTTCTAGGCGTGGCAGCGAATTGGTGGGGACATAGAAGAAAATAATTCAGAAGTGCTGCTCTAGTGGTACTCAAAATAAAAATAAAAAAAGGTTTGGGGAACAACTGGTCTAGACTTTTTTTTACTCCCGACAGCTTTGTGCTGCTGTCCCCAAGATCTCAATCAATAAATCAACAAAGCTCTCAACCACGGTTTTACCGTAGTTGTATCTCTCTATGTATTTTCAAATGAAGGGAGGAAAAGTATAATCTCATCAGACACAAAAATACTCCAGTAAAAAACAGATATCCGGAAAATCTACTTCTGTAGTAAAGTGACAAAGCATTTGTACTTTTTTCTTGCCACCACTGAATGCAGAGAGTTTTGGGAGCTTGACCCCTGATGGCAGGCAAGCGCATCAAAGCGTGTAAGCTATCTGCACCCATTGTGTCGAGCCGAGAACCTCGGAGGGAGCGCCGCAGTGATGGCAGAGCCCCAAAAAGAAAAGAAAAATGGGGCAGAGATTAAAAATTCAATGCGCGTGTGCATGAGCAACGTCTGCGAGCAAAGTGTGCGCCGGTGGATGCGTGGGCGTTTTGGCTCAGAGACGTAAAGATAGAAGATGAAGCGAAGTGCTCCGAGCAAGAGTGCGGGCGGAGGGAGGACGAGTTGGAAAGATGGCGGGAGGTGAGGAGGGGAGACTGTGAACTATCAGCGGCTTCTCGTCTCTCTCCTCGGGCCCTTTGGGGATTTCACTCGGATCAAACGCCAAAGTGGCAAAAAGAAAACGCAATCCAGTAAGAGTGAAACTCACAAAGAGGAGGAAGTCGCAACCTTTTTTTGACATTTGTTGGTAACGTCGCACAGAGGGAGCGTTTCATGTCCGTTTCCAGCTTTCCCCTTGAAAGAATGTGTAAAGAGGCCAAATAGTGGCTGTTTTTCTGCTCTGCTGCCTGTTTTGTGTCACGCCGTGCTGGTGGGAGATGTCCCAAAGCCTGTTAGTCCACACAGAGACGCTCTGTCCCCGGCTGGTGATAAGGAAACAAAGGGCTTGCTGTGGGCCCGGTCCAGTTTATTCTGTCCTCAGTGGCCACTTTTACCGGCCCGAATGGGCTTCTTTGTGGGACTATCGCTCCCTCTTCTGGTGAGTGCTTGGAGCAGGGTGCATTACGATACTGCAGCAGAGCGTTTCTCAGCCAAATGCATTCGAGAAATCTCACAGCACATCACCAAGCAAAAATGTTACGAAACTCAAATCATCTTTTTCCATTGAAATAATCAGAAATGGCATTCATCTGTTTCAGCCTCCCAAAGATCAATAAAGCAAAATGGCACTCTGATAGTATACTTAAAAAAAAAAACATCAGTAATGACGCACGTCAGTAGAATGAAAGATTTTGCAATTTTTGCCATATTTTGTGCCTTAATTCAATGGAGATTGTGCTCCTTATTCCGTTGCGCATGCCTTGGCCACCAGGGGGCAGTACAACTCAGACATATGGATTACTCCTCTTTAAGCCACAGTAATGTTGGTCATTCTTCGCAGAGGATGAAGAATATATGCTTGAATATTCCTAAAATTGGTCAAACGATGATTGGCGTCTCTTAAAATTTGTAAGTCAAGTCATCAATACTACATGAAAAAAACAAACAGGGTAGAATCCCAAGAAATTTGCTTAATTGTTTTTTACATCAGAATCAGAAATCCCTTTATTGTCATTGTACTCAAGTGTGCAACGAGATTAGAGAGCTCCCCTCTCCAGTGCAATTCAGATAAATATATAAATTAGATAAATAAGAGAATAGTTAGTGCAATGGAAAATAATACTGAATAGGATATATAAAAACAATACTTGACCATTTCCAACTCGTATCTCCAAAATGACTCGAGAAATAAAAATAAATAAATAAATCTTGCTTGAGTTACAAAACACGACATCATTAAAGATCAGCATCAAAGTCAGTGCTTCGGATAGTTTCGAGCAGCAAAGACGGCCGCTCATATTGACAATATGAGGGGCCTTGTGCTGATGGAAAGATATGAGAAAACGGTGCGGGTTTATTGAGAGGCAGCATTGCGTCGATTTGTGGCAACGTGCCATCTGCATCCTGTCAAGTATGTCACTCGGTCAGCGTGTCTGCTCGCATGTCACTTCCACTCCCTCCGCTGCTTCCTTGTTTGACCCTCGTTCTTCTTCCCTTGCTTTGACAGGCCCTCAGCGACTTCTGCACCGATCCAAACATGTTTGTGCTCAACTCCACAAATTTCAACACGGGAACCAGCTCAGGTACCCATTGCCGCCCCTGCCCCCCCACACTAACAAAAAACGGTGGTGGTTGTTTACCCTCGCCACCATGCAACTGTGCCCGCATCAACTGAACTGTGAGTGATGATGCCGGATGATCCCACATGACCTCCTTTGTGTTCTCGCTGTGTTTGCCGCTCAGATGTGCTGGATTATTACCTGACCTGCAGCCGACGCATGAACAGTCCATTCCAGCAGGTACCAAAGCTTCTACTTTCCAGAATATGAGAAAGCAACGCCAACAACAGGACTTGAGTTCACCGCATGGGATAAAATTTTAAATCTCCTTCATTGTTAACTATCTTCTCCCTCCCCACATTTTTTTACTTGCCTTTATTAGATGTTGTGCATGCTTTGGCCATTTGGGGGCAGAATATTGCAGCCCTCTAAATATCCATGTATGGTCAGAGGTTATTTCTTTGTAAATTGCAGAAATACAGAGTATTTATTCCTGTTATTGAAATTCGTTGCATAAAGGTTTATAACACTGTGTTAGCTTGTTAGCTTTTCTATGGTGTTTTACATTGTTTGTTAGCATGGAGCTAACAGACTGACATAAGGTGAACAGCGTGAAACCTCTTTCATATGCACTGCACTGCCATTTACTATCACAGTGTTGTTTATACACTCCTACAGATTTCAAGTTATCTCCATAAAAGCTCAATTTTGGATACCGCTCTTAACTTGGACTTGATTAGATTCAAGTGTAGCTTACTTAATTTATGCAAGTGACCCTTGATAAACGAACTACATGATGTCATCGATAAATCTCCTTGCTCTGTCTTCAGCTCCTCACCCAGTCTCAAAGGGCGCTGTCCAACATCCACACACACCTTTCCAGTGTGGAACGTAACGCTCTCACACAATTCCCCAAAGCCGAGGTGGGTTAAAGTCATCCTTTAAAAAAATTAAAAAAAAACAGTCAGTCGTGTCCTTGCATTGATTTTCCCCTCACGGGACACTTTACTTGCAGAAATCACTCAGGGATGTTCAACAGATTCTCAACAGCACTGAGGGCAACTTCCATCAGTTGGTGGCGCTGCTCAACTGCCGAGGCCTCAACAAGGTAAGAAGCAGTGACGAATTGTGAATTTTGTACCTGGCCATTCAGTTGGGACTTGTTTCACCGCTTCATCTCGACGTCAACATTCAATCAACGTTGATTTGACCATGTCCGCCCTGTAGGACTACATCGACTCACTGAAAGGCCTGTGCTATGACGGGATGGAGGGACTTCTCTACCTCTCCCTTTACTCGTTCCTCTCCGCTCTGGCCTTCACTGCCATTCTTTGCTCTCTGCCCGGTGCCTGGAGGAGCTTCCCAAGGTGAGGAGGGGAGGGAAGCCAAGAAAAAACAAAAAAAATGAATCATCATCCTACTGTCAGTCCAGATGAGGAGTTTGTTCTCATGTTGCTCCTACCGCTGTAGTTTAAATGCGAGAAGTGTCAGTCGAGAAGAAGAGGTGAGATAAATTTCCTTCAAGGGAGATGAAAACGCATGCAGTCATTTACATTTTAACAGGTAAGTTGATTCAAAAATAGATGTGGTGGAAATTCCGACATAACGAACGTGATCATTGGCTGGATAATGGACTGAAATGGCTAGCATGCAGGCTAAGCATTATATTTTGCTAAATTAAATTATTTTGCTAATAACTCCATCAAAGATTTTATACTTAACTGTGAGAAAATGCTAAAGAAACTGAAGTGTTTTTAGCCTGCACTGCACATCACTCGCATCATTCTTTATTTTGGTCTGCTGTCATACTGAGCCCTCAGATGCATTTTGAAATCAAGTTTAAAAAAAAAAAAAAGTGATAAAATGAAAATGCGAAGCCAAGACTGAAGCCTACTATTAATGTGACATCGTTTTCCACCTTCTCTATGTTAGCCATCCATCCTCACACATCTTCATCTCTCTCTCTTCCATGGGTGCCGTTTGGCCAGTGATTCGGAAGAGTACGAGGACTCGGACAGCGAGAGTGAGGACCCCTTCACCTCCCATCAGGCACGTAGACAGACGGCCTCGGGGTCTCAGCGCGGGGCCATGGCCCCCTTCTATAATTACCCGGGGGCTGGGTGGACACCCCCCTTTTCTAGCGCGCCGCCCCTCCCGTGAGTAACACCAGACACACGGACACGCAGACAGACAGACAGACAGAAGCTTCCAGATGTTGCAGGAGAGTCCAGAAAGCATACGAATCATATGCGGACGCACATATTGCATAACCTGACCAGTCGCAATATTAGGTACGCTTGCACAATCTAATGAAATCCAAATGAAGAAGGGTATCATAGGTTGGCTGTAATTTGCAGTGGTGTACAATCTTTCGATTGAGCTAGCTAGCTAGCTATCTGCCGAGCTATCTAGCTTGCTATCGAGCTAGCTATCTAGCTTGCTGGCAAGCTATCTAGCTAGCTATCTTTCGGGCTAGCTAGCTAGCTAGTATTTTTTTTTTTAATCTTGCTAGCTAGCTATATAGCCAGCTATCTCGCGAGCGACTTTTTTTTTTATTTCGCTGACTGGCGGATATTAATCTATTTTGCTGTTATTAGTAGTAGCAGCAGTCGAAGTAGTACAAACAGCTACTATTGGTAGAAGTAGTAGTTGTGGAATTAGTAGTTTTAGAAATCGTCATAGTAGCATTGGAGATAGTAGTAGTATTAGTTGTAGAAATTGTAGTTGTGGTGGTAGAAGTAGTAGAAAACCATCTGACCTGAGTGAGTGCCGTTACACCACTGCGACCTACATCAATTAATGTAAACCACAAAGCTCTGATTGGGCATTATTCGCTTTTTTTTCCCCCACTCCAGCTCTCTTATTGGATCTCACTGGATTGTGCAGGTGTACCTAATGTTGTGTCCGCTCAGTCTGCATTTCAATTCCACATTTCCCCCTTTTCATCATATCCAAATTTGACCGCAACCAGGACACATCAGAGACAGTCAGCGAGCCTTGGCGCGCTCCTACACTGCCATGCGCCGTTCCACACGCAGCGCTAGTTGCTCCTCCGCAGGCAGACAGACACACAGACAGGTCAAACATGGGCGACAGTGTAGACAGAGGAGCGGACACAACTGCAGAGGCCTGTCTGTCTGTCTGTCTGTCCGTCCGTCTGTCTGCCCGTGTGTCTGTCCAATCCGTCCGTCTGTCTCGAGTGTTTTCCGGACAGACCACGCAGGCCCGCTTTTTTTTTTTCTTTTTTCCTTCCCCGCCCCAGACTCGAAAATTGCGGCACCACAATCCCCACCTAGTAAGACCACGGCTGTATTTTTTTTAAGGAGACTCGGGGGGGGGGGTAAATTGGCAAGAAAACCCGAGTAGGTACCGACCTTTTCTACCCTCCGCATCACTCGTCATCACTTGTCTCCTCACTGTGATCTTTCCTGGCTTTTTTTTCTCTTCATGACTCCTCACACTTCTAACATTTTATTTTAAGCGCAGTCCCACTACTGAAAACCTTTTGATTCCATTTCCTTGATATCTAGTTTAAGGTCCATGTACTAGTACACTCTTAGTCCTCACTAATAAGGCAATTCAGGCCTCTGGTAGGATGACAGTGTCTTCCTGGTAAGTCTCTTCCACTACTGTAACATTTCTGCACATGAGTAGGACAACTAAATGTTACTAGTAAGTCCAAACTGTGCACTAGCAGATATCTGCATGCTATTAGTAATATTTTGTGAAGAGCTAGGTGTTAACTAGTAGCATTTTAAAAGTTACTCGTAGCACGCGGCTGTCAACTAATGCACAATTTTGCCTCACTGGTGACAGGTAGTCTTACTCGAATGTAATTCTAGTAGTGCGCCCTAGTTGTCTTTGGTCTAGTCTATGGACTAGTATACTGTTTGTCTTCACTGCTAAGAAAATTATTCGAATTAGAAGAATGACTTTTTTTTCCCACTTTACTATATGACATTTCTGCATACTTTGTTGCTAATGAGCCAAAATTACACTAGTGCACATCTGAATTTTACTAGTACCTCAAGTGAAATGTTAGACGTTAATCAGTAGAATTTTGTCACTCGCAGTACTAGTAGCATGCAAATGAACAATTTTACCTGACAAGTTGTAGTAGACACATTTTGTTACTACTAGTTCCAATTTTGGCTTTATAGTTAACAATTCACTCGTAGACTACTGTGCTACACGGGTAGCACTAGTAGACTGTAAAAAAACAACTTATATTTTGTAGGCCTAAAACGGTCATTTAAGTTGGAAAAACTTTAAAATATAAAATACAGACGTTTTATGGCAACGACTTTGGCATAGAAAATCAAGTAATTTCTTTGTAGTTTTATCTTTTGGGCTACGATAAAAGGGACGACCATTTGGTAAACTTTTGTTTCTTTGTTGTGGAATTCGGGAAAGACAATTTTCACAACAACAAAACTTAAAACATTGAGTTGAATTGCCTAACTTGCTTTGAAATTGTGACTTCGCCACACATTCTTTTTACCAAATAGGTCCAAGTAGTTTGCAGGTGTCACGCACTAGTAGCCTCTAGTAACATTTAGTTTCTATAAAGTTGTTCTACTTGTGTGAACCTTAAACTAGATATCAATGCCAGAAGTGGCATTCGTTGTGGAGAAAAGATTACTAGTAAGACAAGTTGTTCTACTAGAACACTGAATTGGCTTACTAGTGAAGACAAAGAGTGTATTAGTACAAAAATATCAAGGATATGGAACAGATGGTTTTCCATAGTCCTACCGCCTAGTAAGGAAGGAATCTGGCATCGTATAATAATGGACTCACCGCAGGCCACAATATTAGGTACACCTGTGCAATCAAATCACACGGACTCGTTTTGTAGTGCAATATTGAAAATATCTCTCAATGTGACACGGTGCAGTTGTGCACTATGAGAATTTGAAAAACATACACTACTCTTCAAAAATTGGTTGTCACTTAGAATTTTTTTGAACACATTAACATGATAATGTATTATATGTATTTCTCAACCTTTGCAGAGACGAACAGCAAATTTTACACCTGGTGGAAAACTATCAAAAGTGTCACAAAAAGATATATATACAGTATTCTAAAAAAATTTTGAAACATCAAGAGGATGAGCATTTAATTTTCTGCCTGTCACGACATGAATGCATGGAGAGATGAACAAAGACACATCATTTGTATTCATTAAAAAATAAACAAATAAATAATCTGACCAATTATGTAAAATTGGATGACTAGAAATCACTGTCCTAGAATATATTTCAATTGAATTTAACGTGACCTTCATTCATTAAAAATTACTCTTCTTTTTTTTTTTTTTTCAAAGTAAGGACAATTCCAAGTGACTCCAAACTTTTGAACTGATTTAATACAACTAGACAAAAGGGATAAAACAATATGGCAAAAGGAACATGGTCTGCTTTGTTATCGTAAAACATTTATGACATGATAATATGAAGTTATAACCACTTAACATTGAATTGGATGTAATTGGATTGCGCAGCTCTACCTACCTAAGTGGCACTAACACGTACAGCTGAGAGGGAGTGCTTTTCAAAAATTTTATTTATTTTTTTTTAATTACATGTAGTGCACTTATATCACGCCTTCACTAGTACGCCACCCGAAATGCATGCTGTTGAGCGCACCTCCAGTCAGGAGCGCTGACGCACGCCTACTGAAAGTGCGAAAGAGAGACGAGAGAGCTGTGCTTTGTGCGCTTGATCTCTAACCGCTGATTCTCCCTCTTCCCTTTTTTACCTGCCCTCGACTCCTGTGCCACCGCCACCGTCTCCCGTCTTTCTCGACGTGTCTTCTTCATCCTCCATCCCTCCTCTCCTCCTCCTCCTCCCCTCCTTGTCTCTTTCTACTCTCTCTACGCAGGACTCCAAACGTTTCCTCCAATGGCAACCCTGGCTATGAGAGCCTCCCCTTGACTGACAGGCAGTCCCCACCCCCCTCTGTGAGTTCCTCTGTTTTTGTGTGTGCCATTTGATCATCATGCTCGTCACTGTAGTGCGGGGACTGGGGCAACTCGTCTACCAAGGGGTCATTTCACTTTTTTGTCGGTTTATTTTAAAACCGTGCAGCAAATTGAAGTCTGTGCCAAAATTGAGCCTTGCCGCGGATATTCACGAGTACTTGATGCCTCCGGGATGTCCCAAGATGGCTAAATCAAGCTCCTCAGCTCATTTCAACATAGTTTCTTGGCACCAAGATACCACAAGAAGAAGCGAAGCATTACTTTAGTTATTTCGGACTAACCACAAAAAAAATAAAAAATAAATAAATAAAATTCCAGCTAATGACAGAGAGTGGTTTGAAAAACAAATGAATATATGACTATGTGAATGCCAAACCACAAATATTCAGTGGTTAACTGCACAGTGCATTTACCGCCAATAGTGAAATAGCAAAAATCCACATCAAATTGAAAATGATTACACTGGTCAACCACATTTTGTTTGAATGATTTCAGGATATTTTGATTGATTAATCTGAAAATGATTTTTTTTTTCAATTTTCAATTCAAAGAAACAAATGTCATCTTCTGACTCAGCAGCTGAAAATTACCCAGAAACCAATAAATATATTTGGCAAATTGTTATGAATACATTGGAGAAGAAAGAAAAGGGGGGAAAGGGGAAAAAAATAATACCCCAAATTGTTGGAAAAATTGGAACAATCTAGCAATACATTTTGACATTTTTTATTTTATTTTTTATATATATAAATTTTGGAAAAAGAAAAATCAAACAGGTGAATTCCGTGGGTCCCAAACGGCGAATATGCTCACCAAATCGATTCCTTACGCTTGCATTAGTAGACTCGTGTGCAGTGGTGGTCTTGCCGTTAGCTCTTTTCCAAGTCCAAAGGTTAAAAAAAAAATGTCATCAAACAATCTATGTCAGCAGTTGTGCCATATTTCTAGAATTCCAGAATCCATATCCGTGTTTGAATGACATCTCTCCTCTTTTTCTACAGTACTCTCCCAGCATGCTGACTGGTTACGGGGGAAGTCAATCACACCCTAACCCCGCTCATTCGAGGAACCTGTATTCACGTTGACAACTATTTTTCTTTTCTTAGCAAATGTATAGAAGAAGAAAACAAATGTTTAGTTTTCATATGAATGGACACTTTAAAAGGAACGGAAACTAATCTTTAAGCAACAAAACGAAGGCTTTAGTGTTACGTATAATGTCGGTACCACTGAATTTTATTGTTCTGACAATTCTGATGATTAGAAGCACTTATTAAAAAAAATTTAAAAAAATGAGCAGGAGTTTAAAAAAAAAAAAAAAAAAAGGACTGTGGACACGTCGGTAGGATGTGAAACCAAACCCTCCCCCTTGTTTGTCCAAACTGTGTAAACTGTGAACAGTGGTGAGGCAAGTGGAGAATGGTATTGACGTGACTACGTTATGTAGTTTTATATTCTTCAATGTATCACCCGTTTATTTGAAAGTTGTTTTATATACATATATAAATATATATAAATATGAAATTGTTGTAGAAAAAAAGCACTGGCACGTAGCAACAAAGCACACTTTTTTTTTTCTGTCAATGGTTATGCAGTTCCCCCTCACTTGGTATATATTTTTTATTCTTACTTTTTATAGGTGGTAATTCTGTATTTTCTGTGTATTACCTGATGGTATCGAGTATATCTCACTGTCTATATCTGAATAATAATCATTTCTCTTTTAAAAGAAAAGAATCACCATGGTTGAGGGCTACGAGAGCCTTGTTTGAACGGCGAACCCGTAGACAATTACAGCAACGGCAAGTACAGAGCAATAAAACTAATGTACAGTGGATATAGAAAGTCTACACACCCCCGTTCAAATGCCAGTTTATTGCAATGGGGGAAAAAAATGAAACCAAGAGAAACCCTCACAAAAATGTTTTCCTACCGTTAATCACCTGTTCAATAGGGGGAACAAAATATTCACGGGAAATAAAAACACAGAAATAATGTGGTTGCACAAGTGTGGACATTTTTGCGATGACACGATCTCATTTGGTTTGACGGTCCCGCTCGATCTGATTTAATTTTGTTTCTAATTATTCAAATGATTTATTTTGCGCTCTTTATTTTTTTGGACATCACAGAACCCTGCCATTGGAACAGGGGTGTGTAGACTTTTTATATCCTCTGCATCGCACAGCATTGGGTCTCCGCGATGTTTTTTTTTTTTTTTGGTGTATATTACGGTATGTTGGAGATTTCATCGAATCCTCCCGAAACCCTCCCACCCGACCGTGTTAACCCCCTCCAATTGAGTTTGTACTCGCAATGCTCCTTTTGAATGGCATCCTTTTACACTCAAGAGTCTAATATGAATAATAATAATAAAAAAAAAAAGATAACAATAACCTGACGCTCAACGTGTTTTTGGCAGTCATTGAACTCAGATTTTGGTCACATCAGGTTTTCATAAAAGCAATATATGTAGTATATCTCTGATTAAAATCTGCTGTTAGCGAGTGTGATTTTGAGTCAGCTGAGTGTGGTCATGGAACAAATTGGACTCTAGTGTCTTGAGGCACTACTGTGTCAGCAAAACAGCTTATTTAAAAAAAAAAAAAAAGATGGTACTGAGAATAAAGGCAAACAAACTAGAATTTGAGGCGCAAAAAAAATTGTTATGGCTATTTTAACTAATGACAGAAACTGCCATCAGTGTGTTTAAAAAAAATGTGTGGAGAGACAGAAGCCAGCAACAGACAACCTTACAAATGACACACTGTCTGAACGAAAGGAAGTGAAAACCAAACAAGGCCGGGAGGTTAATACAACCAGCAAAGTTTATTATAAATACATTTCAAGGTTAAAAACTTAGGTCATCAGTCAATAAGTCACAAGTGTGCACCACAGACAGACACACAACTCTTAATGAATATGCATAGATCAATAGGAGACGCTAGTAATGAGCATTTGACTTAGTCAATTCATTTATTTTTTTTTTTAACGTTACTGGTTTTACTTTAACGTTACTAGTAATGTTCGCCCTTTTTCCTCACTAGTAGGAGACTCTGCAAACAAGTTGCACAACTACTGAGGTAAAACTGTCTACCATTTGACAACTGTGCTCCCTAATACAACTTCACTAGTAGTACCAGTGGCGTGCAGATATCAAGTTGAGCACAGATTCGCCTCACGCAAACCAAAGACAAAACAGTTTCAGTGTTTTGGAGTCAGCGTTCCAATTTGTTATTATTAATAGGATGACATCAAGCCGGCACTTAGTACCACTAAACCGTTTAAGCGCTCAGTCCAATATGTCCAAAATGGCTTCCCACGTTAGCTTAGCTGCAGAGAAAAAGTTACAATCATTGGATCTTCACGTCACAAGTGCACAAGTTTATTCCAAAGCCCTTTGAGCATTTAGAATACATCCTTAATAACCAGCTTCAGGTCCAGGTACTAGTACACTCTTTGGCACACTAGTAGGATAACTACATGTTAATAATGAGGCACAACTGTGCACTAGTTGACAATGGTGTGCTACTAGTGACTATAAAACTTTTTACTAGCAAACATCTGCACTTCACTAGCTACTAGTACTACTAGTGACTATAAAACTTTTTACTAGCAAACATCTGCACTTCAGTAGTAGTACTAGTAGCACACGTGTCAACTAGTGAACAGCTTTGTCTAGTAACATGTAGATGTTCTACTAGTATGCACAAACTAGTACATGGGCCTTAAGATAGATAAATTGTGGGCATACTAGTAGGACAAATGTGTTACTAGTGAGGCAAAACTGTGCACTATTTGCCATGTGTGCACTACTAGAACTAATAGTGAAGCGTAAGATAAGTGGAATTTTACAATGTCTATATTAGTACTAGTAGCATCCAGAAGTCAATTTAGTTGTCCTACTAGTGTGCAGAAATGTGAGTAAGACAGTTATTATACTAGTGCGCCAGTTTTTCTTACTAGAAAGGACACACAGTACACTAATATATGAACCTTAAACTGGATATTAAGCACAAAGGCATAAATGTTCAAATGCTATCCAAATGAGCTTCTCTTTGGCGCGTGTGGTCGTTAAATGTTTGTTCCCTGAAGACTTTCCTGCCATGAAGTGTTTAGAAAAAAAAAAAAAATGGGTAAAAAAAAAAAAGGTCCTTTGTTTTGTTCTCACGCCGTACTGTTCGCCCCCTCACCGGCGGAGTCGGGGTTTAGCCAGGAGCCGTCCTCCTCCACCTCCCGCGGCACCACCAGGAGCATCTCCGCCACGTCTTGAGAGAGCTGCTCGCTGAGAAACGTTCTGGGAGGGAGAGAGCACGGAGTACACGTTAGTGGATGTTACATTTTTTTCATCCAATGAGATTGCTGCATCTAGATGTTACCGTGTCAATCTAAACTGCCCAGGCCCTTCAGAATCATTCATGCTGGTTGAAGTCATTTAAACTCTATTAGCAATGGGACTATTTCTTGAAGCAATGAGATTTGGGGTTGCAAATAGGTGGAATATTTTCCAGTAAATTTGAGGGATTTTTTTTCTGTGAATTTTCATCAGTAATTTTGAAACCATTACAAAGCAAAAGCATTTTTTCAATAAATTAACCAAAGTTGTAACTTAAACTTGTAAAGTGAGTTGACAATGTAAGATGTATAGATTTGACAAAAGTTCTTCTATCTTACCGTAGCTCCGCTTCCCCTCCGATGCACACGGGACTCTTCAGCTTGGAATCCAGGTTGTAGTACTGCCCGTTGACTTGGCGGACGGCGAGCCAGTGTCGCCGCCGCAGCAGCGGCAGCGACAGGATGCCGAGGGAGACGCACGAAGGGACGTTCAAGATGAAGCCCTGAACCTTGGAGATGCACAGGCTCTGCACCGTCCTGGAAGGAACAGAAACATTTCTCATTACTTTGCAATCGAAAGACAAAAAATATCAGCATCACAGTCAGTGTTTAGTTCGATATGTTTGTTTAGGCAAAAAGCTATTTTTCTCCAGACTTTGGGCTGAGAGGCTAAATTTCTTTAAAAATGTCTGTGTTCTACTCCTGATTAGCAACAGCAAAAAAAGGTAAATTCAAACTTTTTCCGGTGGGGAAATAAAAAAGAGTCAACTCTTTTATTTGTCGGACGGAAACGTTCTCCATCTAAATTTGATCCATTTCATAGTTTTGAATCATGATTTTGGAAATGCGAGGATTCCGCCCGCGTGTGACATGAGCGAAAAATGTGAACACTTTTTCTCATTCTTATTCTTCTAAGCCACCTGCGCTTGTCCCACCACACTGCTGCCAGCTCCCTGCTCTGCAGCGCCGCCATGATGACGTTGACGTCATAGTTGCCCGTGCCGAACACGGAGCGATGTGGGTTGACCACACACTGTGGAGCCAGCCTACAAGAAAATAGGGAAAGAATGCACACTTAACACATTGAGTAAGTTCTGATTCAGTCATGCGGAATGTGAATTTCCAGCCACGAAGATTCCCTGCAGGATGCGGCCACCGTCGCAAACAGCTGATTCATTGCGATGGGATGCATTTTGTGAAGCAACCGCAGGCATTCTACGGTCAGGATGGTAAACAAGGCAGATGGACAATAACACGTCTCAGGGTCACTTTGGCTGCATGCCGACGTCCATAAAGTGACTACTGTCCCCCCTCTCCAACCCTCCCCAATGGAAGCTTGATTATTTGCCAACACATGACTTTTGTGCCATTTCCGCATGAGTCTCATCTGTGCGTCAATGAGGAAAAAATGTGAACACTTTTTTAGATTTATACTGGTTAATTCAACATTGAACTAGCTGCAGTGACTTATGGATAAAATAATTTACTCCCCATCCCATAGGGAAAAAAATCACTTCATAAAAATGATAATGCAACTAAATATTAAAAAAATACCACTTTTTTTCTAAAATGTTGCAACTTTAATCTCAGAAATATGAAACAAAATCTCAAATACAAACATTTTTGGAAAAAAATAAAACCTCATTCAGGCAATACTACAACTGCAATTTTCAAAACTTACACCTTGTCAAACAAAAATATACACAATTTATTTTGCTCTTGAATGATCCCACTTAATATCAACCCCCCACCACCCGCCTAAAAAAATAAATAACGGTAATTTACTTTATTTCATTTAATATATACAGTAAGACTATACAGAGTTACAAAGTTGTCCTTTGAACAAATTAATTAAGTCAAGTTACCACTGTGCAAGATAATTGGCCGAGGTACCAAACGCAAATGAAATTTGGGGGTGCGGTAGCCTCTCGTAAGATTAGAAACGCCCCTGATCAACACACGAGTCATTGTTCATTTGTAGCTTTGTTTGTCTCCACTTAAGATGCTTTTTTATCACTGGATTGCAATCAGGCGAGAACGGGCATCATGAAAGAAAAATAAAAAAGTAACTTCACGTCGTACCGTTTGCATATCTCGTCTGCTGTCTCCTTGGTAAACACCCGCTCCTGCAGCACGTTGTTGAGCGCGTGGATGGCGCACAGCTCCAGGCGCTGCTTCTCGTGGAACACGTCCCCTTCGCTCATAATAGTCGCAGAAATAACAACAACAACTCTCAGGGGAATCCAGCCAAACAAAAGTCAACCTAGTTGACGTCAACAACATGGGCAAGCACCGAACTAGCTAGCGAGGGAGCTAGCTAACATGGCTACTACGACGCCCGCTAAGCTAACAACTAATTAAAAAAAATGCGTGGAAGGTTTTAACTTGTTTTTCTCCAACGAGGGTGTCGTGTTGTTGAGAGCGAATGATATGAGTTGTTGACGAAGCGATTCACAGGCAAAAACAAGAAGGCGGTATTACGCGCTTGACAGCTCCATCCAGAACCCGGAAGTGCCCTGCTCGCGCGTTGTTGTTGTTTTTTTTTTGTTGTTGTTAGTGTTTCATCTCATTCAAAATAATAACCCCCCCGACCACACACACACACACACACACACAGTTTGTAATTTCGTTTTGCATTTCCCATCTATCGTATTGTACTTTACCGTGCAGGTCAATTCATTCATACTTACTTACACACGTGTTAATTTACCAGTGTTGGAAAATAGCGGAGTTGAAGTCCAATTTTTAATACTTGAGTATTTGCTTTTCTGGCGAATTTTACTCGGTTTGAAAAAAAGATATACGTACTTTGTACTATCTCGTCATTTCAGGCTCGTTACTCATGGTTCCGTGGTCCCTTGCGGTCTTAAAAAACAGAAGTAAATAGTTTTTTTAAATATTTATTCCCATACATTTTGCCGAGAAGTGCCGCCATGAGATTTTTTTGCCGCTGTGTAAGACTGCCCTCTAGTGCCTATTTTTGTATATATTCTATTTCTTGTTCAAATTGAATAGCGGTTTGCAACCAGATTTAACGGGCAGTACTGACACTTATTGGACTGGAATGTGAATCCGTCGAAATGTAGAAAATACAATGTTTAAAATGGGATAATTTAAAAGAAAGACATATCGGGTGTTTGGAGTGATCCAAATGAAATTAAACGTATTTGTTATATTACTTTAATATTATGGCACTTGGACTAACTACATTTTTAAACAGGTAACTGGTAATTGTATGTATCGATTTTATTCGGGTTTTACGAATGCGTGCATCAGATTGTGGAGAGGCATCACCTACCTGTTTAGTTTTTATTAGATTACAAAAAAAGAAAAACACCATTAGTTTGCTCTAAACGTTGAATCAGTTAATGATTACAAGGATAGACATCATTTTATTTAAAATGCGAGTCTCTACCTTTTGTATTATGAGTAAAGTTGGTTGTCGTCCTAATTCCAACTCTAGGTTCTTTAGCGTAGTCATTTAATACAACTTAATATTCAAAGTGAATTATTTAGACGTGAGGGCACATCGTAGCTTGTGCGTGTGCATACATTTTTTTAATTATAATGTAGGTGCATCGCAGATTGCGTTGGCATTCTTTTTTGTGTTGGCATTCGATCGTTTATTGAAAGTCAACCCATCTGTCCGCCGTAGCGGATGGTTGGGCTCTGTTTGATGACGTCTTGTACAGCTTCAACGTGATTGGTTGAATTAAAAAAAAAAAAACACCACTGCCTCGATCACATTGGGCCGCCGTGACATGTAATAATGTCTAAACGGAAAAAAGAAATGAACAGAATTTAGCGATAAAAAGTGGAAGAAATGGATGTACAGAACAATAGTATATGTTCATTTAGATAACATATTTGAAATATGAAGTAACTGTATTTTTGTGGACAACATAAGAAAAACAACAATGATGCCAGGAGTTTCACAAATGAAATAGGTTTTACGAGCATCTTTAGCGTTCAGAACCGTTGTTATGAGAGTTATTTAAAAGTTTAAAATATGAAATAGTGTGGAATGTGTGAAAGGGTGGGTTTCTGATTGCCATACTTGCATTTATGAATGCAAAAATTCTTTATCAAGAAACATTTACAAATTTACAGAAATCTTTGCAAAATGTCTGAGAATAAGTATGAGGAGATACAAATGAGATGTTGAGCGGTGATTTCCAAAAGAAGAGCAACTCTCACAACAATATCCATCAGATCGTGAATCGATAATTAACAATTCACTCCCTCCTATCGGATGGTTGGGCTCCAGTTGATGACGTCTAGACAGCTATCTAGCGATTGGTTTAATTCAAACAACGCACACCACAGCCTCAATCCCATTGGGCCGTGGTGCCAGGTTAACCGAGCAACGTATTTTTGTTCCTGTGTCAACGAAAAAATAAGAAAAGAGCAGCAGTTAGTGAGAAGCCAATAAGTTATTTCCCAAATATTTATCTTTTCGTCGCACATAAAAGGAAAGGCCTCATCGTGTAATCTAAAACTCGCTGTCTTGAAAGAACTCATCTTGAAAATGGTAAGGTGGACGTCAACAGTCGATTGTACGACTAGCTTCAGTTAGCCATTAGCTTGTTTCGGTGTTGAGCTGTCGCCACTCGTCGAGCTTCCTTACTCCGATTCGGCCATATTAACAAAAATAGTGATGTCGTTTAAATATTCTGACGTGTTATTTTTTTAGTTAGGTGCCTGTTTCGGCGCGAAGAAATATCTTACATCAAGTGTTACACGCGAGTTATTTATTTATTTTTGCTCCATCGTAGCTAACCTGACGTCAGTTTTAACCTCAATCTGAGGCTCATTTAAACGTTTTCCCTGGCTTTTCTTTCGTCTAAAACAATGACAGCAGCTTTGTGTCTGATGGTGATTTTTAGCCTAGTTTACAACGTCTGTGTGTAATCGGTATGTGGCAATTTGGTTTCAGAGAAAGTGTGTTAAATGGATTGTAATTGACAATGTATACCGTATTTTTATCTAAATATGCAGTGACAAAATATGTACAAAAAATCCGCGACGAAAGAGAGCTCATAACATTTTTGAAAAATCTAATTTTACCCTTCTGCAGACGCATTTAAATGTATTAAAACATATTTAAATTGTAAAACTACGTTAACAAACACAGAAATGACCACCGTAAAATGTATAGAAAATACCATACACACATTCATGGGCATTGAAGTGAATACTTTTGCTTACTACCGTGTCTTAAAAAACACACTATATAGCGAGGCAATGCTGTCCTCTTAAATCTTTTGCAAGTCTGATTAACCTCTCTGTCTCCCAACAGAACTCCAATGTGGAGAATTTGCCCCCTCATGTTCTTCGCTTGGTCTACAAAGAAGTTTCAGCCTTAGCCGCGGACCCACCAGAGGGTATCAAGATCTACCCCAGTGATGAGGACATAACGGAACTGCACACGGCCATCGAGGGCCCCGGTAAGAGGCCTTTTATATTAATAGCAGTGAAGGCTCAACTACAGTACAACGGTAACGAATGTTAATTTGATATTGCTATTAATTTGATATACATTACGTCTTCCCTCTATTTCTCTCTCATGGTATAATTTCATCTGTCAGTGAAGAAACTAAAACTCAAAACAGGTCACCACTGAGATAGCCCTTCATTAACGAGTTATTAAATATTTATTACATCCCCGACAAGACAAGTGTATTTTAGGATGTTCTCGATTGTAGTTTGTAAATTATTGTGAGACTGCATTTTTTTCCCCAGCTGACATCCTATTTAGCATGTTAAGGGTTAGGATCCCAACTTTTTTTGACTGCAATCGTACTAAGATGTGGAAAAAAACAATAGCACCATATTAGACTGTAAGCACATGGAACTTAGCAGATATTGAACAAACCTTTGTGACTGAACCAAGTAGGCGTCTCACTTTACGACATAATAGTGAGGTCGCGAGGTGCTAACTAAGTGAAACTTATTTTATTTTTTTTTGTCATCACAAATTCTTGAGCAGTGTTTTCTTTGTCAGGTAATAGATAGATTTATTCAAACAGTTCTCATATTTTTTGCTTTCTGAGTTTAGAGGCGCTCTTTCACGCTGTGCTCTTCCTGTTTAGGAGCAAAATAAAAACTTTCAGAGATTTTTTTGAAGGGCCGACAATGTTTAATTTAAATATGTAGAAATAATATAAATAGCTTACTGAGCTTAGCTCTGACCAGCTGCATTTACATCCGTATGACAGCGAGTCCAACCCATGTGAGGCTCAGAAACGGTTGGATGTATTATACTGTTCCCTTGAGACCAAGGTCGGCCCACCAGAAGACTCTGGAAAACAAAATGTCATGTAAAAAATATATGCTTGTGCCCATATCACGTATCACTGGCTAAAAAAGGCCTTAGGAAGGTCTTAAGTTTGTCTTGTCTTGCCGTTTTCTGACTCCGCTTATTGAGTCCCACTGGCAGCAGTCGGTTTCATGTAATGAATTGTTTACACGTCGACAGAGGGAACCCCGTTTGCCGGCGGCGTGTTCCGAATGCGCCTTGTCCTAGGCAAGGATTTCCCTGCCGTTCCACCCAAGGGGTATTTCCTGACCAAGATTTTCCACCCCAACGTGGGCCACAAAGGTGAGATCTGTGTCAACGTCCTCAAGAGGGACTGGAAGGCAGAACTCGGCCTCAGACATGTCTTGCTCGTAAGTTTGACCGCCCCATCTTTTCTTCAGCTTCTCCCCTCGCATGCTTTCTAATCGCCCCCAAAATGTCCCCTCTCTTCGCCTCTCGCAGACAATCAAGTGTCTCCTCATCCACCCCAACCCTGAGTCAGCTCTCAACGAGGAGGCGGGCCGCCTGCTCCTGGAGGACTACACGGAATACGAGGCCCGCGCCCGCCTCCTCACGGAGATCCACGCCATGACGGGTCCCGGCGGCTCCTCGGGGGCCTCGCAGGACCCCAACGACGGGCCGCAGCCCAAGAAGCACGCGGGGGACCTCGGCAAGCGGGCGGGTGCCAGCGCGGCAACCGTGCCCGCCGCTCTTGGGAACGGCGCCAACGGACCCAGCACGACCGCCAGCAGTAGTAGCAGTAGCGCCATTAATAGCATAGCCGTGAAAAAGAAAGCAGATAAAAAGCGCGCATTGAGGCGACTTTAATGCAACATTTTCAGGTTGTTTGTTTGCTTGCGTGCGTGCGTGCGTGCGAGTGTGTGGAAGAGTGTAAATACAGATATCCAAGTTGTTCCTTTTTAAGTTTTTTTTTTTTTTTCCTTTTTGACCACCATCCAGACTGTCCACTTTGTACCGTAGCGTTTGACTTGTCCGAATTAAATTCAGAATGAAAATAATGACGGATAATGGCTTTCTCCGCTTTTACGACACACAGGAATAGACACTTGGTAAGAATCTTAATAAGTGCGCTAATACGGAAAGCCGTTTGCGCCTTTATTCAATTTTGTTGCTATTGAGCTCTAGGTCCATGAACTAAGACACGCTTTGTCTTAACAAGTTGACAATTCAGGGTTCCCGCACATCCTTAGATTAAACGGCATTGAATCTAAAAACGAGGCCTTAAATCAATCTTTCAACAGGCTTGCAAATGTTAACACGTGATAAGTTGGATTCTGGGATTGGAAATGATTTCAAGTCTACAAATTAACTTTAACTTCCCATTTAAAAAAAAATACCTTAAAAAAATGTATATTAAATTTAAATTTGGGGGCGTCACAATTATTTTTTTCAAAATCCCAGTTGTGTACTAAATTAATGATTACTAACATTTAAAGATTTCAATAAGAACACACAGTAGTGTTTAGTCGACTTTTTACATTCTAAGCAGTATAAATAACCTCTGCTTGTCCAGTATCACCATTTTGGATCACACAACGAACTAATTAGACATTTTATGGCCAAAATGGTTTCCTCACCTGCAGGCTGGCGTACTATCTGCTCTGAGAGAGTGCGGAGCCTTCATTTCTTGAAGAAACATGAAAGCTCTGCTAGAAATTGGACGCAAAAGGTTCTTTGGGAAAAAACGACTTAGTGCAAACGGCAGGGGTGAGACTTTTTTCCGGTCAGTGTGACATTTTAATGAATAACACAGTGGAGCTTCCTGTTTTGTTTTGTGTCCCGTGTGTTTGTTTTTTCTTTGTCTTGTCAGGGAGTGGAGCTGCTGCTGCTGCAGCACGGCAGGTAAGTCGTTTGCGCGTTTGCTTCACAGTTTTCAGGCTTGAATCTCACCTCTGGCCTTTTTGGAGCCTTTTTTGTTCTCCTTGTGATGGTTTTGTAATAAGGCTGCTTGCGTAGGTTTCAATGAAGACTAAATCACAGGTGTCGAACTCGAGGCCCGGCCCATCACATCTTTTATTTCTCCTCTCTCGCTCTCTCTCTCTCTCTCTCTCTTTTTCTCAGTTCTAAAGAAAACAGTGTGGCTCCTTCATGTTTCTTGCTAAATGGATTTGTTCTATTCATCGTTCAAAATTACACTTTCTCTTCGGCCATTATTGATATTAAAATCCCCTCGACCAAATCCCTTCTTAACAAATTGAACAAGAGTTGTACACTGGATATATTAAAAAGTCTACACACCCCTGTTCAAAACCTGCCATTTTTTTTTTAAATAAATGAGACCAGGGCAAATAATTTGAAAACATTTTCATCAATGTGACAACTTAATTGGAGGGGGCGTGGAATCATTTTGAGAGATGAAACAAACTGAGATCATGTGGTTGCATAAGTGTGCACACCCTCTTATTGCTGTGGATTTGGCAGTGTCCAGAAAGAACAATCGCATTCCATCTCACGTTCAACAGGTGAAAGCACACTTGACAAAATTTGAAGTAATTCTGATTAACTCTTAAATATATCTCAGCTCGACTGGTGAACACGATGGCCTCACAATGCAGAGGTCGTGAGTTCGATTCAGCTGAACTTTGTTTGGGGTAAATCAGAGCCGCTTTGAATGATGGCTGGTGCCCAATTCTTTTGTAGGTTATCAGTCGTAAATAATTTGCTTCCACTATGAGTTCTGATTTCAAATTTAAAAGTCAACGCGCCTGTTTTGCTGGATTTATTTGGTACATTTATAGAACTTGGCTATATCATACCGATGCTTGTTTTGTATTGGTCACCTGTGTTTGACAGTTCCAATCAATACAATATTCCAGTTCCGGTCCTTTGTGAACACCTAACGCCCGACGGAGCGAACGCAAGTGTTGTAACCGAGTGAGCGTACACCGAAAATCCGTCACCGTTCAATTTGTTTATAGTGGTCTCCTGTTCGGCGGTGATGGAATAAGCATTATGAGAGAGCCACTAATTGCATGCAGAGCAGCGAGTGGAAAAGCACACCCTGTAGAGCGTCAATGGAGCGCATCTAATGACGGCCTGCACCGGGCTCCCACCCACCTGTGTGGAAATAGCAGCCTGACATACAGGTAATTATACTCAACACCCCCCCCACACACACACACACACACACGCATCCCAGCAACCCCCCCCCCCCCCAGTTTCCTTTTTCTTCTGGCGAAACCTTTGCACTCTGCTCCAATGCCCGAGTTTCAAATAAAGGAAGGCGGAGGCTCAACCCAGAATTGAGACCTTGAACCTCAGAACTGCGAGCGCGCCACATTGCACACGCTTGCCAATATTAATGTCGCGCTCGTGCTTGCATTCCTGCAAGTTGCAACCACAAATGCATTGATGGAGCACACAAAAGCACTTTCATTCATGCACCATTACAGAGACCATATGCGACACCCCCCCCCTCTCCAACCACCACCACCACACACACATTTGTCCAGCACAAAGTCTTCTGATAATTCATCCATGCCAGTGACTCGTATATTCACGCTTTTTTTTTTTTTTTTGCGCCAATCTTCTCCCCCTCCCCTCCCTCCCCTGGTTTCATCGCTTTCATAATTGCCACCAACATAATGACACTGTTGCCTTGGCAACCATGTTTCTGTCTCCTTTCCCCTCCCTCCCCTCCTCATCTTCTTCCTCTCTTTCTCTTTTTTCCCCCCTCCTCTCGCACATTCACCGGAGGCTGATCACGCTTCTGCCGGCTGCCGCTTCAATTAAACTTCTTTGCCGCTTCTGCTTCTGGGTTGGGCTCGTACTTTTCAGTGATTAAAACAGAAGGGGACGAGAAGGCGCCTAATCAGCTCGGAGGAGAGTTGAGTTGAGTCTCATCATCATCATCATCAGCAGCAGCAGCAGCAGCAGCCAGTGAGCGTCCAATCACAAGCAAGCAGCATCTCGGCGAGGATCAGGCATGCTGTTCTATTCTACAAAAGTTGCGTCGTTAAGCCCGCTGTGGTTTTCTTCTGAATCGGAATGTTCCAGCTGACATGTGTGAGAACATCTCAGAACATCTCGTCTGGTTGTGCTGACCCACCCTCCCCCCACTAAGCCACCCACCCCAACGTTACCCCCCCCCCTCCCCTCCTCTTCCCTATATGTCGTGCGTGTGCGTGGATTTATCAAGAGCGAGGACGATGGAGACCCGCGACACTTGTTCGTTCTAATTAAGCAACACGAGGTAGAAAAAAAAAATAGGTGGTCTAGCTCCTGATCCAGGATCCGGGATTCCAGGATCCGGATCATCTGCAGGTCTGATAACAACAGGCTGCCTGTCTGAGTGAGAGACGCGGAGGTTGAGTGCGCAGACTCCGGCGTCAAACCTCACACATCGGCGCACAGGTAAGACACGACACTGCACTTTTTGGATTTTTTGAAATTGGCGTATTTATTATCGAAGCGCATGTTCTTGCGAGTTTGTCATTGTTATGTATCTGCTGCATCACTTTAAGATTTTTTTTCTCGTTTTGCAAACACGTGCATGCTTCCATTTTCACGACCAAGTATGTTTATATACTTTCTTTTCTTTTCTTTTTTTTACATAACCGAACCAAACAAGCGCAAGTGCACGCGCATAATGAGAATAATGATATTAAAAGCAATCGCGCAGAAGCAGACACACACCGGTGAGGATACACCCACGCACTCACAGCAGCAGCAAGCAAGCAAGCAGCCCCACAGCTACATGCAAGTCATGTTCATTTCCCCGTTACAAGTTCCAACTAATTCATGTATCGGTACGGGGGGGGGGGTGGAATCGATGTGCACGTCAGTCATCGTTGCGCAGCAGCAAAAAAAAAAAGAAAAGAAAAAAAAACACGCACCATGGTGCTTTGTTTTTTAATTAAGTAGCCTATGTCACGCACTCATGTTTTTAAAATCCCCTGGATGTTTCAAATTTATTTTGTCGTTTCCCGACAAGCACCTGTTGCAACGCACCCGCGCCAAAGTATCGCTCGGTGGGTGTGGTCCAATCACGCATTGGCTTTTTGTGCATTTTTATTCCTTTATGAATGTTTTTTTTTAATCTTGTTACGTTCTCCTCCCAGTGGCTGCTCGTAACTATGCATGTTCACACTTGTCAATGTGTGCCATTCACCCCCCCCCCTCCTCCTCCTCCTCCCGCCCCCTTGCTGCAATGCCTCAGTGGCACAGTGTGCTTTTGCTGGAGGCCGCTGGCCAAAGTGATGCTTTTGGGAACAAAATGTGGTCCAGTTAAAAATTCAGACGAGGCTTCAATTGCGACAAGTGTTCATTTGAAGTTGAATGTTCTTATTAGAA
Organism: Idiotropiscis lumnitzeri; assembly: GCF_059441095.1. Taxonomy (NCBI): domain Eukaryota; kingdom Metazoa; phylum Chordata; class Actinopteri; order Syngnathiformes; family Syngnathidae; genus Idiotropiscis; species Idiotropiscis lumnitzeri. The sequence continues at coordinate 4,439,546 of NC_142400.1, forward strand.
AATAATTCAAAATGCGGTTTTTTTGCCCATTGGTTCCGAGTGTATTCGCTTCCCCATCATACAGACAGCGCTGCAGTGCTATTCTGAGAGAGTTAGCTGCCTCAACCCACGCACGGAATCTGAGAGAAAGCGAGAGAAAGGCAGAAAGAAAGAGGAAGGATATGAGGGGTTATTTGTCTCAAAATTATTCACGCAAATGTATCCGCGAGGTACACGTGTTTTTTTAAATGTTGTATGTGCATTTGTAATGACTGTCAATATACAATTCTGCTTATAAATTGATTCATGCATACGTTTGTGGAACAGCGGGGACACTCATTTTTATTTGAGACAAACGTCACGCAGTTTCAAGATACTAATCACTTCCAGGGCTATACATTCACGAGTTAAAAAGCCATCCCTTCTCCGTCCGCTAGAAGGCAGTGTTGCAGTCTATATTGAGCGGGAACGAGCCTTCACCCGTTTTAAAATTTGATATAGAAAAACGGAAAATTAGTCTACATTTTATCTTCTATTATCTCTCTATTTATCACAAGTCGGGAAACAAAATAAGACCATAATTAATTTGTTTCTCTCGAGCTCACTATGCCTTGAAGCTTGCAGACGTTCTTCTTCTGCGACGACTACTTTTCTTCTTCTACGCCGTTGTCAAAAACGTCGCAACCGCACAGGGTCTACCGCACAAGTAATCACACCATACTTCTAACAGGTCTCTCCAGTCAACGCAAAGAGGGAAACGAATTACGGTCGTATGTTTTGTTTCACAAGTGGTGTTAAACAAACACGTAATAGAAGATATTCTTTAAACAAAGCTGGTTTTCATTGCACGTTTTCCGTTTTCAATTACCATTTTTTCGACGTAAAACTTGAGTTGACTCGCTCCTATTCAATTGAGACAACATCACTGCCTCCTAGTGGACGGAGGTCAGATGAGCTTTTCGTCACGAGGATTCCTAAAACGCGTGCGTGTGTGTTCATAAAATTTGAAACTGCGGGACGTTTTTCTTTAAAAAAAAATACCGCCTTAGCCACAAACGCACATTTAACAAATCACAAGCAGAAGAGATTATTTATTGATATTATTTCGTATTTATTCACTCGATTAGAATTTTGGAGCTGATCACGCTTACCGCGTAAAAATTGATTGTAGTTTCTGAAATGTCTCTTTTGGCGGATTCAATCAATGATGTCATCGATCCTCAAATTATAACATTGCTACCGATCACAGATTTTGCATTAAAATGCTCAATATCTGCTGATCCGATCCAGCAGATTGGATAACTCATGGTAAATGACCACTCAACATTTGAAATGATGAGAATTGTGGATGTATTTGAAGATCTGAAAAATATATGTAAATTATTTATATATATATATATATATATATATATATATATATATTTATATATATATATATATATATATGTGTGTGTGTGTGTGAATAATTTTTAGATTAATCTCTCCCTATCGTAGGGGGAAGGAAAGACCGTAAAGGCGTTCAAAAATGAAATTTCACTTTGTTGCCCAAACACAATGGCCATTATTTGGCCATCTATATGTGTGTCCTAATGTTGCGGCTCTTGCATGTGCTGTGGCGCTAAGTGCTGGGAGAAATGTACTGGTACTTGATTGTGTAGCCACCCACCCACACGCCGCCCTCCCACTCATGGTCGTCTCTGTTCCTATACCTCTGGCTCTTCCTCCTCGCCTCCCTTTGTGCTCCTTTCAATCCCTCTTCCTGGCTCCATTTTCCTCCATTTACCTTGCCATTAACCACTTCATCTCTTTTTTTGTATTCCAGCGGACCCCCTTCAAGAGAGGTCTCTCAGTCCTTTTTTGGCCCTGACCCCCCTTTACCAAACACCCCCTCAAAAGCTTGCCGGAGCACACCCTCCCCGCCGCCTCTCCCATCCATATGTGCCTCCGTTCTCTGCCACATATTTTTCAAAATTACATGTAATTATATTTTTCTCCAGTGGGAGACGGATCTGCCACCGTCTTATTATTTGCCGGCACAATAACTTTGACGGATTTACATATTTCTCCACAAAAGTGATATTCTTTGAACCCCCCCTCCCTACTTCCCAGTGACAAGTCAGGGATAATTTTAATTTTTTTTTTTTTTTTGAGAAGAGACGTCATTCATCACACGCTTAATTAGTCACCCCAGTTTAAATGGGGCTGGCAATTTCAGAGCCGAACGCAGAAGAACGGCAGAAATCGTCGCTTGCAATGTTTCTCGCAGGCGGGGAGCCATTTCCTCGGTTTGTGCTTACTCCTAATTTCCAGCAGTAGCCTCCTCCTCCTCCTCTTCCTTCTCCTCACACTTAAAAGCTCCCTCATTATCACCCACCAGCACCCCATCACAGCTACGTTTGCCAGGCCAGCGCGGATACACGCCAATCCAATCCCGGAATAAAAAAAAAAGCAGGAGATAAAAGCAAAGCATCTTATCTCTAGATATGCCCGAGGAAGAGTTGGTACGACTGGGGGGAGTCTCCTGCGGGCTCCCCTTAAGTCACTGAGTGAGTGACGCTCCGTGTTTACAATGTGCTGATGAGATATCTAACGAGTGCCTACTTTTGAATGTGCCACACCGTACTTACGGAACAAAGCAGATGATAACGTTTACATTTGAATACATACGAGAGAAAAAAATTGCTTTTCAAGTGCCGCCATCAGTACAGGAATGTAAAGGTGCCTCATTATTTAAATCCAGCTCTTATATAAGCTGAGTCTGAAAACTGCTTGAAAATTCACGCACTCCCGTTCCAAAGCCATTAGAAACCATCTAGAATAAAAGCAGTTAAGAGTGGTCACCTCTGACCATCAATCTGCCAAATTTGATCTCGCCAGCTTTTCTGAATGAAGCTGCTGTTGCTTTGTGAATATTCACAACTACGCCTTTGGAATCAGCTGGTGAGCTAAAATCTGCACAACAAAAGCGCCGTCCCATAGTCATGTAAAAATGACGCCCACAGCCAATCTCCGCATCCTCGCGCTGCTCTTCCTTCTTGCCGCCCCGCATACCACCGGGGAGGACGTCGACCCGTCCTCCGCCCCGTCCTCGACCCAGCCTGGCGCGTCCAACATAAAGCCGGCCGCCCTCCGCAGCCGGCCCAAATTCCCCGGCAAAGTTCCAGAAAGCCCCCAAGAGGGCGTGCTGGAGGCGCCCCCTAAACCGATGGCCCAAGTGATGTTCCCCAAGAACGTGACATCATCCGAGGCTCTGGCCCCGCCCCTGGGCGCCGCCCAGGTGGCCCCGCGCCTCATTGACGTGTGGATGGACGTGTGTCAGGGTTACTACGACGTGATGGGACACTTTGACAACTCCTTCAACTGCACCAAGGACAAGTTCATCTACTGCTGCGGGACGTGCCACTACCGCTTCTGCTGCCCGGACCGAAACCGGCAGCTGGACCAGGACAGCTGCAAGAACTACGACTCGCCCGCTTGGGCCAAGACCGAGTCCAACGCTTTGGTCATCCAAGAGGAGCTGGGACCCGACCCGGACTTTGATCCCCTCAAGCAGCAGAGCCACAACACGGGCTTCGTGATCGGCGGTGTGGTGGTCTTCATGGTGGCCGTGGCCGTGGGCATCAAGGTGGTCTTCAACAAGGTCCAGCACGAAGCCATCCAGAGGGACCTCAATATGCCAAGGTGAGCAGTTCTGCAGCTTTTTGAAAAACGACAAAGTATTGTCAGCTTGTTAGCTTTCTAGCTGGCTCACTTTCCTCCCTATTTTCCGGACTATAAGCCGCTCCCTTTTCCCTCGATTTTGAACCATGCGGCTAATACAACGGTTCAGCTTTTCTGTGGATTTTTCTTTCACCACTAGGGGCGCTCTATAATTCAGAAAATACGCTAAATAAATCTCGTTTTTTTTTTTCTCTTGCGTCTGTTCTGTTTTAATGAGCAAAGTTGTTGCCGTGTTAATAGGCACTGTTTTAACAATCTGTTTTTGTACCTTTATGTGCATTCACAGTACAAAATCGTTCTGTACATGCAGTCAACAACTCATTTTTTCGACATAGACAACTGCGGTTTATAGCCTGGTGCCGCTTATAGTCCGGAAAATATGGTAATTTATTAAAAAAAATATTTTTGGGGTTTATAGCTTACTTGCTAAGTATCTATCTATCTATCTACACCAGGCGTGGGCAAACTACGGCCCGGGGGCCACATGCGGCCCGTTAAACGTTTTAATCCGGCCTGCCGAATTTGAAAAATGAATGTTTCATTTTCTAAAAACTGTGGCTTTTCAAAGATATATTTTGTTGTCATGCTTTTGTTCACTTTCATTTCAAATTAAATGTATTTTTATTCTCCGATGAGGTGATCTTACCAAAACACTCCATCCATCTGCTCCTGGTCCGGCCTCCTCTGTCAAATTTTAGAACCCATTGTGGGCCGCCAATCAAAAAGTTTGCCCACCCTTGGTCTACTCGATCTCTCTCAGTCTCTTTCTCGCCTTTGTTGCCATTCTCTCTTGTGAAATCATCTCTCCTTCTATATCATACATTATTTCCCCTTCGCTCGCTATCTCTCTATCGCTCTCTCAATCCTTCTCTTTCCATCTCTATCGATTGCTACATCTCATCTAATGTGTCGCTCCGTTGCTCTCTCTATCTCAAACTGCTCACTCTCTCTTTCTGTCGCTCTCCTAATCTTTTTATCAATAGCTATATCTATTGCGCTCGCTATCTCTCCCTTTGACTCTGTCACTTTCTTCGCATAGATTCCTATTGTCTAAAATTCATTTTCTCGTTTACACTCTCACTCTTCACATATCGCTTTATCACTATCCTTATCTTTGACTCTTTATCTTTCTATTCCGGTCTGTCTCTCCTCTTTCATTCTTTTTCTCTCCAACACAAATTACTTTGTTACTTTTAAGTGTCGAACATCGCTATTGAGACTTTTGACTTCTACTCTTTGCATGCTAAATCAGCAGTTTTTAATCCTAATTTTTTATGATTATTTTTTTTAATTTTAGAAATTTCTGTAAACTTGCCTGGGAGAAAAATGATTCTTATTCTTATTGAAAATATTCTATTCATTTCACCTTCCATGGGAATTATTGAGACTTAACTGGACACATTAGATAATAATGATCGTAAATACACACTTTAAAAATGTTTTTTTTTTTTTTATGAATAAATAAACGCAAACACGCATTTAAAGTATATTCTGTAGCAATATTTTTGAGTTTCTTTTCGTGGCACTTTTGCTGTTTCGGTTGATTTATTGGCAGTGTTACCAAGCAAACTAAATGATTATCAACATTTAAATTTGTTTATGATTCATTAATAACAATTTGTTCCTGAAAATTTCCATGCACCACTTTAGTCCATAAACCTCAAAATTTTAAATTCATACATTTAGTATTGCCATTTAAACAAAAACCAAAGTTGCCTACTCAACAAAATTCCATTGCTTCGGTTTTGCGCTAATAATAAAAATAACACAAACAATATTTTACCGGCAATCCTTTTTGAAATGCTCCGAAGCCTTCTGTCCTCACAATACTTTTATCAGACATCCCATAATCCACAAAAAGAACCCAAAACTGGCCCGCGCCTCCATCGGGCCCCAAGCAAAATTCCATTTGGGGGTTTTAGTTTGCTAAAAATATGAAAATATGGAACAGTTGTACACCTACTCCTCCTGTATATTTCACGCCGCAAAGTTTGACTCCAAGAGCAGACTGGGGTTGATTTCATAACATTTCAAGTGATAAATCCCAAAGTGGGATCCTGAATATCATCTAGGCCAACTTTTTATAGCAAGGAGCATCACCTAAAAATAATCTTTTAATACTCTTGTAAAGCAGCCTATGTTGACTGTTAAAACTCCCGCCAGGTGCTAAATTTGCTTTTGCCTCTGGGAAAAAAAAAAAAAAATCATATTACAAAGCCGCGTCGCTCACCCAAACCGTTCTTCTCCCCCACCTTTCAATCGATGCAGAGCCCTGGTGGACATGCTGCGGCACCAGTCCAGTCCGGTGCAGCAGGACGAGAGAAACAACAGCGTGGCTCTGACCGTGGGGGACGGCCAAGGGACGCTGGGGAGAGCTCCGAAAAACCTCTACGCGCCGGGACTGCCGAGCAAGGACAACAGATGTGAGGGTGCAGGGATTTTTTTTTTATCGCACAAACTTTATCGTCTGTGTTGCCGATGGAATGTGTGAATATCTGCTTTTTTAACAACTCCTGTGTGTAAAAAAAAAAAAAAAAAAGCGTAGGCTAACACTAGCTTTGTTGTTTTAATGACCTCTTTTGCATGAGTACTAAATTGTAGGATTGTCTGTGTGCAGAAGGACATCAGTTTATTTATTTTTTTAATATTATCATTTAAACCTAATTGCAGCATTGTTATCAACCAAACATGTTTTTTTCCCCACCGAGCAGAGGTTTGTAACAGTGATTAATTAAGATTTTAATTAGCTATTCATGATCCAGTCACTCGGGGAAAAAAAAAACTCGAGAGGGTGTCGAGTGTGCTTGAAAAAAAAAGATCTCTTCGTTGGATAAAATTTCAAAAGTGCTGTGAGCTGATTATGAACCATTTTTTTTTTTAATTACAGTGGGCAACCTGCAGCACAATTATATCCACACGTCAGGCTCCAGCCCCAAACACACTGCGACAATTGGTAAGTATTGAAAAGGTGCCTTGAGATACAAGATTCATTGAGTCCATGACCGCGCTGAAAACAAACGGTGCAGCAACATGTAGACTGACAATATACAGTTTACATCTTTTTTCCTGGAGGTCACCAACATTTTGGAAACTTGAGTCTCTAGATACCTCATTAAAGTGAAAGGCGACCGGGTTGATACATAATTCTGAAGTAACAAATTTCCTCAAATTTAATAATAATGTTATTATTATAATGAATGATATTCACATGTGATGACTCGGATCATGGTAATGATTTGGCAAAACAATCCCGAAACAGATCAATATGCAAGACTGCATTTTTTTAAAAATAAATCTCTACCAGAGTTCGCCATTTTCAAATGATTCCTTCTACACCATTCCTAGAAAATCACAATGTCCCATCACTGTTGCGCTACTTTTAGAATAGGCGCGCGAGATATTCATGTGATCATTGGGTGCCCACTGGCGCCACGTTGGTGACCCCTGCTTTAACCGCTGCGTCGAACAGGCGTGGGCAAACGACGGCCCGGGGGCCACATGCGGCCCGTTAAACGTTTTAATCCGGCCCGCCGAACTTGAAAAAAATTAAATGAATAAATCTTGTTAATGTTTTATTTTCTAAAAACAGTTTTTTCAAAGACATATATATTGTTGTAATGGTTTTGTTCACTTTCATTTCAAATTAAATGTATTTTTTTGTCCAATGAGGTGAGGTGACCAAAACACTCCATCGATCTGCTCCTGGTCCGGCCCCTCTGTCAAATTTTAGAACCCATTGTGGCCCGCAAATCAAAAAGTTTGCCCAGCCCTGGCGTAGAAGGACTAATATTAGTGCTGTACTGATGATCTAAGAGAGGAATTGTGGCGTAATTATGATTCCCGCTCAACTTCGAGGCAGGACACGTCCTGCTTCAATATGATTGTTCACTGCAACCATGCAGCGCAGATAATCATATTTCTGGAGTGAAAGTTGGCCGATAGACGCCCCTTGGTATACTCAGAGGAGCAAATCTCATTTAACACCCCCGACCCCCCGCTTCTCACAGAACGCACCCCACGGATGAACAACGCTCAGCTGGCAGCGGGGGGCACCTTGCTATCCAGTAAGCACAACAACACCAAATCCCAGCCCGCCTTCCACCACTCCTTGCACAACCTGGCTCAGTTGCCCCCCTCCTACGAGAGCGCCACCAAGCCCGAGCTCAACCGATACTCCTCGCTCAAACGGCTCGGTAAGTGCACTCATTTTTCCCCGGAGGTGAGGACAAACGTCCCGCCGACCGCCCTCGCTCGGCGGCGACACTCTCGACCCGTGAGAGCTTTGTCGCCGCGTGCTGATAAACAACTCTGACAAATCTCATTTGGCTTTCAGAAAAAGGTCTCGATGAATACTCGTCTGGTTACTGCACCACCAAGCGGCGCCCGCACACCGCTCAGCCGGCACTTCAGTCCTCCCAGCACCACCTCCACTGGGGTGGGGACTACACCCTCAGTGGGAGAGGAACGCTCCCCAGGCACGCGGCCCGACCCTGGATTCCGCCGCCGCCGTCCGGCATGCCTGCCTCACCCACGCCCAACCCTTACCCTCTGGACCCCCCGGAGCCCCAGTACAACCCGAACTACGACACCCTCTCCAAACCCAGGAAGGTCAAGTCCACCGACCAGCTGCTCAACATGGGTGACGTCCCCGGCAACACGGGCACCTTGTCCCGTCTTTCCAAGAACCAGCAGCACCAGTACTACAAAGCCATGGCTGCCTCTGGTAAGAACTCCAACACGCAGACCCTCACCCGCAAGACCCAAGACAGGCAAGAGAGGCAAGAGAGGCAAGAGAGGCAAGAGAGGCAAGAGAGGCAAGACAGGCAAGACAGGCAAGAAAGGCAAGAGAGGCAAGAGAGACAGGAGAGACAGGACCGGCTGCTCATGTCCCCGGACCACTTAGAGGAGCGAATGGGTGGCATGGGGGTAATGGATCCATACGCCCATCCGGGAGGGGGCGTCCCCACCCTGCCTCGCCAGCAGAAGGCCCAGTCCCAGCAGAACGTGTGCGCCACCCCCTCTCTGGACCGGCACCACATGATCAAGATGAACTCTCACCCGACATCCGGCAGAGAGCAGGAGCGAAACCCGGGCATGACAGGCCACATCAGCGGCGGCATGGGCTGGGCGGGGGAGATGCCCGGGGCGGGCGTTGTCATGGGAACGGGAACGTTGGGGGGGCACAACGCCCGCAGGATGGCTTTCGCGAGCAAACGGCAGAACACCATCGAGCAGCTGCATTTCATCCCGGGCGGCGGCGGCGGCGGGTCTGGGGGGAGCGGCGCCGGTGGCGGTGGGGGCGGCGGCAGTCAGGGGATCAGGACAGGGAGCAAAAATGAGGTAACGGTGTGAGGGGGTGTTGTGCCTAATGTCGAGCTCACCCCTCGGTACCAGAGCGCCCGTTTGCATTTATGGTAACCTATAGATTCACAGCTGCCAGAAATAGAATATTGTGACGGTTTTCCATACTTACTCACAAAAAGTTAGGGATATTCGGTGAAATTTCAGGAAAATGTGATTTCTAATTCGAAAGGAAACATATTGGCCCATTCGTGGATCAAGCTTCTGGGGTGAATTTTGACATTCAGCTCTCCCCTGTTTGCAAAAAATATTTTTGCTGCCTTTTAACTCATTTCCTGCCATTGACGGCTAAAGACGTCAAAGATATATTTTTTTTACTTGGCTGGTAGTGAATGAATTAAACGATGAGAGAAAATCAGATAAATTTGACCTGGAAATGTTCCAGTGCATTTTAGCTTCATCCTGAAATTTTCACCTGAAAGGCAAAATATCCCTACCGTTTTGAGAGAAGCGTACTTAAATTATTCGAATTAGTCTTATAGCGAAGCAGCTTCGATACCACCATTTTTTTTAAAACGTTAGGAGCGCTCCAGTCGTGTGATAACATACATCAGCCATATTTTGTACAAAGTAAGTGAATTTGCCATCTTTGCCATATACACAGCAGTGCCATTAATTGCACAGAGTGATAGGGTGGAAGAACGCAGTACAGAGGACGGTTTGAAAAAAAAAACACTCAGGAGCCATATTAGATTTCATATATATATATATATATATATTAAAAAAAGATATATTAAAATATATATAAATATATATATATTAAAAATATATATATACATATATATATATACATATATATATATATATATATATATATATATATATATATATATATATATGTACACACACACACATCGGTCAAAGGACTGCTAAAGTTTAGAAGCCCATGTGAGAGAGAATTTATTAACGATCGCAGCCGACTACCTGCTTGGCCAGCCCTCGCCTACACTGATTTATTACCGAGACGATTCTCGTGGGTGAGCAGAAGGACACCGCTCTGCCCTCGACTCGTGCTGCTTCCCGTCAGCGAAAGTGACTTTCCTCTGACTTTCTGGGACGACGAAGCCGCCAGGACGCCGCACGCATTCAAACTGTGGACAGACACGGACGGACCAGTCCGACGCCCCGGGTTGCCTAGTTTGCCATGTGACCCTTCGCTACGAGGAGGAAGTGTCACCGGTCGTCGCTTTGCGCTGGCAAACGTGTCAAAGACGTTATCATAAGACGACAGCGTCCCGTCGTTGGAAATCAGGACCTGACTGCAAAAACAAATGGGCTGCCAAATAACCAAGAGCCATGATTCCAGTGGATATTAAAAGTCGACTTCAACCCTGTTCAAATGCTATTTTTTTTTGTAATATAAAAAAATATATATTTTAAGAAATCATTTCAAAACCTCTTCCAACATCAATGAGACCTGTATAACTCCATTTTGAAAATTCTTTCCAGAGAGGAAATGAAAATAAACAACACAAGTGTGCGTGCCCTCTTATAATTAGGCATGCCGCTTTATTCAAAATTAAAACTCGTGTTAAATGAGCGTCAGCACTTTTAAAGTGCCTCTGATTAACCCCAATTAAAGTTCAGCTGTTCACCTTTTCCTCCTTCCTTTTAAAAACACAAAAAAATGTCGCATTTGAACAGGAGTGTGTCGACTTTTTATACACACTGCAACAAGAATAGTCAACTTGCTTTAATGTAACCGAAGATGTTTTTCTTTTCTTTTTGTATCGATTTAAACAGAGCACAAATACGTAGACTAGAACGAGTAGAAATGTCGCAGAGGTTGCACGTACCCAACATGTCCTTCAAAGCCATTTTATGGAGATACAAAGAAAAAAAAAAATACCACAGAGGAAGCTGGTCAGACAATCACCATTGTGTAACGCGCTTCGCCGATTGCGCGAGCGATTTTCTTTTTTTTCTGTACAGGCAAGGAGACTCGTTACCGGCCAGGAAGCCCTTTCCAAACATCCTCCCACGCAAAGACCTCGCTGTATCGTAACGCACTGCCGCCAGTCGGGGGTTCAAACGCACCGAAAGACAAAAAATAACCCCGATAAACATCAATAACGACGCTTATCAATACTAAGGGCTATCCTATCCTTACACACTGTAGTATGTGATACGTGTGGTCCATATGAGATGCTCTTGATTTTGTGTTGATATTGTCATTGCGTATTGAGTATTCATGTAGAAAAAGATAGAAGAGCAATCGGAGCACATTTGAAAGAGTCACAACACAAAAGATTGAAATTTGCACAAATAGACTAGCCGGGCCCTCATATTGTATTTTGTGGGAGGGATTTTTTTTTTTCCTTCAATTTTTAACTCATTGACTACCATTGACGGATCAAGACGTCAAAGATGTTTTTTTTTTTTTTAAACCCGGCTGGTGGTGAATGAGTTAACCTCAAAAGGAATTCAACCGCTCGCTTTTCTCTATGAAAGGACACCAATTTCATTTGAACAATCTTCCTTATACGCAGTGCTAAATGTAGTTGTTCTGAATATGATGGAGTGTTCTTATTGATGATTATTATAATTGTTATGGTTATTATCAACGATTATCTTATGATGTGATGTTCATTTACTTGGTGGGGTTTTAGTGTTTTATTGTTTTTTGGATAACTTTTAGCTTTCTCATTAGGTTCGATTTCGTTCCATACATGTGGTTCCTTGATGCATGCCTGGTTCCATTCTTCTAAGAAGCATTTCTAGTGCGTCTGGACTCTAAGGTCATTTTCTTGTTTCTAGCTGTACGTACTGTGCCTAGACACCGGCCTTATGGCGTCTTGATCTCATACGATTGCTCGGGGTTGACGCGGAAGTTCGAAAAAGAGTAGTTTGGGGAATGCGGTTTTAAACGAGCAAAGGTCCCTTGTTTGATTCTCGTGGGTTCAAACCTGTGATTTCATGATACATATGTGATGTTTATGACATGTTTTTATCTGAGAAGATCTGCTGGAAAACAAAACAAAACACAAGTGCATATTTCAGGGAAATAGACCCTTTTCACAGTGATTTCTTTGGTCACTCACACTTTGTATTCGCTAAAGTAATACGGTGCAACAATGAATTCATTATAATAATTGATTATGAAATTAAGGAGAAACTATTTTGATGTTTGGTTAATCGTTCAGAGTCAGTGCTTAAATTTGCCGGGGATTATCGGTGTGTGTCTATGTTAAGGTGCTAGCGGTGACAGAAGGGCTAGCACACGGGCTTGCTAACCAAGCTAATGGCTAACAATCAGTGGCGGGCTGTGTATTTGTCGCCGGGGAACTTCAGTAATCCGCCTCATTGCAGTAATAGGACCCATCAAAACTACAAAAAAAAAAAAAAAATGGTCTGGTGGTTTGCTTAGCATGATTGTCTGCTAGCAACAATTCTGCCTCTGCTAGCATCTTAGCATCTGTCGTGTGCTTGAGTTCTCTCGTTCAGTTTCCTTAGTGTCCATGTCACATTTTCAACGTTCTTTTTGTTTTTAATTTGTTTAGCTCTTATTAAATTAGCGAATACAAGCGACGCAGCGGAGAGGAAGACAAAACTATGTGTCGACGTCACATGTGAAGGGTCTATTAGAGAGTAATACCGTAGTTTTTTTTTTTTGGGTTTGTTTGTTTCTTTAGTTTTTAAATTTGAATAGAGCCACAAAAGGTCTGTAGCAAAGTCTGTAAACTCTCATAAGCCATATCCATCCAAAGTCATGTTCTCACACTTTTCTAAATGGTTAATCTAATTTGTAATGTAATGTATTTTGTATAGCTAGTACAATCAGAAAACAATTTTGAGTGATATCTTCATTCATTTGAGAATTAAAAAGCAAATTCTGTGTTGGTATTTAATGAATCGTGTAGTGCCAAACTCATAACGTTTGCAGTCTTGCTTATTGTCATGGCCTTCCGCGTGGCTACAACGGTACGCTACCGTATATCTTTTTCACCGGTGAGAGCTAACTAACAATACACAGGAATGTAAGGGACCTTGTTTTTTATTTTTTATTTTTTTTATTTTATTTTTTACAAGAGAGAAATGAATGAACATGGTGTGTGTTTTGAACCATTATGAATTCATTTAGAGCGAGGATGCTTAATGGCCACTTGAAATGTCAAACAAAGCGTTGCCAAAAGTAAATGACAATTGTAAGGACAATAATGGTGTCCAGTAGCCTAAAAAATTATTTATTTTCATGATTCTAATTTTAAACCTGTCCCCCCGTCCCCCTTTTTTTGTTATTGTTCAACGCATTGATCCCCTTGGATACGACAATGACTTACAGAGAATTTGTATAATAAAGTTGATGGGAAACATTTTTCGTGTGTGTGTGTGTGTTTTTTTTTTTGAGGGGGTAGGAGAATTTACAATGATTCGGTCTTCATCGTTGACATAAAAGACTTGACTTACTTATGGGTCATGTATTCATATTTGATATTGCATAATCGCAAAAAAAGTGACATTACAAAGGCTTAACCCAAGTTGACAAAATAAAATCAATACAGAACAGCGGGAAAAATGTGGCTGAACATGCACATAAATGGAACTAGTTGTATAATGTCGGAGCAGCAAGGTTATGCAGCACCTGTGGGAGTGGATAGCTCCACTTCTGATATATGAAATGAAAAGTACAAGGAGTCCTCAAACAACTGTCTCGCCCGCATAAAGTTATATCGCACTTGGCGCTCTCACCAAGGCAATTGAGTTTATATTCAAACGGCCTCCTATGATTGCATTTATTGCACTGAGCTGGATTGGGAGTTGGAATGAGAGAGCAAAGCAGATTGCTTTTTTTGGTCGACAAAAAAAATCATGTTTGGATTTACACTTGTAGTTTGCACAGTTGACCGCCAGGGGGTTCAAGGGCTGCTCAGACACATTTGCATGGAAGTTCTCAACAGAATGACACAAAAATAAATGTGTGGTATGAACTAAAAAGTACAAATACTTTGTTACTGTAGTTGAGTAGATTTTTCAAGTATCTGTTCTTTGTTTGAATTTTATCGGTTTGATTTTTTTTTTTTATCGGTTTGCTCATTTCAAGACATGGCCCACGAGACAACCGTGTCCAAATGAATATTTCAATGATATATTCACGACTATGAAATTAGAGTTCCATTCGATGGAGAGAGAGTCGCTCCGTCTTCTTGATTATCCTCCCAACTCAGACATGATGAATACTCTTAAAATTCAGAGCGACGCAGCGCTGGGATGATTCACATCTGTGTGATTACAACCATTGAATAATAAAAGGCAGGCAGGGAAATGATACAATAATTATTTCATGTAAGATGGAGAGGCACACAAATCTCTCTAATACTTGGGAAATGTGCTGTACGTTGTACGATCATGATTAGAGAGGAATAGAATTTATTAAATCAGGCCAGATCCCATTTCAACTATGTAGCAGGCAGAGAAGAAGGTGAATTTGTGTTTTTTATTCAGCTTTTAGTCAATTGTTGCTGCATTCTAAAAACGCCCTGCATGCATGCAAAATGTGTGGAATAGTTTAAATGGGTTATCTGGTTGTCATTTGGACAATCTTTGTTGGATACTTTGAGATCATTTTGGTAGTCTTTATGGTACAGAAACACAACAAGATAACCAAACACATTTTCAATTGTATGTTTAATGCAATGGAAATTCTTTTGGATGCTTCTCCTGACTGACACCTGTGAAAAATTAAATCCCTCTGATGCCGTGGCCGTAGCTTTCTGAGGACCACCAAGGTAAAAATCCGTATTGCGCAAGCTTTTATAGGGCAAACTTATAGGGTAAGTTAAAAAATAAATAAATAAAAAATAATAACAATGATTAAAAATAACTGAAAATTACGTCACAGGGCCTGATGGGCATGATTGGACGTTAAGTTATTGGCATTTGTGATGTCATTTTCAATCGACAGCAAGTGACAAAATGGCCGCCCCTGAGATGTATAAAAACACATTTAGACAAGTGGCGCCAAAGTGAACATATGGTAAAGATTTTCTTACGTCACTTTCCCTTGAAGAACCAAAAAATGGAAATATCTCAAAAATATAATATAGAAAAAAAGTGTCAAAAAGGGACACATTAAGCCGTCTCTGATTAAAATGTGCTCTTTATCAGCCTTTCTTCCCCAATAGAGTTATTCAAGTTAAAGGTCACGTTTCAATTAATCATGGTCATTCTTTGTTTTGTTTTTTTTACATATCGCAAAAATATAGTCAACTTTTTATATCCATTGAGTGTTCCTAAAAACATCTGAAGCATAACATTATTTTGGTTGTAGTCCAAAGTGAAATTATTGCACTACCACGAGAGGATTTGTTTTCTTTACTAGAGTGGGTCATTGATTTTGTGTACAAATAATTGAAAATTGGGGAGGGGGAACAAAACAAAACAAAGTGTCCGTAGTATGTCGGCAAAAGAGCCAAGAGTCCACCGTCCAGCCTCGCTCCTGCTACCCGGAAACATTAGGTGGGCCGGAAAGGACCGATGTTTGGGGAGCACACGTCACTCACTTTTTTTTAACCCCAAAATAATTAGCGACCACCACCATTCCAACATTTTACTCCGGCTATAGTGTCGCTAAACCCGTCCCTTGCTCCCCGTCGAAGCTCGAGTGGGATGCGGAAGGTCGACGGCGTTTTCCGTCGGTGATTGTTTTACGTGCAAGAGGGAGACGCGCAAGGCGGGCAAGCGGGCGGCCGGACTCGCTTTAGCCTTTTGGCTCGGCGGTGCTGAAAATGGCTCCGGCTAAACACTGGAAAACACACGCAGCAATGGAAGTCGCTGCTAGCTGCTAGCTTGTTAGCTAATAGCTAGCTCGGCTCGAAGAAGAAGGCGTGACAGGCCGCATCCGTCTCTCGCTCTCTCCACGCCTAGGTAAATATATTTTATGTGCGAATAATTTATTCCGGGCGGGCGAAAATGACCGTTCGCATCCCAAATGTAGCCTGCTTATGTTTTATTTTGACGTTTATGCTATGCTAACGTTAGCATGGTGCAGCCCCCCCCTGACGGATATAGAGCAGCTCTACTCTATCGAGCCAGTTTAAAGGATATAATCTGCGTGATTAGGATAGTTTGGAAATATTGTTTCCCTGACTTGTTTATTATAGTGTTTAATAAAGGCGCCTTCCCCAAAGTGACTCGTCGTTAGTTTGCGTGTTTTAACCCGCCTCCAATGTTTACACTGTGCAGAGAGGGCGATGCTAATGTGTGCGCTTCTTTTCTTCGCTTTTTCTTTTTTTGTAGCAGCTGCAGGATTGATGCTTTACCCGAAAATGCGAATCGGCCCAAATTGCGATAAAATAACTCCCTCTTTCATCACTTGGGGGATCGTGTTGTGCAAAAGCTCCCCAGGATCGATTGGAGGAAACGGTAAGAAGTGAAGAGGTGAGCAAAAAAACACGACGTACAAAGTGAGAGGTTGGCGTGCAGCCAGATTGCCTTTTCTTTAAAAACACAAACAAAAAAACACGTGTTCACAAATGTAACACAAAGAGGAACACATTAAAACTACTTTGCATTGATTTGTGTATGGTTTTATTCAAAACTTTCCACATCATACTACCAGTTAAATTCTTTTGTAATTTGTAATTCAACGGAAGAAAACAGACGCATTGCTTTGTTTACATTTGTCTTGAGATGATAATCATGCCTGAGGGAAATTAAAATGTGACAGCAGCAACATTTACACATACACTCGTATTCATAATTAGGAAGAAATCTCTAAAGCGAAAGAGAGAAAAAAATACTCATTGTACATATAGTTAGTATGATAGCATAATTGCCTGAGTCATCTTTTAATGTTTTTTTGACCGACATTTACTATGTTGCAATGCTTCACTGAAGAAGTGTTTCATCAGTAAAGTGGAGTAGTGGTGCTGTCATTGTATTTTCATAATAGAATGAAAAGTCATCATTGTCATCCGTGCGCATTGCAATCACTGTACAGTAATAAAACTCTAAAAGCGATGAAAGGCTGCTATTAAGGTAATCCCCACTACTTTGCTGTTCCCACTGTAGTAAATCACTCCTCTGTAAACTACTGGCGCCATTGTGATCATCTAGAGAGGTAACAAAGGTAGATAGATGGAGCACAAAGGTTATTTATGTATTTATTTTTAGTGGTGTAGAGTTTAGATGAATAATGCTCAGTGTGTATAAAAAAAAAAATCTGCACACCGCTTTTCAAATGCCAGATTTTAGTGGTTTGAAAAAAAAAAAGATCACACCATTAATTTGACCCATAACCTGTACAATTCAATTGAATTAAAAAAAAGTTAAGAGTGCCAAAAATAATCATTTGTTTGCAAAATTGTGCAAATTGTGTCCGTGTTCAGAATGAACTCATCACATTTATACGCAGTTTAAATAAGACTGAGCGCACACCTGCCACAATTTCACCTGCTTCTGGTCAACCCCCAAATCAATTTAAGACATTCTAGAAGGCTTTTCCCAACATTCCTTTTGCTTTTTAGAAAAAGCTTGAAGGTGTTGTGTGATTTGGGGTTCTTCAAATTGCGTTAGGTGTGTGCTGATGCATTTAACTTGACTTTGAATGTGACTGGTAAACCGTCAACACAGCCACAGTTATAAGAGGGTGTGCACACTTGTGCAACCACAGTAATTCATTTATTTGTACTTTCTTTCTTAAATACAAAATGTTTTTTTTTCCAATCGAATGGTACATGTTATGGGTCACATTAGTGGGAGGGGAAACATTTTTGAAAAATGATTCAACTTTTTTTTTTTTTTTTTTAAGATCACAGAAACTGGCATTTGAACAGGGGGTGTAGATTTTTTTTTTTTATATACACTCAGTGACCACAACATTATGACACTTGCACAGTCAAACCAGTTTTTCCCAACCTATTTTGAGCCAAGGCACTCATTTTATTACAAAAACCTCACGGCGCACCACCATACAAAAATTCACAAATGAGCTTGTTTCAATTTTCTCCCATACTTTGAAATCTGGCCCTGTTTGATTGAACACAAAGCTGACATATTCGCCGGAAGCCGCAATTAATTCTGTCGTATGAGTGGCAACAAGTGTTTTTTTTTTTTGTGCTTTCTGCCGTCTGGTGGACGAGCGTTTCATCATTCTGCCAGTCACTATATGTTGCTGGCATAGATCACTGAACAAAGTTCGATTTTTAGATTGCGCAAGTTGTCATAATGAAATTGTTTGGTGTATGTCCCTGGTATTTTTTTTTTTATTCTTATAATCTCTCACTGTGAATGAAAGTGAGACATTTTGAACATTTATTTATTTAGCGTCAGTGTGCTCCAATCCGGCAGAACCACTTCAGGGTAAGTTGTTGTAAAATCTCAAATGTTCATTATGGTTACTAATCGGAAGTGGCTAAAGAAGTAAATTTTGCAAAACCAAATTATAAAAATGCCCCATGTGATGTGTATTCTATTTATAAATCTTGATACTTTGTTGACCCAAATCGGCCGTTATTCCACAAATAGTTGAAAATTGGATGAGCAAAACTATTATTATTTTTTTATTTGATTTTTTTAATATTCAGTTATATAATCAACCACCCCTGGCTACCATCTGTGAAGAATTTGCAAGTTAAAGCATAAAAAATAAACATAACTGAATCCTCAAATTGGTGTTATGAAAATGTCGGTCAGTGATGGAAGATATGACTTCCTTCTATGACATGTATTTTTCTTTAACTTTGTGTTTTTTTTCAGCGTCAGGGTCTTCTTGGCTGAACACAGATGAGGAGTCTCACTTAGCTCAAGGAAAATATCAATGCAGTAACTCACAAAGGAAACAAGAGGAAGTCTATTGAACTGCTTTGCTATAAGTTATTCTAAGCAATTTTCAAATTAGACGGAACACACTTTTTTTTTTTTTTTTTAATGATTTTGAGCTTCCCAGCTACTCCACTGCTTTTGGAAGTAAATTGTGAGCAGTGGATGATTGCGAGTACCAACAGCTGATTTTGTACAGTCCAGATAAGAAACTTTTAACTGACATTCGCGAGTTTCTGGACAGAAGCGTCTTTTAGGCTCTTTTTTTTTTTGTATTTTACAACTCTTGCCTTGGAACTCTTGTTGCTGCACCTAGCACTGGAGCTTTGGCGTTGCACACCCCATGTGCATGTGAGAGGGAAATGTTCCAGTTTGGAAAATACAATTTGGACATTATAGAGATGTTAAGTGGGCACCAGGCCCACCAGTTTAAAGGCCTCGGTTTAGACCGACAACTGCAGCATCAGCAGCAAGTGCAACTCCACCAGCACCAACTACAGCAGCAGCAGCAACAGCAAGCTGAGTCGTCTGGAGCTCTTCTGTCTGGACTTGGCTTGGGCCCCCTGCAGGGGTCAAGAGGTAACGCCTTTTCTGATTCTGCCTCCATTTTTGCCAAGATGAGTGCCCCTCCTCCCCCACCTTTACAACAGCAGCCTTCGGCATCTCAGAGCTCTCGTTCAAAGTCAAGCAAGATGAGCAGCAGCAGCAGCAGCTCAAGCCATTCTTCAGGCTATCCACAGTTCCTGCGCTCTTTCCACCCGTCTGAGGCAGCACTAGCGCAGGAGCAGTTACACCCAGGCGTAGGTCGCTTTGAGCACTTTGCCGGAGGAAGTAGCAGTAGTGTGAGTGCTGGGGGCTTAGGAGGATTAGTAACATCCGCACCTCCACCCCCACCTCCTCTGCATCCCGGCCTCTCTGTCCCCCAAGCATCATCTGGCCCCTCCTCGTCCTCCCCTTCCCCTTCAACCTCTGTGGCCACCTCTAACAACCCCTCTAGCAGCAGTGCAGTCAGCTCGTTGGGACACCAGTTGGTTGGGGCCCAGTCTGATGCACGGAGCCTTCACCAACAGTTTAGTTGCATGCTAGCTGCTAATCAGTATTTCCTTTCTGGGGTGCCTGCTAACGCTAGTTTAGAGCAGTTTCTCGTTCAACAGGGTAGCCATAACCATTTAGGGCTTGGTTTAAGTCAGACCGGTGGGGAGCCTAGTACTAGCCTGGCTCCGCCTCCCGCACTGCATTCCTCTCACTCGCATAGCCACTCCGCTTCGCAATCACAGCAGGCTCCGCAGCAGCCCCCCCAGCAGCAACAGCTTCCGCCTCACACCCTATCTCATCCTCACTCTCATTCTCATCCACACCACCCGCTCCACCCCGGGTCCCAGCCCTCGTCTCTGGGCGGCTTTGACTTTCAAGGCATCCCTGTCCTCTCGTCAAATCAGATAGCTTCACTGATGCAGCAGGAAGCGGGTTTGCCGCTTCCCTTGCCACTTCACTTGTCCTTGTCTAAGGATGATAGTAAAGTGGAAAGCACGGGTAGTGGAACCGGTGGTGGTGTTGGTGGTAGTGGTAGTAGTAGTAGTAGCAGCACGAGTAGCAGTAGGAGGAAGAAAGCGATGGCTGGCTATTTGCCCCAGAGAAAATCAGAAAGCACTAGTAACGGCCCCAGTAGCCACAGTAATCCTAGCGCTGGTAGTAGCAATGGCGCGCATAGTCATAGCCAGCCCCCAGCTTTAATTGGAAGTGGGGTTGGCTTGCCAAATCTGGGTGGAGACCCGTCATCCCTGCTTGCTTCATCATCTTCATCCTCATCCGTAGTTTCTTCTTCCTCCTCCTCTGCTCCCTCTTCCTCTGCTGCCTCAGTACTGGTTACTAACGAGTCTCACCTTTCCAAATCTGATAACTTGAGCTCAATACAAGCTAACGCCACAGAGTCTGATACAGAGTCAATTTATAGCTGCGGAGAGTGTGGCAAAAGCTTCCCTCACCTTTCAAGCCTTCGCAGGCATATGCGTATGCATGAGCCAACTGCAGCTGGCACTAGCAAATCGACCACTACCGGCCCAAATCCCGTTCACATTAAAAGTCAGTCAGACCCGAGCCTCCCCCATTCGACCCAAGAAACGCCCCAGCCCTTGTCCAATTGTTGCCCTAGCCCAGACAAAATATTTCATTGCCCCGATTGTGGTAAAGGCTTTAAGAAAAAGGGACACCTCCTGCAACACGGTGTCCTGCACTCTTCAGCCCGCCCATATGGCTGCTCCACCTGCTCTCGGGCTTTTAATCGTAGAGAGTCACTGACACGGCATGAGAAGATACATGAGGAAAAGCCATTCCGATGTCCTGCCTGTGGTCGTGCCTTCCGCGAGAGCACCTCTCTCCTCAACCATGCTGCCTCAGGCACCTGCGGCAAGCCAGGTAGGGGACCCAAACAACGAGGCAGCAAGACAGGAAGCGATGGTGAGGACAGAATAGGGGGAGGTAACGGAGGAGGGGGAACTTATCCGAGCAATAGGGGGGTGATTTATGGGAAAACGGAGGAGAAGGAGGGTGTAATCATTGTTGGGGAAGGAGAACAAAAATCAGGGTTAGGATGTGATCTGTTTCAGTCTGCAAGGGGAGGGAATTCAAATGACAGGGACAGAACAGATGCTAAATACCCCACTGACTACTCTCGGAATCGTTACACAGGCTACCATGAAGACCACCGTTCTCAAGGTAATCCATCTCCATGCTACTCTGGTGCCTCCCCCTGTGGAAGTGGGATGGCCGGCCCAGCTCTGAGAAAGGCGCCCCTGGCCCCAACCCTGCATCCGCACTCTCAGAGCCACAACCAGCACCATCATCCGCAGCAGCAGCCCCACCTGCCCCTCTCCTCGCTACTCGATGACTCGGAGGATGATGTCACTAGCTCCGTCAATAATGCAATCTCTGCCATCACTGCAGCAACTGGAAATAGAGATGACAGGGGCGACATCATAGGAGGTCTACTCGGTGGTCTCGGTCTAGGCCCTCTGGGCTCACCGTCAACATCTGGCATGGACAAGAATTTCCGCGGCGGTGGCAACCAGGAGGCGTTGAGCAACAATCCACAGAATCCCACCGCTAAGCCCAAACGTCCCCGCAAGCCCAGAGCCAAGAAAGATCCGTCGGCCGATGGGCAGCCCCCTAAACGTAGGCAGTACACTCCGAGAATGGGAACCAGCGGGCTCCCACGCACTCATCTCTGCAGTGTCTGCGGCAAGGGTTTTGCACGTCGCGAGACTCTGCGCAGGCACGACCGCATACATACCGGCGAAAAGCCTCATCACTGCACCGTTTGCGGAAAGTATTTTCGGGAGGCTTTCCACCTTAGCAAGCACCAAACAGTTCACTCCGGGGCGAAGAATTACAAATGCAGCATCTGTGGGAAAGAGTTTGGTTACTCCCAGAGTCTCAGGAGGCACAGCAAACTTCACCAGAAGGGGGAGATTGAAGAGGTGCCCACGACACCAGCTCCAGAGAACATGAACAGCTTTAATCCAAACCCTCAATGCAGTGTGACCCAAGACGGGAGCCAGAACCAAGTACCAAGCACCTCCTCCTATTACTCCTACCCTCAAGATGTCAAGCCTCAAGATACCCAGCCGCATTCACAGCCTCCGCCTCCTCGTCTTTACACCTGCGCGATATGCTGGAAGTCGTTCCGCCATCACTTCCACCTGACGGCTCATCACCAGACGGTTCATGAAGGTGGGGGCGAAAAGCATTTTTGCTGCGAGGTGTGCGGCAAAGCCTTCGCTTACTCAAACAGCCTTACCCGACACAGGCAGTCCCAGCACGGAATCACCCGCAGCGATCCGTCAAACCCTCAAGAAGGCAGCGGTGGGTCCGGAGACACCAGGGGAGGGAGTGACGTGAACCAGTCGACGTCAGAGAGCGAGGCGGCCACCAATGCGCTGCTGCAGATGGCGCCGTCTACCGACAGCCACGGGGCTCCGAGTCTTAACGCCGTCACTCATGGCCACCAACAGGCACCGCCGCAGCCACCCGCTGGTTATTCTCCGCTCTTTTACGATGCTGCGGCGGCCCAGTCTTCAGCCTCCAGTGCCCAGTCTTACTCGCAGCCTCTGCCCCCCAATTCTACAATCATGCCCCCCCACCACCCGCACTCCCCAGCCGGGGTGAAAGGAGAGCACATATATCCAGCCGGATCCCGCAGCCGTACTCTACACACCACGGCTCCGTTCCAGCCCCTTACGGAACTGCCCTCCGCCGAACATCACCATCTACATCATCATCATCATCACCCCCACCTTCATCCTCATCATCAGTCAGGTGCCCAGCCCCAACAACACCTCGACTGCAGCAACCAGTTGCCGCACGATGAGATCAGACGACACAAGAAGAAAAAAAAAAAGTCCGATAGGAGAGATTGGCAGGGAAATAAGTACGAGTCCCAAGACTTAGTCAGATTTGATGGCGTCCACAAGAAGAGAAAGCTAAGTTGTACAGTAAGAGGGCAGTCAAACAAAAAGCAAGGCTCTCTCCGTTTGACAATTAGGCGGGGAGAAGGATCTGGCGGCGGTGGGTATAAACTCGTCAACACTGGGGGTGTCAAAGTTCAGATCCTGTCATCCTTAAAAGTTCCTGTCAAGCGTTTTGGCTGTCCGATATGCCCCAGTTCAGTGTTTTCCCGCAAAGCGGGGCTGCTAGTCCACATGGCAATTAGACACCCACGAAAAGCCAAAACCACTCGAGAGCGACTTCAATGCAGTGTATGTGGGAAGCAATCTCAGAGGCCCATGGCAGCTTTTGTCCATCGGGCTTCTCATCGCGCCAGAGGGACCTTCTCGTGCCAGTGCTGCTCCGCTCGCTTCTGGAACGCTGTACTCCTCAAAAGGCACAAGGCTTCCTGCAGCCGCACGGCTAAGGGAGCGCGGCAAGGCGATGCTAAGAAGCCAACGCTATTAAAGAGACCGGGAGAAAGACCGAGCCGAGATGGTCCGGCCGACATGCCGTACCATCTACTGGGATCATATCGATACTGAGCATCCTGCTACCCGATTGTGATAACTTGATAACAAAGGGACTTGAAAAGTTTAGGACTGAGTGTGGTAACAACTACTGTAAAGCATCCTATTAAATCACCTGAAATGCTTCCAGATTCTTTTGGAATGTCTTTCAAAAAAAAAAAAAAAAAAGTGACTGTTTTCATAGGATCACTAACCCCCTTAAGTGCATTGACACTGTGCAGCCACGAGGCAAGTTTAGTTACCTGCACATGTATCTCTCCTCGTATTCTAACTAGCATCCTTGCTACACACCTTTTTGCTGTATGATAAACTGTGTCTCTGCTGTGTTCTTTGTATGGTTCATGTAGCACCTCTGACGATTATTTATTTTTTTTTTTAAACATGTAAAGTGCTTTTATTAGGAATAGGGACTTCGGGATTAAGACATTTGTCGATAGTTTGTCAGTGCATGTTTGTTCTCTGGTCAAGTTTTTTGCTGAGGTGATATGTGATGGCTTATTCAAGTATATCCCAGAAGTTTGTAGTGTAAATTTGATATACACCCTAGTGATTATAATCACATATAGATAAAACATGTTTATGGTAATTAGTATAGAGGGTCTCTCTCCTGCCAAAATGAAGAAACTTACAAAAAAGCCTTGCCTTTTTTTTTTTTTTTGGGTCGCTTCATTTAATTCAAATTTTTCTTAGCTTTTATACCAAGGGATAGAACACAAGGTAAATAAGTGAACTGTAACACGTTTGTCTCATGTTATTTGTAATGCTCTTTTTAGCAGTGATGATTTCTACAGTGCTTCACATTGTGTTTAAAACAAGGACCTATTCTCCAAGCAAATATAATATTCCATGTATTTATGTATGTAACCATCGTCATACCGATCTTAGACTGAACCTCAACTTTTTAGTGTGTGCCGAGTTGCAATCATAATCGTACTGTCATGATTTTTTTTTCTTTGTTTTCTTCTAAAGAAAGATGTTAATTTCCTCACATGAAATGCCCATGCCTGTTTCACACCTTGTTTTTCTTCTAAAGAAAAAAAATATAGTTTTAGTAGATTTCTATCACTTTATTTACTGAAAAGCCAGTAGTTGATTATATTTGAAATGAATAAACCTTGAGTGTAATAATTGGTGTTCCGTTCTTGATCAAAGCCATACAGAAAACAATACAGGACTCAAAACTAATATACACCCTGATAAAATTTATTTTAAAATATGTTATCTGATGTGTTTATATGTATATCTTGACAGTTTACGGAATGTGCTATATAGAAAATGGAATGACTTTCGATTTGGCCTAAATCCACTCAGTGTCATTGTTCCACCACTAGGTGTCAGTATTTGACTCAGGACTACGGTTCCCATGCTCCAGTGTGGCTTTGCCATCCAAGTCACATGGACTTGCACTGTGACAGGAGATAATGCTGCCAGGCTGTGAATTCTGTGGTTTCCCCCTTAAAATTGAACAGAGGGAGGATGTATGCTTTTCGTCTGTCAGGAGCTGTGACCAGTTGACCTATATCTAAACCAAAACGCAGAGGATAGTCCCAGTGGACTACACCAATTTGGGGAATGCTAAAAAGAAGTCGTAATGATAGATCTAAATCTGAGTCCTAACCATTACTGTATCTAAGAGATCATCAGGTGTGCTTTGGGAAATTAATTTGATTTATCATAATTAGTCTGAAGGTTAATTCACTATATCTATACCAGGGACTCTTAAGTGACAGAACAATCAAATGTTTTCCTTTTGTCAGGAGGTACATAACCCGTGTATCTACATTTTTCTCATAATCAAGCCTCAAGATATCTGTCTTGAGGCTTGATTATGAGAAAAATGGGGTAGCCAGGGGCAAAGGCAAACGAACCGATTGGGGCCCACTGGCCAATAAGCAACCCTAAACAAAAAAAAAAAGAAGATTTTTTTCCAATTGAACGAGGTGTCACAAACATCCCCCTTACACTTGTATCGGTAGTAGTTGAGCAGGAGTAAGCCAAACTTCTTTTGCCTGTTTGGGGTTCCGTACGGACTTTGATTGGCACGCTTCTTGGTCAAGTGTTTAACGTCATGTCGAAGGGTTTGAAATCTTGACATGTAATTGACTTGTAAAATCAAGTCTAAATAAATGTTGAAAGGAGTCCCTCCTGGAGGAGTTCAAAGTTTACTTAATTTTAATGAACAGGGCACGCCTAAGGCATATAAGCAAGCTACTTGGGGGATCATAAATAATATGAGGATTTTCTGGAACCATATTGTAAGAAGCAGATTGTTTTGAAGACCTAATATGAAATTGGAGTAGGAAGAAGTAAAACTTCCAATATTGACGTTAACACAAGGTAATTCAAAGCCTCACACATCAGAATCTGATGTACAGTTTCGTAATACTTGGTAGCAGTCAGCGAAGCAAAGGTGACGATTGTGGGAGGGGAGGGGAGGGGGGGCCCCCCCCCAAAAAAAATTAAAGGCTTGAGGCTCGTCCTTATGAAAAGGTCTAAACGTTCGACACAAGTTCACGTAAAAAAATGCTATGAATTTAATTTTCAAAGATATGACTTCAACAATCTATGTCGAATCGACCCATCCCTTTCTCAGTTCACATCGTGGTTAAATTTAAGGAATACAAAGTCACGTGTGTGCTCACGCTTGTAAATGATTCACCCTCCAACGGTGTCTCAGAGGCCTGTCAACTGTTTACTTGTCAACTCGAGCACATCCGTCTGTGGGCCGTACTGAGTTGGATTCCTGTGGCGCGCTGTTTTACATGTGCTCGGGTACAGTGGATCGAGCTGGGCCGCCCTCGTGCCGTTTTTCCTCCTTCCAACTCGTTCTCACGCGGCACTAGCATGCACGGAGGGAATCCGAGTGGGCGGGACTGGACGACCTACTTCTGGCCAATAGGGGAGCTCGCACACTGCGAGCTCTCAGCCAATCAGAGCGACAGCCGCGAGCGGACAAGCTCGTCTCCGCGTGCTCGGTACACGTGAGCCGTGGCGCTTTTGTACAGTACAGCGGGAGGCAACGTGGGAAAAAAAATCTGCACACTCACGTTTTCATTGGATTACTATTCAGGAGGGAATTCTAAAACGCATACTACCACGCATTCAGAATACGAACGTAAAGATGGCGAGTTGACAATTTAGTGGTACGCTTAGGTCGCCTTAAAGGGCCCGGTCACGTTAGCGGGTATGCTAACACTGTCAGTGTTATTTCCGCGAAGTAAACAAACAAGAACAAGTGACAGCAGCCATCTCTCCTCGAGGTGTGGCACGAGAGTGGGCGTTGCTCATAAATAATGGCGCAAGCTCGGAGGGGATCAGTCAAGAGTTTTGGCCAACCCTCTCCGGGCTTATACCGCGACGTTTGACGTCACGTAAGCCGCCCGTGTCTGTTCCATCTGAGCTCGAAGAGGAGGACGACGGCTTCACACACACACAACACACACACTGTGCCCGTGACTGGAGCCATCGGGTGCACATGAGAAAGAGTACAGACAGAGAAGGAGGAAACGACCCCCCTCCCGACACCCACTCCCACCACCGTTGGGTCCCTCCTCCCACTTCCACGCGACGGACAAGTGAGCGCGAGCCCAGAGAGAAGAAACATCAACTTGTCATTTGAACAACACCGACACTCGTCGATTTTTCATCTATTTTTTTTTCTGCTCTCCCCAAAACATCGATCCACACTTTCTTTTGGGGACTTTTCAACAAGATTCATTGCTCCATTTTTTTAAACAACTGGATATCGTTTTTCCGTTTTTCTGTTGCAATTTCACGCATTGCATTTTATTTTTTTTCCTCACACCACTATATTTGGTGAGATTTTTTCCACTCAGCTGATCCTCCCACACTGCACCGAGAATAACAACTTGGATTCCCCCCTTGAGGAGTGCAATGGAATACTTCGAGGCTAACAATCCTGCAAGGAGATAAAGGGAGGTTGCTTGTCATCTCATCGAAATAAGGTAATAAATGCTGCATGTGCTGTTAATACTATACTCGATATTGTAATTCTTTACTGTGGCAGCACTATAAACAACCCCTCCTCCTCTCTCCCCCCCCCCTCCCTGTATGTACAGTCATCCAAACTCCTATTGGTAGCTCCCTGTGGTCATCTTTCCTCGCCCCTTCCAAGTACACCCCCCCCCTCCACCCACCTCCACCTCACAGGTGTCTCTCCGTGACTCCCCCAAAATACCCCCTCCCCCTCCCCCTCCTGTAAGGCCCAGGATGTCCAGGCAGCTCACACAGCTCCCCACCCCGGACCTGCCCGCAGGTGCCAGCCCACAATTTGGGAGTTGTACCCAGCCGGCGGTTTCCCTCACCGGGGGGCACCTCAACTCCATGGCGGGACTCAAATCCCTCCTGCAGCATCCCATGAAGGGGGACCAGCGCTTGAGAAGTCCCTGTGATCTCAAAGGTGGGCTCTTGTTTATGTTGTGCACCACGTGACCCCGATTTCCACAAATAAATCACAGTTCCACCTGATGCCACGCTTTCACAACAAATCCGGATTATTAATCCACCATAATTCTTGCTCGATGCATCGTCACATATTATAATGCCCCCTCGCTTGGATTATAATCACTTGCCAATTAGTATCCAGACTACAATGTGTGTTTAAAGTCAAGGCTCACTTGCATTCTGAGCTCATGCCGTAGCGAGATAAGATCACGAGTATGCGTACTGCATATACGCCACGATAAATAACTGGTGCTGGCTCTCGTATTAATACTGCCATTCTGTTGCCATCTGATCCATCTGTGAGTTGTGTGCTTGTGCGAGGTGGGTGGTGGCGAGGGGGTGGGGGGGGGGGCATATGAAGGAGTTTGTGTAGAAGCGAATCTTAGTGTTAGAATTAGATGAGCAGTAGAAGCCACGTTTTCACTGATCGTGGTTCACTTCGATTTGGTTCATTTTGGTGCGATCCAGAATGGTGAACCCTGGTCTGACGATACGTCACACGTTATTAGTTTCCCTTTACTACTTGGACTTTGGAACCGAAAAAACTCGGCCGCTTGGTGGAAAACGGTACTCAAAAGATCCGGTTTATATCCCTCAAAATACAATTTAGTACCTCCTGTCAAATTGTTGGGCTCTGTTACTTTTACGAACCCCCCCAAAAAAGTGTAGCATACCAAACTGTATTTTGTGGTAATGGTCCTTAAGGCTCCAATACTATCCCTCAAACTATAATTCTCATCGACCCTAACTCTTGAGCTCCAAAGTGACTCTTACCTTTACAACTTTGACAATAGGAACCAAACAAGCAGAACAGAACCAAAACATACTGCCTAGTGGAAACAGGATTTAAGTCTCCATAGCTGCCCTAAAATATATAATCTATGGGCTGAATTGTTTGGTGACTGTTAGCTTAGCAATTTTGACAACAGGAACCATTAAAAGTGCACAAAAAAAAACATTTTGAGCCAAACTCTACTATTTGGTAAAAATGAGACACAAGGCTCCATATCTGTCCCTCAAAATACAGTCAAAAAGACCCCAAAAGGCTAATTGGTGGGCTCTAAGGTGTTAGCTTAGCAAGAGTGTTCCCAAGTTGGAAAAGTCAATGGTAGAAAGGCGGCACTTTTTCAGATACCGCCCAAGTGCCAACATTCTCATAAAAGGTCGGCCTAAGATTAAAAGTGAAATGACACAATACAAATGTTTTTTTTTTGTTTTTTGCCAAAAGATTAAAATTCTTCGTTTGTTTGTTAGACAAAGAGCGATCAATGGACCTGGACGAAGACTCGATGGGAGTTTGTTCCATGAGGAACACGTCCGGAATAGGAGGCGGCAGCGGCGGCAGCAACGGATGCAATGGCGGAAGTACCGGCGGCAATTTCAACCAGTTCCTGGGCCCTCTCTTGTGGGATCGCACACTCCCGGCGGACGGCGGCCTCTTCCAGCTGCAGTACATGGACTTAGAAGAGTTTCTGACCGAAAACGGAATGGGCAGCATGCACAGCAACAACAGCTCCAGTTCGGCCCAGATCCCCTCTCAGAGCTCCCAGTCGGCCGTGCCCAACCAGAGCTCCCAGTGCCTACCGCCCCCGTCCCCGCCTGGCTCTTCATCTTCATCACCCTCATCTTCATCCTCGCCGTCCTTGCTTGGGTTGGAGGTGGCGCAGCCTCCGAGCCTGACCGGCGGAAACGACTGTCTTCACGGTGAGTTCACTGACACGACCCGAGAAGCCTCACGAACCGGCGGCCGCTCGTTGCTGACAAATTGTCTCCTGAAATTGCGGATCGTGCAGTTCACTCGAAATGCAGTGTAGGCTATGTGATGCGTGTAATGTTCCCACAGGCTAGTGAGGGGATTTTAAAAGACGATACCACGGTGACAAAGCACTTTTCTGTCCTGTGGAATCAAAGCGAAGGCCCGAGATACTGTCACGGGGGGGCGGGGAGGTTATAAGCGCTTAGAAATAGACTTGAGGATTGAAACAATGCCTGAAATTCCCCCCGGGGTTCAAGTCTGGTCCTTTCAGCCTCAGAGGAGATGAGATATGTGGCATTCGAGGGAGGAAAACACACCACGGGATTGAAGTATTATGAGTCAGCGTCAGTATTTTACATGTGATCAATGTTCCCCGGTGTCAGAACACGATCAGTGTTCAGCCCAGGCCAATTATTAATATTCACCGTCATGGGAGGCGAGTGAGGTCAAAAGCGTTTCTGGAAACGAGACAGCACGAGAGAGAGAGAGAGCAGCGCGTGGAGTGTTTATGATTGCGTGTCTTTAAATCTCCCCTCACTTCACACGCCACGGCCATGTGCACGCGTCGCTACACGTGCCGAGGCTGCCTGAATCTGCTGGAGTGAGAGAACTAGAGGCGGGCCGGTACACATGGAGGTGGAGCTCGCACGGGGGAGGGACGCGCTGGGCTACAGGAAGACGGCTGCTGCTGGAAACTCTGGACATCTGATCGCCAATGAATAATGCCAGAAAATATCGACGTTGCTGAGACACAAAGTGAATTAATCACATTATCTTTAAATCCTTCATACCGCACTCGTAGACTGCTATTTAAAATGAATTTGGCCGTTTTTAAAATAATTCCATTGGATGCCTTCATTATTATCATTAAATTTCTTCCCTGATTGGCCGAGGGAAGTCACATGCCTTCCACAAGTCGCGCGGCATCCATTTTGTCACGTTCCCAAATATGGTTCCTCGGCCTGTTTCGTGAGCGAGCCGAACGTGTTAACGTCAAAACAGACGGATGAAATCTAACATATCGCTTAAAGCGAACCCGTTCTCCCTCAAGGACAAATTGGTTTATTCGAGCATGAATCTGAACTGGGGGTGGGGGGGTTCCAGCTGGGAAAGATGTTCCACTTTGGAGGCCTGTGGATAGAGCTTTGCACATTCCAGCAGAACGCTCCAGCAGCAGGTGGCTGCAACCGACAAGTGCAAGCCAGTAAACAAACAAAAAAAAAAAAACAAGTAAGGCGTGATGCATACCGAAGTTCTCGCAAGCGGTTGATTGTGGGAAAGTGTGACTCTGCCGAAATTGGTGACTTGGATAATTATTTGCTATCCTTTTATTTAAAAACTGGACATTATTTCAAATTGTCACTCACATATATTGATTATCATAAAGATACTGGTTAACTTCGTCACATGTCCGAAAATAGGCAAGAATGTTCCTCGTTGAATCTCCAAAGTAAAAACAGATGATTGAAAATTTTGTGTTTTAAATGAAAACAAAGATCAGTAGTTTGTTTTCCTGGAGGACTTGGGTCAGCTGAGAATATTTAATTTTGAAAGATGAGATTCCGAGGATTTGGAGAATTTTCATTAAAAGTCAAAAGGATGAATTGATTATCAAAATATTTGTTGTGCTAATTGATTAGTTGTCGATTAATCGATTAACTTGTACCGTCAGATTGGACAACAACACAATCGCAAAAAAAAAAAAAAAAAAGTGTAGAAAGCAAAATCGTTTGGATTTACTTAATTTGGTCACAAACATATTTTCTAAGAGAAGAGTACAAAATGACCACTTTTTAATCTTGTGCAACCAAAAGTTTTGATCTTGATGCGTTTTCACCTTCAAGTTTTCGGGCGCTTTGAGGACTATTTTCCTTTCTTTTTGGTCACCCTGCAGGCATCATTTGTGTTTCATCAATACCGCTGAGCTTTTTGGAATTTTCCTTGAGCAACAACAAAATACAATGCGTCGATGACTTGCCGATTTGATTTTTTTCGCAGCCACGTCCTTAGAAGTATTTGATGGGCCGTAGAAAAAACACCTTTGGCCCGTGAGCCATAGCATGCTCACCCTGCCTTGTTTGAAAAAAAAAATTTTTTTTTTTTAAAAAAACGACACAGACTTGGCTTTCATTGTCATCCAAACAGTTCAATATTCATCTGAAACTCTGCTGCTGCTTTGACATGGCCATATGGTCATCTCGTTTCTTCGCATGCCCTGTCAATACCACAGCAATAGCGTCGTAGCCCCAACCT
The DNA here is from genome assembly GCF_059441095.1 of Idiotropiscis lumnitzeri. NCBI lineage: Eukaryota > Metazoa > Chordata > Actinopteri > Syngnathiformes > Syngnathidae > Idiotropiscis > Idiotropiscis lumnitzeri. The sequence continues at coordinate 4,471,850 of NC_142400.1, forward strand.
AGCTAATATCGATTCCCAACTCTATTTTGGTCCCACGTCCATGACAAACGCCCTCCACATGTTGCGTGCGCACGGGACTTTGTGTGACTGGTGCTGAAGGTACATCACACCTTCAAGCCAGCTGGAGCGTTCGGTAAAAAAAAGACAAATCGGTTGCCCCACTTCATTCAACTGCTTTCAAGGGGAGGGCTTGCACGTGACATAAAATTTTCCATGTTGAGATCGCTCTGTTGTGAATTTGACAATAGTTTGATTGATAAAGTAGTCATAGAAGTATTTCTTGTGTAATAGATTATTCATGTCGCCGATGGTTTATAGATGGTATGCAGTTAAGAAAGCTGGAATGACATTTATGATACATGGAAATCCCCCCCCTGGTGGACATTTTTATGTAATACTGCATTTGTTTACTAATCTTTATGAGCCGAAAAACATGTTTTACACAAGAACCCAAACAAATTAATTTACACACAAGAAGTACACGTTAATACACTAGTTAATTGTACCTGCTGCCCTCTAGTGGAAGAGCATTTAATTGTTTTGCCTGTCACTGTACGTCACTGGCACAGGCAAGTTAAATAAGGAGAATTAACGGCAGTAATTAATCAGCCAATTCATTTAATAATATGTTTGGCCATTTAGTGAAATGACAAAATATGTATTACAGGCAGAACATTTGACCGCCTTAGAATACATTGTCCTTTCGTATTTGTTTAAATTTACAACGGTGAGAAAATCTGCAAAAATCGTCCGATTCTTTTTTTCAATGTTAAAGTTTGAATCTATGTCTCATAATGTGTTAATTTATTAATAAAAAAAAAAAAAGCCTAAAAAATAGGCGATTTTTGTGAACGTAAGATTAAGAGCTAATATTGCCGCATTAATTAGTTGCGCTTTATTAGGTACTTATACTGTATAATTCTAATGTCTCAATTTCTTGTGATTGCAGGGAGCCAGACGAGTATGAATGACTCGTGCGAGTCGCCATCCTCCTCGTCTTCCTCGCCGTCGTCCTCGTGCCCACCCTTGCTGACGCCCACGAGCGGCGGGCCGGATGGGGTGGGAATTTTCGATATGGATCCGTCGGACATGGTTTTGTCCAACGGGCCCGGCCAGCAGAACTTTGACCCCAGGCAGACCTTCAGCGAAGAGGAGCTTAAGCCGCAGCCCATGGTGAAGAAGGCACGCAAGATCTTGGTGCCTGACAACATGAAGGTGAGCAATGTGCACCGTTGTGCCACACACATGCACAGATTACTTAGAATAGCCATAGAAACATTTGTCTTTTTTTTTTTTTTTTTTTTCCACATAACCGGCACACAATCTCAGGTGGATATAACTGTGACTATGGAAGAGTGCAGATTTTTTTTTTATGACTATTTAGTTATACAAAATTATCATATATATATTATATTATTATGCAGTGTGTGTGTGTAAATTTACTTCACATTTTTTTGTTGTTTAATTATTTGATTTAATTTGTAGAAATGTAATCAATTAATATAATTTTATTCTTCTATTTTAATTATAGCGTATAGGCATGAATTTATTCTTTAATTTGTAATTGTTCTCAAACTTCTTATTTATTTTATCCATCTCTTTAATATATTTTCTATATTAATTGTATTATTCACTTTCAAATTGTTCTAATTAGTCATTTATTAATTTTATTGAAATATAATTTAAGTAGATGTTTTTATTTCATCGACGGAATGTATTTATTTTATTAGAAATTTAAATTTATTTTTATCGTTTCATTTTTTTTTACCTCTATTTGTTTTTCACCCATCAATGTGTTTTTATTTGCACATTTGCATTTCTTTGCTTTATTTCATACCTACTAGAAATATTTATTTTTTTTCTAATATTTTTTTTTATTTAATTTAATCAATTTTATTGATTTCTTTATTTTAGTTTGTCCCCCTATTTTTGTGTTTTCACATATTTGTTTTTATTTCATTCTAAATATCTTCTCCACACCTCTCCTTTGCTGTGGTCTTGTCAGGACGAGAAGTACTGGAGCAGGCGATACAAAAACAACGAAGCGGCAAAGCGTTCCCGGGACGCGCGACGCCTCAAGGAGAACCAAATTTCGGTGCGGGCCGCCTACTTGGAGCGAGAGAACGCCGCCCTGCGACAGGAAGTGGCCGAGATGCGCAAGGAACTGGGCCGGTGCCGCAACACCCTGAGCAAATACGAGAATCGTCTGGCCGACCAGTGATGGACGAGGAGGAAGACGACGAGTGAAATAAGCTGGATTCCTTTGGAAGACTTTGAATTTTTGGGGGGAGGACAAGACGGACAAGTCTGGAATCATGATGATGATGATGATGATGATGACGACGATGATGATTTTGAATGTATTAGGAGGATGAAGAGGAGGAAAGCGTGCGTACCGCAGCTCAGGTGTCTTGTTTTTGTCGAGCTCTTAAAAGTGACGGAGGGAGAGAATAATTTAACAGATGTGACTTTTAAGGGTTTTGCTATTGGAGAATTGTATATTTTTATAATACTTCAGAAAACAATTAGAAGGAGAGTAGAAATTTGGAGAATAATTTTGTATATTTTCTACATGACTAGCGGGGAAAGCTATCTTATGTAACGGGGGGGGTCAGCCATGGATGGGTATTTTCTTTTGTTTCTTCTTTTTTTTGGAACTCCTTGATTAATGTCGGGACGCTGCGGTGAGGGCGAGGACGCGTGTAACAATTGTAATATAGAGAGCAAAAATGATCTTCACGTCGTATAGTTCAACATTTTTGTGATTTTTACTTATGCAAACAACGCAAGCACTTATGTTTTCTTTGATTTACCTCCACCTCCACCCAACCCCCTCCCAGGAGTCCCACCTCATCTTCTTTATGTTGTGGAGAGCCGAGCCGAGACATTTGTGAATCTTTTTAAAGAAATTAAATTAAATAGACAATCCTCTGTAATTAGAATCTCCTTTACTACCCAGGCTAATTCTATCAGACTGGTACGCCACTGGTGAAATTTGTTGTGATGCTGCTTCTACTTCTACTCCTTTCATTCCCATTTTCTTTTATAACCGTAGTATTATAACATTTCACATTTTTTTACCTCAATGGTACTGGACTTTAACACTAAAAGTTTGACTTTATAATTTTAAAGCCTCATTTTTCCTTGAACTCATTTACTGCCATTGACGGCTAAAGACGTCAAAGATCCATTTTTTTTTCACTCGGCTGGTAGTGAATGACTTAAGTCAAAATGAGCACGGGCTTTTAACCCAGCCAATCAGCAAGCAAAGGTAATTCAAAAGAAAAAAAAATATATATCTATATGACAGATTTTTGTTAGTAGAACTATTTTTACAATTCAGAATATTTTTAAAAAAGGTGTTTCTAAGGGGAAACATTTTTGCTATGAGCTCCAATAATTTTTTGGGGGAGTTAAAATTGTCGTTCAGTGAGTGTTGTTGGAATGACCTTTGCTATTATGCGCAATTTCATGAAGATACGTCTCAGATTTCAAGCCAAGATGACTTCTATATTTTCTTTAGTTCAATAATTCCCCTTGCTCGACTTTGTACTGCATCCATGAAGCTCTCTGTACCAACATGTTCAGCGCGACAACTTCAGAGTGTGATTGTAATCCCTATCATGAATAATCACCATTACTGCTATTATTCTTCTTGTTATGATTATTATGAGGATTATCCCTGTTATTGTTGTTGTTCTATATTAACGACTGTTTTTCTTCCTTTGGATGAAAATGATCCACCTTGATGCACCTTGATACAGTGTCTGACCACCCCGAAAAGAAAGAAAAAAAAGACTATGATCTTCTCACTCTTTGGTATTCCTCAACGTGGCCCACGGACATTTACTGCTTGAATGGAATTCACCATTGTGTCCCCCCGAAAAACATGCCTTTCTTTCCAGGACGAGCTCCTCACGAACCCGGTGGACTTTGCTCGGCGTCGTCCTTTGGTTGCTTTTCTTTCAGCCTTTCTCACCTGCGTCATGTGATTGTTCGCTCTCTCCCAACAGGACTGTTGTTGATATCTTCACAGATGTGCTTGATCAATCTTTAGAGTGACTCTAATTGAACTACATCTGCCCCCCCCCCCCCACACCCTGTGACATCAGTGGGCTCAGCCGTATCCGACCCACTATGTGCTGGTTCTTTGGATGTAGTTGAGATTCCCCCAGAATTACACCAATAAAAGATTATTCTCATTCACCAACTCTCTGGTTTGTCTGTATTTATGGCATGTTTGTTGTTATTTGCATAGTCCGTATTTTTGGGACAATAAGTCACAATTTAGAAAAAAAAAAACTTAAGACGCCCATTTGCACTTTCGGCGCGGTAAAAAAAAAAAAAAAAACTTTCTTAGCTTGTAGCCACGCGCCAGCCAATCAGCTACGCGACGTATTACGTCACACACTGCGTAACGTACACTTGGCGGGTGGAGGCGGAAATTATCGTTGCTGTCAGTGGACATCCACGGCTTTATAACGCGGCCAACTACAGGGACAGAAAAAAAAACGTGTCCAGGGTTGGAGACAAATGAGCGAGGAGTTTGACGTACCTGGTATATTTTACTTCATTTTTTTTTTCATTTAACAGCTGTTCAATTTTACCCAGACATTGTTTACGTTAGCTTTAGCATAGTGTCGGCCTCTTGAACGCGATGTCGAAACCTTTTTTTCCTTTGTTTTCTACCGGAAATGCTGTGACGTCACAAATTGAAGCCCCTCCCCGTGAGCGCGAGTGAGCGGCTGCGTTGTGAACACCTCCGCTGGTGAAACGAAAGCTAATTAAAGCGGATTTGACGTGAACGTTGAATTAGGCTTCGATGCAAAGCAGGATTCAAATTAAGGTGAGCAATTATAAACCAACAATATTTGTTTTCCTTTCCTTTCCTTCCTATAATTATGATTATAATAATTATTTACAAGTTGCACCTGAGTATAAATCGCAGGACCAGCCAAACTATGAAACTTATCAGTGAAATCATACTATACTGAATTTCCCAGGCTCCAATTGTACACATCACTGCTCACCTGTTTTCTAAATTTCACCTTGTGACGTTCGCAATGCGAGCCCGAAGGCTCGTTGATGTTTCAGTTGACAGCAGAGGGCGGTATAAAGCCAAAACGGCGGAATTGTTATTCAACAACATGACATCAAATTCATTCAACTGATTTAATATGAGCAACGTGTCGCCCTACGAACTTCCCAATTCATCCTCCGTTAGTAGCGACTACTTTAATCAACATGTTTCATGAGCAGCTATACTTGCGAATGTTATAAGACTGCCGTCACCATCAATCTCTCACCGGAGTATATGCTTTGGATCACAAACTGCTTCTTCTCTTTTCCAAACTTTCCTCCCCTTGTCCTTGGTTTCACTTGTTTAAAAAATGTGATTCCACAACCTGGGCGGCTCGTATTGAAACATTTTCTGGCAGCGTCTTATCTCGCTGTCCTGTGTATGAGCGGTGCTCATTGTTTACTCCTGGTTTGTGTTTAGTTTATCTTTTCCTTTTTTTTTTTTTTTTGGGTTGTAGCTAAACGTCTTCATTTAAAAGTCTCCACTCGGGTCAAATCTTCTTTTCTTTGTTTCAAATCAACTGTGCTCGTGTAGAAAAGCAAAGGCAACTTTATGCCGCCCTCCAACTAGTTCTGACCTAACGGTAGCCATCCAAATGACCCAGTCCTCAACACCACGCAGTGGAATGAGTCAGTTTGTTTTCTGTCCACTCCTGTTTTGATGACTAACCTGTCCAAACATGCAAATCATTTGCTTTGAACATTGAAATTTACTTTAAAATATGTTCATGTCCCCCCACCCATTCTCACGTGAGGTTTGCGCCCACGTTCTAAACACGTTAGGTTCTTTTTTTTTTTTTTTCTTTATGTGTGACTCATTGCGATTTCACTTAGTTCGGATTGATTTGTGTACTGGACTTTGTACACTGTTATCTATTAGGATTTTTTTTCTCTACAGATTCTACGGATATTTCGATTTAATTTACTCTGTATTTGTGTGTGGGCGGCACGGTGGCTGACTGGTTTGCCACTTTCAACTTCTACACTTTTTATCTTAATGTACATATATATGCGTGACCTATACTGCCCCCAAGAGGTCAAAGCGGGCAGAGCAGAAACGGCGGGTATAATTGAACATTTATTGTTTGGTTTTACCAAATTACTACTTGTACTCTTTTGCTTAGTTTTGACATCAGCGAATAGTCAATGGATGGTGGATGGTGTATTTAAAAAAAAAAAAAGAAATTATATATATATATATATATATATACATATATATATATGTATATGTATATATATATGTATAATTTAACTGTATTTATAAATACAATAATTATATGTCCGATATATAATTTAACTAGCCTTCAGATTTTTCTTTGCGCAGAATGTCTCATAATTTAATCACATTTAATTGAATTTGCCGTGTCCCCCGAAATGGGTGAAAGGTCCTTCTGACTGGAATTTTTGCTTTCTCTCCTCCTTACCACAGCCCGGATGTGTTGCAATCTCTCCCCCACTTCCAAAAACTCCCTCCTTTTCTTTTTGATGACCCTTGTCCACCCCTCCCACTCTTCCCTGTTCCCTCCAAAGGCCGTGTGTGGGCATGTCCCACCCTCAGATGGTCGCAGGCCTGGCTTCAAGGATGGACCGTGCACTGCTGCTCCTGTCCTTCGTGTGCGCTCTGACTGCGAGCGTGACCCCGCAGCCTACTGCAGGTACAGTAAGCCACCCCGTCATTTGCAAAAAAAAAATAAATATTGATATAATGGCTGTGCATGCTGGAGACAGTTGAAAATGTAAATAACATAAAATGTTCATGGTTTCTTTTGAAGTTAATTCTAATTGCGCTCCGCTGTTAATCTAATGATAAAAAGTAAAACCTGTGAAGACATTTTACAATTTATGCAATGTATTTCACAATAGTATGTGTGCACTACACGTATGTACTGTACATTGTGTGGCACATGTGTGTTTTGGTTTTAGAAATGTAAAAAATATATCTATATTTGTCTGGTATACGGTAGCGCACGCACATGTTTTCATTCTTGCCCAGCGATCCTATTCGGGCTGTCTCCTCCTTTCCTGGCCTCTTCCTGCTCCAGTGTTGTGTTGGGAGGGAGGTTGGCATGCTACTAAAAACACGGATTTGGCTGTGGAACATGTGATATGATGGATTATAAAAAGCAAGGAAAATGAATGAAAATAAGGAGAGACTTTGAATGTAAGTGCTAAAAGCGACTAAAACCTGTGATGCTGCTTCTCTGGATATTTAAAAAAAAAAAAAAAAAAACTCAAACACAAGCACCATCTGTTCATCTGAGCATGCATCACACAAACACACACAAACTTTCTAAGATATATTTTAATTCATCATGAGTTGTTAAGTACCCTAGACGAGAGCTACCGCTAAATCGAAGTCATTTTATTATGATTATGATTATTGGGGATGGGCGAGTACTGATACCAGGTATCGCTATCGAGCCGAAACTGGCCTGATTTCAAGGTATAGGGTAGTCATGAAGGATGCCGATACCAGCAACCCAATACTTCAGGCAAAAATAAATAAATCTGACATAGAATAAGTCTCACTTGCCAGTGATTGGTGCCAAACTGCGGACGTTTGACACTCGGGTGAGTCATCAAGTGTGTCAGAAAGACAGAAAAGTCTTTGTTCACTGTGTTAATTGACATTTTCAGTATCCTAATTACTCGTGGTACTCAAGAGTGAATAGCCAGAGTGATATCGATCTGAAAAAATGTGGGAGCCAAATGACTGTGCAGTTTATTTTATTGCCATTTAAATCCGGAGTGTGCCAACTTTGGTGCTTGAGCACCAACATTTATGAAAAAAATTGACCCAAATCGTATTGCAATGATAATTCAGTAATAATTCATTCTCAAACTGTATTTTATTATTTTTTTGATTTACTTTGTTCAAACGAATAATTCTTTCAGGCTTTAAAACAACAAAAAAATGATCATCGTGCTAATATGTATTATTTACAGTTAAATAAAATGGCAATATTTACATTCACTGCCATTGACGGGTATACACGTCAAAAATTCTATTCATTTTACATATGCTGGCAGTGAACGAGTTAATTAATAATACTTACAAACTACATCAAAATTCACCAATTTTAGAAAAAAAGAAAGCTAATTAATTCAACAAATATGACAAGCCTCATTGTAATAAAAACACTCAGGGGGGCCCGGGCCACACTTTTCCCACCCTTGATCAAAGCCCTCAAAAGGCAACCTGGGTGGCAAACATTTGGCCGGCCCACCCACACTGGATTTGCTCTTTCGTCAAACACAATAAAGAGCAGAAGAGGCCAACAAAATCTCTTTGTGAAACTTAGAGGTGTTAGATGTTTTACAACGGGGGGGACATGAATGCAGAATGGCAAAACAAAAGGCCAAATGCCCGGAATTGTAAAAGTGTGTGTGTTTGTGTGTGTGTGTGCGCTCTCAACAGAGTCATGCCCGAAGAGACTCGTGGGAGTCGAGAGAAGGAGGACGTGTCCGCGTCCGTGCAAAGGCGACCAAGACTGCAGCGGCAAGCGGCAGTGTCTGTGCGACGGACAGTGTGGGCTCAGCTGTGTGGCTCCAGGTAGCTTGTTTCTCTCCGCGTGTGTGCGCCCGTGTGTGTCCACGCCCCGTTGTCATTGTGTTTACTCACAGCTGTGTCAACACACTCATGCATGTCGTCGACTTGTCTTAAAATGATGACGTGAGAAAAGTGTGGCCAAGGAAAGGATTATTTTGTGATCCAAAGCATACCACATCAGGAGGGAGTGTCTTATGCGGGGCTGCTCACTGATTGTCACGATGATTGCTGAATGAAAATGACTTGTGAGGTGTGAAGGGATATACGCCGAGGTGCCAAAAATAACATTTAATATTCACACTCAGATAAAAAAAACTCTCACACATACCATAAAAAAGTCCCATTACGCTTGAGATTCTTTTAATCCACCGTTCTTCGTTTCTTTCACATCATGATTTTTGACAAATAAATGTCTACACTGAAAAGTGTGGCCTTTTTTTTTTCTCCTCATTGTTTAGTGTGTTTTTTTTTTGGAGGGGGGTGTTGTTTCTTGCGGGTGCTATTGCCAGTATCTTTTGGGCATGTGTGAGAGTGTTTCCCATGAAAGTGAGAGACTGATGATCATGAGGGTTTTTTTGTGGTGTGAAAAAATTTGGTAGATTTTTTTTTTTAATTTTTCTTTTTAGTGAAGGTAAGAGTTTTTGGGTGTTTGTGAAAGTCTTTCTTGGTATGTGTGAGAGTTTCTTAGTGAAAGTCTGAGAGAGGCTTTAACTACATTTAATTACTTATGTAATGGTTCCTCCAATTAGTGTTTCTTTTTTGGCAGGCGTTCGAGAGTGACTTGACAGGTGATGAGTTAGTGTGAGAGTGTAACTGAGAGTTTTGGGTGGGAGTGTGCTTTTTTTCTTGGGGCGGGTGAAATCCGAGAGCCAATTACTCTCAAGATTTAAGATTAAAATCTTCTCTCAACACCCACATTTTTAACACTTCTAAACAAAAAATGTTTCACTAAGACAAAAAAAATGTTTTTAGAGCTTGTAAAACAAGAGTGATAAGCGGACCTTTGCGATGTGTGAGAGTTGTTTTGGTGGGCGGGAGAAGTATTTAATTAGAATAATCTAATGGAAAATATTATCTTAAATGTACTGCGGGTCACTATTTCTGACTTGAGACTAACAAAGGCCTGCTGACCGCCCGCTTCTGCCTCCCCCTTGGGTGTTGCCCCCCCACCCGTCAACCCCTCCCCAGGTCGCACCTGTCGCTGGCCTCTGCCCCCCCGAGTGGACGCCGTGGCTCAACTGCTCTCCCCCACTAATACCTTCTCCGCCTTCCTGGAAGTGCGATGCAAGCCGGGCTTTGCTTTACCCGGCGGCCTGGATGTCACCATTCGCCGTTGCCAAGGCGACCGTCAGTGGAGCGGTGACGAGTCCATTTGCACAGGTGCGTGAAGAGTTGTCCTGTAATTTATTTCATCCCGCGTGGACCTTGCACAGGTGACAGGGTGGGAGAATTTGAATCACGATCTTGATTTTGTCTGCCACGATTCAATGAACGTTATTGACGTTCCAAAAGTGGCCTCTGTCGCGTTTCTAATTCGACACTTTGCCAACCACCAGGGGGCGATCACATGGTTAGGGCTTCATTTAAAGTGCCTAATTAATAAGCCATCACACCCTGCAGAGTCATGGCAAGAGAAGAAAGTAGAGAAAAATTTTAAAATGAAGAGTTGGATTAACATTAACGGCATATTTCTTTAATTTGACAAATTATTTTTGTGATTATTTTTTAGTATTTTTGTTTAGATTGCATTAAGATTTTTTATTCATTTATTTATTTTTTTTTAATTTCATGTCTTACTCACAAGCACCAGGAAAAAAAAATGTTTCAAACCCAGTCAAGGTACCACTGAATAATACCAGACAGTCACGTTTTTTTTTTCTCTCTTTTCATTTCCCCCCCGAGCAGATGTTGTGCGTGCATGTGTCCAAAGATTGAAGTAGACCTTGTGTTGTGTCAGTGAGAGACAAAATAGAGTCACATACTCAAGAATGAAGGCCATTGTGTTTGACTGGCCTCCGCGTTGCCATAGCGACCGCAGCTTTGCTGCTTGAAAAATATTTTGGTCTCAGCCTTGTACCTTAATTGTAAACACGAATACTTGTATAACCAAACAAGAGCCCTTTTATTCGAAAAGAAATACTGCTCACTTTTGATTGACACTGTAATTGGCGTTCATGTAACAATAATGAGCGAATTATTCAAACCATCAATACTCGCCAAGGGCGAGCACTGATACAAGGTATCGAAGCAAACTTCTCTTTTCTACCTTTTACAAATTAACAACCTGGTCATGTGGAAAGCTTTGAAAACCTTTTGTGACGCTACCGAATCTACTTTCGCTCACCCGATGAAATGATCTATCTGTCTCCGACACATTTCTTGTGCTTTGGATTTGAAATCTCAGGCTTCTTACCGTGCATATTTTTTACCAGGTAACTCGTATATATCCGTTTAACAAATGTGAAAAAAGGGCCCAATTTGAGATTCAAACTCAGAACCACACGCCAGACATGAACCGCTCTCACACCGTGTCGCCTTGAATGAATATTCTTCCAAATACTCAACACGTGTTAATGTTGAACTCACAAATCAAATCCCACGACGCACAAGCACTTACTCGCAGCAGAAACGCCTTCAAAAACTTGACGCTTATTTCTCTTGTCAGCTTGCCAGCTCTCATAAGAAAAACACACTTTAAAAGGGTGCCGATGCAGCGCAAACGCGCACGCGCTCAGATCTTTTGGAGCCTTTTGGAAGGCCGTGAAATGTGAAATGAGGATACCATTGTCAGCTCTGTGTTTGGTGTCGAGTAGCCGTGCTGCTGAGAGACGGCCAGAAGGTAGGTGGGTTTTTTAAACGTGTGAGAGCGCCGCTTTGCAACTGCGCGTGTGTGTGTGTGCGTGCGTGTGTGTTTTGGAGCTCCTTCATGCCTGCTGAGAGCCTGTGGGCGGCCGATCACTGTCAAAGTGGCACACAGAGATGCGAGTGTAGATGTGTGTGTATTGTAGAGAGGGGGTTCATTTTGTGTGCGTGTGCGTGTGTGGGCGGCCCATCACAGTCCACAGAGTCAAAGAGGGAGCGAGTGAGCGAGAAAGAGAGAGAGAGGGCTGAGCTGGTCATGCTGCTTGAGGCCTTTCTCTTCCCCGCTCTCCTCTCATCTCCTTCTCCCTCTCATCCTCTTCCATGCGAGGGGCCTCCGATCAGGGCTCGCTCTACAATGGCAGCCAAAAGCAGCGTTGAGGCAAGGGGTTGGTGTTGAGTTTTAAAGTAAGTAATTGTAATTGAAGTAATTGAGTACAAATACTATGCAGATTGAGTTTGATGACTGTAAATGAATTGTTTGAGGCTGAATTATCCTAGCAAGATTGTGCTGTTGTATTCTGGATATAAAATATCATTTTTATCGATACTTAAAAAAACAAATTTAATAAATAAATAAATAATTAAAATAAAATATATAATATATGTAAATAAATTATATATATATATATATATATATATAATTTTTTTATTTATTAATTAATTTATTTATTTTTTATTTTTTTATTTTATTTATTAATTTATATTTATATTTGCCCATCAATCTTCTCTTTGTATTTCCGCCAGAGCAAGAGATCAGAGTTTATCAACAGGTCACAAACATGCCAATGCCTGGCTTTTATGAGCTAATACTTAAACAGTCCTGGTGCCGTATTGTCTGGTACAAGTCTACTTGAAAGTCCAGTTATTCAAAGAATGTTCAGCTTTAGCTTTGAATGTATTTGGCTAGTGCAATGTTAAATAAGTAAATCGCTAATTTGTGTATTTCTTGACACCACGGTACTTGAGCATTTAAGTTTACTCTACACATTTGATAGACATGGAATTAAACTCACCAGGTCATCGCAGAGCTTTCCACGGCATGATGAGAGGCTCAAGCTACCAGCTAGCTTGTGATATAGCAAGCTAGCGAGGCTATCTAGGGCTCCTCCGGGCCTGAAACAGGTTGCAGGCTCTCATCCTTGCTTGTGACTTAAATTAATCATAATCTAGCTGTTCTTTAAATTGTGGAATCCATCAAAAATGCATTTTCAGGGTTGAGGTGTAGCCAGCTAGCTAGCTAACTGCATGTAGTGGTAGAAATGGGGTGATAATAACAACTAAGTAACTCGCATTTGCCTCACTGATCCAAATGAAGACAAACATGTAAAAAGTATTTCGAAAAACAAATCTCGGAATTCACTTTAATGGGGACTTTATGAGAGATTTGATGTGGTTGGCTCCAAGAATTTAGTATGGTGAACGTGTTATCTTGTGCCAGCCTTCAAAAACAGTCAAATCTGACAAAAAAAACTAACAAAAAAACACATACAATTTGTGTGTGTGTGGGGTGTGTGTGTGTGTGTGTGTGTGTGTGTGTGTGTGTGTGTGTGTTTAACTCTGCATTAGTTTGATCCTTAAGTCACAATGTTAGCAAAGCAACAGGAACCCATTGTTTTGATAGCATAACCGTTGCGCTAACGCTAGCTAGTTCTCAACGTGACATTTTTTCTACCCTGTGTGTCAAAGTGCCTCTTGTTGTGAAGTGAGCTGAGTCGTGTTCAATCAGTACTTAGACCATAACCAGTCTTTTTTTTTTTTTTTTTACTCAAGTATCTGTACTTCTGTTTAAATACAGCACACAATGTCAGTACTTTAGCCACCTCTGACTAGTGTCCTTATTCTCATTGCACTGACGCAGCAGTTGATACATAATGTAGCTTTTAAAAAAAAAAAAAAAAGACTGAGATTATACACCTGCTTCATTGGGCTTTGGTGCTGCAGCTTGTGTGGGAGGCAGCACCAGTTGAACTGAGCTGCCGGCTCTCATCCACAGCCAACCACCCTCACCCATAGGTGCCTTTACATTCTTACAGCAAAAGATGGCCCCCCCTCAGGCGAGCCCGCCGTTTCATGGCGCTCCCCACTGAGCAACCTGCGCAGGCTCTTGATATCTTTATTTGCACTCCAAACTTTTATTTTCTCCCGGCGCGAGCTGTTATACAATGACGCTGTTGTGGAGAAGGTGCTCTAATGCGTTACCTAAGAACGGCGGCGGCGGCTTAAATAGAACAAGACCCTCCATTAATGCGTGACCGTTGACCTCGCTTCTTGTCCGTCGGGCGTACTTGAAGTGCTTCAGCGTCCTCCACATACAAAGCCCTGCAAGCGTTTTAGCACTAAAGTCACACATTGTATGCCGCAATACGTCCCAGGTTGTCATTTTTTAATTTTTTTTTTTTGAAGTGACGTGGTTAAATTTCGACATTTGGTCACTCAATGTCAGATTGGTCATGTCAGAACATGGAAATTATATTTTCTAGGCTGTTTTCAGTAACAACACCGCAAAAATTGTTTTCCAATCTGTTTTATGTTTGGTGATATTTAAATATGTTTTATTGGACAGCCACAACATGGTATAATATCGAGAAATGTAAAAAACGTCACTTTTAAAATCTCTTGTACATAAATGGGAGATAAATTATAAATAATAAATAAATACATAACATAAATAATTAAATGAAAATGCATTGAATTTCAAGTTAAATATAACTGCGATTGTCCTCATAGGAAGTGATTTTTTTTCATGTTCCACTAAAGCAGCCATAGGCAAACTATGGCCTGGGGGCCACATGTGGCCCGTGACATGTTTTAATCCGGCCCGCCAAACTTGAAAAAACTAAATGAATAAACCTTTTTAATGTTTTATTTTCTAAATACTGTGTGATATTTTGTTGTAATGATTTTGTTCATCTTCATTTAAAATTAAATGATTTTTTTTCTCCCCAATGAGGTGAGGTGACCAAAACACTCCATCCATCTGCTCCTGGTCGGGCCCCTCTGTCATTTTTTTTTTGGGTGTGTGGTTCCCCGTGTTTTGTTTTTGTAGGAAATATATATTGAATCTTTATCACCGTTTTTTGGGGGGGGGGAAGAATTTTGGGTGCTTCAAAAATTTTATTGATCTTTTTCATAAGCATTTCAATGGTCGTCAAGTGGATTTTTGCTGTTTGTGGGCTGTCCCGGTCCAAATTGACTGTCCATCCTGCCCTGCAAAATAACTTTCGCTGCCCATTGAAATTTTGCTTTCGACTTGGTGTGGTGCTTTATATGCGCGAGGCTGCCACCCCGTCATCCCCTCCCTATGCACACCACTGGATGCAGTGCAGTTACAAGTCCACTTGGAACAAAAAAAAATTATTATTTTAAATAGGTAAAAGGAGTTTTAATATTTCGTCGAGTGTCAAAAATCAGCATAATAATATATTTTTTTAAATTACCATTAAAATATATGCCTCACCATCATGTTAGATAAACTGTTGTCTTTAAACAACTGAATTGATGAACGTGTTCTTCCAGAATCTGCTCTCCGTGAACCAATCGCATCCTCCCCGACGTGCCTCCTTCCTGAGGAGGTGACGAACACCTTCGCCATCGAGGGCGCCGCCGCCGTGGGGACGGCCATCCGCTACAGATGCCTGTCAGGGTGAGTGAGCTCTGGAGAAGGGAAGGTGGTGGAGGAGGAGGAGGAGGAGGAGGAAAGAGGAGAGGGTTCAGGCTGTGAGTATGTGTGTAGGCTGCAGCTGCATGTGAACCTGAAGTGGTACGGAGGTGGATGTGGAGGAAGTGACAGAGCGTGAAGAAGAAGAAGAAGAAGGAGCGATGAGGTGTTTGAGAGCGAGGGGGTTGCTGACTGATGAATGGCTCTAATACAGTTTTGGAGTTAGAGCCAGCCCAAGGCAGAAGAGGACCGACCACCTGCGACCACTATGAAGCCCCCCAGCAGCAGAGAACAGACATTAAAAATATTTGGGTTCACGTCGTTTATTTTGGTCGTAGCAATAAACTCAATTCACTTCACAACAAGCAACAATGTGGAAAATGGTAAACTAATCTTACAACCACCTAACCTTGCCTTGAAGCGACAGATATTTGAACACAATACTGGAGCAACGAATATAAGGTGACTTTTATTATTCTTTATCTTAAACAGATAATACATTTTTATTTTTTTTTCCTCAAAGAACACGTCATATTACTGCCGTTTACTGCGGTGTTTTCATCGGCTTCATGTATGTATATTTTGTATTATACCGCCCCCAGGTGGCCAACGTGTGCATACCAGAAGGAGCAGCACAATGTGAACTGAGTTGAAAAAAAAAATGTGGCAAAAAATGTTCAATTTTTAAAATTCTATTCAATTATGCCTCAATACGTATGTCAATATAGAGGGATAATATTCAAAATTTTATATTTTTCTTTTTTTTTTTTTTAAAGTTGACTGGAATTTTTTAAAGCTGATTCAAGAGAGTTTTGCGTTACAAATGTGCTAACGGAACAAATTACATTTGCATCTCAAGGGGCACATGTAGTTTTATGAACGAATGAAAATTTAAATTTAGCCAGTAATTGCCATCCCACCCTTCAAAAAAATGTATGACTGCCTGTTGATGCCACTAGATGGCGGCAAAGCAATACTTTTCTTTTAGACAGAGCTATGGTCTCATTTTTATATAGTTGTTTTTAGATGACGCCAAAGCACTAACTTTATATTAGCCAGGGCTTTGTGCAAAATGTAATAAAATCATTATTTAGCCATGGATACTTAATTTTGTCATATCTAAACGCATTGTTTGTTTAAACTGTACATAATAATACAATAGCAATGTATTCAAATCCTCTTAAGTGGAAATTCAACAATGACTGTTCAAAAATCCGCCTTTTTGGCAGATATAAAGGGCCCCAAAGTCCAATTTTGCTTGGGGCCCCAAAGTGATGTGGGCCGGCTCATTCTCTCCATCTATTGAGCGAAACGGCTCGTGATTACAAGCTCGTGTTGAATGGACTCCCTTCCACATTGACTCATCCACAGCGGGAAGATGAGTGGCGATGTGAGCCAGACAGAAATGAAAAGGAATCATTCACACCTTTTTTTCCCCTCCCTTTTCATCAGCATTTGTTTTTTTTCCCTTCATGCAGCGTAGCATCTTTTGCTGTCTATCCTGTCACATGTCACTCACGAGCCATCTGCCTGTCCCTCTTTTTTTTTTCCTACACAGGGCCGACATAGTTGGAAGACGTGAGAATCACTGTCAGGAGAATCAAACCTGGCAGTATCCTCATCCCATCTGTAAAAGTAAGTGAGCGATCCAGGCGTACACCTGCAATGTTTGTTTTGTTTTCACATTTATTTCCTCCCCCACGCGCACGCTGGCTCCGTGACATAATGAGTCGATAATTAACGCTCTGTATCTGGAAAGCCAGCTATATTTTCAACTATAATAGGAAAAGAAGCCTTCCAAACGTCACACTTGCTCCATGAAGTAGTCAGTTTCACAGTGCTTTACTGCTCTCTAGTGGTGGAGTATGACATTGCATACATAACAACGGTCACTTGATTGACACGGCGACAAATGAAAAATTAATTTATTTTTATTTATTGTTATTGTGTAATTTATTTGAAGTATTTTATTCTTTACTGTCTCTCTAAAAAAAATTATGCAGCAAAACAGTCTTCATTATTTGAAAATATATACTGTATAAAAGAAATAGTATTTATGATTAATAATAAAATATTTTCTGTAAATTATGTATTTTGTATTTATTTTCAGAAATTAATATAAACAACGTAGGATAAGTTTATACATATGGTCGCAAATAATCATTTGAACAAAAAAAATTCAAATCCTGAACATTGAAGTCCAAGATTTAAAAAAAGAAAAATGAATTTATGAGTTTTTGACCTCGACACCCTACTGCAGTATGATTATTAAAATGATTTTAATATGTTTTTAAGTTTAATCAATATATGTATTATGAGGGCATAACTCTAAACTATGCAGTACTTTTTCTTATATTTGAAAATACATCTTGTTCATTAGTATGTGCTACTTTTCTTATCTGATTGGCTGAGACAAGTCACACAATTCTACTTCCATATCGTGAGACATATCGGAAACAGTCCCATTGCTAATATAGTTTTAAATTTCATCCCCCAGAATTGCTGATTCAAAAGGCCCTGGGCAGATTAGATTTACATGGCAACATGGAGGCTGAAATCTGATTGGACGAAAGAAATTGTCTCCATACATGTGCTCGGAAACAGGGCAACTAAGAGAAACATTATGAAATGAAGAGTATAACAACTGGAATTACATTTTGACGGACTAAATATTGAATTTAGGTTGATCATGTTGTTGACTGTAAACGACCAACTACAAAAAATGTCTTTGTGGGCACGGGTCAGAGTTGTTCTGTGAGCCTCCTGACAAGGTGGCGCAGGGCTACGTGGTGGCCGTCCAGAAGACGGAGTACGAGGTGGGCTTTGACATCCATTACCTCTGTAAGAAAAACTTCCGCCTGGACGGACCGCAGAAGGTCACCTGTTTGTCTAACGGCAGCTGGAGCGCGGCGCCCCCATCCTGCAGAGGTGAGCGACACCCGAGTGTGATGAGATGACCGAATCAATATATGAGTCACAGCATTATACAAGCAACATACTACAAAATTAAGTATGAAATATTATTATTAAAATAACATCTACACATTTATTTACACGTATTCCATTTTATTTACAGTGAACTATTTAGCCGTTTTTAAAAATCATAAAAATATCATGTACATAAACAAATTAAAATAAAATGACATGATTAAAAAAGAATCACACAGAAACAAACTAAAAATGTGATTAAATTAAGATGACATATGTATTCATTGAAATTATTTCCTTTTAGCTGGTCAACTATATGGTGAAGCAGCATTTAGCTGTTATGCTGCAAGCAAATGGAATCATCTAACAACAAAAGTGAAATCAGCCCCAAATGTAAATGCTTTAGAATCCAAGTTAAAACTATGCTCCCCATAGATAGATTATGCAAGTGTACCTAATGTTGTGGCCGGTAGGCGTATGTTTCCACGACTGGCAAAGTGTGTGACAATGTCTGCTTTTCCCAGCTCGCTGCCTCATCCCTGCCGAGAGGAGCCGCGTGATGATTGACGGCGTGAGGCAATGGCCTTTTGACATCACAGACGCAATGGTCCCTCACGGAGAAAACGTGACGTTCTTCTGCAAACACGCTCACAAGCAGTGCAGCTTCCGTGCCGCGCAGACGTGTTTCGACGGCAAGCTGCAGCCGCCGGCCTGCTACCTCGGTAGGTCGTCGACGGGACATCCGCGGTCCGGTTTGTTGACGGTCGAAGGCTGCTGTGAGATTTTCTGAGCTTCTGTTTGATTTGCAGAGCCCACATGGCTGCAGTATAAATTCTTCCCTCACCGGCTCATCTCCGAGATTGAAGCGTGCGTCGACGCCGACGCAGAGACCTTCTGACCTCGTAGCGCTCTTGTGCCACACTTGTAACACCGTGAACGTCGCCTGTTGCTGTGGATCAGTGGGCCAAACTGCCTGATCTGTGCCTCCCGGTGTATGGTTTGAACGCTGTTCTGTTCATTTGCCCCTCCCCTCTACTCCATAAAACTACATTTGCAAAAAGTAAAATGTAACATTTGTTAAAACAGTCACGTTTCGACAGTAGCATGTTTAACTCGTTTACTGCCATTGACGGCTAAAGACGTTAAATATCCTTTTTTTTTTTTTTTTTTTTTACTGGTAGTCGCGACTGCACGTTTCTCGTCAGACACAGATCATTTTCAACATGTACTAATTTCAAGTCATAATGACTGTTTTGATAAATAAGACTTCTTTTTTTTTTTAATTCAATCCTCACCGCTCCCGCTTCAAAGTTCTGCTACACCAAAACTATAAAGTAATGATGCTGCAATATATTGTAAATAGCGGTCACCGTGCCTCCATGGTCATGCATACACTCGGTGGAGATTTCATTTAGCACAACCAGACAATCTAAAAATGTAAATTTGGGTGTCACAAATAAAAGTAGTGCTGTGGTGCCATCTCATGGCATCTTGTCAAAAATTTAAATGAGAGGAGGAGCTTCTATGAGATGCCAAAGCCTAATCTGATAGAAAAGTAGCACTCTGCTGCCACCTTCTGGCATCTATAGGCGACTGTAAAAATTAACGCGGTAGTTTCCTGGCGAATGCTCGAGATGACCATCAAATGTGGTGTATACCGAATGAAGTGTCCACTGAGAACTGCACTAGACTACATTTCACACATTCTTTGCCATGTTAGCTCCACCGTATCTTCTTTGTCTTCTTCTCTGCTTGACGTGACTCATGAAGTCTTGATGCTTCTAAGTTTTTTTTAGTGGTTGGAGTGATTTGAAGTAAAGTCAACTCAGATTTACATTGGCTCCAGTATCATTTTTTTCCGACCGAGGTGAGCACTTCTCTGTCTGACACAAATTTGGATTCTGAACCGCTCCGTGTAATATACATGACGCAGTTGTGTGCCGCTATTTTATGGTTTTTGTATGGTATTGATGATTTCACTGATTGTGACGTTTCTCTCTCTCTCTCTCTCTATTAGTGTTGTGCATTTCTACGAAAGCGTGAAACGATTCAAGATTCGATTTGAAAGTGGAATGATTTAATTCTGTTCTTAGCGGGATTTTGATTCTATTCGATATTAACGATATTGGGATAGGCTCCAGCACTCTTGTGTGGAAAAGCTCGGATAATGGATGGATGGATGGCGTGTCTTAAGTTCAAGAGCGTATGACGCAATGACTTTTGTCATTTTGCATTCATTTGAACTTGTCAATACTTCAAATGTGCCATTTCCTTCTTACGATTGGGTTTGAAACAATGCAATTGCATCCTTGAAATCAATGATTTTCCAATTCAATCATTTTGATTACACCCTTTTATATATATATACTTTGTAAAAAAAAAATCAAATATAAAAAAATCTCCACAGACACACACTGTGCCGCCCCACTTTTGCTATCTTCAAGACATAATTCATGCATGTACAGTACAGGAAGTGTGACTCCATACTTGAGCTGGATGTCATCAGACTTAATTAAAACGTCTCCATCCTCTCCAGTGGTCGTTGGGAGGCTGCAGGTTGCAGGTTCCACAACAGCCAAAATGCCTAATAGGCTGAGCATGGCCCCTGCTCGGACCCGGTAGGCTGCTCCGCCATAGCAACTCCCCCTGACCCCTCCCTCGCTGAGCCCCAGCCAGCATCACCCTGCACACAGCTCAGACATATTTGGTCCTCCGGAAGCGTGCGCGGCTCGGGTAAGCCAGTCCCTTCATAGCACGGCGGCCACGTATGGGTGGAGCACACTTTCGATTTTCATTTTTTAAAAGATTTTTAAAAAAAAATGCATTTTCAAAGCGTTGCCCGGTCGTCGTCATCAGCCGCGAAGAGCTCGAGGTGGGGGGGGCGGCCGTAAAGTTTGTCCTGCTGGCGCTCGGACCCTCGGCTTCTAAAATGGCTGGCTGGAGGTTCGAGGAAGAAGCAGTGGTGCGGCAGTCTACCTTCCTGCACACATAAGCTGTAAATATAACTCTCGTGTGCATGCTACTTGTCTGTCGGCACGATTCGTTAGTGTGCCGGCCGGCGACGTCGCGGATTCGAACCCTCGTCACGGCGCACTGACAGCTCGCACCCTGGACTGTGCATAATGGCGTCCTGCTATTCGGCTCGTCTCTTATCGCCTTCTTCTCTTTTGCGACACAGGCAGAGCCACTAACACGTTTTATTCTAATTTCATTCCCACGGTGTGTTTGAATAAGGAAGTAGGAAAGACGACATTCAGCGTGCTTCGGCGACACTAACACACCACCCCTTTTCGATTTGTTTTTCGACGTGTTTCATAATTTAACAGAGTGTCAGTGAACGTCACATTTGATAGGATGTCGTGGAGTTTGGTGAGGTCACGTGACGGGCTCATTAGCATCTCGCTCACTGAACTTGACCCACATATGTCTCCTCGCTTTACGACGGCGTTCCGTTACTACGGTGACGACGTAACCCAACGTGTACGGAGGTCGGAACGCGCCATAGCGTATCAGTAGTTCTCATCGATTTCGTAAGTGTATGACTATAAAATATAGATAACAAATATTTTAAAAAATCTACTAAAAACCGCAGGCTATGGTGGTAACCACACCAATGCTTACTCAGTAGTTAAGGAAAGGTTTGTATTTAAAAAAACAAAAAAAACAAAACATTTTTTGGTCATAATTATAAAACACTTAAGTGCTACCTGACCACATAATTCGTACGCTGTCTTGTACTATGCTCATACATTTTTAAAGTCATAAAATCAGTCAGTAAATATTTGTATGAAATACACTCCTAGGTCATGATTATCAAACACTCAAGTGAAAAACGTCAAGTAAAGTAACTCAGCGTACCTTGTTTTTGCTAACGCTTTCATGAAGTCATAGTTCCTGTAAATATTTGTATGAATGCTTATCTAGGCCATATATATAAAGAATGTAGATAACTCAAAGTTCCTTCTTGTGCTGTATTTCTAAGAGTTTTTCACACTTGCTGATCTTGGTGTTTGCCAAGGGGCAGCGCACTAAGACGACGTGCAAGCTTGTCCATATTGGGAAGTTTATCCCTCGCAGCGAACGAGGAAGGAACAGGAATATTTCTTGCTGCTTGGACGCTGCATGCTAAGTGCAGTGTGAAAAAGGCATTTACATTGTACAGTACTGTTACTAACCTACGCCAATGCAAAGTACAGTGGTGCACGTACCTTCTTGAACTGTAAGTATGGTGCTCACTGATCATGCCTTTTTGTAGTATGGGACAACATATTCTTACCTGTTGCGCAAACTAGTTTATTGTGCGCCATTCCTACCCTCGAAGTGTTGTATGTCGGAGCCGTCTTAAACCCTGGACCCCTTCAACCATCTGGACACACACTTATTTAAAATGTTTGTTTTGCTGTATTCATTTGACTCACTAATGCGTTGTCATGTTCTTAAATTTAAGATGTCTAAATGGGTATGAACCAAAATGGACGGTCAGCTGGCTACAGTCCTGTCAAGAGGCAGCCCAGAGGTCCAAAATGGCAGCCTGCGTGCAGAATCGTACAAATTGCCAAGCGAAGAGCCAAAGAGGGACCTGCAGGGGGCAGGTTTGGACACGACCGGGGCAGGTAGCCTCAGGTTGTGCACCGTCAACCAGGATGCTCCGTCAATCAACAAAAAAAAGCCAGCGGAGGAAGGGACTTGCGAGCCTATTCCGCAGGAAATGAGGGAGACTCATGGGCAGAGGCAGCCAATCAGAAACCAAATTATGGTTCCTCCTCTGTGCCGGACGCCCAACGACGACCCCACCGCCAGACCCACCAAAGACTCGCATTTCCGTAGTGCACGAAAAACAAACCAAATATCTATCGTCAAGACCAAGGACCTGAGAGGAGGGTCGCACGCTAGTGAAGATCAGTTGGATGCTGCGGTTATATTATTGGGTCAGGAAGTGAAGAAAGAACATTTAGAGAGGCAAGTCAAAGACGCTGTGAAGGACCTGGCCCGGTCGGAGGAGCAGAGCGAGCCGCTGGACTTGAGTCTCCCCAAAAAAAGAGAGAACCGAGACCATAGACACGGACGCTTTCTGGATGTGTGCGACAGCTTGCTGATTATGGAGGTGGACGAATACGAGGGTGAGGGAGACCGGGACGTGGTGGAGGAAGATGAAGAGGAACTACCGTCCTTTTACCCCGCCTCCGTCTACACCCAGGACCTTCTTCTCATCGACGACCAGGGCATTCCGTACACACTCAGCCCAGACGGACTAAGGGTGCCGCAAGTGGATGTCACCGCCGCTGAGGGTGTGGTCGAGAATGACGGGGCTTCGCAGTTGACCACCTTAGCAGATCCTGACCTCAGCCAAAGTTTGGCTGATGCACTAAATGCACCTTCCGATGATGTGATGCCTTCACGGATTTCCGAGTCTCCGTCTCTGACGCCGCAAGTCTTTAGCGGTTTGGATACCAATTCCCCCGAAGACTCTAGACTAGCCATCCCCAACCAGCCCATCCAGGTCGTCACCACGCCTTCCTCCAGTGCTCCCATCCTGCTCCCCTCTGCTCCACTGAGTCTTTCTCTTCCTCTGTCTGTCCCCCCCAACACTGTTGATGCTTCTGCCCCAATGTTCCTCCTCCTTTCCTCGGGTGGTGCTACCTCCACCCCTATCGCCATCCTGAACCCCTCAACCGGTCAGCTGTCCCAGATCTCCCTTCCTCTGGTTTCCGGTAATACCATGTCTCACCCTGTTTTAGGACTGGGCTTGAACAACGCCCCTGTGATACTTTCAGGGGGATCCGGCAGCGTCCTCGCCTCTAGTCTGTCCACCGTTTCCTCTTCACTCATTCCTACTCACATCGACTCCCCTGTTGGAATTGAAGCCATACATACCGAGCAGGTCTCGAATGAGAGCGATAAGCCATCATCTCTAGCAGCAGCCGCTGCTAATTTGGCGCCCGAGCCCTCAGACGCCCAATTGCTAGACCCCAACCCCCTCGTGGACTCTGAACGTTTACCCCTGGATGACCACATGTACTTTTCCAGTGCCGCCGCTCCTCCCTCGCTGCCTAAACTGGAGCCCCTGGATCCGCTGGACCCATTGGACCCCCTTTCTCCCTCCGAGTCATCCAACGACCCTTCTGCCCGGCGGGTGCTCTACTGTCAGCTGTGCCCACGGATTTTCTTTTACCTCTCTGATCTGGAGCGCCACGCCATCACGCACTCGCAGAAGAAGCCTCACGTTTGCCAGCAGTGCGGCAAAGCCTTCAAGCGCTCCAGCCATCTGCAGGTCAGTGCTGAGAAAACATGGCCACAAATCAGGAAGCGTTATGTTGAGGCCTGGATTCAGGCCATGCATGAGCCAAAATAAATCGGAGACTAGAGCACATTGACTCGATGTTTACAATTTGGTTTCATCATCTGATGGTAAACGTTAGCCTACAGCTGTCAAATTGAAAGCTTGCGTTCCAAATTTGCTTCTTCGCGTCATATGTCGTGGCGCATGAAAGTGTTTTACAATTTTTAATCCGACACCTGTTCAAAAATAGTGATCTAGCAAAAGCAGGCCAATTATGTAATCCGATAGACTGAAAATCAACATTTGGGTTTCCACGCAGAACATGCTAGCTAAAGGACAAGAAAAGGAACTCGCATACGCTCTAGCTTCACTCTTTGTCCGCAAACAAAAAAATAGAGAGTAAAGGAGACCTCTGCCTCAATTGTTTGTATTTTCTGGTTGTATAAAAGTTTTGTTTGATTGATTGATTGAAACAAACACGGTTTCTGTTGCTCAGTTTCTGGCTAGCAAACGTAGTGACTAGCAATATTTATGCTGGTTATGTTTCATTTTGAAAACTCATTAACTCTGCTGTCGTTGTCTTCTTTCTTTTCAATCGAAGCATAACCTTAAAAAAAAGCATTCTGTTACACCCAAAGTGATTTTAGTGGTATCACTCTGAAAACAAGTTCAACCCCCTCGTGTTAGCTTTTAGCATTAGCTCGTCAACCACCCCTCTGAACTGGATCTGCTTTTCTTCTGTGATTACCAGCTATAGTATAAAACATGTTTCAGCTGTCGTTTGGTTTTCAGACAACTCAGCTAGAAATAAATTCAACTCATCCTCTAAATCATGGTAACACTGTATTGTATTTTGGTTGAGCTAAAAAAAAAAAAAGGTCTTGTCCTTTATTCACTCCTCCAGAGACACAAGCACATCCACACGGGTCAGAGGAACTTCGTATGTCCCATCTGTGCCAAACGCTTCAGGGAGGCCGGCGAGCTCCAGCGCCACCAACGGGTTCACACGGGCGAGAAACCCTACCAGTGCCAACTTTGCCACACGCGCTTCGCCGAGCGCAACACACTACGACGCCACACCAAGCGCAAGCACCCCTTCCACCAAGTGGCCGTGGAAATGCTCAACGATCGCGGTGTTCGTCACGATGAAGAGGAGGAGCCTGCCGAATGGTACAGCTCCACTGTGTCTCATCTCGAAAACTCTGATTCCGAAATGGAGACTTAAAATGTCCCAAACGTAGAAAAACGGGAGCACTTGCAATATTTATATTTATGTTTTGAAAACAACTTTATTTATATGAATGTATGCTATTCCCGTCATTTAAAGACCCTGTAAAGTGAATTCTGAGATTTGTTTCTGCAAAGTAAATTTTTATATTTAACTCGTTCACTGCCATTGACGAGTATAGACGTCAAAAGGTACATTTGTTTTACCTGGACTGGCAGTGAATTAATTAATTGAACATAGTTGCTGACGTGCAAAAACTGACGGAGATATATCTTTTTTTCATCATTTTTCTGATTTTTAGGGCGTGGCCAAAACAGCTCAATAGTACACTTTGGGATCTGGCATCGCCCCTCACCTAATTTGTGAGAACTTGAGCACCTTTGTTTGCCTCAGCAGATACGACTTGCGGTTAGCTCGCCAGCTATGCCTCCACCCCCTTGAAAAAAGGCATCTTCGTTTCAGATTGTTAGCTGGCATGGCTGTTTTAGAGCGCCTCGTTGTGAGACATGAGTGTGCGCACGACACGGAGAGAAGGCGGTTTTAAAAGCGAGGCAATGTTTGTTTTTGTTTGCAGTCCGACGTGACAGATAATGTGGGGAGAGGGTTTCTGCGCTGTTGTGGCCAGTTTAGAGCGCCTCGGTGTTGCAACGACACGTTGGAATTTATCCCAACCCATTAGGGATATTTGGCATGAGATGGATGCTAGTTCAAATAGCATCCATTTTTTTCCAGGTGGTAGTTGTATTTGATTGACAGTTGAGTGGACATTAAGCATACACGCCCACAGCATTTGTGAATGGCGACAGCGGCTTGATTTTTTTTTCAGGATTTTGAAGCCTGATTTCATATATTTCCCAATATATTTAATCCTTCAAATTGAATCTTCTCTGTGATGTCTAAAAAATGTATTTTCACTTTACAGGGACTTTAATGGCCGACAAATACTTTAACATTAGCTTTTGGGCTTATTTTGACAGCTCAATACTGAAATTGTGATTTTGTTGTAAATTGAAAGCATGAGATGTTTCCACGAATTTGCATTCCCACACAATCAATGACGAGACCTTAAAGTGCTTAAAATGAACTGAAACTCTACTCAGTGTCTCCTTGTATTAAACAAGGAGAGCTGCACTACCTTAGTAGTGAAATCTATATTTCTTAACAGAACAGAAACACTGTGAGTCATTTGCACTTGTATTATTTAGCACAATATTCACTTTTTTACATAGTGAATTTAAAACAAAAAAAAGCTTTCTATATTTTGTTGATTTGATGTATTTAATACATATATTTCAAGACCAAAACGAGTTATTCCAACACATAATAAATATATATATATATATATATATATATATATATATATATTCACATTTTGTTTATTTGTGGAGTATATTCAATTGTATTTAATACAGTTTGACAACTTCTAAAGCAAGTCTTTGCCCATTTTTTTTTCTTGCACGTTTACACAATATTAAAAAAGAAGCTCAAGGATGATTGTCTAAACAGTTCCTGCAAATACACTTTAGTTGTCCCTGTATGATAACATTTTTTTTTTTTTGGACTGCACTTTTACTTGTCCTCTCCATTCAGTCAGTCCGCAGAGGCCCCTCAAACGCTGCACAGCCCCGAATAGTTATTAAATACTTTTTTTATTGCTCAAATGACCCCACTTGGTCGTTGTGGCTGTCCCATCGAGAGGAAGGTGTTAAGCTTGGCTTTATTGTACTTTGGCAAACAGACTTTATAGCAGGGCAGTGGAAGGAGAGGCAGGTGTGTGTGTGTGCGCGCACAGAGAGCAAAGGTTATAACAAGCTCTCATAATAGATTGTGGTTGTGGGTGTGTGTGTGTGTGTGTGTGTTAAAATGTAATATTTAATTGAATGTGTGACCGGTTTGTGGGCTCAGTTATTCACTGCATGCCGCCTTTACATTTAGGAACGATCCAACAACTTACATCATTCAAATTCTGCATATGATGACTTCTACATCGCTGCTAATTATATTATATAATGAAAAAAAGAAATGAATGACCCCTAGGTTGATGACTACTCATAATGCACCAAAAACAATGCGGCAACGATTACCACCACTAATGAGTTCCTTTGGCGATCTCTCACTGTTATCATAACAATAAGCACAACATCAATAGGAATGACAATAATAATAATGTCTGGTCCTTTGGTGACTTTCTCGGTAATAGTAGTGCAAAGTAGTCGTAGAAATAATGATAATAGTTTCTGGTTCTTTGGTAGGTGACTTGAATGTAAGTAGGTGATTTCCTCATCATAATCATGATTATGATGAAGATTTCTTGTATTTAGATATGCTGTAAAAAAAAAATCGAGTGAGCTTTTTTATTAGTGTATTTACTAATTATTTACATTTTTTATTTATCAAGACTTATTAGTTAATATTTGTCTACACGATTAATGGTTTTATTTATGCAGACTTTTTAATGCATTTTTTTAAAATAATTGATGGTCCTTAGATAGGAAACTGTAGCATCACTCAGTCGAAAAGGTTCTCAGTACATGATGATGAAAAGCAACTGTTCAAACCAGCTTTGTGCAAACAAGTGTGTATGCGCGCGCGGGCGCGTGCGCGTGCGTGGCACGAAGTGTATAAACGGCATGAGGAGCTTTACGCTGCCAAGGCGTTGAAACGCAAAATGTTGGAGACTAGTGCAACAATTGAATTGATTGTCTCACTGTGTGACATTCAGTCTACTCCGTGACATATTTGCTGTTTATCGGCTCTGACGGTTTAAAAACAGACGCACAATCTGCGTGAACCTGAGAGTCTAAATTCAGGCGGAAGGGAATTACCCGTCTTGGTAGTGTTCATTTTGACCACACGAGGGCGCACTTATATCAGTGATGTTTTAGCGTCTCATCAGGCTCCCTATTCTTAGAATGATTCTCCACTCAGCTTCTGCACAATGTGTCATATTAATAAATAATCATAATAAAAATAAATTCTAGTGATTGATTAACATTAGTATATTTTCCTCCCCGCTACACGCTAATCCCTGCTGGTTTTGCAGCAGGGAGCACGCTGAGAAATGTTATTACGCCAAGGAAAAGGTTAAAGGTTAACATCGCAAGGGTTAAAAGCAGCATCAACATCGAGGGAGTGTTTTTGTGGGAGCAAAGAATAATGCTGACAGGTGTTAAACAGAGAGGTAGTCAAAGCTGACAAGCAATTCCATCACATTTAATGGAAATGATGTGCATGGAAAGATTTCATAGGTGTATGTTATTCAGGTGAAAAACATAAAAGGGTCATTTCAAATGGCAAGGTCTGCAAATTAAATCAAACCTTTTGATGCATGTTCCATTTTGCACCATGGGAACCGTAATTGACCAATGCAGTGTTCCACTCTTGATTACTGTACTGAAAAAAATTGTGGTTACCACATATACCGGCCAGGCAAGAAGTTCAAGGTTCAAATCTCAAGACATGGCATTTTTCTCCCCTCCCGCAGTTCAAAAACTGGAAATCACCAAATTGTCCACAATGCCCTGCGATTGGCTGGCAACCAGGACAGGGTGTACCCTGCCTCTTGCCAAAGTCACTTGGGATAGGCTCCAGCTCAACCGCCACCCTAATGAGGACAAGCTCCACTGGATCAAATGTCAGTGACCACAGTTCTGGTGCGGCTTGCCAGAACCCAGAGCAAGTCAAATATTTGCACCCAGTGGCAGTTTCTGCCATGTGCACTACAGTAATCCTTCGTTTATAAGCAAAATCCACAAAGTAGTGACAAAATATTTATTCATTCATTATGTATGTTTTAAAAATTTCACACATATACCACCACAAAATATGCATGTGAGGTGCAAGTATTATTTTTGTCCACATTAAAAGGCAGGCATGGTGACATGGAAGTCATCTGAGGAGAAAGTAGAGTTGGCTGGATGTTAACTAGCTAAACTGTTCGCCAGTCTGTGTCGAGAGGCCACTGGTAAGCCGCCTAAAATGTCCTCGTGTTTACTGTATTTTGTTTATTATGCTGTAGGCTATTGTGTATCACACACACCAACACTGAACATTAACACACTCAGCGTCATGTACACTTTGCCGATTGTTTGAAAAGAGAAGAATGGAGAAAATTATTGATGCCATCTGTGTCAAAAAAATGTGATAAAGGCCTGGAGACAAGTGAGCAAGGAGCTTGGCGTACCTAGTATGTTTTACTAATATATTTATTTATTTTGTTAAACAGCTGTTGAACTTTACTGTTTAAGTTCGTTCCTTATTCACACGAGGACTATCTGTTGAAACCTAACCGGGTAACAGACTAATAGCTTCGTAAACGCGTGCAGAACATTAACTCGGTCTCACACTTGTGACGTCACTCTGCGACACCTCAGTGGTGTGTCAACGAGTAACCAAACAATTATTATTTTTACATTACAACATTTACCAAGACGGAATTATTGTTTACATGAGCTTTAGCACAGTGTCGGCAAACTGAATGCGATGTCGAGATCTTTTTTTCCTTTGTTTTCTACCGGAAACGCGGTCGACGTCACAAAGTGAAGCCCCTCCCCCTCACCGTGAGAGCGAATGAGCGTCTGCGTTGCGAACACCTCTGCGGGGAAACGATAGCGAACTAAGTCAAGCTGAACGCTCAAACGGATTTGGCGTCACTTTAGCAAAAAATATAAAACTTGCACTTCCCTCCTCAGTCACTTTATTCCGTCTGAGTCAACGGTTACGCGGAGCAACATGCAGTTAGGAAACTCGGTGACTCCCGTTGTGATGTGACGTTTGTAATCATGTTGTTGTTGTCTTGTGACGATTACAATCGCGCTGAGGTTTTTGTTGCAGAGTTTGCCATTGTTCTGACCTCTCTCGGCCACCGTAGATTTGGCCACAGTGCAACATTGCAGCCACCCTGATTCCGCACGTCATTTAATTGTCCATGTCCCTAAATGCGCGCATACAATACTCAACAGATAACATTTCAATTAATTTCATTGGAGAAAGCTGCTTTCAGCTTGATGAATGAAAGAATCAAACCCGTGAGCCTAAACCCCACTGTATTTTTTTACACCCCCTCGGACTCCCTCAATGCTCTCTAGCCTATTTTCCCATCATCCCCAGCAGCGCTCCCACACTCTCACCGTCATTACGACTTCGCTGCCGCGCGCCCCCACACAGCCACTTCAAAGCTTTGCTGTGCCTCATCGTCCACAAGCCGAAGCCCCTCGTCTGCCTCCAGTCCTCTCCCTTCCTTTACCACCACCACCCTCCTCCTCCCCCCGTTGTGGCCTGCTGAACCAGCACACACAGCTCCGTCCATCAAAGAGCAGGAACAGGTGCTCCTGCCACGTCCTCACTTCCCCCACTTTACCAACCCGAAAGCAAGCGCACGCGTGCACGCACGCGCACACATTGAGAACATACAGTATGCAATGTCAGTTTTTTTGGACACGGTAAAACGGGAGTGATTTAGTTTCGCATCTTTACTGTAACTGTAACTATGCGGCACAATTTAAAGTACGCCCACACCCTCGGACATGCTCACATGCACGCTCACATGCGCACACTTCGTTTAGACAAGAAGATAAAACATTGCCGATTTAGTTGACTTGTGTTGCAACCTTAACAGTATAAACCGCGTATGACACACACGCACAAGCGCACACGGCAGTCAATCATTTTAAGAGGGGTGACCCAAAGGTATCCCGAAGGCAGCATATGAGCCTTGCTGCACTTCAACCATTTGAAGCGGGTCCAAAACGCTCCCCATTGGCCCCGCGGTAATAAAACGTTTCTCCGCGCCCAGGTGTCGCTGCCTCGGTGGGTCACATGACACACAGAGCTTGGGCGATGCGTTAACTTCGTGCGATAAAGTTAAAAAAAAAAAAAGAGATAAATAATTATTTTTTATAAATTTCTCTACGGAAAAGTCAATCGGAGAGTCAGCAGATGTCAGAGGTGAGGATGATGACGGGGGGTGTATCGGCTGTGGTGGGAGACATGGCGGGGTGGGCAAGGCCACGGTGTTGTGGGGCGGGAGGCGGGGGGTTGACAGTCTCTCACAGTTGGCACCAAGGACCCATGATGCTTTGGGGCAGAGCGACTATCTGAGCTGGACGAAGTTAGACGGAAAAGAAAGAAAGAAGAGGACGCAGCGGTTCCGAAATAAAGCAGCAATGAAAGCGCGGCCATGAAAAGAACATGAAAGAAGGAACTCGCCACTAAACACGCGGCCACTTAGTTGCTCTCTTCAGCTGCCCTCCTCTTCCTCATTCAATTCTTTTCTTCAATTTCATCCTAAATCAACTCCAGTTCAGCCACCCCGAGGGGCCGCTCATCTTCTCTTTTCACTTCCTGTAAGTATTTTTTTCGCTTTCATTGGCAGCCCGTGTTGGCTCAGATTTTATTCTACAGACGCCACACTCGTGTCTTTTTTTGTTTTATTGAAGAATAACATGCCAATGGCCATATTCTCTCTCTTGCGAGTGTTTTGAGAACCGCGTGGCAAAGACTGGTCTTAAAAAAAAAATCAGAATATTTGACTGAATTTAAGCAAATTCATCCACCAATAGAATTCGACTAAGTTAGCATAGCTTAGCTTAAAAAAGCTAATATTTTACAAACTTTAAGAATGATAATCTGCCTATGAAATTTGACTAAGTTAGCATCGCTAGCCTAAAAAAGATCGCTGTAACATTTGATTGTATTTAAACAAATTTAAGTCATCCGCTTATAAAATTGGGATGAGTTAGCATAGCTTGCCTAAATAAGCTAATATTTAACGAACTTCAAGAAAAATCATCCACCAATAGAATTGGACTAAGTTAGCATAGCTAGCCCAAAAAAAGCTAATATTTTACAAAATCTAAGCAAAATCAGCTACCTGTAAAATTGGGATGAGTTAGCATAGCTAGCCTAGAAAAAGCTAACATTTTACAAAATTTAAACAAAATTATCCACCAATAAAATTTGTCTTAGTTATCGTAGCCATTCTAAAAAAAGATCCCTGTAATATTTTCCTGAATTTAAGTGCTATTTTCCGCCAAGAAAATTTGACTGCGTTAGAATGACTAGCCTAAAGAAAAATGTCCGATTTTTTTTTGGATATTTAGTGAACAATTCTTAATAGAAGAGGCCACAAGCTGTTTAATGCCGAAGTAAAGGTCAAAGTAAACATGTCAAAGAGAATTACATGCCCTCAAAAAACTTGATAGACCTTAATATTAGCATTTATATAATAGATTTGCATGTAGAAATGACATCAGTACTAAAATTTAAGAGATTTATGTCAAATTGGCACGCTCGGCTTGTAATTTTTTTCCGTCTCGGCTGTCTACGCCACTTTTTTTTTTTACGTCAAACGCGAGCTCATGTGTTCACCTCCACAAAATCGAAAAATACCGTGCTGATCGTTTATCCACTTACACAGTCAGAAGCGGACAACAGCATAAATGCGCACACAAACCCCGACTAGTTGTATTTTGGACGTTTAGCTACGCTAAAGTTTTGTCTCATCCCATACCACTATAGACGGCTAAAGACGTCAAAGAGACATTTTTTTTTTTTTACTTGAATGGTAGTGAATGAGTTAAGGTCCATTAACTAAAGCTAATGGCTAACACTTCAGATGGAGCTATCCAATAGCATCTGTATGGCGCTGTTTTCATGCTTTAAGCACGGGATATTTGAACGCAAACAAATATAACAATACACACAGACTAACATTCTTTATGCTCCTTGAAAAAAACGCAAATATTTGTGCAGCTTGTGAGGCTCTTCTTTGTTTGTATCTGCCTGACTGTAATTGTCATCATTCGCTCATGATTTGCCTTCACGGGCCAAATCAGGCCCCCCGAGCCGCAAGTTTGACCCCTGTGAACAAACATAAACGACAATTCTCACTCGACTGTTTAACCTTCTCCAATTTATTTCATTTCGTTAATTCAGGCTGACTGTTTTTCTATATTGTAATGTCTTTCCTTAACACAGTCAGAATGCTGCTGTCGTGCCTCCTTTCTTCTCGTCGTAATGGTCCTCGTGTTTATTAGCGGCGCCGGGTGGGCCCGTGTGACACTCCGCGATCACGACAGGCTGTCTGCAGGGACGACTGCCGATGCCAGAGTTGGCTCGTTGCGTCTCTATCTGCGCGTTTGCGTTGGCTGTGCCTCTATCAATATCACTTTGTGTCGATCAGTGGATTTGCAAGCATTTGCCTCTCTCACTACGCCGCTTTCCCCGCAGTGACTCACACAAAAAAAAAAGAAGAAGAAGGTTGCATTCATCCTGGTGGACACACACCAGGTAGTCCCACTTGTGTCTCTCTGCCGCGCCGCCCTTCAGAGCCGCCATGACGCTGCTGGCCTCCGAGAGGTCACTCCTCATCCGGAACAAGTTCCGCTCAGGTGAGCATATGGGAATGCAAGCAATTAAGTAGACCACGCACTGCGGAGAGTTGAGCCCCCCCCAGCCCCTCCCCTCGCCAACAAACTGTGGGGTAATTGGCTACATTAGCATCAATATGTCGAGGTGAAGGTGAGTTGGATGTTCAGTCACATGGGGCGTCGTGTGATCAATAGCGTCAAGGATTCGAACCGCGGGGAATTGATTTAGTGACTGCTGCCACGCTGGGATTCCTCCAATGGAGGCTTTGTGTATTGCTGCTTGACACTTGAGAGAGACGCATTGCATAACGAGCCCACTAGAACAGAAATGAAAGAGTAACACGTTACTCAGTGCCATTTTGAGTAACTCGTAATCTCACGTGCTACTTCATCTGATTAAAGTTACTATACAAAGTATTAATGTGTTACTTTGTGACGTTGCTGTTAACGACGAGTGGAAAAAGAAAAAAGGATCTTGGACGTCTTTAGCCGTCAATGGCAGTAAATGAGTTAAAAATGCACTTTGAATAAAGTATTGGCAAAAACGGTTGTCTTATGTCAACCAGCGCTTTTAGCGTAGCTAGTAACTAATAAGGTAACTTAGTTACTTTTAAAAATCAATCAGTAAAGTAACAGGTATTTTTTTTCAAGGTAACTATGGCAACCCTGACCATAAAGCAATGTTCAAATCTTGTCAAGGGGCAAATGTCAGCCTTTAATTGAACTTAGAAAGTAATGGGAGCTATCATTTGATTAAAAAGCTTGCACGCAAGAAGACGTGTTCAGATAGAACCAGACGGCTGGTCTAAGAAGTGTTCGGCGAGGTCATCGAGGGCCAGTTTTCTGGCCCCGTGAGGACCCATTTGAAATCTGATTGGTTAAAAAAAAAAAAAAGCAGCCGCATTGCTATTATCGTTGAAGTTGCATCAATCGGCTTTCGTGATTCTGGGAGGCAGATTAGAATGGCATGGCAACACAGAGGGACTGAACTCTGATTGGACAATCAAATCTAGCATCCACTTTTGCTGAAAGCGGTGCAGCTAAGAGAAACATTATGAAATGAAGAGGTCAGCCGCATTCCCAGAATTCCATAGGCTTGATTTGACGAGCGCTTCCTGCCGCTGTTGTATCGTCAGTGGGCAGCTGTTGTCTTTTCAAAGGGAGGAAATGACGTTGTGGACGTCGAGGCTGTCCCCAAGGTGTGCCAACACCTGCTGGAAAACGTGATTGCTGGCTTGGGGGGGACTTAAGGGGAGCGCTGGAGGAAAAGGCAGAGGGTTGGCAGCTGCTCTTGTGTGTGTGTGTGTGCCGTCATGCATGTATAAGAGGTGAATTCCGAGACACGAATATCACTTTGAACACCTCTCACCGGGATGATTTGGCTCAACACGTGTTGCATATAAACATGCTTGGCCCTTGCTTCAGGAAAAGCCGTTTAGCTTAATGCTAACCGACAATGCAAAAAGCCATTGACAGGCTAATGAATAGAATGTTTTAATCTTTTAAGCAACATATGTCGATGTGCACGTGTAGACGGAAAATACAACAATAATCGCAGGCATATATTCTTTATCCTCTGCGACGAATGAATAACGTTACGGCAGCTGACTGAGAAGCTGCGACCGTTTCCATGTAAAGTCGATCTGCATGTCTTCATTTTACTGGCTAAAGGTGGCCATCGAACACACACCAGAAGGAGCAGCTCAATGTCCGTCGAACTGAAACAAAAAACAACAATTCTTTATTTTGAATTTAATTATATCACTACCGTTTAGTTTTATTTAAAAAAAGTACATTGTTATGACTTGCTTTTTTTCTTGCAAAAAAAAATATAACAAAAAATAATATTTTTTTTCTTTTTTGGGTAGGCTGGAATTAATTACTACTTTTGATCCATTCTATATTTTTTGGGGGTGTGTGTACATGTGAAATGACCCAGCCAGTCAAATGACTTCATTTGACTTTCCAATTCAATGTCAAAATCAACAATATACACAATTTTGTCGAATTCAAATTATTTTATTCAAATTTGACTGTCAGTCAACCAAATATTTGGACTGATTTTTAATGAACTGGATTTTTTTTCACTACAGGCCCCGCCTCTTAAATGCAAATATCTAACATAGTCACATTTCCCACAAATTATTACTAGCTTTGTTTTTGTGTGTTCAAATATGTTCTCATTGTGTTTTACAAGAGCTGTGTTTAAAGCATGTTGGAGCGTTGAAACTACATAAAGTATTTTCGGACACGGTGACAGTTTGAAGGCCCAGCCTTGGGCACCTTGCCTTTACATAATGCTCATATCCAGAATTAAAAGTGACTTTTTTTTTTTTTTCCGTGCCTTGTTCTCCTGGTACTGACATCAAACTGAAGTGAGACGTCTTTGGGCTCTTATAAAACATTTGCTCAACTTTTTTTCTCATGTGAAGTCCACAGAATGAGTATGGTTCTGGTAGTAACAGCGAGGATGACGTGAGGGGGGTTGCATGAGGGTTCGGGACAGCTGACTGGGGTGGGGGATGGCAGCTGACGGAAATAGACATAGTGAGAGATAAATAGTCACTGGCCTCCGAAGCCCACCCCGGGCAGACCACGCCCCCCCCCGCCCCCCTCCCCTTGGTCAGGTCTCACCCAAATGTATCATTGGCGTCACCTGTTTGTGTGTGTGTGTGTGTGCGCGCTCAACGTTAATGGACAAATTGTGCGCGTGTGCGCGCAAGCATTGCAAAGTCATTAAGCAATACGAGCCAGCTTCTCATCTTCGCCTGACTCTTCTTTCTCTGTCAGTGTGATTTATTGATTGGACCGCTGTTTACTTGTCATTCCTCACGGAGCCGTTAAAGCCAACGATCATCCCATCGATGCAAATGCATTACTCATCTTCTTCTTTTTTTTTTTTTTTTTTTGTCTTTCAGTGCTGCAGTTGAGGATTCAGAACCGAAGGCAGAGTGAGATCAATGCAGACTCGGGTTTGTTTTTATGTGGAACATTGAACATTTGTGACAAATTCGTTCTCTTATTTTGACATTGATTCGAACCCGATCATTCCTCTAAACCAGCGGTGCCCAAGAGCATGTTTCTCCTACTCCAACACACCGGATTTAAATGATCAGGATTATTATCAGGCTTCTGTAATGCATCAGTGAAAAAAAACTGACTGCTACTATTACTACTATGACTTGGGCTGTAGCCATCAGGCAAATTGCTCAACTTTTATGAGAGTCGTTTTCTCATTTGCAGTGGCCAAAAAATGGAATAGCAAAATCCGTCAAACTCCGGTTGAGGTAAAACGCAATGATAGTAAAGTGCAAGTTGCCAGATAAGGACATAGTGATTCTGAAGGCAAAACATCGAGGTCAAATGTAGTAGAAAATGGTATTTGAAATAAAAAAAATAAATAAATAAAAATAAAAAAAATCGAGAAAGCCTAAATAATAAAAAAAAAAAATTTTATTAGAAAGGAGAATTATTAATGAATTTTTCACAATTGAATGTGTAATGGGCTTTTCTTTAAAAAAAAATAAATGTGGAAAAAAAAAACAAAAGGAGATATGAGAACATTCAAAATATTTAATGTAAAATTAAAAAAATGTGTTCAGAGCGTTTTTTTTTTACAGCAACACAATTGGACATAATTTAAGAAAAATAAGTGAAAAATGCAATTAAAAAAATCTAACAAGTCTTTTGAAGTACTACAATAATTTTTTAAATGCGTGTTTATGTACTTCCGAGTCGTCTTTTGGCTGTTTCATCGAATTACAGAAATTAAAGACTGTCGCTTGGAATACATGATATTAAATTATTGCAAAAAAAAAAAAAAAAAAAATCTTTGCAAGGGAACACAATTTTTTTAACCTCCATGTCATCTTCGGGGCTCTCGACTTCTCCATCTCACTGCAATGGAATTTACATTTGAGTTTTTCTTAAATGTTGGTCAATTTATTTATTTATTTATCTTTTCTGCAGGCTTGAAATCAACGAGTTCCCCTAAAAATGAACAAAAAGACAAGAGTGAAGCTCTGGTGAGTTGTTTTATTTCTTTGTGCAAACGCATTTGCATTGTTGTCAGTCGGAAAAAAAAAAATGACGACGTGTTTGCCCGACTTTGCTGCTTCCTGATGCAGCGTCTAACTGACAATGTCGCCGCCGGAAAACATCAGAAGATGCCCCCTGGTGGAGTCGCTGCTGGAACTGTGCAAGGTGATGCCCGGACAAACGCATGCAGCACAATGTCACACACTTGCAAGCGTACAGGAAGTGTGCACACGCGGTCAGCTGTCATTTGAAAACAAACGTGACCTCTTCGAGGCCTTCAACGCCGTGACGACAGCGCACAAAATAACCTCTCAGAGCTGTTACTCACGTCTCTGTCAGGCGTGGCGTTCAAGGACACCACACTTTAAAATGCAACTGTTTGCCATTTGATTCAGTTTGGTTGAATGAAATAATTTTTCCAGATTCAAATTGACACGCGTGATTTATCCTTTGCGGGCCACATAAAATGAGGTCGCGGGCCAGATCTGGCTCCCGGGCCTTGCGTTTGACACCTGGGAATTAAGGTGATTTAGCATAAAACGTGCTATTAAATTGTGTGCATCTTTTATGCGGTCAACTTCGCTGCTTCTCTGTGACTGCTGATCTTCACTCTCGTTGAATGAACCCCACAGAGAAGATCGAGTGCGGGGCCTCAAGGCAGAAGAAGGCTCGTCGGGACATAAGAGAGGGGATCCAAGATCCACCTACGCCTGTTAAGCCCAAAGACAAAACGCATCTTGACAGCTGTTAGTTACATACACAAATGAGCGCACGTTGGCCAACAAATTCCTTCTTTGCGTTCTCACGTCTTTTGGCTTTCATTTCCACAGGCTCCTCCTCGTTCCCGCCACCTGCTGATGTCTTCAAAGACGACATCTCCTCCTGCTCCTCGTCTTCTTCGGCGAGTGAGCAGCGCGTTGTCACCCGACCGGCGGCCTCGGGC
This sequence comes from Idiotropiscis lumnitzeri, assembly GCF_059441095.1. Taxonomy (NCBI): domain Eukaryota; kingdom Metazoa; phylum Chordata; class Actinopteri; order Syngnathiformes; family Syngnathidae; genus Idiotropiscis; species Idiotropiscis lumnitzeri. The sequence continues at coordinate 4,510,785 of NC_142400.1, forward strand.
TTCCCTTCACCGACGGGGCTCTCGGATGACCGATTACTGAGTGACTTGTCATCGGTGGGCCACAGTCCGGTTCACGTTCAGGTGAAGAAAAAACTTGTGACTTCTGACAAGCTTCCGTGTCGACTCAGACTGACATCCGTGTTCTCTTTTAGTCCGGTTTGGCGTTGCTCCCGGCAACCGAGGGCACCCAACCGCCAACCGGCGTGCCGCTATGCGAAAGCACCTCCATTGCAACCTCGAGTCGACCAAACGGGATCTTTCTGATTTCCCAGACCACGCCCCTGCTGCCAAAGGTACAGTGAAGGTTAACGTGCGCTCACATATTGATACGGCCTCATAATAAGTGCGCGCGAGTCGATCTTATGAATAATGCACGGCGAAATTGCTTTTGAATTTGCACGCTCTTTAATCAGATGAATCCACAACGACGCGACGTGACGATCTCCACCTTAACAAGATGCTCACGCTTCCGCTTTGTGAACTCGACCTTAAGCTGTTACGCATTCATTACTGTCAATTTGCACTTGTGAGCGCTTGGCGTCTATTTGCCCTGCGGGTTAACACGTCCACACACAAAACAAGGTGGCTGCTGTGTCAAAGCCAACACGGCGCTGTCATCTGTAGATTTGTGAAGAGTTTAACCTCCACACGGTGCAAACGCTGTCAAACAACACAGAAACAGCTTGACATTTCTCCCGCGTCACATCTCGCAGACAGCTCGGCCTCCCAGTCCTGCCTGTTCGTCTTCCCCGACGTCCGCCTTCAACCTCACGCATCTCGCTCGCTCACGGAAACCGCGGGACACCAAGCCCAAGATGAAGAAACTCAAATATCACCAGTACATTCCTCCCGACCAGAGAGGGGCGTCTGCGCCTGGAGGTAGAGTATTGCTTTGAATGTCTCTTGGCCAAAAATCGGACACGGGTGCTTTATGCGCGGTGTGTGTCTTTTCAAGATGGAGGAGCCAAACAGAAGAGCCTTCCTACCCAGACATTAGACGCTGCTAATTCTCATCTCCTCAAGCAGCAGCAAGTCTTTCTGCAGCTGCAAATCCTTCAGCACCAGCACCAGCAACAGCAGCAGCAACAACTCACTGCGGTACCCAGGTAGCAACAAACATCGATTAAAATCGATGTATTTCTTTATTTATTTCGTTTTTTATTTTTTATAAAAATGAAGCTTCAAATCTGCTTCATGAAGCAGTTCTAGTATTTTTGGACTCCTGTAGATGGCACTCTCCGATCAACATTGGGCTGAAAGCACACTGACTTGTCATTTTTTTAAACCCTTTATTCACGCCACAGGTGTCAAACTCAAGGCCCGGGGGCCAGATCTGGCCCGCAACCTCATTTTATGTGGCCCGCAAAGGGCAAATCATCTGCATCAACTTCCTGTTTCTAGCACATTTTCTTCACTTTGAACAACACTGAGATATGAGATATTACCATTTATTTGTTACCAATCCTCCCCTTTTAAAATAAATGGAAAAATTGTTGAACAATTACTTACTAGCTTCTGATTTCAAAACTGGCTTTCCAATCAATTTATATGGGTTCACAGTCATACCGGCCCTCTGAGGGAAACCACATCTACGATATGGCCCGTCCACAAAAATGAGTTTGACACCCCTAATTTAAACCAACAGTGCCATCTAGAGGACTCAAGAATACAACAACTGTTTCATGAAGCAGTTTTGAAGCTTCATTTTCCCATCACTTGTTACAAGCTTGAATAAACTTGCAAGTCAAAGTCCCGCTGTACTTGAACGAGCTGGCAACTGAAGAAGAGCAGTGAGATGTTTGTGGTGAATTAATGGTTGCAATTTGTATTCCTGTAGAGAAGAGAATTCATGTGGAGCTCTGCCCCTGAACCCTCAACCCGTTCCTGCTGCCACCAACAGCACGCCAAAGGACACTAACAATGCGTCCAAACTTGAGCTCCTCCCCGCTAATCTTGTTGATCTCAAAGTAAGAGAAGCGACGGCGTAAATCCAGAAATATCTAAGACCTCATCAGTCGTATTAGAAGTTAATGCTTCCGACAACCTCGGATGACCTCAAGCGTTTTGCCCTCCTCAGGTGTCAGAGTTGAGGCAGCAGCTGCGTAAGCGAGGCCTCCCCGTCTCCGGCACTAAGCCGGCCTTGTTGCAGCGCCTTCGCCCGTTCCAGCTGCCCGCCTCGTGCGTCACCCCTGCGCCCCTCTGTCAACTCGGGGGCAGCATGGAGCCCTTGACTCCCTCTCGCCCATTTGTGGCCCACCACAGCCCCAGCTCAAGCTGCAGCTCCGGCGACTCACCCGGAAGCAGCCCGAACCAACAGACGTACATCCCGGATCACGGCGTCCCGAACGGCATTCTAAATGTCGTCCCCAATGGCCTCTCCGTCAGTCTGTCTGGTGAACAGTGCGGTCCGCTCAATGCTGTCTTCCTTGCTCCTGCCTGCACCGCCTCCGCAACTCCAAGTCCCAGTTTACCCATGTCGTCCTCGTCGCCCCTGCAGTGCGGTACCACGTGGAGGACTGAGCTGGGTGTGGAGTTGGACAGGAAAGAGAGGATCAATTGCAGGGCAAGGGACGCCCCTGGCAACACCGGCCATGAAGTGAGTGGAAACATTTTTGGTCTTTGGATTTTGGTGGAGATTTAGGCCCAATCCCATTACTTTCCTTTAAGAGAGCGCTTCTCAAATAGTGGGGCGGGGCCACCTGGGGGGGGCGCGGTGCGATGATGAGGGAGGCACGTTTAAACCTGGAGAACATTTTTTTTTCCCCGCCATACAACAAAAAAAGTGTAACTGCACATACACACCTGTAGTTGGCAGTGGCGCCCTCCTTGCCCATTTTGTGCAGCGAGTATTAACTCTACGCTGTCGATTTGTTTTGCAACAAAAATGCTATTATTTATAGATGACGAGGCATAAGGGGTGAGATTGAGATTGGGCCTTATACTACTCACAAGTTACGGATACAGAAAGAACGTTAAATGCACCGTAACCTTTCCAGGTGCGTTCGTTTTTTCCTTCTCTAAACTGTCCAGCGTTTCAGGGCTTTTTGGACAACTTGCTTTTGTCTAAACAAGGCACCAAATGACAAAATTCACAAGAGGTATTTGATCTATGAATTGAACAAAAATGCGTTGGTTTCAGTTCGAATTGGTATGAGCTCACATTTGTGAGGCTTGAAACCGGATGTTATCAGAACAAGGTGAGAACCGAACTTAAAGTGGCCGTCCATAAAAATGCATGTCAATTTAAGAATCACACATAGTGAATTTTGCCATTTAGCGTCTACAAGAACAGCAACTTGTGCAACAAGTACCAATTAACCGTTGGGACGCCCTTAAGTTGAAGAGGTTGCCAGTGCATGTTGGGTTCATCCTGAAATGTCACCGGGAAGGCGTACATCTTTCCTACCGTTTTACTCTCTGCCTATCTGCCAGTCTTGTGCAAGATCCCTTCATCCATTCCTGCAACAGGAACCAGGATGCAGGAGAGGGAACCGGGAAACGGATACACAAACCGAGGTGTTGTTCACGCAGGTAGCCCAGCAACAAGTCTTTCACAAATATGCGCCACGTAGACCAAACGTCATTCATATTTTTGACCCGCCCTGCTTGAAGGTATTCTGTTCACAACCTTGGTCCGGCGACATGATTGGCCGAGATTTTGAGCTGCCAGTGCAGATCACAGCAAGTCCGGTGCAGAACTCGCCTGGGATTCGCAGCTTGGAGGAGGAGTTGCAGGAGGCGATCCAGAAAGCACAGGTGGGTCCATTTCAGCGAGCAGAAATGGAAAAAGTACTGAGTGAAGAAGTAAAACTATTCATGCAGGAAAAGATTGATAGAAGTAATTGATTTGAATTTTTTTGTTTTCTCGTCAATAGATGGACCCTCGACAGTCGATAGATGACATTCTGGATGAGCCCGTTGCTTCCGTTGGTGAGTTTCGCATTCATAAGAAAATAAACCTCAAGGTACCAAGTCGCTTGATTCATTTTCTGCCTTCTTTCCTAGACTCTGTCAACAACTCCGTTCACAAAACCCCGATCCCGTCATCTCCTCCTCCTCAAGTGAATCAGTCCCAGCAGTCCCAGCAACAAAGCTCCAAGGATAGCACCTTCCTGCCTCTCTGCTCCTCGCTTCTCCTGGAGCTCCCGCCGTCTCCCGCCGTCATCCCCCCGACTCGCGCCGTCCCGGCGCCGGCGCCGCCGCCCATTTGCCCCTCCCCTCTGCTGCAGTCGGCCGGAAAGTCGCGCAAACGTCGAGCGCAGGCTATGTTCGACGCCGCCGACATCCTGGAGACGTTGACGTCCGGCTTGCGACTGCTCACGCCGCCGCCGCCTCCCTTCGTGGAGACCGACTTCGGTCTGGATTCGGATCTAAATATCAATCGGGTGTTGGATCTGATGATAGAGCAGTGGTGAGGAAGTGTCTGAACTGGTTGTGCAGAAGCCGTCCATCAAATCATAATCTCCCCCTTCTTTCATCTTTTCTTGCTTCTTTCCTTCCCTATTATCCCGCCGAGTACGCAGATATTTTTCTCCCTTCGATCCCTGCCACTTATACCAAACAGCCATATTGCGTCCCTCCTCCCTGATTCGCCACCTTCCTTCTGCCTTTCCAGTCTTCTTTTCATCCTTCACATTTTCTTCTAACATAACAAACTCTCCCCCCTTCCTTCCTTTCATCCTTCCAGATACCAGCAATCCCTCCCACCACAAGTTCCCTCCCGTCCACTGCATGTAGCTTTCCTCATCGCCATCACTCTTCCGCCTTCCTTGGTTCTTTCTCTTCTGCCTTCCTAACTTTCAACCTCTCTCTTGACCTTCCTTTGGTAAATTCAGCCTTCCTGCCATCCTCCCCAATAGTGTACCAACAGTTCCTTCCTTTCTTGCTTGCTTCTTTCTTTCCTTCCTTATTTCTTTCTTTCCTTGCTTCCTTCCTTCCTTGCTTCCTTCCTTCAATTAATCATGCCCCATCCCATCCTTCCCATTTTTCCTCTAATCGGCGATATGCAGTATGCATCATTCCTACCTTCGTTCCTACTTTCTTTTCCTTCCTCTTTCCGTCCACTATGCTTCCTCCCTTCTCTTTGCCGGATGGAAAGAAATCCATCCATCACTGCTGTCAGAATCATTGACTCCACGCAATGTCGAGAGTTTGATTCATCGCAGTGTTGAACTCAAAAAAGCTTTTACGGGAGAAACACACACAGGGTGTCCCACGAAATGATCTCATTCTTTGACTGACCATTACTCCTATATTTCATTTGGATTTCAATATTTACTGACGAAGATACAAGTCTGATGAGTTAACTTGGAGAATACAACATTAGATTTTGATCGAATGGCATGATAGGAAATATTAGTCTTCTCCTCGTCTAGTTTACTCTTCCCTGCATGTTCACAAATGTTCCAACTTTCCATAATTTTCTAAACACAGCTAAAAATATGGACCAATGGATTTGAAAACATTGTGGAACATTTCACGAGGAATTATGAGATATGATCTTCCATTTTCATTTTTCGGCAATGACTATATGTGGCGTAAGAATTATCAAGGGATATCAATCATAATTTAAAAAAAAATTGGCATGTGGTCTGGGGAACGTGCAGCACATTTTTTTCTACTTCTAATACACTTGATAATCCATTTTCGAGCTTCAAAAGTTATTTGTACGTTGGCCATTTTTCAGTTACAACCTAAATTTGAATATTTATTCCGTGAATTTTTTTTTCAATTATTCCCAAAATTCTGTTCTTGTAATTCCTTAGATTTTCATGGCTGCAATGATTCCTGTACTGTATGTCGATATTAAATTTTTTTTGGGGGCGACGAGATCTAAAGCCGCATGTTACTGGATGACATCAGCATTTTTACATCCTCGGATTGGTTGGTCAGAGCAAAAGTTGTTATAACTTACGTCTACCAGCAAAACACGTCTGTCGCAATCCCAATACTTATATTTGCACCACAAACAAAAACAATAACCACATTAACTCATTTACTGCCATTGACGGCTAGAGACGTCAAAGATCCATTTAAATTTTTTTTTTTTTTACTCATCTGGTAGTACATGAGTTAATAATGGACAGTCGAAGAGTAACTATATAATTTGGGGACACCTTGTAAATCTTCGTAAATAGCGAAGGTTGTTTAAAAGCACTTGAACTCGACCAGAAAGCACAACAAGAGCAACACACGGGTGGATTGACACTCCACAGCACCATGTTTGCACAGCCAACAAAAAAAAAAAAACTGCTACTGGCACATTATCGCAAACATGCATCCAACAT